>NC_141696.1:261905477-262505477 GCF_964263255.1 Lissotriton vulgaris
GCATATATGTGTTGATGTCTTTCACATGAGTGTTTTACGCTTTCAATGTAGAAGTTGGTGTCCATTACTATTAGGGCTCCCCCTTTATCGGCTCTTTGAAAGGTCAGTTCTTCCTTTTGGCTCAAGTTTTTCAAGATGTTCCATTCACGTGGTGACAGATTCGTTCTCTTAGGTTTGGCGAATTTGATTTTTTGTAGATCAGTTAATATTGATCGTTCAAAAGCTTCAATAGTTTTGTGGGTGATTGGTGCGCAAATGTACTTTTTGGCTTAAATTCCTTGATTTGGCTGTCAGACTCTTTGAGGTGGTAGATTTTCATGATTTTTAAAGAAATAGCGTAATTTTAAATTCCTGAAAAATTTGAAGAGAGCTATCTCTGTTTCAGCTGAATTAGACTGGTAGGTAGGGACAAATGACGTGCCTTTATTGAGAATTTTGATTTCAGTTTCATTGAGTTGTGTTTTAGAGATATTAATGACTAAGTCACTTTCGTTTGGCTCCTTGTGACTCTTTTCATTCTTTCTTCTTCCGTTTCTTTTACCTCTCCTTGTTTTGTAGCTTGTGGTGTTTCCGTTTGCTGCTGGGCTTATATCTAAAAAAGCCGGTTTTTGAGCTTGAGCTTGAGGCTTTTGTGCTTCTGTTGATTTTGAAGTTGAAGGGATTGATGTTTTTAATATTGGCTCTCTTGTTTTGCGATATTTGATTCTGACGCTACACTTTCCTGGGACGAGCCCACGTTTGATTTTGGTTGTCCTTGTGGTTGCTGCCATTTGCGCTGATTATAGATTTTGGCCCATGTGTATACCTCTTCTAATTTATAATCGATCGTATCACGTCGATATTTCCGAATCTTTCTATCGTTCACCTCTTTGGTGTATCTTTCAAGTTTTTTATTGATATCTTCCAGTAGTTGTTGTAGATCTTCCTGTTTGTTCAATTCTCTTTTTATGCCTTCCAGTTCCTCCTCTAGCTCTTTTAAGACTTTTGATAATTCTTCAATTATTAATAGGATTAGATCTAGAGAGCATTTATTTAGGATTTGATACCATCTTTCGACAAACTTTTTATTATTTTTACATAGCATCGGTTTAAGGGCTATTCGTAGTCCCCGAGGAATTCTTTGGTGCTTGTGATAGTGAATCAAAGTTGTGGCGTGAAGCCTTTGATTAATCTCCTTTTTAGATATATATTCAAATTGACGTAGAAGTTGTGTTACTGTTGAGATTTGCGGAGAGAAGGCTCTGGTCTCCTGTATCAGTCCATAGATATCTTTTGCGGCTTCAGGCGTAAAGGCCAATGTTTCTGCTTTATTAGTAGTTATTTGGGCTATGTCATCAAGTTGCATTTTCAAATTTGAATGTCGGTGCTACAGAGAGAAGTTTAGGCAGTGGGTTCAGAATACGAAAAGTTTTTGGTCTCTGTGCACACTTTTGTAAGATTTTTTTCTAATACTTAGTGATTCTTAGTTTAGCGCTACACGTTGTCACACGATGCCTATTCGTGTCTTAAATTGAGGCGAATTGTGCGGAGGTTGATCAACTTCCACTAACTGTGCGCTACAGTTCAACTTGAAACTTTAAATTGTTTCTTCTCCTGTTTTAATTCATTATTTACAAAAGTTCATGACTCCATTTTTTCTTTGACTTTGAATTTTATTGATTAGATTCTTTTCTTAGTTCATTGAAAAACATTTAGCATTTAATATCCTTGAATAATCATAACATATCCTTTACAACTCTGCCCAATGCATTTCGGGTCAGGTCATGTGACCCTTCGTCAGGGGCCTGTGGAAAGACGAATACAGGACCATCGCCTTCAGTATCATATGTCAGTGAAACATTTCTTAAATTTACACACAGTAAAGTAAATATTCAATTAATATGCTGATTAAATCATGAGTATGTACAAGTAGCCGATAACTCAGGTAGGTCCTAGTCAAGTGAGGTAGTGCTATGGCGGTCCGAGATTAAACAAATGGCAGATAAAGGGTAAGCTGGGTGACAGGGCACGAGATGCCAAAATTATAAGCACAGGGTACAGTACTAGTGCGCATAAGTTAAAAAGCACTTACGCGGGTTTGGGGGTCAGTTTAAAGCTAAAACAGGGGTAACGAAAAATGGGTGCGCGTGATGCCAAAGTCGTGCACAGAGAATAATGTAGCACTTACATGAGTTAGAAGAATATCAACATTCACGTGCGTAGCAGGCGGGTAAACCAAGGATGCTCTCGTGGATACCGGGCGAGTAAAAGAGGAACACTCGCGGTTGTGTTTTTAAAGAGCGAGCTGGGTTCCGATCACGTGACCGTGTTTTGGCAATGGAAGTCGAAGAAAGACTTCTCATAGTATTATGTGGGATATCGGACATATGGGGAAAGGTGTCAAGATTGTGAATAATAATTCATATTGAGAGGGTGAACTGTGTATATCAAAGGAATACAATAAATTACATGGAATATGCGAAAACAGTCCCGACGTAGAGGTTATTAGAGGACATATGGAAACTGAGAAAGGACTAGAAATAGAAATAGTGAAAGGGCAAAAAGTGAAGTGTTAGGTATGTGGCTAGACCTGAATGAGAGAAAAGAAATACTATTGTTATTCAAAACAAAATAGCTGTAGACTCCATTATGCTATGAAGGTAATAGTATAAGTAGAACTGTAAATCAACAATGATATATATATAATCGCAATTGAAGATACCAGTGGGGTATCTGCGTCATAAAACATTAAGTGTCAAGAGTTCCAAAACGGGGGTTAGAATGGTCCTTAATGATGCCTTTTATAGGAAACATGAAAATTCTATCCGGTCATTCATCCCGGATGGCTGTAGACTGTTCAATTTCTTGATCCAGAAGAATTCGGCTCTTAGCCTTTGTTTTGTGGGGTCCATGTCACTGCGTTGTGGTATAGTCTCCAATACCGTGAATCTCAGTTGAGAAATTTGGTGATTTGCTACAGCCCAATGGTTGGCTATAGTTGATTTTTGGTTATGTAATCGGATATTTGATTTGTGTTCTGTTATCCGTACTTTAATTTTCCTTTCCGTCTGGCCTACATATATCTTGCCACATGGACATTTGATGGCATAGATAGTATGACCGGATAGAATTTTCATGTTTCCTATAAAAGGCATCATTAAGGACCATTCTAACCCCCGTTTTGGAACTCTTGACACTTAATGTTTTATGACGCAGATACCCCACTGGTATCTTCAATTGCGATTATATATATATCATTGTTGATTTACAGTTCTACTTATACTATTACCTTCATAGCATAATGGAGTCTACAGCTATTTTGTTTTGAATAACAATAGTATTTCTTTTCTCTCATTCAGGTCTAGCCACATACCTAACACTTCACTTTTTGCCCTTTCACTATTTCTATTTCTAGTCCTTTCTCAGTTTCCATATGTCCTCTAATAACCTCTACGTCGGGACTGTTTTCGCATATTCCATGTAATTTATTGTATTCCTTTGATATACACAGTTCACCCTCTCAATATGAATTATTATTCACAATCTTGACACCTTTCCCCATATGTCCGATATCCCACATAATACTATGAGAAGTCTTTCTTCGACTTCCATTGCCAAAACACGGTCACGTGATCGGAACCCAGCTCGCTCTTTAAAAACACAACCGCGAGTGTTCCTCTTTTACTCGCCCGGTATCCACGAGAGCATCCTTGGTTTACCCGCCTGCTACGCACGTGAATGTTGATATTCTTCTAACTCATGTAAGTGCTACATTATTCTCTGTGCACGACTTTGGCATCACGCGCACCCATTTTTCGTTACCCCTGTTTTAGCTTTAAACTGACCCCCAAACCCGCGTAAGTGCTTTTTAACTTATGCGCACTAGTACTGTACCCTGTGCTTATAATTTTGGCATCTCGTGCCCTGTCACCCAGCTTACCCTTTATCTGCCATTTGTTTAATCTCGGACCGCCATAGCACTACCTCACTTGACTAGGACCTACCTGAGTTATCGGCTACTTGTACATACTCATGATTTAATCAGCATATTAATTGAATATTTACTTTACTGTGTGTAAATTTAAGAAATGTTTCACTGACATATGATACTGAAGGCGATGGTCCTGTATTCGTCTTTCCACAGGCCCCTGACGAAGGGTCACATGACCTGACCCGAAATGCATTGGGCAGAGTTGTAAAGGATATGTTATGATTATTCAAGGATATTAAATGCTAAATGTTTTTCAATGAACTAAGAAAAGAATCTAATCAATAAAATTCAAAGTCAAAGAAAAAATGGAGTCATGAACTTTTGTAAATAATGAATTAAAACAGGAGAAGAAACAATTTAAAGTTTCAAGTTGAACTGTAGCGCACAGTTAGTGGAAGTTGATCAACCTCCGCACAATTCGCCTCAATTTAAGACACGAATAGGCATCGTGTGACAACGTGTAGCGCTAAACTAAGAATCACTAAGTATTAGAAAAAAATCTTACAAAAGTGTGCACAGAGACCAAAAACTTTTCGTATTCTGAACCCACTGCCTAAACTTCTCTCTGTAGCACCGACATTCAAATTTGAAAATGCAACTTGATGACATAGCCCAAATAACTACTAATAAAGCAGAAACATTGGCCTTTACGCCTGAAGCCGCAAAAGATATCTATGGACTGATACAGGAGACCAGAGCCTTCTCTCCGCAAATCTCAACAGTAACACAACTTCTACGTCAATTTGAATATATATCTAAAAAGGAGATTAATCAAAGGCTTCACGCCACAACTTTGATTCACTATCACAAGCACCAAAGAATTCCTCGGGGACTACGAATAGCCCTTAAACCGATGCTATGTAAAAATAATAAAAAGTTTGTCGAAAGATGGTATCAAATCCTAAATAAATGCTCTCTAGATCTAATCCTATTAATAATTGAAGAATTATCAAAAGTCTTAAAAGAGCTAGAGGAGGAACTGGAAGGCATAAAAAGAGAATTGAACAAACAGGAAGATCTACAACAACTACTGGAAGATATCAATAAAAAACTTGAAAGATACACCAAAGAGGTGAACGATAGAAAGATTCGGAAATATCGACGTGATACGATCGATTATAAATTAGAAGAGGTATACACATGGGCCGAAATCTATAATCAGCGCAAATGGCAGCAACCACAAGGACAACCAAAATCAAACGTGGGCTCGTCCCAGGAAAGTGTAGCGTCAGAACCAAATATCGCAAAAACAAGAGAGCCAATATTAAAAACATCAATCCCTTCAACTTCAAAATCAACAGAAGCACAAAAGCCTCAAGCTCAAGCTCAAAAACCGGCTTTTTTAGATATAAGCCCAGCAGCAAACGAAACACCACAAGCTACAAAACAAGGAGAGGTAAAAGAAACGGAAGAAGAAAGAATGAAAAGAGTCACAAGGAGCCAAACGAAAGTGACTTAGTCATTAATATCTCTAAAACACAACTCAATGAAACTGAAATCAAAATTCTCAATAAAGGCACGTCATTTGTCCCTACCTACCAGTCTAATTCAGCTGAAACAGAGATAGCTCTCTTCAAATTTTTCAGGAATTTAAAATTACGCTATTTCTTTAAAAATCATGAAAATCTACCACCTCAAGAGTCTGACAGCCAAATCAAGGAATTTAAGCCAAAAAGTACATTTTGCGCACCAATCACCCACAAAACTATTGAAGCTTTTGAACGATCAATATTAACTGATCTACAAAAAATCAAATTCGCCAAACCTAAGAGAACGAATCTGTCACCACGTGAATGGAACATCTTGAAAAACTTGAGCCAAAAGGAAGAACTGACCTTTCAAAGAGCCGATAAAGGGGGAGCCCTAATAGTAATGGACACCAACTTCTACATTGAAAGCGTAAACACTCATGTGAAAGACATCAACACATATATGCCACTCGATACCGATCCGACTGATGAATACAAGAGCATATTAAAACAGATAACAGACAAAGCACTTGACATGAAAATAATCAGTAAAAAGACCCATCAATTTCTGGAGACAAAATACCCAAGAAGACCCAAACTGTACATGTTACCTAAAATCCACAAGGATAAGAAAAACCCACCATTCAGACCAATAGTCTCTGCTTGTGGCTCAATCTCCGAACCGTTAGGACAATACATTGATTGGTTCCTTCAACCAATTGTTCAAGAAGGTAACACATACATAAAGGACACGACTGATTTCCTAAAAATACTCAATGAAGTGATTCTTCTACCTGGGAAAGAATATTGGCTATGTACAATAGATGTGACCTCGCTCTATACCTCGATCCCCCATAACAAAGGAATGGAAGCCTTGGAATGGAGCCTACTCAAAAGAAATGAGATGGATGAAAGTCATAAAATATTCCTCCTGGAATTAATGCAATTCGCCCTATTCCACAGTTATTTTGAATGGCAACAGTGTTTTTACAATCAAAGTAACGGAACATCTATGGGCTTTGGGGGAGCCCCAGCATATGCATGTATCTTCATGTCTAAATTCGAGACTGATTTCATCCTCAACAATCCAGAATGGAGGAATAACCTAGTAGTATTTAGAAGATACATAGACGATATTTTTCTTCTATGGCAAGGTGACAAAATGACACTTGAAAACAACATCAGTACAATCAACACCAGATATGAAAGAATCAAATTCACTCACAACATTCATCAGGAATCCATCGTTTTCTTGGATGTCAAAGTTAACATGACCGACTTCAACTTCCTTACTCAAGTCCACATTAAGCCTACTGACAGGAACTCAAGCCTACATTTCCAAAGTTTTCATCCTATCTCTCTGAAAAAACATCTACCTATATCACAACTAATCAGGTTGAAACGCATCACATCAGATTCACATCAACTGGAAATCTCCATGCAAGATCAAATTAACAAATATCTTGAAAGAGGATATCCCACCACCGTTTTAGATGAATCCATGAAAAGAATCAAAGCTATCCCAAGAGAAAAACTCTTTATACCTAAGTCGAACTTAACAGAACAAAAAACAGTATGTGTACTTAAATACTCTACAGAAGCCATGAAAATCAAAAAGATCATCAAAACTCACTGGAATCTAATTAAAATGGAACCAGATTTGAAAGATTTATACAACGAAAATATCACATTTGCATTTCAAAGATCAAAAAATCTAAAAGAAATCCTAACTACCGCACCTGACAAAAAGGAAAAATCTAAATTCAAAGGAATGAGTAAATGCTTCAACTGCACCCACTGTAACAACGTTATAGTGGGCAACAAATTGCGACATCCCACTCAAGGCTACGAAATTGACTTAAAACACAACAGTACCTGTGACACCACTAATACTATCTATGCCATCAAATGTCCATGTGGCAAGATATATGTAGGCCAGACGGAAAGGAAAATTAAAGTACGGATAACAGAACACAAATCAAATATCCGATTACATAACCAAAAATCAACTATAGCCAACCATTGGGCTGAAGCAAATCACCAAATTTCTCAACTGAGATTCACGGTATTGGAGACTATACCACAACGCAGTGACATGGACCCCACAAAACAAAGGCTAAGAGCCGAATTCTTCTGGATCAAGAAATTGAACAGTCTACAGCCATCCGGGATGAATGACAGGATAGAATTTTCATGTTTCCTATAAAAGGCATCATTAAGGACCATTCTAACCCCCGTTTTGGAACTCTTGACACTTAATGTTTTATGACGCAGATACCCCACTGGTATCTTCAATTGTGATTATATATATATCATTGTTGATTTACAGTTCTACTTATACTATTACCTTCATAGCATAATGGAGTCTACAGCTATTTTGTTTTGAATAACAATAGTATTTCTTTTCTCTCATTCAGGTCTAGCCACATACCTAACACTTCACTTTTTGCCCTTTCACTATTTCTATTTCTAGTCCTTTCTCAGTTTCCATATGTCCTCTAATAACCTCTACGTCGGGACTGTTTTCGCATATTCCATGTAATTTATTGTATTCCTTTGATATACACAGTTCACCCTCTCAATATGAATTATTATTCACAATCTTGACACCTTTCCCCATATGTCCGATATCCCACATAATACTATGAGAAGTCTTTCTTCGACTTCCATTGCCAAAACACGGTCACGTGATCGGAACCCAGCTCGCTCTTTAAAAACACAACCGCGAGTGTTCCTCTTTTACTCGCCCGGTATCCACGAGAGCATCCTTGGTTTACCCGCCTGCTACGCACGTGAATGTTGATATTCTTCTAACTCATGTAAGTGCTACATTATTCTCTGTGCACGACTTTGGCATCACGCGCACCCATTTTTCGTTACCCCTGTTTTAGCTTTAAACTGACCCCCAAACCCGCGTAAGTGCTTTTTAACTTATGCGCACTAGTACTGTACCCTGTGCTTATAATTTTGGCATCTCGTGCCCTGTCACCCAGCTTACCCTTTATCTGCCATTTGTTTAATCTCGGACCGCCATAGCACTACCTCACTTGACTAGGACCTACCTGAGTTATCGGCTACTTGTACATACTCATGATTTAATCAGCATATTAATTGAATATTTACTTTACTGTGTGTAAATTTAAGAAATGTTTCACTGACATATGATACTGAAGGTGATGGTCCTGTATTCGTCTTTCCACAGGCCCCTGACGAAGGGTCACATGACCTGACCCGAAATGCATTGGGCAGAGTTGTAAAGGATATGTTATGATTATTCAAGGATATTAAATGCTAAATGTTTTTCAATGAACTAAGAAAAGAATCTAATCAATAAAATTCAAAGTCAAAGAAAAAATGGAGTCATGAACTTTTGTAAATAATGAATTAAAACAGGAGAAGAAACAATTTAAAGTTTCAAGTTGAACTGCAGCGCACAGTTAGTGGAAGTTGATCAACCTCCGCACAATTCGCCTTCTTGGCGCTGGGTCATATTGGTTTTATCAAACCAAATGTTGAGGTCACCCAGAACGCATAGGTTGGAGTGTATTGTTATCAGGTTTGAAAATGTGTCTGGAAGTGCATCTGGGAATGTTGCCTTGCTAGGTGGAGGTCTGTAAAGGAGCAGGAAGTTACAGGTGGAAAACGTTGTAGGATTGAATCTTGTAAGAAGAGCCTCACAATTCTTTATGGAGATGTTGTCAACTTTAGTGATATGTGTTGTTTGCCTGAATACAACAGCTAGACCACCTCCTTTTTTGGCAATACGATTTTGGGTGATTATTTGATAGCCTAGAGGAATGGCTTCATGCAGGACTGGAGCCATATCCTCTCCCAACCATGATTCGGTTATGAATAGTATGTCTGGTTTTGCATCAGTGAGAAGGTCGTAGGTGTGATGCTTGTTCTTAGAGAGGGATCGACCATTTATTAGTAGACAGTGTATAGAGTGGCCTTTGGTGATAGTGGGACTTTGGTTTGTAGAAGAGTGATCAGTATTGTGTGGGTGTGTAGCAGGTGTGTTTTTAGTGCTGGTATTAGTTGTATTAGGATAGCAATTGTGTAGCTGTTCTGTATCGTGTTCCTCATCCAGCATGCTAAGAAGACATTTTGTGTTTAAATCTTTTTATTGAAAAACAGTGCAGCAAGATGCATGGTTCACAAGCATTATACAGGTCAGTGCCCATTGGGCCCGGTAGAAGAATCAAAAGGCGCCAAGGGGCCCTAGCAGTGTTAGCAAAGTCCGACCTGTCTTGAAAAAGGCAGCTATAAACAACATCAATTTCAGTAACTACCAAAGGAAAACTCCCCCACCCGCAGGCCCCTTTCCCTCCTCCCCTTGAACCCCTCCCCCTCCCTCCCCTTGTCCAGTTCTCATGTCTTCTCCCGGATCACTGTGTTTCCAAGCTGGTGAGATCAAGTCAGTATCGTGAGTCTCACAGATCTGTGGCTGCTGGCGGGGTAAGGCGCAGTAGTCTAAGGTAACGTGGGCATGTAAATTCTGTAAATTGGGTAAGCAGCAGGGATCGGAATGACTGCCAAAGTTCTTCAAATTGGTCTCTATCCCTGGCCAGTGTGAGGGACAGCTTCTCCATGCCCAACACGTGCCACAGCCGGTGGAGCCAACCAGTGGTAGAGGGGACGGTGGCTGTGCGCCAGTGTATGAGAATGTTTTGCAGCGCTGACCCCAATGCAATGGCTATTTGGCACCCCCTGCGAGAACATAGAGGATACGTCAACACATTGGGGAGTCCCAACAGGACGTATGCGGGGAGGCGTGGTATGTTAGTTTTGAAATGGGTGTCTACTTCATCAAGTATGTGTGTCCAATATGATTGGAGATGAGGGCATTCCCATAGCAAGTGTACTAGGTTGCCAGTTTGGTCGCAGCCTCTCCAGCAGAGCTTGTCCTTGGAGTGGTCCATCTCATGCAACTGTTCCGGAGTGTAGTACCAGTATGTAGAGATTTTTGTGATGGTTTCTGTGAGCCCCATATGGTACGCTGAGTGACGTGTCCTGTAGGATATCCCTCCCCACTCATTGTGGCTGTGAGCCCTGCCCAGTTCCCTCTCCCAGCGCTCCCGGCCCGGGTTGTGGACATGTGTGGGCGATGTTTGCACTATCTTGTAAATGTCAGAGAAAGTTTGGCATCGGAAGTGTGCGATAGCAGCCACCGCTCATATGGTGTGAAGCGGTGCAGAGCGGGAATATCGACGGCAAAATATCGAGTTACATAAATATCTCCGCAGAAATATCGACAAGAAGAAATATCGACAACAAAAATATAGTTTGACCAGAATATTGACAGACAGGTAAGTAATATCGATAACAATAATATAGTTGCAATAAATATCGTTTACAAAAACATAGTTAACAAAAATATCGATTTTTTTATAATTATGAGTAATTTAGTGTTTTTAATGAGTATTGTTTGTTAATTAATTATATGTTGTAGCATTTTATTAGTTATTAATGTATTTTATGTTGAATTTAGTGTGAATAGTTTCGTAGCGGGTTGTGGGTTTATAGGGGAATAGGGTGGGAAGTAATTTAAATATATTAAAATAATTGATTAATTAATGTGTTAATTTAATACAAATTGTTTAATAATTATTAGTTAACTAATTTCAATTAGTTAATTGATAATTAATTATGTTAATTAATTATGTTAATTGTTTAATTAATTTTAGGTGTGTGTAGTGGACTTTTTAAGTGAAAATGTAGTGAAGTAACTACATTTTTATTGAATAATTAAAAAATAATTATAAATTAATTATAATTAAATAATTATTAATTTTAAAAGAGTAAATAAATGTAAGTTTGTGTTGTGGTGTTTATAAGTGTATATGGTGTGAAAGCTGTCAATTAATTAATTAATTAATTATTTGGAAAATACATTAATATTAATTAATTAATTAGTAAATATTAAATGTAATTCAGTAATTCATTTTAGGTGTGTAGGTGTTTGTTAATAATAATATATTTAAATGTATATATTAAATATGTTTATTATCTACATTATATTGTATACTAAATTTGATAGATGGTTTATTATTTGTTTTGAGTTCCAGCGCTTTCCCTACTGTTGTACCCTGTGGAGTGGGAATAGCAATTTTTATGCCTACGCTATCCAGAGCTTTCTCTACTGTTGCGTCCTCTGGAGTGGGAATAGTAATTTTGACCCCTACGCTATCCAGCGCTTTCCCTACTGTTGCACTCACTAGAGTGTGAATAGTAATTTGTACCCCTACGCTATCCAACGTTTTCCCCACTGTTGCACCCTTTGGAGTGGGAATAGTAATTTTTACCCCTACGCTATCCAACGCTTTCCCTACTGTTGCACCCTTTGGAGTGGGAATCGTAATTTTTACCCCTACGCTATCCAGCGCTTTCCCTACTGTTGCACTCACTGGAGTGGGAATAGTAAGTTTTTACCCCTACGCTATCCAACGCTTTCCCTACAGTTGCACCCTTTGGAGTGGGAATAGTAATTTTTACCCCTACGCTATCCAACGCTTTCCCTACTGTAGTACTCACTGGAGTGGGAATAGTAATTTTTACCACTACGCTATCCAACGCTTTCCCTACTGTTGCACCCTCTGGAGTGGGAATAGTAATTTTTACCCCTACGCTATCCAGCGCTTTCCCTACTGTTGTACTCACTGGAGTGGGAATAGTAATTTTTACTACTACGCTATCCAACGCTTTCCCCACTGTTGCACCCTTTGGAGTGGGAATAGTAATTTTTACCCCTACGCTATCCAGCGCTTTCCCTACTGTTGCACCCTTTGGAGTGGGAATAGTAATTTTTACCACTACGCTATCCAACGCTTTCCCCACTGTTGCACCCTTTGGAGTGGGAATAGTAATTTTTACCCCTACGCTATCCAGCGCTTTCCCTACTGTTGCACCCTTTGGTGTGGGAATAGTAATTTTTACCCCTACGCTATCCAGCGTTTTCCCTACTGTTGCACTCACTAGAGTGGGAATAGTAATTTTTACCCCTACGCTATCCAACGCTTTCCCTACTGTTGCACTCACTGGATTGGGAATAGTAATTTTTACCCCTACGCTATCCAACGCTTTCCCTACTGTTGCACCCTTTGGAGTGGGAATAGTAACTTTTTACCCCTACGTTATCCAATGTTTTCCCTAATTTTGCACCCTCTGGAGTGAGAATAGTAATTTTTACCCCTTCGCTATCCAGCACTTTCCCTACTGTTGCACTCACTGGAGTGGGAATAGTAATTTTTATCCCTACGCTATCCAACGCTTTCCCTACTGTTGCACCCTTTGGAGTGGGAATAGTAATTTTTACACCTACGCTATCCAACGTTTTCCCTACTGTTGGACCCTCTGGAGTGGGAATAGTAATTTTTACCCCTACGCTATCCAGCGCTTTCCCTACTGTTGCACTCACTGGAGTGGGAATAGTAATTTTTACCCCTTCGCTATCAAATGTTTTAACTATTAATTTTTTCATATTTTTATTAAATGTATGTATTTTTGTTGTTATATTCTTTTATGTGTTAAATATATGTATATGTACACATTTATTAAGTTTATAATGATTACATTTAGTTAATTTGTTTTAAATATTTAAAATATAAAAGTAATGTAATGTATTTTGTTAATAATAGTTATATTTTTTAATTATTTAATGCAATTTATATTAATTATTAAAGTCGATATTTATTACATCGATATTTATTACATCTATATTTTTGAGTCGATATTTATGTACCTACCTGTTTAGGTATAGGGAGTCGATATTTTTGTAATTGATATTTATACAACTATATTTTTGTCAACTATATTTTTGTAATCGATATTTAAACACCCTACCGTGTGAAGCGCCTGTCTGCGGTCTCCCGCACCTGCGGTTGTAGCGCCCAGTGCCTCATCTGGAGGTAGCGCATGCGTTCGGACTTGGGGAAGCCGTACTCCTGCTTGAAGAGTGGAAAGGGGAGCACTTCGTCTGGGCCGTATACATGATATAAGAACCGGCAGCCCGCCGGGAGCCAATGCGCAAAAGCCCCTTTCTCCATACCCGGGTAAAGTCTGGGTTGACCACCAATGGCGTCAGCGGGGAGGGAAACGTGGTCAGCTCCTGAGAGATGTTGGTAGTATCCCAGACCTCCAACGGGACCCGAGTTACATGGGAAGCGTAAAGGTTTGCGGGCATATGTGACTTCGGGAGGAAGGGGACCTCCTGCAGAGGACGTCCCGCCACCGCCTGGTCTTGGAAGAGCAAGTGCTTCCCAGACTCCCACAGACTCCACTCGACTAAGTAACAGAGCTGCGCCACCTGGTAATATTTATGCAGATATTGGATGCCTAGCCCTCCGGCTTCTGGTGCCATCATGGGGATTGCCCTCTTCATTCGTGGCTTCCGGCCTTGCCAGATAAACTGGGCCAAGTCCGCCTGCGTCTGTCTAATCCATCCGGTGGGTGGTCTCAGTGGTAAGGCTCGGAAAAGATAGAGGGCCTGATGCAGGGCAAGATGGTCATTTTGACCCTGGCTATTCTTCCGAACCAGGAGCGCAGTGCAGCATATTCAGCGCGATCCATATCCAGGGCCGTTAGAAGCTGCCGCGCCAACTTGAGTTGTTTCCATATTCGGGGGGCCCCTGTCCGTTGGTGCATTTGTTCCAGTTCGTGCACCCTTTGAGTAAGCTCGTCCCGTTTAATTTGCCTAGCCCGGTTCTCAACGGAGGAAAGGACGATAAACTCCCCCCGAAGCACTGCCTTCAAGGCAGCCCATTGAGTCGCGAGGGTGGTGTCTGAGTTGGCATTGTAGGTCAGGTAGTCTCAAAAGCGGTCTGTATGTATGTAACCACGTCCTTCCTATGTAGTAGGGTGTCACGAAGTCTCCACACAATGGGAGGATGTGATGTAGGTAGCAGGGTTAGTGTAGTGATGACCGGAGCATGATCCGATAGTGAAATGACCCCTATGTCAGTGGATGTTGCAAGGGCGCACACCGGACTTGTGGCTAAAAAAATAGTCCTATCAGGCATATGTTTTATGTGCGTTGGAATGATAGGAGTATTCCTTCTCCATTGGGTGGTTTAGGCGCCACAGATGGTGTAGGTCGAGTTCTGTCAGTCTCTCTATGCAAGTGGGAGAGAGTGTCCCTGCCTGGTGGGTGCGTTGTCCTGACCTGAACAGGACCGTGTCGAAAACCATATTCATGTCCCCTCCCAGTATGATATGCCTATCTGGTGTGGCCGTGATGTCAGTGAGAGTTGAGTGGAGAAATTGGTCCTGGCCCTCGTTAGGACATTACAAGGAGGCAATTGTGAATGTGAGGCCGCCTAAAGCGACGTTGTATGCCAGTAGCCTACCTCGCAATTCCACACTCTTATGGAGGACTTCCCCTTTGAAGTGGCGCGCCACCAGGATCGCCACTCCTTCAGTTTTAGTATGGCTAGAAGAGAAATATTGACCCGGAAATTTGCGAGAGTGGAGTCTGTGGCAGTCTCGGGCCAGTAGGTGTGTCTCTTGAAGTAGACAGATGTCCGATTGCGTGCTTTCCAGGTAGAGACTATTACAATGCTATCCCCACCATGGGGAAGACTCCTCCTCACACTGCACAAGAGACTGAAACAGTCTTATTCATTTGTCAGTTTTTAATAAAGTTCTTTCAATCACTGTTAGTTGCAAGTTTGATGTCAATATCAACACATTGCTTTCATGTTTTAACGTAGTAACATCTCTATCCAATGCATAAAAGTCAAGTTATGTATCCCAATGCATTTTGGGCTATCCTTCAGCCCTTCATCAGGGGTCAACTCTACGAAAAAAGAAAGAAAGAAGTGGCTCTCAGCCTGGGTACCATGATAAGTAAATATTTACAAAAACGATTCAACAATAATGGTTATGATGCATGGAGTTAAATAATGTGGACTGCACGGGCCCACCTCCCTTGATGTTGCCCCACCTGCCGCTCTTCACCTCTCGTGTTGAGGCCAGCCTGTGGCATGCAAAGTCCTGCGTATCCGGTTGAGGCGGGCTGCCTCCAGGGCCCTCCCTGTTGTGGTGTTGCTCCGTGGGGGCTCCGCGGAATCCCCGCAGCTGGGGGATGCATAGATCAGGCCCCGTGGTAGGCACTGCAGCCGCAGGTATTGGCTGTGCCCACAGCCCCAGGCTCAGTGTGTGTGATCCTCTAGTGTGTCCCAACTGGCGGCCCCCGATGTACACGGTGCGGGGCCACCGCAGCTGCCCCTGTACCTGTCTGTGGCTTTGGAATGGGTGATTGCTGTGGGGCTTCGGTCGGTCCGTTGGCAGTTGTAGCACTCAGAGCCGGTCCATCTTCCGGTGCACCAGGCCACAACCCCGGCCCTGGCTTGGCGTCTTGGAGTTGGAGTGCTGTGTCGCTACCGGGCCGCGCCGGACTCCCTCCCTCGATTGTTGTTCCACTGGGGCAGCAGGGGCCACTGAGCCTCATCAAAGGTCTCTGTGGTTGAGCTCAGATGGCGGCTCTTCGGTGCGTCCGTCGTGGAATTCCCGCGGTAGCCCCCGGGTCGTCTGGGCCCTCGATGCGGCCCCGGTATGGGCCTTCCCCCGGTGTAGTCCCGGAGTCCGGCAGCAGTCTGTGGCCCTGGGATTGGGGAATGCTGTGGGGCGGCATCTTGTTTGCTAGGTGCTGTGCACTGAGCCCCCACCAGTGCGCCGTGTGTTCACTGGTGATGCTGCTTGGTGCAGGCTGGTCCACTCCTCCGTCGCTCTAGGCCGCGACCCCGGCCTCGATTTTGAGCCCCGGCGTTAGAGCATTGCACCGCCACTGGGCCGATCCGCACAAAAGTTTTCAGGTGTCACCAATCCGGGGTGGCACGGACCACGGAGCCCCACCGGGGTCAGGGCGAGGGTCAGCGTTTCCAGGAAAGGCCCAGTCCGACGCTGCAGAGCCTCTGTCCCGCGGCGCTCGGGCACCAGGGCTTCCGGCACCCCACCTCCGATTTCAAATGGCGCCACGTGCGAGTCATCCCCACCTCTCGGATCGCTGTTGCCTCCGCTCCTCAGGCTGCCTTGGGGTTCTCTATTAGTGCCCCACCCCTGCTATGCAGTTGCGGGGGGAGAAAGGCTGCTTTAAATGGTTCGGGCTTGGTCGTGTCAGAGGAGCACTCAGGATCTGCGTCCGCTCATTCCGCCATCTTGGCCACGCCCCTAAGAAGACATTTTGATGGGTCTGCATGTGTATGTGTTGAAGATGGTGTTTGAGAGTTAGTTCAATCAATCAATCAATCAAAGCATTTGTATAGCGCGCTACTCACCCGGAGGGTCTCAAGGCGCTTGGGGTAGAGGGGTCCGCTACTGCTCGAACAGCCAGGTCTTGAGTTGCTTTGTGGTAAATAAAATATTACCCTGTCGGAATTTCTATACTTAAACAATGGGTCATGCATATAATGAGAGGCAGAGTCCGTGGTGTCCGATTCAAAAGGGCTTTATTTCAGTAACTCGAGTTAAGGGAGAATCGGGTTCCATCACCACTCAGGTTCAGGAAGGGTCTTCTGAACTTTATTCACAGAGTACATTATTTATACATTAAACATACATTACATTGCATAGAGAAGGCGGAGCGCTCCAGGCGGAGCAAGAGAAAGAGAGAGATAAGAGCACAAGATTGTGCAAAAGGGCGTGTAAGAAGGCGTACACGTTGGCGTTCCCTTGAGGAGTCATAGGTGTGTCTTAGGTGGGTGGATACATGGAGGGGGTCTGCGTGGTCAGCTGGAACCTTTACCCTACTTGTGTGCGCCACTTGGTCATGACGTGCAATTGACGTGTAACTGGGGGAAGCTGGGGGGAGCTGACTTTCGTTCTAGTAGAGAAGCCTTGGGTGTCAGGACGACCTGCACGTTGGATATTATTGGATATCTTAAGTTTGGGGGATGTATTGTCTGAAGTAAAGGTCGCTTGAGCAAAGGTTGCTCATCACTAAGAGCCAGTGTGTGCATATATTTCTTCGTGCATTGCGTGGGGGCCATGGGCTTTCTATGGATGCGAGCTCTGTAAATCACTTAAACGGAGACAGGAAGGCTGGGCTCTATCTCTGTAGAGGGGTTCTGTTTACCTTCTTCACTAAGCAGGAATGTGTTTCTGTGGAGCAGAGCAGATAACTGTGAGCAAAATACTGTCTTGGCAGGCCGGACTGGGCCCCTCTTGGCTGAGCAGAAAGTATGCGAGAGGTCAGGGATACATAGCTGAGCTCCAGCTTTCAGAGTGTCTGGAGGCATGGAGCCTGAATTCGGGTCCTGGCTCGGCTGAGCCACAAAACGGGTTCATCTCGACTTTTAAACGTGCTCAATGCAAATACATTGGCAACATGGGCAACATAGGCCTCAGTGCAGACTTAACGTTTCTTTCATGGAAGGCTTGGTAACTGACATTCTAACATGGGACGGAAATGCAGAGGCATTATTATTACAGGCATGAGAGGGAAAGTGCATGGGTGACATGAACATACACTAAACGTGGGGTACACGCAGGGGACACATTGGCCACGTAAAATTTATATTTCCTCAGCTTCCTAAAGGCGAGGTGGTCTTGGGTCAGGCGGAGGTGCGTGGGGAGGGAGTTCCACGTCTTGGTGGCCAGGTAGGAGAAGGATCTTCCTCTCGTTGTGGCTCTTCGGATGCGGGGGACTGCGGCGAGGGCGTGGCTGGTCGATGAAAGCTGGCGGGTGGGAGTGTAGAAGTTCAGGCAGTCGTTGAGGTGTCTTGGGCCTTGGTTGTGGAGAGCTTTGTGTGCGTAGGTGAGGAGTCGGAATGTGATTTTCTTGCTGACGGGGAGCCAGTGCAGGTTTCTCAGGTGTGCGGAGATGTGGCTGTGTCGGGGGATGTCCAGGATGAGTCGTGCTGAGGCGTTCTGAATGCACTGGAGTCTTTTCTGGAGTTTTGCAGTGGTTCCGGCGTAGAGGGAGTTGCCGTAGTCCATGGGTGACCATCTTCATGGTTTCGGTGGGGATCCACCAGAAGATCTTACGTAGCATGCGTAGGATGTTGAGGCATGACGAGGAGATGGATTTGACTTGTCTGGTCATGGAGAGGGAGGAGTCCAGGATGAAGCCCAGGTTGCGTGCATGGTCTGTTGTTTTGGGTGCGCTGCCCAGGGCAGGGGGCCACCAGGAGTCGTCCTAGGCGGAGGGCGACGATCCCAGAATGAGGACTTCTGTCTAATCTGAGTTCAGTTTCAGGCGGCTGTTCGTCATCCTCTCTGCTACGTCTTTCATCCCTTCGTGTAGGTTGGTTCTGGCAGTGGCGGGGTCGTTGGTGAGGGAGAGGATCAGCTGGGTGTCGTCAGCGTAGGAGATGATGTTGAGGTTGTGTTGGCGTGCGATGGCCGCGAGGGAGCTCATGTAGATGTTGAACAGCGTGGGGCTGAGTGATGATCCTTGTGGTACGCCGCAGATGACTTCGGTGGCTTCTGATCTGAACGGGGGGAGGCGGACTCTCTGTGTCTTTCCGGCGAGGAAGGAGATGATCCATTCCAGTGCCTTCTCCTGGATTCCGATGTTGATGAGGCGCTGTACTAGGGTGCGGTGGCAGACTGCGTTGAACGCCACAGAGAGGTCCAAGAGGATGAGGGCCGCTGTTTCCCTGTTGTCGAGCAGGGTTCGGATGTCGTCGGTGGCTGCTATGAGGGCGGTCTCGGTACTGTGGTTGGTCCGGAAGCCAGACTGCGAGTGGTCGATGGATCCATTTGTCTCGAGAAAGGCAGCCAGCTGTCTGTTGACGGTGTTCTCGACGACTTTGGCAGGAAACGGGAGGAGCAAGATGGGGCAGTAGTTTTTTAGGTCGGTGGGGTCTGCTGATGGTTTCATCAGTAGGGCGCTGAGTTCGGCGTGCTTCCAGCTCTCTGGGAAGGTTGCGGTGTCGAAGGAGGCGTTGATGATGTCCATAGATGGGGTGCGATGACGGAGTCGGCCTTGTTGAAGACCTGGTGAGGGCAGGGGTCGGTTGGTGATCCGGAGTGGATGGAGTTCATCGTGCGGTTGGTGTCTTCGGTGTTGATCGGGGTTCAGGCAAGGAGGGTAGTGGTGGGGGGCGTTGGTGCGGTCGTAGGGTGCGTCGGCTGTGTGCTGAAGCTGTTGTGTATGTCTGCGATCTTGCTGTGGAAGAACGAGGCGAGCGAGTTGCAGAGGTCTTGCGATGGGGTGATGTTGTTGTTTCCGGCACTGGGGTTGGAGAGCTCTTTGACGATGTTGAAGAGTTCCTTGCTGTTGTGGGCGTTGTTGTCCACTCGTTCCTTGAATGCGGTTTTCTTAGTGGCGTGGATCAGTTGGTGGTGTTCTCGAGTGGCGAGCTTGAGGGTGGTCATGTTGTCTGGTGTTGGGTCTCTGCGCCAGGCTTTCTCGAGGGCACGGCAGTTCTTCTTGGAGCACTTGAGTTTGTCGGTGAACCAGGAGTTGGAGTGCTGTGTTGCTTTTGTGGTGTAACATTGTTGTGAGGTTGACTTGGGGAAGCAAAGTTGTGAGGTGTGGCATGTTGCTTATATTTTTTGCGTGTGTTTATGGCGGAAGGTGTAAGAGTCAGGGGAGGTGGTGCAGCATGTGGGTCATGTCGT
The DNA here is from genome assembly GCF_964263255.1 of Lissotriton vulgaris. NCBI lineage: Eukaryota > Metazoa > Chordata > Amphibia > Caudata > Salamandridae > Lissotriton > Lissotriton vulgaris. The sequence continues at coordinate 261,925,479 of NC_141696.1, forward strand.
AATGTTCTAAATTGTCAAATGGATGAGAGGCGTTAGTGGAGAGGTGCTGTATTGCTGTATCTGTGTTAGGTATGGTGGAAGAGTGAAAACTTGGCATTGGAGTTTGTTCCTTTATGTGGTTTGAAAGATTGGTATAAGTTTGTATTTTGTGATGGTAAGTATTATGAGGTGTTGTGCTCTGAAGATCTCTTTGTGCTGGTGTGTGTCATATGTTTTGCTTTTGAGGTGTAGTGAAAAGGGATGCTGATGTATAGGTTTCATGCACTGGATTTGGTTGTGTAGTGTTTGTGCGAGGAGGTTGAGATGTAAAGGGGGTGGTGATGTGCTTATGAGTAGAGTGTATGTTGTGTGTTGGAGGGAATGAAGTAGACATCAGAGTGTTTATCTTAGACTGGTTTGTTTCAAGAGTTACAAAGTATGGTGGTGTGCAGTGTGTGTGTTGTGTGTTAGTGTTATTATGGTAGAAGGGAGAGGAGGGTGTTTGTTGGACCACTGATGGAAGGATCATTATATGCTTGTTAATGATAAAAGGTGGTCGTTAGGTATAATTACAGCAGGGAGAGTGTGTCTGAATGTGATGTAGTTATGTACGGTGTTGATTGGCGTTGTGTTAGTGATGAGTGTATTGGTTAGTGGTATAGGATAGAGTTGTGCACTGTTTGTGGGTGATGGTAGATAAGTGTGGTAGTGGGGATAGTAAGGTGTGTAGATGTGGTTTGGTTGTGTTGGTGGGGCATGCTGGTACATTAATCTGTGCATAGTGTTGTGCCTGGTGTACATTTGGTTTGAGTGCGTTGCTCTGTTTGTGAATGTGAATGGTGTGGACTGGGTACTTCTAAATGAGAAAAAGGGCAGCATTTCTGGCCCTAGTCCCGAACCGGCTCAAACCGACTCAAACTGGCTCAAACTGGTTCAAACTGGCTCACACCGTAAACTGGTTAAAACTTGTTCAAACCACTTTAAACCTGTTCAAAGCAGTTCAAACCGGCTTAAACTGCATCAAACTGGTTCAAACTGGCTCAAACCGGCTCAAACCGGTTTAAACTGTTTCAAACCGGCTCAAACCGGTTCAAACCGGTTCAAACTGGCTCAAACCAGCTCAAATCGGTATAAACTGGTTCAAACTGCCTCAAACGGGTTCAAACCGGTTTAAACTGGTTCAAACCAGCTTAAACCAACTCAAACTGGTTCAAACCAGCTCAAACTGGTTCAAACCGGTTCAAACCGGCTCAAACTGGTTCAAACCGGCTCAAACCAGCTCAAACCGGCTGAAATCTCAGACGGCTCAAACCAGTTCAAACGGTTCAAAGTGGCTCAAACCGGTTCAAACCGGTTTAAACTGGTTCAAACCGGCTCAAACCGGCTCAAACCGGTTCAAACTGGCTCAAACCGACTCAAACCGGCTCTAACCGGTTCAAACTGGCTCAAACCAGTTTAAACTAGTTCAAACCAGCTCAAACTGGCTCAAACCGGCTCAAACTGGTTCAAACTGGCTCAAACTGGCTCAAACTGGCTCAAACTGGCTGGAATCTCAAACCGGCTCAAACAGGTATAAACTGGTTCAAATTAGTTCAATCCGTCTCAAACGGGTTCAAACTGGCTCAAACCGACTCAAACTGGCTCAAACTGGCTCAAACCGGTTCAAACTGGTGCAAACGGGCTCAAACCAGTTCAAAAGGGATCAAACCGGTTCAAACTGGCTCAAACCAGCTCAAACTGTCTCAAACAGGTTCATTCTGGCTCAAACTGGCTCATACCAGCTCAAACCAGCTGGAATCTCAAACCGGCTAAAACCGGCTAGAATCTCGAACCGGCTCAAACCGTCTGGAATCCAGAACCGGCTCAAACAGGCTCAAACAGGCTCAGGCTACTACCCTTGTCCTTTCAGCCCTTCACAGGCTCAAACAGGCAACTACCCTTATCCTCTCCGCCCTTAACAGGCTCAAACAGGCAACTACCCTTGTCCTCTCGGCCCTTAGCTGAGACGCCCCAAGTCTGGCCTTTTCTATAGCCCTAGTGATCAGGTGACCCCTTTAGCCAATGGGAACCCTAGCCCTAACACTATCCAATCACAACACTAGCCCTAACATCTAGAACCAACGGGAGACCAGTACCTTACAGCCAATTTTAGCCCTAGTCCAAGCACCCAATCAGTTAAAAAACCCTGATCTCTATGTCCAAATAAAGGCGCTACCAGTAGTTCCAACCCAAGTCCAAGCAGCCAATGGCACAGGTCGCGTTAGTCCCTACTTCCAATAGAAAGCCTAATCCTACTCTTAGTCCCACAACTAGTCCAACAACCAATCACACCAGAAGCCCTAAATAGCTGCTTCCAATTAAAGGTCTAACCCTAAACCTAGTCCCACCCTACTCCCAACAACCAATAACATAGGAAGCCCTAGTCCCTACTTCCAATAGAAATCCTAACCCTAGCCCTAGTCCCAACTCTGCAATGATTGAATCACAGACCCAGAAACCAATCAGAACCCTCAAACACCCAACCAATGACCCTAATGCAATAGAAACACCAGATACAACCACCAATCAGTGTACACATGTGCCAACCACTAGCAGACCATATAAGGTCCCAGCGACCTCAGACAAGGTTTGCTGGCCAGGGTGTTTGAAGCTAATTTTCCTGTTTAGAATCTCCTAGGAGACAGACAGGCTCAATCCACACTTTGGACTTCTGCAGGTAAAGTCTTCAATAACTCGAACTCTAACAATACTGTTTGAATAAAACTTTACTCCCCCTGCTGGCCAAGAAAAGAAGTGCACAGGCCCCAGTTAACCTCATGTGCGCTAGCGGAATTCCGCTCCTGCGCTGAGATTTTTCAAATCGCACTTTGCGTGACGAGCTGGGCTCGTCATCAGCGTGCGAGCGGGCTACGCCATGACGAGCCCAGCTCGTCATCAGCCTCGAAGGGGTTAAGTACAGTTTAAACAGCTCACAGAAGCACCCTCTGATGTAGAATATCCCTGTTGCGGGGGGCAGGGGGGCTGGCCTCACTGGCTTGTGAACACAAAATGGTGGCTGCGTGTGCACTGTTTTAACACACAGGTCTTAGCACAGAGCAAAGGAGAAATTTGGATGGAAAACAGATTTGTCACCAAGGAATGAGAGGGACAAACTACAGAGGTTGGACTGCAAATCCCACAATTCAACACAGTAAATGCAAGCAATCATGGGCAGGGAAAACCACGAGTTTCAAACACAAAACAGGTGATAAAATATGCAATCACAGGCAGGTAAAAACTGCAATTTTAAACTGTAACAACCACATGCAAAGACAGTAATCACTTTTTGAGTTCTTCTGGAAATGTTCCAGTAGTTAAGGAATCGTTGATGATTCTTCTTACTGGAATGGCAGCAGAGGCTGTTAAAAAAATTGTCTTGAAAGTTTGTGGCGGACAGGGGTGAGAAGGGCTGCCGGCAGGCCTGCTTGATTTGACCAGGTGCATAAATTCATTGTGTGAGATGTGTTGGAAGGAACGGAGAGGCTTGATTAGAGCATTCTTGGATAGTTGTTTTGAACAAGGGTTAGTGCTGGTGCTTTGTTTCTGTTTTATTTTCAATTTCAATTTATTTTATTATGATTTGGAATTCCGAGGAATTCCACATAACATTACAATAAAACATTAATTCATAAAAAAAAGTATTAAAAACCCAAGAGGAAACACCCTGAAATTATCCTACATTACACACAGTACATAATACATTTTTCATTAAACCCCTAACTTTAATTACGAATGAATACTGTAAAAAATAAAATCCTAAAATTACCTCCTTCCTGAGGGGACTAATCTCTGTTAATCATTAAATACGTCACTCAGGGGGACTGAATTCTTCTAATCATTATCTGGTAAGGAACACTATTGGTGACTCCCTAACTTAATAAAATGATCTAATCAATTACGTTTGAGCAGCGCCTGGTTAAGAGATTATGTATAGTTCATCCAAAATACGGTTACAATTAAAATATTTCTTGTGTCGAAGACAGAGAACAGTGTTAACAACAGATGATTTTGTAAAGTGCTACTGAAGGTGGAAATATATTAAGATAAAGTGCTAGTGCATAGATGCCTTAATCCTGGACAGAGCCCATAGTGATTATAGCGTCAATATAACCACAATAACTCGGAAAATGCACAAGAAAGTTAAGTAGCAAACAGGATTGTTAAACACACTAATAAATAATTATTAGATATTAAAAATATATAAAATGCTCAAAAAGTGCTAAGACAAGGAAAGCTATACAAGGTACTACATAATCCACTGATCACCCTACTTATTGACTTCTAATATACATTTAAAAATTCTTTAAAAAAGCAGAAAACCTTAAAACATATTTGTTCTGACGGGGGTGCAGAAGAAAGTTGCATGCCTGTTCTGCTGTTGAAATATTATAATGTAGAAAACCATGCCTTAGAAATTTGCGTCGTATTGAGCTAAGTGCTGGGCACACAAACCAAACATGATTAAAATCTTGGATACCACCATTGCATAAATCACAAAGTCTTTCATTTTTGGGGATACCCTCCCAAGCTCCTGTTACTATACTTAACGGCAACAAATTCATTCTGAGGAGTAGAATCACTCTGCGTACACCATGTTTCAAGTTCCAAAGAACATACGGCTGAGGATTTTTAATAATTGAGCTCTCCGCTATGCAGTCCAGTCTGCCATTCCCTCTGCATATTTTCAGATCTCTTTCTCGTGAGATCACATTTATGGTTTTTTTAATTAATTGCTTTAATGCTATTTTGTTTAAAACTGCTGCCCCTACTAAGTCTAAACCAAAAATGCTTAAAGCTTTTAAATAGTTTCTAAAAATTACACTTTTACACAATAAATTATCAAAAATTTCCTTGTGCAATGCTAGCCTAATATATTTTCTTGGCCATTTATCAAAGCGTTACACCACCTTAGAGACCCTGCCAATGACAAAATATACGTTGAGAGAAGGCCAAATTCGAGCCTAAGAGCCGCGATTAATGCAGCGTGACTCAAGTTACATATTTGACACCAAATTTTGCCTTCCCCTTTCTCGAACTTAGCCCACTCACATTCGTCAATTGTTTCACATGCGTAATTCAGAGTCGGCGGAATCTTTATTTTGTACACTGCAATAGTATGTGAAAAATGTCTTTTCCCGCATTGCTTAAACAAGCGGTTAATTGCCGATGCTTTTGAAATAGCTTCACTTTTGCAGTGATCTAAATGTCTGTTAGGAGAGCACCTATTTGTAAAAGAATTTACTTAAATAAGGATAAAATGTCACTATTTCCATATTTTCATCCCCCAAAAACCATTTCAGATTTGATCTAACTTTACAGCCTTTCTGACTAAAAATCATCACCTTACTCTTAGAAGTTTTTATTTTAAAAAAATATTCATTAGTGAACCTGACCAGCTCCGTCAAACGTCTTTGCAACCCGATTGGAGTTAGGTCCATGATGATTGCGTCATCAGAATACAGCAAACAACTTAATTTTAGATCACCCACTTGTGGAGGGTCCCCTTTACTCTCCCCTACCCTGCTTGGGAGGTCATTTATATAGATTGAGAAGAGTAAAGGGGCCAAAAGGCACCCCTGCTTCAACCCATTGTGGGTGGTGATTTTCTTTGATAGGCCTTGGGTCCCTCCTAACAGAACTTGACTCCAGGTAGAAGAGTGGAGAGCGATTATTACTCTTAACAAATTCCCTGGGATCCCCATCTTTATCAATTTCCTCCATAGCATCCCCCGATCTACCCTATCGAACGCTGTGGAGAAGTCAATGAAAGCTGTATACAGCGTAAGCCTCCGAGCCACAGGATATTTATCAATTAGGGTTTGCAAGACAGAGATGTTGTCTAGGGTGCCACTATTCTTCCGAAAACCAGACTGTTCAAGGGGAATTAGATTGTTACCGAATGCCCACTCTTGCAGGTGGACAAGGATGCTTTTTGCAAAAAGTTTTCCCGTTGCGTCTAAAAGGGAGATTTGCCTATAGCTTGCGGGAGAATTTTTAGGGCCTTTCTTATATAAGGGTACTATTTTACTGCCCTTCCAGGAATTAGGGATATCCCCAAACTTCTAACAATGGACGAACAGTGGAAGTAATACCTTTGCCCAATCGCCACGGTCCTTTTTTATTATGGCTACAGGCACATCATCCTGCCCCATTGCCCCAGAGTATCTCGCCCCCTTAATGTATCCCTCGAGATCGCTCATTATTGGTGCTTCTACCATTTCTACCGAAAATATGGACCTAATGAGCCCCTCAACCCCAGCATCTATAGGATTAGGGGCGTACAATAGGGATATATAGGTAGACCATTCAGATTCAAAGATCAACATGGGCTGGGATTTTACTCTACTGTCACAATATTTGGCAATCAATGCCCAGTACTTTCTAGTATCCCCAGAGAGTGCCACTTCCCAAAGGTTAACCCATTTTTCGTCTTCAGAGGCCCTGCGATCTGCAGCTATTTTCCTTTTCCGGACCTGTTTTAATCTGTATATCTCTTTTTCTCTTGACGGCCATGGGTCTATAAATTGGAATCTGATCAACCCATTTATCTTATTATTAAGAGATTTAATTTCATTAGGAAGTCTTACTTTGGGGCGACGCTATCACCTTTCATCTTTCTTCACAACTTTCTGACAGCAGTCATGACTCTTTCATATCTCACGATCGGGTTCTCCCAGGTTAAACTGAACACATAGGGCCAGATGTAGGTAAAATAGATTTACCGATTTTTAATTACCGAATTTTACCGATTCGGTAATTAAAAATCGGTAAATCTAAGGGGTGGATATGTAGGTATTCCAGATGTGCTGGAATACCGATTTGGAAGAATTCGGTATTTACCGATTCGGTGAATACCGAATCGGTAATTCCCATTCATTCCTATGGGCTTTGAAGCCCATAGGAATGAATGGGAATTACTGATTCGGTATTTACCGAATCGGTAAATACCGATTTTCACAAGGGTGCAGGGGGTGTCACTTTGACACCCTCGGGCACCCCCAAAACAGGCTTGGGTGCCATGTGGCAGGCATACATGCCCTAAGGGCAGGTCTGCCTGTCACATGGCATAGGTGTGCATGCACACATGTGCATGCACACCGGAATCTGTATTTTACCATCAAATTGGATTTGATGGAAAAATACCGATTCGGTAAGGCCTCTGGAACTCTGAAGAGTCCCACCTACATCTGGGTACCTCAGAATCGGTAAAATTACCGAATCTGTAATTTTACTGATTCGGTAAAATAATGCCCCCTACATACCTGTCACCCATTTACCGATCGGTAACGGCCAAAATCGGCCGTTACCGCTCGGTAAATGGCCTGAAACAGCCACCTACATCTGGCCCAATGTTCTTAAATACCCAAAGAAGATTCGGAAGGTTCTTATGTGACCAACAAGTGCGCCCATTACTTCGAGAATATGTTACTATCTCATTCCTTTGATTCCATAGTTCAGGTTTCTCGAAGTTTAAAGCTATCTATCTTGACAGCAAATATGTTGTGGTCACTCAAATTGGTAGGAAGAACCTTAAACTGGGAGCATGCCCCGAACAGTTGAAATGACACTGCCATATAATCGAGAAGAGAATTTCCATGTGACCCGTGAAAGGTGAGAGCTGCAGGTGAGTCCTCTGGGAATCTACCATTTAATACTATAAGGTCAAGGTTTCTCAAATTTTGCAACAGTAAAAGGCCACGTTTATCAGATCTTAAATTGGAAGGGAATACTGCCTCTGGTATAAACCAAACCTCCTCCAGGTCCAAATTGGAAAAGGATGCGATTGAGCTAATATTAATCTTGGCATTAAAATCTCCTACCATCAGGATACACACTCTTTCATAATTGCTACATAACTTTTGCACAAAAGTGCAGATGGAGTCGACCAGTGGGGTGGACGTCTTCCCAGGAGGGATATATACATTCACCACATACAGAAATTTTGCGCATCCCAAGCTGTCTTGTTCTAATTTTAACTTTGCACAGATACAGCAATTTGATGGATGAATAAATATCTCAGGGACCCATACTAACTCGCAACTTAGCAGAATGGCTAATCCTCCACTTGTATGCCCCTTTATAGATTTTTTTGCTGCACTACAATACACGTAGTAGTTATCTAAATGGAATTCTTCAATTGCCCACGTCTCTTGGAGGCAGATTATTTTGGGGTCTAGGTGTGCTAAGGAATTAAGCTTAAACTGTTCTTTTCCTAGCCCCGCCATATTCCAAGACACAATTGTTCCTAGTAGGCTACCTTAGCTCTATGGGGATAGTGTTAGTAGATTTAGCCCCATTCAATGTGCCTGCGATCCAGTTCCATTTTGACACCTCATCTCCACTATCAATGCCAAGAACCTCATGAACCTCGGGTGCTACTACCTTTATTTTTCTTACACCCGATCCCCTCCCAACTGTAATTTCCAAATCCTCAAATTTAGTGCTCATATTCTCACCCTCATGGACATCTAATCCTATCCCTTGCCAAAAGTGAGAAGTTTCGGGACGCTTCAACAGGGCACCCTGGGATGTGGGGCAAACAATAACATCTATTCCTCGTTTCCTAAAGCCATCCGCATTTGCTAACATGAGGGAGGACACCACCCCTGACATAAAGATTGCTTTGGTGACCTGAGGTTTGTGCCTCCAATCTAAAAGGACTAGTTTGATATCTTTAGAGGAAATTAAATTTAGATCCTCTATTTCTGATAGAATTCCAAGAAGGGCCCTTCTATACAATGTCATTGGCTCAGCATCAAAAAAGAGGGATAAAAATTAAGGCATTATTCACATATCCAGTGCCTAACTCTGGGGGCCTCAATGCATTCATATCATAAGGACTCCTCGTGGAATCAGTGGATTTACACCCTTTATTATTATTAACCGATGTAGTCATATTTCAACTAACTCCCCCACCATTCCTTACATCAGGCTTCATAAAAATCACGGCAGGACCCACTGATTCACATGCGGCCCCACTTAGTTCTATACTCGGGGCTGGTGCAAAGATTTTTATATTATCCACCATCGCTCCTGTGCTACTCTCCAGATTAGAATCCCTTCTTTTTCTGGCCTTACCCAACCCATTTTCATTCTGGTAGATACTCGACCTACTAGTCAGACCAGTTGGCTGGGGGACATTATCTTGCTCCTCAATTGTACTCGAATTCATCCTCTGTTTTGCCACTGTTGATGTATTATTTTCATCATCAGGAGCAAAATTAGAATGATCCGATTGTACTACGCTTTAGAACCACAGCTTTCTCTGCTTACGTTTTGGGAACCGGCGATTTTTCCCCTTCCTTTTCCTCCTACAATGATTTTTAACACTTCCCTCACTTACTAATAAAAGTTCCCCCACCCCAGAGGCTTCTAAAATATTAAATATTTCAGCTGATTCATGAGGTTTGGGTTTTTTAGGCTTGCTCATATTAAAGATTGGGAAAACACGCACTGTGTCTATCACTGGAGAGACCTTTACATTTGCACTTTTCCCCTCAGTGGGGACCTTTGTAGAGTCATTAACAATAATTTGGGATGGGTTTGGAGTTAAATTTCTTCCATACGACACACATCCAACGTTCACCAACTGATTATTCGGTTCCCCTAACCCTGAGCTATTATCAGCATCATGTATTCTGTCATTAGTTTGACAAAGATTGTTACGTATAGGGGAGAAACACTTCACACATACTTGGCTATGTTGTTTAAGTTCTAAAACCCCTCCCAAAATGGGCGTTAAGACTTTGAGGATATGATCCGAGTTAGAGGCACTCTTCTCCATCAGGGACAAAATTGCAGAAAACATTTTTTGCAATTTTGTAAATGTATACGTTAGCCCCCCTGAACCTGCAATCTCATTTTTTGACAATGGAGACGCGGAATTCCCTACCCGGTGATCACAGAGCATAGATAAATCATGAAACTCTGATGTGAAAGAGAATTTAGTAGGTGTACTGCTATACATAATTGGCATGTGTAAGTGAGCTCCTGCTTGAGGGGACAATATTTCCTTATTCGGATGGGGGTCTATAACCAGGCATTGAGCACCCGATTTTTCTAACTGCTTCAGTCGTTCAGCGTTCTTTTCCAGTTGTATGGCAATATCAGGAAGAGTGAGGTCTTCTGTTTTTGCCTGCCCATTCAGTTCACAATGGGCTTTCTGACGTTCACTTTTAGGAGAAAATTCACTTATTTTTATTGATGAGCAGTCTAGTAAACTCCTTTGAGATACACTTATATTGTCATGTACTTTTTCAAAAAGGGTTATCAAATCTGCTAGTGGAGAAAGAGGGGTGACGTCCTCACTTTCGCCACCCTTACTCTGCGTGGAAACTGCCACCTCATTCCTAGATAGAGCCAATTCCATCTCCAAACCCGAATTTTTCTCCACTCCTTTTTGATATGATACAACAGCTCGACTTACAATCGAAGGGGGCGCTACATTGCCTACGTCCCCATTAGATTTCTGTATTATTATTACAGGAAAGAGTGCTTCTGGTCATGATATATGGCTATCCACTCCATTCTCACCTCCATTGACATCTCCTCATTTCCCACAACTCCAAGTTCTTCGTTATTTTGCCCTGTTCCACTCTTAAACCTTCTTCCCTTTTTAGAAAACATTGATGTTATTGATGGGTATGATTTTAAATGAGTTAGGTGAGCACCAATTCTACGTCTACGGATTGTTTTTTGAGGTTTTGGGGGGCTCCACGAAATCTTGTCACTCTTATCACTCTTGACACTATGATTAATGGCTTCTAGAGAGTTTACAGATTTTACTTTAGACTGAGAACGCAATCGCCTGACAGACATTACCATGGCAAAAGAGGTTATCACCACTTAAACTTAGAGTTCCCCCAGCTAGAGATGTAACAAGGCTAGCAGGAGAGAGCAATTTGTTCCAAGAGAAAGGTTAACTGAATGATGACTGAATGATGTGAAGCACCGTCTTAGGACAGATTTTACGTGGTGTTATATCCGCCACAGAGAAATCCTCCGATAGCCCCAAGATACCTCCGCAGACCCCCACGGCTATTCATGTGACACCTTACCCGAGGCCTGGGCGATTCAGCGGTAGCCCAATCAGAGCCGCATACCGACCCCCGTCTGGCAACTGGGGCTATGGTGACCTCGGTGACCGTGGTAGACTTCTCGGGTCGGAGGAAGAACTTGGAGCTTAAGAATAGAACCAGCACACACCACCCTAAATATTGTACAAGACTAATATCCGGATTGTATCTGAGATTATTCAATAATTACACCCGGTGTCCAAAACAGGCAAAGCAAAAGACACCTGAGTCACCAAGGTCTAAGTCCAAGGTCCAAGATCCACAGGTCCACGATCCACACTCCACAATCCACAGTCCGACGATCAAAGGTGGATATAGAACTGATAAAAACCGATAAGACAGCCACCACTACAGACCCACTGTCACAGATCCACAGCAGACCTGGGGTAATCAAAGCAAGTCACCCGGCGCAGCACAGAGCACAGAGAACATAGCACAGAGAAGGCAGGCGAGGAGTGAGCTTACAGCTAGAGGGAAAGAACGACGGGAGATGGAAGCACACACAACTCGTAGCTCCCCCACTCACCCACTCGCCCAGGTCACCTAATTTTTCTCACACTATCAGTCTCTCACCTCCTACACCAGGGGTCTCCAAACTGGTCCTAGAGGGCCGGATCCATGCCAGATTTTTGGGATATCCCCATTGAGATACATGTAGTAATTTTAAAAATCTGGCATGGATCCGGCATTCCAGGTCCGGTTTGGAGAACCCTGTCCTACACCTTCACGCCTTCACACCGCTTCTTACTCCAGTTTTACTGTGCTCAGATAGCGTAAAGTTCACAAGGGCCAACCGAATCAAGTCAATTGACAATGAAAGGCCCACCCGCTCCTCCGCTCCTCGCCTCCTCGCCTCCTCGTTTCCACCTCGTCTCTGCTTCGCCCCCCCACGCCTTGCCGACCTTGAGGCTTTATCGCCGACTTTCTGACTTCCTGCTACCGCCCGCAGTCCGTGGCTTGCCTCGGGTTTCACTTCTCCCGATGCCGTCCGCCGTCCGCTGGCCACGCTCCCGCTGCTGCTGTAGGGGGGGGGGTTTATTGAAATTATAGGGGTTGCGAGTTTGCGGGGTTGCGGGAATCGCGGGTTGCGGGCAAAGATTACTTATTCACAGTGAGCCCGTCACACACCACGCCGCTGCCGCTACCGCTGCTCACAAGCTCACAAGCTCCTCCTCCTATTGACAGGAACCGGAAAACAGCATTCAGTCAACCTCCTTGTTTCAGTTGAGTTTGTTCCACGGCCGATAGGTGGATGAATGTAAGGTAGTTTTAGGTGAGTCGCTTAGTGTTGTTTTATGTTGTAAAGCAAGCAGGTGGTGGTCTGACCATGTGACTGGAGTTATAGTTTGAAAGGTAACTAGTTCAGTATTAGCAAAAATGACATCTAGGATATGTCCAGCGGTGTGTGTCGGATTGTGGACAATCTGATGCAGGTTCAATGCATCTAGGCCGGTGATTATTGTTTTTGGATAGGTCATATTGGTTTTATCAAACCAAATGTTGAGGTCACCCAGTACGCATAGGTTGGAGTGTATTGTTATCAGGTTTGAAACTGTGTCCAGAAGTGCGTCTGGGAATGTTGCCTTGCTACATGGAGGTCTGTAAAGGAGCAGGAAGTTACAGGTGGAAGATGGTGTAGGACTGCATCTTGTAAGAAGAGCCTCACAATTCTTTATGGAGATGTTATCAACATTAGTGATATTTATTGTTTGCCTGAATACAACAGCTAGACTACCTCCTTTTTTGGCAATACAATTTTGGGTGATTATTTGATAGCCTAGAGAAATGGCTTCATGCAGGACTGGAGCCATATCCTCTCCCAACCATGATTCAGTTATGAATAGTATGTCTGGTTTTGCATCAGTGAGAAGGTCGTAGGTGTGATGCTTGTTTTTAAAGAGGGATCAAGCATTTATTAGTAGACAGTGTAGAGAGTGGACTTTGGTGATAGTGGGACTTTGGTTTGTAGAAGAGTGATCAGTGTTGTGTGGGTGTGTAGCAGGTGTGTTTTTAGTGCTGGTATTAGCTGTATCAGGATAGCAATCATGTAGCTGTTCTGTATCGTGTTCCTCATCCAGCATGCTAAGAAGACATTTTGATGGGTCTGCATGTGTATGTGTTGGAGATGGTGTTTGCGCGTGAGTTGGAGTGCTGTATTGCTTTTGTGGTGTAACATTGTTGTGAGGTAGACTTGGGGAAGCAAAGTTGTGAGGTGTGGCATGTTGCTTATATTTTTTGACTGTGTTTATGCCGAAAGGTGTAAGAGTCAGGGGAGGTGGTGCAGCATGTGGGTCATGTCGTAATGTTCTAAATTGTCCAATGGATGAGAGGCTGTTAGAAGAGAGGTGCTGTATTGCTGTATCTGTGTTAGGTGTGGTGGAAGAGTGAAAGCTTGGCATTGGAGTTTGTTCCTTTATGTGGTTTGAAAGGTTGGTATAAGTATGTATTTTGTGATGGTAAGTATTATGAGGTGTTGTGCTCTGAAGATTTTGTTGTGCTGGTGTGTGTGATATGTTATGCTTTTGAGGTGTAGTGAAAAGGGGTGCTTATGTATCGGTTTCATGCACTGGATTTGGTTGTGTAGTGTTTGTGAGAGGAGCTTGTGACGTAGAGGGGATGGTGATGTGCTTATGAGTAGAGTGTAGGTTATGTGTAGGAGGGAATGAAGTAGACGTGAGAGTGTTTATCTTAAGACTGGTCTGTTTCAAGAGTTACAAAGTATGGTGGTGTGCAGTGTGTGTGTTGTGTGTTAGTGTTATTATGGTAGAAGGGAGAGGAGGGTGTTTGTTGGACAACTGATGGAAGGATCATTATATGTTTATTATTTATAAAAGGTGGTTGTTAGGTGTAATTACAGCAGGGAGAGTGTGTCTGAATGGGATGTAGTTATGTACGGTGTTGATTGGCGTTGTGTTAGTGATGAGTGTAAATAAGAAAAAGGGCAGCATTTCTGGCCCTAGTCCCGAACCGGCTCAAACTGGCTCAAACTGGTTCAAACTGGCTCAAACTAGTTAAAACCGGCTCAAACTGGCTCAAACCGACTCAAACCAGTTCAAACAGACTGGAATCCCAAACCGGCTCAAACCGGTTCAAACCGGCTCAAACTGGTTAAAACTCATTCAAACCAGCTTAAACCGGCTCAAACCAGTTGAAACCGGCTCAAACTGGTTCAAACAGAGCCAGTTTGAGCCATTTTGAAAGCGATTTAAACCGTCTCAAACAGGTTCAAACCGGTTTAAGCTGGTTCAAACCAGTTGAAACCGGTTCTAACTGGATCAAATCATCTCAAACCGGCTCAAACTGGTTCAAACTTGCTGAAACCAGCTCAAACCGGCTGGAATCTCAAACCGGATAAAACCGGTTCAAACCAGCATAAACCTGTTCAAACTGGTTCAAACTGTCTCAAACCGGTTCAAACTGGTTCAAACTGGTGCAAACCGGTGCAAACCAGATCAACCCGACTCAAACCAGTTCAAACCGGCTCAAACCAGTTAAACCCGCTCAACCTGGTTCAAACAGAGCCAGTTGGAGCCGTTTTGAAACCGGTTCAAATCGGCTCAAATCGGTTCAAACCAGTTTAAGCTGGTTCAAACCAGTTTAAACCGGTTCAAACCTGATCAAACCGGCTCAAACCAGCTCAAATTGGTTCTCAAACCGGTTCAAACCAGCTCAAACCGGTTCAAACTGGTTCAAACCGGCTCAAACCAGTTCAAACCGGCTCTAACCGGTTCAAACTGAGCAAGTTTGAGCCGGTTTGAAACTGGTTCAAACCGGCTCAAACCAGTTGAAACCGGCTCACACCGGCTCAAACCGGTTTAAACGGAGCCAGTTTGAGCCGGTTTGAAACTGGTTCAAACAGGCTCAAACCGGCTCAAACTGGTTCAAACTGGTTTAAACTGATTCAAACCAGTTTAAACCGGTAAAACTGGTTCAAATCGGTTCAACTGTGTTTGAAACAAGGACCCCCTGATATGGATAAAGATCCTGGGACAGGGTAGACAATATATGCAAAACAACACTCCCAGGCACACAAGCAAAATACTGGCACAATGTAAGTGGCAAACAATAATAAACAACTAGGTCAAATTAAGAAAATACATTTTAATGCAATATGATAAAAAGAAGTGATAAAATTCATCAGTCCTTTGATAAGACTCAATAAAATAACATTGTATCAATACATATGATTTCACATTAAAAAAGAATATATCTAAAAAATGGATGGTTTCCTGTCGACGCGTTTCGACACCAAGACTGTGCCTTCATCAGGACTTTACCATCGTGATACTGTGAAAGAGATTATAGGAATATTTTACTAATAAATCTTTGCATATTTTCACAGTTCTACAGAAACTAATTAACATTTGCCTCAACTTATTAACATTTGCCACAAACTTTCTTTTGCCAGTTTATACAGCACTTATGATATACCGCGTCATATTCAGTTATAGAACCTAATATCAAAAACCTATGTACTTTTGTTTGCCTATGATGGTTCACAGATGAAACGCGTCGACAGGAAACCATCCATTTTTTAGATATATTCTATTTTGCTTGTGTGCCTGGGAGTGTTGTTTTGCATATATATCAAATCGGTTCAAACCATATCAAACCAGCTCAAACCGGCTCAAACTGATTCAAACCGGCTCAAACCAACTCAAACCGACTGGAATCTCAAACCGGTTCAAACCGGTTTAAACTGGTTAAAACCGGCTTAAACTGGTTCAAACCAGCTCAAACTGGTTCAAAACAGCCCAAACCGGCTGGAATCTCAAACCAGCTCAAACCGGTTCTAAATGGCTCAACCCAGTTCAAAATGGTTCAAACTGGCTCAAAACAGTTTAAACTGGTACAAACCGTCTCAAACCGGTTTAAACTGGTTTACCCCCGGCTCAAACCGGCTGGATTCCAAAACCGGTTCAAACCGGCTCAAACCGGCTCAAACCGGTTCAAACTGGCTCAAACAATTTCAAACTGGTTCAAACCGGCTCAAACAGGTTAAAACGGGCTCAAACCAGCTCAAACTGGCTCAAACAGGTTCAAACTGGCTCAAACTTGCTCAAACCAGCTCAAACCGCCTGGAATCTCAAACCGGCTCAAACTGGCTGGAATCTCGAACCGGCTCAAACCGGCTGGAATCCAGAACCGGCTCAAACAGGCTCAAACAGGCTCAGGCTACTACCCATGTCCTCTCCGCTCTTAATAGGCTCAAACAGGCAACTACCCTTGTCCTCTCCGCCCTTAACAGGCTCAAACAGGCAACTACCCTTGTCCTCTCCACCCTTAGCTGAGACTAAGTATGGGTGAAATTTGCGAATTCGTGGTGAGTTCGCAAATTTTCCAGCGAACTCCCGGATTTTTGTGCCATTTGCACAAATATGTGACCACGAGTGCCTGTAACTTTGCCAGCGCGCCAAAAGGCGCCGAGATCCCTTGAGTGAGCTGGTCATTATAGTGGGGACTGGCGGGAAGAAGTTTCATACCGCTAGTGTGTGATGTATGGGGCCAAACGGGCAGGGCTTCTATGCGAATTCAAATGCATCTTGTTTATAATGTGTCAGAGACCGAGCAGAGCAGCAGATGAGGAGAAAGCAGCCTCCTGGTCACAGGAACTACACAGGGATGGTGCTCGGGAAACTCATGGATGCAAAAATACGTTTGGCACAGGACCCCAGAATCCTTCAGATGTCCAAGATAACTCTGCTGCGCGTGTTGGTACAAAGCCATTCTGATCCTGCTCAGTGGGTTCAGGCTCATGCAGCTGCTGGACAATGTCCCATCTCATACTAAACTGCCCCGTACAGGCATATGCTTGCGCTGGGCAATAGGGTGCAGTGCCATGCGGGTGCTCCACACCTGGTACATGCGCATACCGGTGCCAGGGGGGACACGTGTTTATTGGTGCAGTGTAGCAAGTTATGACTTTACATTTTGACTGCACCAGACGGTGGTACCACCTACACGGATCAGGAGCATCCAGGCACCAGACTTCATGGTGCAAGAGCATAATGGTGCTGTGCGGTACGGGTATATATGTACTGGGGGCAGGGGGACACTTAGAACAATGTGTGCTCACACCCTGAGGGCTCCCAGGCAATTGAGCACGAATGATTTTCATACTGATAGTGATCCTGGGCAGTTCAGCAGCATGGGGGCTCAAACCCACTGGTCCCCAGGAAAGTTCAGTAGCACGTTGGCTCACAACCCATGGGTAGCTCAGTAGCGCAGGGGCTCACACCCACATGGCTCCAGGGCAGTTTAGCAGTGACACCCTCTGGTTCATCACTGCTACCCTCTGGTTCATCACTGCCACTCTCTGGTTCACCACTGCCACCCTCTGGTTCATCACTGCCACCCTCTGGTTCACCACTGTCACCCTCTGGTTCATCACTGCCACCCTCTGGTTCATCACAGCAGCCTCTGGTTCACCCCTGCCACCCTCTGGTTCATCACTGCCACCCTCTGGTTCACCCCTGCCACCCTCCGGTTCTTCACTGCCACCCTCTGGTTCTTCACTGCCACCCTCTGCTTCATCACAGCTCCCTCTGGTTCACCACTGCCACCCTCTGGTTCATCACTGCCACCCTCTGGTTCATCACTGCCACCCTCTGGTTCACCACTTCCACCCTCTGGTTCACCACTGTCACCCTCTGGTTCATCACTGTCACCCTCTTGTTCACCACTGCCACCCTCTGGTTCACCACTGCCACCCTCTGGTTCATCACTGCCACCCTCTGGTTCATTACAGCACCCTCTGGTTCACCCCTGCCACCCTCTGGTTCATCACTACCACCCTCTGGTTCACCCCTGCCACCCTCTGGTTCATCACTGCCACCCTATGGTTCATCCCTGCCACCCTCTGGTTCATAACAGCTCCCTCTGGTTCACCACTACCACCCTCTGGTTCATCACTGCCACCCTCTGGTTCATCACAGCACCCTCTGGTTCACCACTGCCACCCTCTGGTTCATCACTGCCACCCTCTGGTTCATTGCTGCCACCCTCTTGATCATCACTGTCACACTCTGGTTCATTACTGCCACCCTCTGGTTCACCACTTCCACCCTCTGGTTCATCACTGCCACCCTATGGTTCATCCCTGCCACCCTCTGGTTCATAACAGCTTCCTCGGGTTCACCACTACCACCCTCTGGTTCATCACTGCCACCCTCTGGTTCACCCCTGCCACCCTCTGTTTCATCACTGCCACCCTATGGTTCATCCTTGCCACCCTCTGGTTCATAACAGCTCCCTCTCGTTCATCACTACCACCCTCTGGTTCATCACTGCCACCCTCTGGTTCATCACAGCACCCTCTGGTTCACTACTACCACCCTCTGGTTCATCACTGCCACCCTCTAGTTCATCACTGCCACCCTCTGGTTCATCACTGCCACCCTCTGGATCATCACTGTCACCCTCTGGTTCATTACTGCCACCCTCTGGTTCATCACTGCCACCCTCTGGTTTATCACAGCACCCTCTGGTTCACCCCTTCCATCCTCTGGTTCATCACTGCCACCCTCTGGTTCATCTCTGCCACCCTCTGGTTCACCACTGCCACCCTCTGGTTCATCACAGCACCCTCTGGTTCACCACTGCCACTCTCTGATTCACCACTGACACCTTCTGGTTCACCCCTGTCACCATCTAGTTCATCACAGCAGCCTCTGGTTAACCACTGTCACCCTCTGGTTCACCGCTGTCACCCTCTGGTTCACCACTGCCACCCTCTGGTTCACCATTGCCACGCTCCGGTTAACCCCTGCCACCCTCTGGTTCATCACTGCCACCCTCTGGTTCATCACTGTCACCCTCTGGTTCATCACTGCCACCCTCTTGTTCACCACTGCCACCCTCTGGTTCACCCCTGCCACCTTCTGGTTCATCACTGCCACCCTCTGGTTCATCACTGCCACCCTCTAGTTCACCACTGCCACCCTCTGGTTGATCACTGCCACCCTCTGATTCATCACTTCCACCCTCTGGTTCATCACTGTCACCCTCTGGTTCACCACTGCCACCCTCTGGTTCATCACTGCCATCCTCTGGTTCACCACTGCCTCCCTCTGGTTCATCACAGCAGCCTCTGGTTCACCCCTGCCACCCTCTGGTTCATCACTGCCACCCTCTGGTTCACCCCTGCCACCCTCCAGTTCTTCACTGCCACACTCTGGTTCATCACTGCCACCCTCTGCTTCATCACAGCTCCCTCTGGTTCACCACTGCCACCCTCTGGTTCATCACTGCCACCCTCTGGTTCATCACTGCCACCCTCTGGTTCACCACTTGCACACTCTGGTTCACCACTGTCCCCCTCTGGTTCATCACTGTCACCCTCTCGTTCACCACTGCCACCCTCTGGTTCACCACTGCCACCCTCTGGTTCATCACTGCCACCCTCTGGTTCATTACAGCACCCTCTGGTTCACCCCTGCCACCCTCTGGTTCATCACTGCCACCCTATGGTTCATCCCTGCCACCCTCTGGTTCATAACAGCTCCCTCTGGTTCACCACTACCACCCTCTGGTTCATCACTGCCACCCTCTGGTTCATCACAGCACCCTCTGGTTCACCACTGCCACCCTCTGGTTCATCACTGCCACCCTCTTGTTCATTGCTGCCACCCTCTTGATCATCACTGTCACACTCTGGTTCATTACTGCCACCCTCTGGTTCACCACTTCCACCCTCTGGTTCATCACTGCCACCCTCTGGTTTATCACAGCACCCTCTGGTTCACCCCTGCCATCCTCTGGTTCATCACTGCCACCCCCTGGTTCATCACTGCCACCATCTGGTTCACCACTGCCACCCTCTGGTTCACCCCTGCCACCATCTGGTTCATCACAGCACCCTCTTGTTCACCACTGTCACCCTCTGGTTCACCACTGTCACCCTCTGGTTCACCGCTGTCAGCCTCTGGTTCATCACTTCCACCCTCTGGTTCATCACCGCCACCCACTGGTTCACCATTGCCATGCTCAGGTTCACCCCTGCCACCCTCTGGTTCATCACAGCCACCCTCTGGTTCATCACTGTCACCCTCTGGTTCATCACTGCCACCCTCTGGTTTACCACTGCCACCCTCTGGTTCACCACTGCCACCCTCTGGTTCACCACTGCCACCCTCTGGTTCACCACTGCCACCCTCTGGTTCATCACTGCCACCCTCTGGTTCATCACTGTCACCCTCTGGTTCACCACTGCCACCCTCTGGATCATCACTGTCACCCTCTGGTTCATTACTGCCACCCTCTGGTTCACCACTGCCACCCTCTGGATCATCCCTGTCACCCTCTGGTTCATTACTGCCACCCTCTGGTTCATCACTGCCACCCTCCGGTTTATCACAGCACCCTCTCGTTCACCCCTGCCATCCTCTGGTTCATCACTGCCACCCTCTGGTTCATCACTGCCACCCTATGGTTCATCCCTGCCACCCTCTGGTTCATAACAGCCCCCTCTGGTTCACCACTACCACCCTCTGGTTCATCACTGCCACCCTCTGGTTCACCCCTGCCACCCTCTGTTTCATCACTGCCACTCTATGGTTCATCCCTGCCACCCTCTGGTTCATACCAGCTCCCTCTGGTTCATCACTACCACCCTCTGGTTCATCACTGCCACCCTCTGGTTCATCACAGCACCCTCCGGTTCACTACTACCACCCTCTGGTTCATCACTGCCACCCTCTAGTTCATCACTGCCACCCTCTGGTTCATCACTGCCACCCTCTGGATCATCACTGTCACCCTCTGGTTCATTACTGCCACCCTCTGGTTCATCACTGCCACCCTCTGGTTTATCACAGCACCCTCTGGTTCACCCCTTCCATCCGCTGGTTCATCACTGCCACCCTCTGGTTCACCACTGCCACCCTCTGGTTCACCACTGCCACCCTCTGGTTCATCACAGCACCCTCTGGTTCACCACTGCCACTCTCTGATTCACCACTGACACCTTCTGGTTCACCCCTGTCACCATCTAGTTCATCACAGCAGCCTCTGGTTCACCATTGCCACGCTCCGGTTCATTACTGCCACCCTTTGGTTCATCACCGCCACCCTCTGGTTCACCATTGACACACTCCGGTTCACCCCTGCCACCCTCTGGTTCATCACTGCCACCCTCTGGTTCATGACTGTCACCCTCTGGTTCATCACTGCCACCCTCTGGTTCACCACTGCCACCCTCTGGTTCACCCCTGCCACCTTCTGGTTCATCACTGCCACCCTCTGGTTCATCACTGCCACCCTCTGGTTCACCACTGCCACCCTCTGGTTCATCACTGCCACCCTCTGATTCATCACTGCCACCCTCTGGTTCATCACTGTCACCCTCTGGTTCACCACTGCCACCCTCTGGTTCATCACTGCCATCCTCTGGTTCACCACTGCCACCCTCTGGTTCATCACTGTCACCCTCTGGTGCATCACTGCCAATACTCTGGTTCATCACAGCCCCCCCTGGTTCACCACTGCCACCCTCTGGTTCACCACTGCCACCCTCTGGTTCATCACTGTCACCCTCTGGTTTATCACTGCCACCCTCTGGTTCATCACTGCCACCCTCTGGTTCATCACAGCACCCTCTGGTTCACCACTGCCACCCTCTGGTTCACCACTGTCACCCTCTGGTTTATCACAGCACCCTCTGGTTCACAACTGCCCCTTCTGGTTCATCGCAGCACCCTCTGGTTAACCACTGTAGTTCATGGGGAGAAAGCACACCTGCCCAGCCTCAACCGGGGGCTGGTTAATGCGTTACTGAATTTGAGCTTTAAGTCCGGCACCTGCTTCATTATCTGTAATTGCTTCCTGTTGTGGTTTAATGTTTGTGACAGCCTGGAACATTGTACCATACTTGTAACTATTCTCTGACCCTGCTTCGAGGTTCAGAGCAGGGTCAGAGAATAGTTGCAAGTAGGCAACAACTCTGGAGGCGCCGCTCAGGAAGCACTTACAGGGTTACAGCAGGTGACCAAGTTGAAGTTAATTTCTTTGTAACCATTTTGTTAATGGTTACAAAGAAATTTGCTTCAACTTGGGCACCTGCTGTAACCCTGTAAGTGCTTCATGTACTTCAGTTTTTGAAAATCCGTCCCAAACGCGATTTCGAGGATTTTTCTGCGATTTCGCGAGATTCGCGGACCGCAAAATTGCAGAAAATCCGCAAATTCCGCAAACAGAACAGATTTTACTACCATGCTTACAAATTTCGTCCTCGCCTCCTTAACTGCCATAGTGAAATCAGTGAAAATTGAAATCCAGTTCCCCTCATAGTTTACGTCACGCTTTTCTCGAGCTGGACGAAGTATGGAGTGCCTGTCTTTCAAGAGTCGCTCCATGCTATGTAGCTGCTTACCCTCCATCGCGGACACATCTTCCAGCTGTGGTATTCTATTTTCGGCCTCTCGGATGTGCCCATCATGTTTCCCGAGTTGTTGCATCACAAAATCATCCTAATATTCATGGCGTCCATTTTGCACTAATAGATATGAGACTTTGCCTCATTTTGAGCAACAGGGTTCGCAAATTCGTATATTCTGGCTGTGTTGCCTGTTGGGAGTACTCTGCCATGGCTATGTCAACATCTCCGCCAGGGCCCCTCGCTTACCTCAGTGGTTCGAATGGCAGTTAGGCCTGCTTGCCATCTGTCTTACCCATAACTCCTGGGAAGTTGTACCACTGAGGGAGAGAGTACTAAAGCAGTCAAACCCGCAGCCCGTTAATTCTATTAATGGAACCAGCAGTTAGCACAGCTGCATCAGGTTCTTTTGCTGAGATAGTTGCTACAGTTCCTCCCAACAAGGGCTTTCCAATATTCCCAGGCCCTGTCTTGTGTCCAAGGCCCGACTAGTATTTAGTGCACAGCTCGGGCAGATATCCCACCTTCACAGGGCTGCTGGTGCAGGTTTTGGAGGCAATGTCTCTATTCAAAATGTTATGCTGTGGGGGGCCTCAATCTGGAGGGCGGGCCTCAGTGCCCTCCGAAGACATTATTGTGCTGCTTCAATGACCACTGCAGAATACAAGCTTGGGTCTCTGTTTACTCTAGCACCTACTTCTCTCATGCTTGGGAAAACTCTTGCATGTGCTGATTGCCTCCAGTTGGGCTGCGCATTTTCCACTAGACAGGTTCCCAGGAACTCACCTCCAGATGGGAAGAAGCGCTTTAAATAGTTACCACTTAGGCCCCACACCCAGGTAGCCTCATCACAGTGCGAGCCTCTCTCTATCAGTTCTTCCAGGAGGTGGCTTCCAATAGCAATAATGTACCTCACAGTTTTGCAGACTCTGTTCAGGGATAGGGCTGGCCAGATTCGCAGCACTGCCTTCAGTGTCAGCAGTCTTCACCCTGGGCTGCCGCTCCCTAGTCACGGGTAGTCCGACCTCAGTTCCCTCAGACAGACATAGAGATTCAAGCCTTCCTGGGATGAGGCTGCATTTGTTTAAGCCATGCACCCACTCCGCAGCTGCCTACCAGCAAGCTCTCACAGGCCCCAGTCCACTGTGCTCCATGGGGTCAAGTCTTCTTAGGGAGAGGTCCCAGCACGTAGCCTGGAGGCGCTTCCTTTCCTCCGCCTCACCACATCATCACTAGAATTATTGCGCTCTGACGCCCGCCACCTTGTCTGCGCGCTATTTGTTGTAGCAATCTAAATATGGCTGTCTTGCTGCTAATTCCACTGCAAAGCCGCTGCCGGTTTTGCCAGGGCTACTCTCAGCTGCTCTCTTATAATTTTTGGGAGCTAAGGCCGGTCTCATTTCAGGATGATGACGGATCTAGGCCCCGTGCAACAGGAGCCTCACAGAGGTGAGGCCATTTTGCTTGCTGGTTCGCTAGCACCCCCTTTTCAAAAAGCTATTATTGAGTTGGGGAGGTTTATTACTCCTTTTATTACCTTAATGCACGGGTGACTGCAGATAAGGCTTTTACCTATTATCCATCTCAGAGGATGCCCCCGAAGGGGGCCTCGAGGGTCGGCGCCATAACGGCTGCCAGAGCACAGCAAGGAACTGGTTTCCGCTGCCAGAAAGCACCCAAAGCAGAGGGGGCACTTCCCGCACAGCTAACTTGCGCCAGAAGGTTGCTACGTCACCAGGCCATAAGGGGGGCAGGTGACGTTCCAATTCCCCCAATTAGGGGGCAATCCAAGATCGTCAGGAGTTTTGAAAGGGAGGATATCGGTTGTCGCTCCCTACACCACGCTCATCACTGCATCGCGGGGTGAGGGAGCGGTGCAGGAGGTTCCTCAACATCCACTCACTCACACCTGCGCAGCAGCAGTGTCCCAGTGCTTACGGACATGACGGGTACATTTGGTTGGGTATGGAAGCATACCAACAGGGTGGTATGTAGAACGAGGACCGCTCACTTTGGGTTGCCTTACGGCAGGGTGAGTAGGCCTGAAAAAAAGGGGTAGCAAATGGAGGCAGCATTCACAGCCCAGACCCTGCAGATGGCCGGGCAAAAAAGAGACTAGAAAGGTAGCGAGTTGGGGCCTAACTCTGGGGAGCAGCTACCCGCTCACACACAAAGGGGCATGGAAACCAACAGAACAATGTACAAACTCTAAGGGGGAATTACGACTGTATGATTTGCAAATGGTGTATAACAAGCAAGAGAATTATGACTAGCAAGTGATTTATGACCCACAAATGATTGACGGCTGCTTGTGTCATAATGATTCACTATACACCGGCGATTTATGACACATGATGAGATACAAAATGACGTATGACACCCGATTTTATGATGTTTCATGACAATGATTTATGACCCTAGCCATACAAACAGCCACAGCCGGTAGTAGGTGTAACTGCCGGGCGGTGAAGTAGGGAGGGGGAGCGGCAGGGTGGGGGGTTGTAATGTATGGATTACGGACTTTAACAGGTAAGTAAACATATAAATAAATAAAACGAATTTTGTTGCGCGCACGGCATGGCATTTGTTGATGCAGTGCACACAACGAAATTCGTTTTATTTATTTATATGTTTACTTACCTGTTAAAGTCCATAATCCATACATTACTACCCACCACCCTGCCCCTCCCCACGTCACCGCCCTGCAGTTACACCTACTACCGGCTGTGGCTGCATACAAATATGTCCATGGGGAAGTACAAAATGTGTAGATCTGTAAAGGCAATAAAACTGTGGCCAACAATGAACACAAAACTACAATGAGTGTTGGGTGTCTTTGGTAATACATATATGTAAGATTTGCATGCTGTCCTGGAATGGGCTCAGTGCAAGTGTTATTTCCACGACATCCACCATCCGGTCCAGTGTAATCATTGGATTGTCATATCATGTTGTTTAAGCAGTTCTGTATGATCCTTTCTCTCGCTGACATACAACTTGTGAAAGGTTGCCAAAAAATATCCTTTTATTTACACAGACACTGTATATCTAACTTGAGGTTAAATGTAGGCCCTCTCAACCATTTCTTGAGGAAAGGAGAGATCATTGCTCCCCAATTTTTTAATATTTCATGTATAGCTAATAATATTTAGAAAAAAAAACATTTCTCTTCTGTATATTGTCATGTGGGTTTTGCAAATTACGCCACTCAATACTAAAAATGATAAGAGGGGGACTTATCTTAAATGTTTTCTTTAAATATCTTAGAGAGACTTACAATTAATTATTCCCAAAAAATGTCCAAACTGGGTAGCATACATAGGTAGATAGTCTAGAGCAGAGGCATCACATTTCTTGCAGATAATCACCTGATTTCCCACTGTTATTGTCAGTTGTTTTAAGGGTTAATTTTGCCTATTCTATGTGACATTTCTTCAAAAGTGCTGAACATGGAGGCAGAAGAGGGGCCCTCATTTCTAATTGGTTAAGCCTCATACAAACTGATCTTCCTGTCCCCTGCCAAATTAATGTGAAAGAACTGTGTAGGCAAACACTGATAAAAAAGGATATTTTTTTTCTTAATTTGTCTTTCTCCACCATTCTCCCTTTTCTGCCTTTCTATCTTTTGGTCTGAGTCAAAGTCTGATGATGATGAAAAAGAACTCTCTGTTCTCAAAATAGGTGCTAGTGCTGACCACCTGCACAAATTGGTTAAAGACTTCGGGATGATGGCTCAGCAACTCATTGGCTAGCTTTTGATCATCTGTCTAGTGTATGTTGACCCACTGCCAAATACTTTCTGAGCTCTATCCATGCTTCCCTAACACCATGTGCATTATGGTCTTGGAGGGAGGAGAGCGAATTCTATAGTCCACTGTAAAATGCAGCAGTTCATGAAACTGGCATAGAACCAACTGTGGCATGAACGTTTATATTTTTCAAATGTAATAGTCCACCAAAGGAGGATCGATGATTTGAATTTTAAGGTTAAGGGCCATATGTATCACAATGTTCTTTTGCGATTCTCAAATAGTGATTTTTTGCGAATCGCTATTTGAGAATCGCAAAACTCTATGTATGTAGGATTCGCAAAACATTTCCTTAATTACGAATCGCAAATTGCGATTTGCAATTAAGGAAAACCTCCCCATTAATTCCTATGGGCCTAGAGGCCCATAGGAATGAATGGGAAGACATTCTCAATGTGTGATTCTCAACTAGAGAATCGCAAAGAGAGAATGCAATTTCAAGGGTGCCAGGGTGTCAAAAGGACACCCTGTTGCACCCCTGAAATGTGCATGTGTGCACATGTGGCGCACATACATGCCCTAACGGCATGTATGTGCGCCACATGGTATTTTAAAAAAGTTAAAAAGTGCATTTTTCAAAGAAATCGCAAATTACGACCTACTTGAAGTTGGTGGTAATTTGCGATTCCTTGAGGCCAAATTGCACTTTTTCTGTCCCTCTTATATTGCATTTAAGGAATCGCAATGTGCGATACCTTAAATGCAATCGCAAAATAGGGAATAGCAAATTTTGCTATTCCTTATTTTGCAAGGCAGTTTTTCTTTAATAAAATGCCGAAATTCTACGAATTTCTCGGTTTGCAATCGCAAACTGGAATGATACATATGGCCCTAAATGAGAAACAATATTGGAATACAAGAAAACTTAACTTCTTTCTTCTTTATGCCTTCTGTTTTGTTTTGCATTCTTGTTAGACATAACAGCCTTTCGCTGGTCTTCCCTCCAACTTTTTGCCTTCCTCGTACATTGTTCTGACCTCGTTTTCGCTGACTTTGGGGCCCTGTGCACTTTACTTTGCTAACCAGTGCTAAAGTGCTTGTCCTCTCACCCCTAAACATGGTAAAATTGACTCATCCCCAATTGGCATACTTAATTTATTAATAAGTCACTAGTAAAGTGCATTGCATGTGCCCCGGCCTGTAAATTAAAAGCTACTAGTGGGCCTGTAGCACTCATTGTGCCACCCATTTAAGAAACCCTCTAACCATGGCTCAGGCCTGCATTGCAGAGCCTGTCTGGCCTGTGCCGTTCATACTGCCATTTTGACCTGGAAATATAAACCTCTTGCTAGGCCTGAACCTTCCCCTTTTATACATATGTCACCTCTAAGGTAAGCCCCTCTGGCTAACCCAGACAGCATGGAGCAATATATCTAAAAGGCGGGAAATCTACTTTAAAATTTTGCATGCATTGGTAGTGATAAACCCCTAAATTCATGTTTCACTAAAGCAAGACCTATCTATCTCTTCCATAGGATAACATTAGGATTACCTTATTCCAACTTTTAAGTGCAATTCCCAATTGTGAAGAGATGGACATTTCAAGTTTGGTGTCCATGGACTTGCAATTTAAAATCACAACTTATGGTGAAGTCAGATTTTAAATTGCCGTTTTGAAAATACCACCTTTCGAAAGATGACATTTGCTTACTTCAGCCATTTTGTGCCTACTGCCTGTCTCAATACTTGCCTAAGGTGGGGGACAGCTGGGCTTTGTTCATTACCTCTAGACAGCCACACACAAGGTCGCTTAGGTATGACTTATGGGGCAATCCGCATCCTGATTGGTCGTCCTAGGCAGGATGTCAGGGAGGAGCTGGGCACATCCCACACTTACACCTAAATAGCCTGTGTCTTGTCCACACACAAAGGGCTCCATACCCCCCTTTATGTAGTGAATCTAAAGGCAAGAAAGGAGGAACTCAGTGCACTTCAATGACCTTACTTTGAAATCTCCCCCACTTCAAAGGCCTACCTGGGTATAATTACTGGACCTCTGACACCACCACTTCAGTACACTTCTGGACCTCTGAAAACTCTGCCAAGTACAAGCACTGCTGCGCTGCTGAAGGACTGCCACTCTACTCGACTACTGCTTTCTTGGACTCCTGCAGTGCTGGGCTCCCTTCTGGTTGCTTTTTACCTGCCTGGATGAGAAGAACTTTACATGCATTAATGGAACCCATAGTGACTCTAAGCACTTGCTATCTCCTGATCTGAAGCCTCAGGGACATACAAGGCTTCCAGCCATCCTGCTCCTACAATTGGAGTCTGCAATCTGTGAGTCTGCCCTGCCAATTGGTGCCACCCCAGTCCTGGACCTTGGAAGTGAGACTAAGGTGTTTGCTCCAGTGGAACTGACAATCCTCAGCTGCAATAGTAGTATTAAATCATAGCTGCTGTTGCAGGAAGAGGACCGGTGCATCTCTCTCAGAAACCAGCACATTGTCACCACTGCATGTAGAAGATCAAAGCATCACCTCTAATGCATGGAGAAACCTCTCACATCCCCTTGAATTATGTCACATCTGAGAACCGATGCATCGCCTTTGGATCTGATGCATTTTAACCGATTACGTGGAGAAATCGACCCATAGCGCGGGGAAAACACAGATGGATCGATCGGCTGCACCCTGTATTTTTGTTGAGGTAACCAGGATTAAGATACTTTTGTTCAGCGCGCCTCACTGGGTCCCTTTATCAGGCCCGCGCTCCATTGCGGTTGACCTCAACTCTTGACTTTTTTCAAGTCTGGCGTGACTATATATGATAAGTAAGCACTTATTAGTCTAAGGATTATTTTACAGTTTATTATTTAAACATATTTATCTCAAGCTCTACTGTTTGGATTTTTGTTGTTTTAGTCTCATTTGTAAAATTAAGTTTGATTTTTCTAAGCTGGTGTGGATTCTTTCTGTGGTGTTTTCACTACGTTACTTTTTTAAGTGTTATGCAAATATTTTACACATTGCCTCTTAAGTCAAGCCTGACTGCTCTGTGCCAAATTACCACCGGGTGAGCACAGGATAGTTAAGGGTGTGGCATAACTTCCACTGACTCAGATTGTGGCTCCTGCTTGTACTGCGTGCTTACCTCTGCCAAGCAGAAACCCAATTTCTAACAATTCTCAGTTACATTATTTTCACATGGATTATTGTATTTGTGTGTGATTCTAATTCTCATGCTCATTCATCTTCTTCACCATGGTTTAGCTCTGTTACACTCCATTGCCTCAACTTCTATTCTGTCTTCCCTTGTTATATGTATTCGTTTAGGATGTCGGAGAATTTCAAAGATCAGACAGAGCTTGCATGTTCATAATGCAAAGAGTAATGCCTGAAGGGCCTTTACCCACACCATTTGTCACTACGCATTTGCAGTTTCTATTAAATGGGTTACAAGGTTGACACGCAAAGTGAGTGTAAAACGATACGATGTTATATAATAGTTTAATGTCTTTTCATTTCGCTTTGCCCATCCACTAATCGCATTTCTAAATTTCCAGGTCACCAATGCCTAACATTCATTTCCTCTGCATGATTGATCATTTAGGAAGTGCACATTTCAGTTTTTCTTGCATTCCAGGCGTGCTTTCTTTCGAATATAGCAAAGCATCCTGCGCATAGGAGAGAAACTACTTAATTTACTTTGTCGTTTTTAAACAAGATTTTTTAAAAGGAGAAAATATTTCTCTAATAGAGTTAGATACAATTGAAATGATACTTTATGTAGTTTTGAATAATGAGATTCTAAAAAAAATTGTTTAAAACAAACGATCCTTCTCTTACGAATTAACCTTTGACCCTTCTTATGACCATAGGTTGATTTTTTAAAAACTGTGGGGCATATTATCAAGGGGGTTTATCTCCGCTTTTTTGGCTTTAAAAGCCAAGAAAGCGGAGTTAAAATGATCTCCCTATTACCTAGCTGTCGACAGCTAGTAGGAGATAGCAACCATCTTGGGCCCTACTTTGCATGTCAGTGATATTTATCACTAATGACATGCAAAGTGGGCGTGCCAAGATGTTAGCGACTGGAAACAGTCGCTAACATCGCTATCTCCTATTACCAACTTTTGGAGATATTCGCGCTAAGCGTGAATATCTCCAAAAGCTAACACCTGCCCTGAGCAGTTCTTAGCCATGTTATCCAATGGGAGGTGGTTAACATGGCTAAGAGCATTAGCTCGCTAATGCGTAAATATCGCGGACTTTTCTGCGATATTCATGCATTGCGGCCGATTTTTATCGCATTTGCGATAAACGTTGGTAATACCAAGGTTTATCTGCGATAAAAATCGCCGCAGCTCGGCTATAATTTTTTCACGCTAACCAAGCAATAGCGATAATTATCGCTATTGCTTTTTAATATGCCCCTGTTTTTTGTCAAACTGCATTCGGTCCTGAGTTTGGGTGCAAGTGACATTTAGTTTAGGTAACACCTGGAGGAAATTACGAAGGTTATAAAGACACATCATGCAGTTAAAATTGGTCTCAAATATCACTTCCATGCATCATTATATATCCGGAGGAGATGGACAACTTAAAAGAGGGCTCAGCTAAAGATATAGGGGCATATTATCAAGGACAGGCGATACATTATCGCTGCTTTTATCGGCAGGAAACTGCCGATAAAGCGGCGATAATGGCCTTGATAATATGCTCTATGAATTCTAATCGAAGCCCATGTTAGATGTGAACACATCTAACATGGGCGATTATCAAGAACAGGCGATACAATTATCGCTGCTTTATCGTCAAGAAACTGCCGCTAAAGTGGCGATAATGGGCTTGATAATATGTCCTTGTGAATTCCCATAGCAGCCCAGGTTAACACCAAAACCTGGGCTGCTATGGGAATTCACAAGGGCCTATTATCAAGCCCATTATCGCCGCTTTAGCGGCAGTTTCCTGTTGATAAAGCAGCGATAATTGTATCGCCTGTTGTTGATAATATGCCCCATAATAACTTCCTGCAGCAATATTTCCCCAGGTGGTTTTCCAGCGCTCTGTTTGAAGCAATTCATGTTCTACTTCATGTCAAGGAGTGCAAACGTTGTAAAGCTATTGCCATTTTTAAGAGCAATTCATCACTGGATCTACTAATAAACAAAGCACCGAGCATCCTGCCCTCCGAAGACAGCACCCCCGTACCCTGATCGGATACACGTGATCACTTGACCCAGCATTGAAGACCTCCCATACTTACAAAGTCACGAAGCAAAATTGTGTATCAATTAAAAATAAATAGGTGTTTACTTTAATTTAGGAAAGATCGAATTAGTTGCACCACATGTCAGTCAATCATAACGTAAGGCCTCATGGGAATGCTTGTTGAATTCAATAATACGTTCCATAAAAATGCGATCTTTAAAATGCAAACTTCACAAAAGTAAAACAAACAAAGAGAAATAAACAATGGAAGACTAATTTGTGTGGCATGTTTATGGTTTCAGATGTTTAATATGTGTGACATTTGGAGTGACACTTTTTCAGGAACAAATGAAAACAATGTATTTGAGTCCCTCTCAGTGATTTATCTCTTACTGCATCCAGACATACGTCATAATGGACATACGTTAATAAAAACCGACCAACTCACCTTGCCAATGGTTGTTAGGAGTATCAGATCCATGAGTAAAAACAATGATTTTGTTGTGACTAAATAGAATAGAAAATATATCAAATCTGACAATAATAAAGATTGGTAAGTCTGTGCAAGCAGTAGTTGCCATTAGAGTGCCTGTTTTCCTCCTAACACACGTTTCACCTGTAGTCTTTCACTCTGACACTTGTATCCAAAGATCTTTCTGAAATACTCTGCATGCAGATCTCCTGCGTCCTTTTCGTTCAATACTCTTTTTTTCACTCTCTATTTCTGCAAGCACTTCCTTGCATCTCCCCTTTCCCTGTCCTCTCTTTTTCTCCATACCATCTTGTAAATCCAACATTTTGTTTTCTTGAACGTGGTGCTGTTAGTATTTCAACAGCCTGTGTATGGTAATTACAATTGCACATGTGTGACAAATGTTCTGTGTGCTCTGCTCAGAGGCAACATTTTGAATGGACATGTGGTCAAATTATTTTATGATACAGCTATAGGCAATATGAGGAACCTACTGACTTTAGGGAAAGGAAAGATTTCCCTAGAAGTGAGACACCTCACTTCAAACTAGACCAGACTTGTAATACCTGCTTGGGGCAGCACATTAAGTGCTCGCTGCTGAGTTTATCTTACCCAACAGAGCTACAGCACCAGGTTGAGCCCAGAGCAACTATTATTACATAATAACGTATAATGGTGTAAGCATTTTAGTGCAACTGCATGGATAGTAGCACTAAAATGCATTAGTCTAACCCCTGATGAGTTGTAGTTGTTAAGTCAATAGTTCCTGTGACAGAGGGATGAAGACTGGTCCAAAGTGAGTTGGGGTCAGACCCACAACCTCTGAATAGTCTGCTCTGTTCTTTAACTTATGTGCCTGTTTCATCTGGATTGCCCTCTATTACATCTCCTGACAACCTTTTAGTTTCCTCTGCCATAAACCGTAACCACTCAGGACAACATTATGCACCCAGTCATCCATTCGTTCACCCCCCCACTCATTCATCCATGCACTTAATTATCTCTCCATTCACTCACTTTCTCATATAGAAGTATCAATTGTCTTGTTAATATTGAAAAAGTCAATGTCAATATGAATAACGATACGGTTGGATGGGCGCGTGCATTCCCACACCACCATAAAGGTAGATGCCATATGAAGTTAGGAACACTTAACTAATCAAGACACAGCACACACAGTACATGAAGTGATCACAGGCTTCCCAATGCCGAACACCTGGACACGTTTCCCACTGGCTGCACTGTGCCACTCAAGGTCGAGGTCCACCTGGATTCCTCATACAATACCCTAATTTATGGCTCCAAAGACAGACATGCACATTCCTTACCAAATGATTACCAGAAACATTTTTATCACATTCAATGATTTGTACAAAAGTCTGCCTGGAAGTCCTCAGAACCTATTCCTGTGACTGTGCTCCTGGCTGCATTATTTAATTCAACAAACTGTTTCTGTGTTGTCAAATCCCATCTCTAGATTTTTCAAGGTATTTCATGTTCAAGCAACAGACTAAACTACCTGCTCACTCATTCATCCGTCCAAGCACTCTCATTATCTCATTCATCCATTGATCTGAATGTGCACTTAGTAATCGCTCCATGCCTTCACTTGCTCCATAATCCATGCATTCTTCTATTCATCCACTAGACTACCAAAGTAGCATTTTTTTACATTCCTACACTTATCCATGCACTCAGCCACACTTTCATTCATTCATATAAGCACACACACTGCACCTCACCTACTCTTGCCAGCCCTCAACTATCCATTCAACCATCAATCCATAAATGGTGCACTCTCACATATTAATCCATGCACACCCATTAGTAGGTTCTCCCAACCATTCACACATTGCCCCAAATACACTCACATGCAAAAATTATTCAATCAGTGAACAACACCTCTGAATATAAAGGTAAACTTCATGTCTTTGCTAGTGCTTTCATTATTTAAATAGTTTTTTTGTAAATCAGCTCTATCGCCCTTTTGGCCTTTTTTTGAAGTGCTTATTGTTTAGTCAAAGATCTGTAGCTTAATTGAGCATGCAGTGAAAATGCGGAATATGACAACCTGTTTACAGGCTTTGAGGGCACTGAATGGCGAGCAGGTGCACAGAGACCAAACCGTGCACATTCGTCACTGTATCCCTTCGCTCAGAGAGTGCCAGTCTTACCACTCAAGCCACAGCTTGAAGAAAGCTTTTTGGAAAGGTACAAGTACTTTCGCTTCCAGTATGAAGCTGGGGTTAAGAAGCGGCTTCTTTGTTATCAGTCCAGTGTACAGTTAAGCAGATCAAACATTAAAAATTGGAGACAATGCTACCTTCAGTGAGTGCCCATTTGTTAGAACTGGGATTTCTGGTTGGCTAAGGCTTATGCCAAAGCCAGGCAGAAACCACCATTCTAGTCAGGGCAAGGGAGTCACACGCCAAGATAAGCCCTGCTCACCCCCTTGGTAGCTTGGCACAAGTAGACAGGCTTATCCCGGAGGCAATGTGTAAAGCATTTGCACACGCACACAACAGCACAACATCCTAGGCACTCCACAAAAGGAAATCCACACAACGTTATATAAAAATAACTTTTGCATTGTCAAAACACATCAGATAGTAATTACACAATATACATTGTGCCAACTGGCACGGGCAATATTCACAAGGGATTGTTTACACCAGGACAGGCCACATGGGCCACTGTCAGAATCAGCACTTAGCAGAACTAGCACTTAGAGTAACTGTCACACCAAATAACAATTATAGATCACAACCAGTAACCACTGGTAACAAGTAGGTACACATTACGCAATACTAATAACCATAGGCATAGGTCACGCATGGACACATAACCTCTCTAGTATAAACTATACTAGGCAAAACAACCTACTAAGAATGTAAGCACATCTAGAGGTATCACAGGCATAATGGCAAAGCACATCACGAATAAATCACATTTAGGCCTAAACAGTATAAGTACAGTAGGCAATCTCTCACTAATCTAAACAATTAGACTCTGCCTCCTAAGAATAAATCACATTTAGGGGCGTAACTCACAGAGTGAAACACAATCTCACTAACACAAACCTCCACAGGTAAAACCATCTCTAGAGGTATCAATACAGGGTGCCTAAAACATACTAGATGCATTACATTTCCTAGCACCACATTTAAAGCATATATCACCTTTAGCACATCAATCACATTAGGCAATTATCATCACAGACACAGTAAGTAATCACATTGTGCAAAAATTACATTAGGGCCTTGCGGCCTATCCACATACCAGCCCCCTGGCCAACTGGCAATCTCAGGAAGGGAACTCAAAAGTCCTGTGTCCAGAATGTCAGGGCGCGCTGCCACACAGCACCAGTCAGGGGTGCGCCAACGGCGCAAGCCTAAACATTGCAGCTGCCCACTACTTGTTGGGCAGCTGAGAACAGCAACAGGGCCTAAACGCTGCAGCCGGCACTAAGTGCTGCGCAGCTGTAGAAGGCCTGGCACCACTGTGCCACTTCTGGCCCTCTCAGGGACTCTCAAATTGCGCCTAAACGGTGCAGCTGCCCACTACTTGCTGGGCAGCTGAAAAATCAGCAAACCTGCGACTGGGGCTCTGAGAATAACAGGTCTCACGGAGCACACTGGCTCCTAAAATGAATATGCCCACAACGTTGGAGCCTCTCCCGGGCTCTAAAGATATTAAATGCCCCTGTCAGTGGAGCCACGTAGGCTCTGACATCAATGGCACCCCCACGTTGGAGCGCGCTTGCTCTGTGGGAGATCACGGGCCTCCACGGGACCCTTTAAACACATATGGCCCGGGGGCGTGGCCAAGATGGCGGGGTGAGCGGACGCTTCCTCCTGCAGCTCCTCCAGCCCGACTAGGCTCGAGCCCTTTTCTTACGCTTTTCTCCCCCCGCTGATGCTCAGCGTGTGAGAGGAGTGTGGCGGAGCACCTGGCGAGCACGTTGATGTCACTTTGGCCACAATCGCTTCGGCGAAAGCACCTCAAAAGACCGATTGAAGATCGAGGGACGACGGAGCGCCCGGGAGGCGGAGCGATTTGGTGTGCTGTCCAGACGCCTCGGCTGGGCCTGGTGCTGAAAGCTAACGATCCGGAGGGAGTCCGTCCCAGCACTCGCCGGATATCGAAGGGGAGCTACAGGCTGAGGACCGGCTACGCGGAGGACTTTGGGCGTGTGCTTTGGCGCCTGGACATGAGGCGGTGACACCCCACATCGCGAGGGCCCCGGTCCCGTGATCGAAGGACGGTCGGCTTGAAGCCGGGGTTAGATCATTCGGCCCTTCTACGTAACAGCATGGTGCCGGCTGTGGAACTTCTCGGATTGCCTGGTTCCTGAAGTGCCCCGGCGGTGTCGCCGGGCTTGGCCGCTCTGCCAGGCCCCACCCTGCCGCCATTTTGTCCCCGAGGGATCGGTGTCGTCGGTCTCCTCCGGAGTCCTTGGCTGGCGGGTGTCTGTGCCCTCCGCCGCTGCCAGGCTAACTCTCGGTGGAGCGTACTGGTGGGTGGCCCCCCAGTTTCGCTCCCAACTGCCGCCTTGACTGGGCGCCCACGGCTGGCAGTGCCGGGACTGACCCGCCATTTTGTCGTCTGTGACGCAGCACCCCGGTTCTGCTGGGAGCTCCCCACATCAAGTGCTTGCTAGCGGCTGGACATTCCCTGAGGCGGCTGGGCCTGTGCCCACTCATCGGCTACAGCGTCTGTGATGACTGGAAGAGGCGGTTCGAGGAAGGGGGATCGCACCCTGCCGGATATGCTTGGCAGGGCCCAACAACTGCGGGACAGAACACAGCCGTCGCCGGGGTCCTCCCAGGCCTCGGCAGACGCGACTGGGGGAGAACCCCCGGTCACGAGGTCCTTTATGGAAGAACTGTTTAGCTCCCTCAAAGAGGACTTCCAAACGCTGAAGCGGGAAGTGGCCAGTGAGGTCCGTGAAGTACGCAGAGAAGTGGAGGGCCTCGGTGAGCGGGTTGAGACGGTGGAGACGGCGGCCCAGCGCCGGGACGATGAGATTGTCCACCTACAACAAGACGTTCTCCGCCTCCGGGAGCAGTGTGTTGAGCTCCAGGCCCACTCCGAGGACCTTGAGAACAGGTCCCGGAGAAATAACATCCGAGTGCGTGGTGTGCCATCCGCGGACGAAGGGGCTGATTTGGTGGGCTATCTGCAGGACCTGTTCCGAGAGATCCTGGGGGAAGCTGCAGACTTCCCTATTCACATTGATAGAGCACACAGGGTCGGTCGACAGCGCCAGTCATCGGCGCCCCCACCGGATATCTTGGCTTTCCTGCCCGACTTCCCGCTGAAGGAGCGCATCATGTCTGAGGCCCGTAGAAAACAGCCCCTGACTTTCCGGGAGCGGCCTGTCGCGCTCTATCAAGACCTGTCCGCCATCACTCTGCAGAAACGCAGATCCTTCAGGATTGCCACTGACTTCTTGCGCGAACACGAGACGCCGTACTCCTGGGGACATCCCTTTCGCCTGATCTTCCGATGGAATGCAGTGCTGCATCAACTGCGCTCCTTGCAGGACATCTGCGGGGTCCTGGGGCTTATGGCTGCTGAGGAGGAAGGAGCCACACCGTCGTGGAGGCAAACGGAGAGAAGGAGCCGGCGAAGGTCAGCGAGGAGACAATCGACGGCTAGCGCTGAGCGCCCTGATTCCCCTTATTTCAGGGCAGACATGGCCGACGCTTTGAGGGCGGCAGCCAGGGACTTGGCCGACTCCAACGGCGTGGCAGTGACGGCCTAAACTCACTCCGGGGGGAGATGTTCTTAGCTTCTTCGATGCCAGGTTTGGGGCTGGGGGGGTTGGGAGGGAGCAGATGGAGGTGAGTGGCTGAACGTCCACTTTTCTATTTTTCTACGGACTTGCCCGTTTTGGGGCTTGACTGAGACAATGGGGTGTTTAAGTTGGCATTTGGCTGGTTGCCTTGGGTATGTTTCAAGGGGGTTTAGGGGTTGTTCTAGAGTTGGGGAAGTCCCGTCCGATGTTGTCCATGCCCAAGCTTGGCCTACTCTGGCCTATCCCGCGCAGCCGCCCCGCGCGCCCCACCCACTGGTTCCCTGCCCGCAACATAGCGTTCCTGTTCCCTGGGAGGCATGTAGTCCCTGAAGGTGGTGACCCTTAATGTTAAGGGACTGAATAATCCCGTGAAGTGCAGGGCGATTTTGTCTCTGCTCGAGGGGACGCAGGCTGACATCTGCCTTCTGCAGGAGACCCACTTATTGTCCCGAGATTGCCATAGGTTGCGCTCTGCGAAATTCCCCACCCAGTTTTTCTCCTCTGCCGGGTCCAAAACCGCGGGGGTGGCCATTCTCATAGCGAGCTCCTTTAAGGGGGAGGTATTGTATAAGTATGCTGAGCAGAAGGGGAGGCTTCTTGCATATCGCCTGCGCTTAGGGGGCATAGCGTTCACGTTGGCTCTGTTTATAGCCCAAATGACCACCAGGAACGCTTCTTGGACTCCGTGCTGGTGGACGTCACTGCCTCTCCCGACCGACATGTCATCTTAGGGGGGGACCTTAATATTGTCTTTGATTCTGAAATGGATAGGTCGGCGCAGCGCTCTCCGCAGACGGGTGAATTGTCCCAGGCTGTGAAAGCCCGGATTGCGGACATGGACTTACACGACCTTTGGCGCTCCATGCACCCCACAGATTGGGACTACTCTTATTTTTCGCACGCACACCGAACCTACTCTCGGTTGGACTATCTCCTGGTTAGTGGCCCGATGCGCGCTGCCGCCACGGCGGCGGGCATTGGGGTCCTGACCCTGTCTGACCATGCACCAGTCGCTGGCGCGTTCGTGTGGCCGGCGTCCTCCCCCTCTCGGGGGGTGTGGCACCTTAGAGACACCCTCTTACACAAAAAGTCGGTAGTGAAACGCATTGAGGAGGTCATACAGGATTATCAGGCTCACAATAGCAACACCGACACTTCCCAAGCGACACAGTGGGCGGCATTGAAGGCAGTCCTCCGGGGGGAGTTCATCTCTATCTCTTCAGCCGAAAATAAAGAGCAGCAGCGGAAAAGGGATGAACTGACTGTCCAGGTTCGGGAGCTTGAGCAGGTCCACCGCCGCACGGGGGCTCCGAGGGTGTGGAGGCAGTTGAAGGCTGCAAGGAAGCTCCTGTCGGCACTGGATCTTGATAGAGCGGAATATGCCGCCTTGCGCTTGAGGCATGCCTACTACACAGGGGGGGACAGGTGTGGCAAGCTCCTGGCACATCGGCTCCGGGTCGCGCAACAGCGTAGCGTAGTGAAGGAACTTGTAGGTACGGACGGGGTGGTCGTTTCCGGGGACGCAGAGGTGGCGGAAACTTTCCGCAGCTTCTATGAGTCGCTGTACGCTGAGGAGTCCTCCTCGCCGCGAGACGCCGAAGACTATTTGGAGTCGGTGACCCTCCTGGCGCTGGATCCCGCTCAGGCGGAATATCTGGAACGGGACATTCATGTTGAGAAGGTGATTTCCGCTATAGCTCGGCTGAAGCATGGCAAAGCTCCGGGCCCGGACGGATACACGTCCCTGTTTTATAAGACTTTTTGCCCGGTTGTGGCCCCTGTCTTAGCTCGGCTGTTTAATTCCTTCTCCGACCCGGGAGCCATCCCACCGGATCTCCTGAATGCGACAGTCTCGGTAATTCCGAAACCTGGGAAGGACCGGGCCTTATGCGGTTCGTAATAGACCCATTTCGCTCTTAAATGTCGACCTCAAGCTGTGTACAGGGATTCTAGCGTCCAGGCTGGCCCTGCACCTCCCCGGTCTGGTGGAGGCGGACCAGGCTGGCTTTGTACCCGGTGGGCAGACGGTTGACAATACCAAGCGGGTGGCGCATGTTCTAGAGAAGGCCTCACGGATACCGGGGGAGCGAATGCTGCTGTCAGTTGATGCGGAGAAGGCCTTCGATAGGGTTCATTGGCCGTATCTCGAGCTGATTCTCAGGAAACTGGGAATCGGTGATAAATTCCGCACTATGGTATTCAACTGCTATAAACATCCTTCAGCGTTGGTGCGAGTCAATGGGTGTAGCTCTCGTGGCTTCGCTATCGAACGCGGCACGAGGCAGGGTTGCCCCCTCTTGCCGCTTCTGTTTGCCCTCTACATGGAGCTGTTTGCCCAAAGGATCCGCAACAATCCGGATGCTATTGGGGTCAAGATGGGCCAGTATGTCCACACAGTCAGCCTCTATGCGGACGATGTCCTGCTGACCCTGGACGACCCTAGGAGGTCATTACCCGCTTGCATCCAGGAGTTGGAAGCCTTTGCACATGTGGCCGGCTTCAAAATGAACATGAGCAAGTCGGTGGCCCTAGATGTGTCTCTAGCTGCGGATACTAGGAGGGACCTTCAGCGCCTCTTCCCCATGCAATGGTCCTCGTCCACGGTGCCATACTTAGGGATTCTCCTAGCACCCACATTACCGGAGATGGTGGCGGCCAATTACACTTCTCTCAGTAGGAAGATCAGGGAGGAGCTTGGCCGCTGGAGTAAGGGCCTGCTGTCCTGGCTGGGACGAATCGCGGCGTTTAAGATGACGGTGCTGCCCCAGATATTATATATTTTTTGTGCCCTGCCTCTCCAGCCCCCGGTGGGCTGGATACGACAAACGCAGGCCGACATCTCCCGCTTTGTCTGGCAAGGCCGCAAACCGCGGATGAAGAGGGTCCTTTCCACGCTCGCCCCGGAAGCAGGGGGCCTTGGTGTCCCGGACCTCCGTAAATACTTTCAGGCGGCGCAGCTACGATACCTAGTGGAATGGAGCAGGTGGGAGTCCGACAAACACTGGCTTTTTCAAGATCAGGCGGTGGCGGGCCGCACCTTGCAGGAGGTTCCGTTTTTGCGCCGCGCGCATTGCCCCCCTAACCTTTACGCTTCCTTTGTTACGCGGGTCCCTCTGAGGGTGTGGGATGCGGTCTGTGAGGTTCGGGGCCTTACCACCTTCCCTTCGCCGTTCACGCCCATAGTGGGTAATCCAGACTTCTCCCCGGGGATGGAGCCGGGGGCTTTTTCCCATTGGACGACCGCGGGCTGCAGAGTGCTCTTCCAGCTCTATGGACCGGAAGGCGTGATTCCTTTTCAGCAGCTCCGGCAGGAATTTGGCCTGACGGAGCTGGATAGATTGCGCTATATGCAGGTTCGGCATTGGGCCCTCCAGCCCCAGGTGCGAGACTCCGCTGCTCGTCAAATTACACCGTATGAGCGGTGGCTGGTGACCCGGACCTCCGATGCTAAATTGATCACTGATCTGTACAAGCATCTACAACCCCGCCGTTTCACTATTACAACCCAGGGAGGGAGCGATGGCACAGGGAATTGGGTAGGACACTCAGCCACAAGGAATGGGACAAGATTGCATACCGGGCACGGCACTCTGCGTATCATACGGGCCTTACGGAGACCTTCACTAAGGTGTCTACATACTGGTACTATACCCCGGAGAGACTGTATGAGATGCATAAACACACTGACAAGGGGTGCTGGCGGGGTTGCGGGCAGGTGGGTACCCTTTCGCACATCCTCTGGGATTGCCCCGTGCTGACTGCCTATTGGAAGGAGGTTTTGGATGAGGTGGATAAGCACTTTGAAATCGAGCTGCCGCGCTTTCCGGCGTATGTCTTGCTGGGCCTTCCCAATGACCTAATGTACCCATTAAAGTCCCGCAGGGGTGGGCAGATCGCAATTGCGCTGGGATCTGCGGTCCAGAATATCCTTATCCACTGGCGCACCGCCACTGTCCCCTCCATTACGGGCTGGTTGCATAGGCTCTGGCATGTGTTAGGGATGGAGAAACTGTCGCTCACGGTGACGGGGGAGAGAGATCAATTTGAGGAGCTGTGGCAACCCTTCCTTGCGCTGCTGTCCACCGAATTTAGGGAGCTCACTTGCCCGAGGTACCTTAGACTTCTTAGGTTGACACCACCGGTGACCCCGGCGGAATAGAATGAGTGGGGGACGGGTTCCTGGGGGGGGGGTGCGTTTTTTTGGGGCGGATGATACTAGTAATGGGCCATTGGACGGGGGAGTTGGGGGGAGTTTGGGAACTGTTTCTTTCTTCTTTGGGGGGGGACTGGGAGGGGGTTGGGTTGTGCTTTGATGGGTTGCTAATGGCTTTCACTGCTCAGATTGGGGTGTTGGATATGCGCACAGGGGATGCACGGGTTGCATTTTACCTTTCCATTTATCATTGCTTCTCCTTTGGACTAACGAACTGTTCCTCGCCAACACTCCTGAGTTGCGCCTCTTTTCTTTTATTGTACTGTATGTAACCCTAACCTCCTATTCCCCTTCCCTATGTTCTTTTGTCTTAATAAAAATGCTTTAAACCTAAACACATATGGCCCAACCGAAGGTATCACTGACCCCTGAGGACCCCACTGGGTCCCTTAAGTAAATATGTCCCCAAACACTCGGTGCATACAGTGTGGTTGCGGCCAACTAGGGCGGCAGGGCAGCCCTCAATACTCAATCCCCCCAGGCAAAGACACACACGGCTCGGGACTTCTTTTCCAAGCGTTTGCCTGGGGCTTGGCTTTTCCTTGAGGGCTGGCAGTCAAGCCGCACCTCCCGAACTCCCTACGTTGCTTCCTTGATGGCAGCTCCTTCACGGATGGGGTACACGCACTGGGCCAATCTGTGCGCGGCTCACGAGACGTGCCCCCTCTGATGCAGCACTTATTCTCTGCACTGGGCCAATCACAGGGCAGCCTCTCCAGTCGAGCCCCCAAAGCGAGCAAATCACAGTGAGGCCGCTCTGATGATGATCGCGGGCCCGGGCCAATGGCGGTGGGTTTCTACATCTGTTCTTTGTCCCGGGCAGCGGCGGTGATTCACAGACCTGGCAATTTGGGGCGCAGCAGTCTCCCCACAGGGCACTGGGTGTAGAAAGGCCACCAATGACGTTACCAGCTTACTTGGGGGATATCTCACGGGGGAGGCAAAGCAGACCTAGGGCCAGCGTCAGTTGTGTGCCGATGAGCACACCGATCCTCTCACACGGCTGGTAGGTGGTTTGCAGAGCGCAGACTGGAAATAAAGACGTTCTCACAGCGTCTAGGAGTTTCTTGGGAACATTTTAACCCTGGGTTCCAGGAAGAGGGGCCAGCTCTTCTCAGGCCCTTGGAGACTCCAAACATACACAGCACACAGCAAAGTCTGGGTTGCAAGCAGGCAGGGGGCACAGCACACAGCAAAGTCCCCTTCTCTCCTTTGGTTGAAGCAGCAAAACAGGTCAGCCCCAGAGCACACAGCAAGGGCAGGCTTCCTCAGTTCCTCCAGCTGTTCTTCTTCTGGCAGAGGTTCCTCTTGATTGTAGAAGTCTGCAAGCAGGGGAACACTGGCAAAGGTTCCCAGGGAAAGTCCATCAGTCATCCAGGGGCTGGGCAGGGCCCAGGGAGGCAAGCCTTCCCCTGGGCCCCAGCAGCAGCACGCCCCTGGTTGATTCCAGTCAGAAACAAGAACAACTTCATGGGGTCACAGCCCCCTTTTTATACAGAAAAATCCTTTGTTGTAAAAGGTGCAGGCAAAGGAGAACCAGCTACAACTGGTTATGGGGAACTCCCTTTCACTGGCCAGGCTAGGGATATCTGATGCACCACAGGGGGTGGAGCCAGCATTGTGGAGGGAAGGACCAGCCCTATTCAGGTCCCAGGTGTACCCCTCCCACACATCAGCATGCTAATCTCAACACTCACCACTGGGGCAGACCCATCCTGACTCCTGGAGCCAGGCTCACCAGCCAGCTCAAGCCAATCACACACACAGAGAGTGCACGCACTTTACACTGGACCGCAGTGAAAAAGTGCGCAGAGACCTAAAATCACTAACACCAGGTTACAGAAACAGGCTGGGCAAAAGCAAAAAGTTTTGGGGAGAACCTGCCAAAAGGGCCAGGTCCAACACAACCCCCTTCCAGCCAAAACGCAGGGTAGACCAATCAATCCTTTGATAGGCTTCCCTGCTTTGGGTGACAGAAAACGGACACGGGCCCGCACGGCAGGGACACCCTCCGGTTCTAAGCCACTCTGAACCCACAGGGATTTCTCTCAACAAGAGCTCTCTGGCCCAACTAGGATACCCCACTGGCACTCTCTAATTGTCCACAGCCTGAACCAGGCCCTAGGCCATCCAGATGTCATAGGTCCTGACCAATCCACAAAGCGGGGGTCAGTGACCCCTGGCACACAATAGCCATTCTCCACGCTCCCTCTCAGTGTACCTCCAAACTACCACCGATCCTTCAACCTAGGGTACGCACTCTCAGGCTGACCAGAGGTCACAGGCAAGAATGCCCCACCCTACCTCTACTTCTAGGGTTCCGCAGCCATTCAGGTAAGCACCCACCAGAACACATCTCCCCCACCAGATCAGGACCTCTCTCCATCACTGATCTACAACCTGGAACCTGGAAACTATTTCACTTCGGAGGTACAAAGCACACAGCACAGTCCCTCTTCAAACAGGTGGGGGGACACAGCACACAGTAAAGTCCCCTTTCCTCTGCCTTAGTGGAAACAGCAAACTGCAAGTGAGCCCACGAACACACAGCAAGGGCAGCCCCCTCAGTCTCTTCAGCCGATTTACTTTGGCAGAGATTCCTTCTTGACCTGGAAGTTTCCAAATCTCCAAACCTAGGGTCTAAATCCTCAGGTTGCACCGGGGTCAGAGGTAAGGACGCCCTTCCTCTGCACCCCCTTCTAGAGTTCTGTACCCTCCCACCTTGGTGCGGTACCCCTGGAAGCCAAACCGGTCAGAACACTGATTACAGATGCCCTTCCCTCCAGGTCAGGCTGAACCTGAACCTGGCCTCCCCCCTCCTCGGGGAACGACCTCCAGAGGCCCTACAAATGGTCAAGCACTCTAGACGGTCAAATGCCCAGCGAACCAGGACT
Organism: Lissotriton vulgaris; assembly: GCF_964263255.1. Lineage (NCBI taxonomy): Eukaryota > Metazoa > Chordata > Amphibia > Caudata > Salamandridae > Lissotriton > Lissotriton vulgaris. The sequence goes on from NC_141696.1 coordinate 261,970,284, forward strand.
TCTGCACCTTCCACTTAGGAGTGGTACTGCCCAACACCAGGACCGCCGGAGTTCTGGTTACAGACACTCCCCGTCCTCTAGACACAGGAGGATCCTCCTCAAATGACCTGTAAGTGCAGCCTAGGGCCCTGACCTGGCGCTCCCTTAGGGAACCCTCCAGGCCCTGAGACAGAGTTTCGGGCCAACGTGGGACACACCGTCCCACACTCACTCCGCCTCCACTGAGACAGGACGTGAGCCCCTACACCCCTACCATCCTACTGGGACCTAGCTGGGCTACACATGAACCTCTTCCCCTACACAGGATCATCAGATACACAAGCCACTCCTTTTGTAATCACTCCCCAATGCCTCTGTAAGACATCTAGCACAACGCCAGACACCCACATTCTCGTCCAGTGCCTCTGCAGGACCTCCTGCACACCACCAAAGGTACAACTCCCGTGCAAGCTCCTTTTATCATCAGAAAAAAACTCACACCAACTCCTCCAGTTCAACACACCACTCATACACACACTCCCCCTCCAGACAAAGTGAGACAGTTCCTCACTGCCTCGGCCTCTCAACCTGTACCCCTCTTACTGAGCACCAGGCACCATACTCTGGGAACTTGGAATGGGACTTCACGCACTGGACACATTTTAGCTGCCACCACTGAATCCTACCATACTGGGGAATCTAGACACACACTACACTCAGGGGATAACCAACCTCCCGAGCTAGCCATTTCTCCTCCACACTCCCTCTCTTCCATCTACCCACACCTCTGAGGACAGGAACAGGGATTGGGCACTGGACCCAGCAAGGGATTCCTTATCTATGGGAACCTCCCCCTCTACTGGCGTCCCGCCCAGTCATTTTCTCTCTTCTGCCACTAAACATAAAAGCGCAGGAAACACCATTTAAAATGACACTCTAGAGGAAAAACAAAATCAAAAACAATAATCCCAAACATGTGACTATCTAAAATGCAGAGTTTTATAATGTAGACAGTTGTTGCTGTGGCACTGCGCAAGCACAAGTCCTAATCCTCACCGCTGATCACCAATGTTAGAACTGGGATTTCTGGTTGGCTAAGGCTTACGCCAAAGCCAGGCAGAAACCACCAATCTAGTCAGGGCAAGGGAGTCACACGCCAAGATAACCCCTGCTCACCCCCTTGGTAGCTTGGCACGAGCAGACAGGCTTATCCCGGAGGCAATGTGTAAAGCATTTGCGCACGCACACAACAGCACAACATCCTATGCACACCACAAAAGGAACTCCACACAAGGTTATATAAAAATAACTTTTGTATTGTCAAAACACATCAGATAGTAATCACACAATATACATTGTGCCAACTGGCACGGGCAATATTCACAAGGGATTATTTACACCAGGACAGGCCACGTTGGCCACTGTCAGAATCAGCACTTAGTAGAACTAGCACTTAGAGTAACTGTCACACCAAATATCAAATAAAGATCACAACCAGTAACCAGTGGTAACAAGTAGGTACACATTACACAATACTAATAACCATAGGCATAGGTCACGCATGGACACATAACCTCTCTAGTATAAACTATACTAGGCAAAACAACATCCTAAGAATGTAAGCACATCTAGAGGTATCACATGCATAATGGCAAAGCACATCACGCATAAATCACATTTAGGCCTAAACAGTATAAGTTCAGTAGGCAATCTCTCACTAGTCTAAACACATTAGACTCTGCCTCCTAAGAATACATCACATTTAGGGGCGTAACTCACAGAGTGAAACACAATCTCACTAACACAAACCTCCACAGGTAAAACCATCTCTAGAGGTATCAATACAGGGTGCGTAAAACATACTAGATGCATTACATTTCCTAGCACCACATTTAAAGCACATATCACCTTTAGCACATAAATCACATTAGGCAATTATCATCACAAACACAGTAAGTAATCACATTGTGCAAAAATCACATTAGGGCCTTGCGCCCTATCCACATACCAGCCCCCGGCCAACTGGCCATCTCAAGAAGGGGACTCAAAAACCCTCCGTCCAGAATGTCAGGGCGCGCTGCCACGCAGCGCCAGTCAGCGGTGCACCAACGGCGCAAGCGTAAACGTTGCAGCTGCCCACTACTTGCTGGGCAGCTGAGAACAACAACAGGCCTAAACGCTGCAGGCGGCACTATGTGCTGCGCAGCTGTAGAAGGCCTGGAACCACTGTGCCACTTCTGTCCCTCTCAGGGACTCTCAAATTGCGCCTAAACGGTGCAGCTGCTCACTACTTGCTGGGCAGCCGAGAAATCAGCAAAACTGCGATGGGGGCTCTAAAAATAACAGGTGTCACGGAGAACACTGGCTCCTAAAATGAATATGCCCACAACGTTTGAGGCTCTCCCGGCGTCTAAAGATATTTATTGCCCCCATCGGTGGAGACACGTAGGCTCTGACATCAATTGCACCCCCACGTTGGAGCGCGCTGGCTCTGTGGGAGATCACGGGCCTCCACGGGACCCTTTAAACACATATGGCCCAACCGGGGGTATCACTGACCCCTGAGGACCCCACTGGGTCCTTTAAGTAAATATGTCCCCAAACAGTCGGTGCTTACAGCGCGGTTGCGGCCAACTAGGGTGGCAGGGCAGCCCTCAATACTCAATCCCCCCAGGCAAGGACACACCACGGCTCGGGACTTCTTTTCCTAGCGTTTACCTGGGGCTTGGCTTTTCCGTGAGGGCTGGCAGTCACGCGGCACCTCCTAAACGCCATACGTCACTTCCTTGATGGCGGCTCCTTCACTTTAGGTGTGGCAGGGTATACTCAGACATGAGTCCCTTTCTCACTGCTCCATCAGGATTCAAGCAAGCCGGGCCGAAGAAGGCTGAAATGCCAGAAACCGGTCCCCGGTAGCTTGTCTCCTTTCTGGTGAAGAATTGGCTTGGTAGTTTAGTCTGCCCTGTTCCCATGATGCACTGGGCCAGGGACAGACTGATTTGCATATAGCCAGGTTCTGAGCTGGGATGGGGCAGTGAGATAAATAACGGTGATGGATCAAGCCCTGATCTTTGGACTGGGTAAGAGTGGTCTGTTTAACTCAGACACTCTGTTCATCACCACCCCCTTTTCTTAATCGTTTTTGGCCACTATAGGTGTGGCAGGGTATACTCAGACATGAGTCCCTTTCTCACTGCTCCATCAGGATTCAAGCAAGCCGGGCCGAAGAAGGCTGAAATGCCAGAAACCGGTCCCGGTAGCTTGTCTCCTTTCTGGTGAAGAATTGGCTTGGTAGTTTAGTCTGCCCTGTTCCCATGATGCACTGGGCCAGGGACAGACTGATTTGCATATAGCCAGGTTCTGAGCTGGGATGGGGCAGTGAGATAAATAACAGTGATGGATCAAGCCCTGATCATTGGACTGGGTAAGAGTGGTCTGTTTAACTCAGACACTCTGTTCATCACCACCCCCTTTTCTTAATCGTTTTTGGCCACTATAGGTGTGGCAGGGTATACTCAGACATGAGTCCCTTTCTCACTGCTCCATCAGGATTCAAGCAAGCCGGGCCGAAGAAGGCTGAAATGCCAGAAACCGGTCCCCGGTAGCTTGTCTCCTTTCTGGTGAAGAATTGGCTTGGTAGTTTAGTCTGCCCTGTTCCCATGATGCACTGGGCCAGGGACAGACTGATTTGCATATAGCCAGGTTCTGAGCTGGGATGGGGCAGTGAGATAAATAACGGTGATGGATCAAGCCCTGATCTTTGGACTGGGTAAGAGTGGTCTGTTTAACTCAGACACTCTGTTCATCACCACCCCCTTTTTCTTAATCGGTTTTGGCCACTATAGGTGTGGCAGGGTATACTCAGACATGAGTCCCTTTCTCACTGCTCCATCAGGATTCAAGCAAGCCGGGCCGAAGAAGGCTGAAATACCAGAAACCGGACCCCGGTAGCTTGTCTCCTTTCTGGTGAAGAATTGGCTTGGTAGTTTAGTCTGCCCTCCCCGGTAGCTTGTCTCCTTTCTGGTGAAGAATTGGCTTGGTAGTTTAGTCTGCCCTGTTCCCATGATGCACTGGGCCAGGGACAGACTGATTTGCATATAGCCAGGTTCTGAGCTGGGATGGGGCAGTGAGATAAATAACGGTGATGGATCAACCCCTGATCTTTGGACTGGGTAAGAGTGGTCTGTTTAACTCAGACACTCTGTTCATCACCACCCCCTTTTCTTAATCCTTCACGGATGGGGCACACGCGCTGGGCTCATATGTGCGCGGCTCACGAGACAAGCCCCCTCTGACGCAGCACTTCTTCTCTGCACTGAGAAAATCACAGCACGGCCTCTCCAGTCGAGCCCCCAAAGCGAGCGAATCACAGCGCGGCCGCTCCGATGATGATCACGGGTTCGGGCCGACGGTTTCCACAGCTGTTCTTTGTCACGGGCAGTGGCGGTGATTCGCAGACCTGGCGATTCGGGGCGCAGCAGTCCCCCCACAGGGCACAGGGTGTAGAAAGGCCGCCCACGACGTTACCAGCTTTCTCGGGGGATAACTCACGGGGGAGGCAAAGAAGACCTATGACCAGCGTCAGTTGTGTGCCGATGAGCACACCGATCCTCTCACACAGCTGGTAGGTGGTTCGCAGAGCACAGACTGGAAATAAAGATGTCTCACAGTGTCTAGGAGTTTCTTGGGAACCTTTTGACCATGGTTTCCAGGAACAGGAGGACAGCTCTTCTCAGGCCCTTGGAGACTACAAACGGACACAGCACACAGCAAAGTCCCCTTCTCTCCTTTGGTTGAAGCAGCAAAACAGGTCAGCACCAGAGCACACAGCAAGGGCAGTATTCCTCAGTTTCTTCAGCTGTTCTTCTTCCGGCAAAGGTTCCTCTTGATTGTAGAAGTCTGCAAGCAGGGGAACACTGGCAAAGGTTCCCAGGGAAAGTCCATCAGTCATACAGGGGCTGGGCAGGGCCCAGGGAGGCAAGCCTCCCTCTGGGCCCCAGCAGCAGCACACGCCCATAGTTGATTCCAGTCACAAACAAGAACAACTTCATGGGGTCACAGCCCCCTTTTTATACAGCAAAATCCTTTGTTGTAAAAGATGCAGGCAAGGGAGAACCAGGCCAGGCTAGGGACATCAGACGCACCACAGGGGGGGGAGCCAGCATTGTGGAGGGAAGGACCAGCCCTATTCAGGTCCCAGGTGTACCCCTCCCTCACATCAGCATGCTAATCTCAACACTCACCACTGGGGCAGACCCATCCTGACTCCTGGAGCCAGGCTCACCAGCCAGCTCTAGCCAATCACACACACAGAGAGCACACGCACTTTACACTGGGCCACAGTGAAAAAGTGCGCAGAGACCTAAAAATCACTAACACCAGGTTACAGAAACAGGCTAGGCAAAAGCAAAAAGTTTCGGGGTGAATCGGCCAAAAGGGCCAGGTCCAACAACATTATATACTTACCTCTTTACAAAGCAGTGCTATAATACCTTTGGGTCGAGTATGCGATACCTACAAAACAGCACAAGACATGGGCCAACACTAGGCAGCAGCATACCAGAGCATATTTGCATCTGGCCGGCACAAAGAACTCACTGGCAGTGCGCTTGCTGCTTAAATGCAGCTCCTCGAAGATTGTGCATTGTGGGGGGGTTCAGGTTATCTATAATGCATAACTAACGCATTTTAGTGTGGTGATGCGGACACCAGTACTAACATACTTTATTCTAGACACGGATGTGATGCGTGGTACTTGGCAGGGCATTAATGTTGCTGGCCCAACCTTCACCCATATCTGTCTAGACCTTTCCCTTGCTGCACCTTTCTCAGTCTCTGCCTCTACTTCATCATAATCTTTCAGGGCCCACACCTCCTTTAGCTCACGCTTCACCCTTCCTACAAATCTATATGCCTGAAGGTTACCCTGCACTTGCCCCTCCCAACCATTACTTTTCTCTACACTCACTTTTCATTGGTCCTCACTTCTCTTTGCGCACAAAACTTTCAGCCCACACTCGTCTTGCCTGTACCTTCCACCCAACACCCACTCAGCCTGCTTTGTCCCTTTGCTTTTACCTGACTTAGCTGAACATCTCTCTGCCTGTACCTCTGAATGCCGGTACCTTTCCCTTCCCACATCTGTATACATACATTACATCACAAAACTAAACTTCTGAGTTATAATTGGAGATGCAATCAGTTAGGCCTGTCAGCCTTAGGGTGGGTGTCCCCTAAACATTTTGTCTTCACATCTCCTGTTTATGCTGCTCTTGTTTTTGTTGGCCTTATGGCAATTTACCACTGCTAACAAGTGTTAAAGTTATTGTGCTCTTTCCCCTTAACAGAGTAGACTTGGCTTATATACTATTGGCACATTTAGTTTACTTGTAAGTCCGTAATAAAGTTGTACCCCATGTACAGAGGGACTGTAATAACATTCTACTAGAGGGCCTGTAGCAATGATTTAACCACCCACTTGAGTAGCACCGTAAAACAAGTCTCAAGCCTGCCAGTGTAGCCAGTTGTTAACTACAATTTCAACCTGGCAAAATAAAGGTTTTGTCAGGCCCAAGCCTTCCTTTTTAATACATAGAAGTCACCCCAAGGTAGGCCTTAAACATCCCACAGGGCAGGGTGCAGTGTATTTTAAAAGCTGGACATGTAATTTCTACATGTCCTTGTAGTAAAAAGACCTCTTAAAATGTGCTTTTTCACAACTGTAAGGCCTACGTCTCACATTGGATAATATTAGGTTATTTTATTACTTTTATTAAGTGATGACTATAATTTGGGAGTAGGTGGACAGCTCAACTTTGGTGTCTAAAGAATTGTAATTGTTATATGTTATAGTAGTTTTATATCGCGCACAATTACTTGTGAGTGTCCTGGGGCGCAAAGTTATCGTGACCTGAGGAGCAAGGAGCTGGTTAAAGAGGACAGTTTTAAGTTTTTTTTAAACAACCTAGAGTCCTGAATATATCTTAAATCCAAGGGGAGGGGGTGCCATGCTGTTTTCTTTGATGATAAAATCTGAGTTTAAGTCATAATCCTGAAAATGGCACTTTTAGAAAGTTGGTATTTCATTGTCCCAACAATTTGACACCTGCAGCCTGGAACACGTGACTAGGTGTAGCTGCCAGTTGGTCTTTGTATATGTCTTCCAGACAGGGAGAAAAAGGGAAGCTAGGTGCTGGCTGGATGGGCCACTCTAACTGAGCAACACTTCAGGTCACAGGACAACTTATGGACTTACTCATGTCAGGGACAGGCCTTGTTCTCTGCACACACAATACAGATGACCCCAAGGCTGAAGATCCAAGGTTAGGATCTTAAATACACTCAGTGGGGCACTCAGGATAGGAGAACACTCCAGTTTACCATACTGGGAACATTCCAATCCCACCACTTTGTTTCTCTTGGATTTATTTTTGAAGGCTCAAGTTTTTAAAGACATTGGAGATTGTTTTTCCACTTGTATAATCAAAAAGCGTGCTATTCTGTATAAATTAGAAGAAGGTGAGTTTACTAATTTAATACAGATTGCCAATCCACTCAAGATGTTGCCTTTTGTTAACCTAATTCATCATGACTTTTTTATGTTCAGGAATAAATTGTTGAGACAAATATAATGAAGTTGATGGACGGCATTCATTTTCTGCTACAAGTTATGTTTGCAAAGTAAACATGTCTGTCAAAAAATTATATAGTTGATTAAAGTTGAAAATATATGTAGCAAATGTTTCTGCCTTTTGTTTGAATAGACCTCTGACTTTTTGCTTTACAGGGGGTTAAAGAATTCTCAAGGGGTGTAGGTGGAAAGCTCCTAGAGTTGCAGTGTTCTAAATGAGAGCCTAATCCAAATTTGAAGCATTTATGTGTTTATAAGAAAAAATATTTTCTCCAACTAATCATTTTCGGGGAAATAAATTGGTAACAGCTCATTATGGTTTTGGTGGAATATGAGCAAGTCATCGAAGTAAACCCAAGTGAATATGTATGGTATAAAAGACACTGGTCCTAGACTTTAATCTAACAAGATACAAATCAAAGTTCCTATTTGGTATACTAATGAATCCATGAGCTGCTGAACAACAACCTGTGGGTTCACTGTATTCAATACATTATTCAAAACATAAACAAAAAAGTGCAACACAACATGACCTTATCCACTATACATTTTATTTTCATGTTAAGTGAAGATAGCGGGTCAAAGAACTTTCTGACAATATGAATTCAAGTAAAAGGAGGTTGCTCTAAAGGGGAAGGTGCGTGAAATAAGGGTCCTCAAGTGAGTAGGAAGTGAAAGGAATTCAGTTGAGTGACATGGGAAGCTTTATACATTTAAAATCTGGACTGGTTGTAAGTCACCGTCCTACAAGGCCTGGCCACAATAACAGTAAATGCATTCCATTTTTTGAACAGTTTTAAGTTACAAAGAGTATTATTCTCATGTGGCACGATGGAGATTTGGCCCAGGCCCATTCAGGGACGTCGACATTTTAACCCGACTTATGGCCGTGTGGGTAGTTGAAGCCTCGGCCGTGCGGGTCTTCTTCAGGATTTGGGTGGGTGAGGGGGGGAAAGGGGCAACCTGGGTCAGTTTGCGGCCTTTGCAAACCCGCCAAACTGTGCGGGATGTGGAAGCCAATAAATGGACGATAAGGTTTAGCCGTCTAGCTGGTTCCGCCTGTCATTGTGCATGAAGTGGGATGGGTATGGTATGCTCAGACGTGAGTCCCGTGCTCTCCACACCACTGGAGTCAAGCTATCCTGGCTGAAGATGGCTGAAAGCCAGAAACCAGTCCTAGGATGCTTGATTTTGGTCCAGGAAAGACATGGCTTGGTAGTTCGGGCTGGACTGTCCCCATGAGGCACAGGGTCAAGGCTGATTTGCATGTAGCCATGTCTGAACTGGGGTGGTCTGGAGCACAAACAAATGATGGGTTTAGGCCCAGATCTCTGTACTGGGGTGAATGTAAGACATTGTTCTGCATTCTGTCCATCAACTGTTGTTTTTTGCAATTTTCACCCCGAGTGGGATGGGTATGCTCAGACATGAGTCCCATGCTCTCCACACCACTGGAGTCAAGCTATCCTGACTGAAGACGGCTGATAGCCAGAAACCGGTCCTAGGATGCTTGATTTCGGTCCAGGAAAGACATGGCTTGGCAGTTTGGGCTGGACTTTTCCCATGAGGCACAGGGTCAAGGTTTTGCATATGGCCATGTCTTAACTGGGGTGGTCTGGAGTGCAAAAAAACGATGGATTTAGGCCCAGATCTCTGTACTGGGGTGAATGTATGACATTGTTCTGCATTCTGCCCATCAACTGTTGTTTTTTCCAATATAATAGAGCGCTTCCAATATAATAGACTATTCGCTCTTTCAAAAGTATTTAGTTGACATATGGCTCGTGTGTATAAAGTAGTTGTGTGCAGTAGTGTATAGTAAACGGGATCTCCAAGGTATATACCAAGCCATTCTCGAATGTATTATATGTGCTGTAGTAGAATCGACTAACATAATAATAGAAAATTGTAAGAAATAATCTGAACTGCAAATTAAATTTCTAATAGACTTCTGACATGTGTACAATATTATATTATTACCACATTGAAATTAAAAACAAAGGTTACCTTTAAAATGTTCTGTATTAAACTATAATAATATGCAATATACTTTGCTTTCCTTCTGGTATAAAGAATATAATAATTGTAGGAGGTGTTATGTCTAAACAATGAATCCCTGCAGTGTGGTGTTCCTAAATCCTTATCTAGTGGTGCTATCTTTATCAAGTGGGTGATGATTCTAAGAAGCACAACATCTCAAGTTTATCATGCCCTGTTGGCATCATCTTATTCAGTTTCCTAATCCAGTAGATTTCTCTTTGTAGGAGTAATTTAGAATTGCCAATTCCATTTCTTGTTGGAACTTGCTCAATTATTTTAAATTTTATTTGCGATATATTGTGACGGGCCAATCCAGTGCTTCTTGAAGTTACATTTTTTCTCCTGTTCTGGGATGAATTAATGTCTCTCCGCTTATGACATTATTGCAATGGATGCAATTTCTACATTGAAAAGTTCCCCTTTTCCTCGGTTTCCTTATTTTAGTTTTTTTTACAGTATCTCCTTGATGTTACGTCCTCTTTTGAATGCAAATAGCGGGGTTTCTTTATACAGATCATGGAAATCTGTTTCTTCCATGAGTAGTTCCCACCGCTTCAAATTATTTGTTTAATCTGTGGCGATACTGTGGAAAATTTGCATACAAATACATTCCTGATTGTGTTTTTTTAGATGTTTCTGTAAAAGTGTTCCTCTGTCCATTGATTGTGCTCGGCTTTTATATTCCTCTAATAAAGTCTCTGGATATCCACTGGTGATGTAATTTTGCTTTTCTTGCTCCATAGTTTGTGAACAAATCTCTTCCTCTGATGTGATCAGTCGAATTCTTAGGAATTGAGAATACGACAAGTTCTTTATTAATGAGGGTGGATGAAAACTTGTGAAATGGAGAGCAATATTGCGGTCTGTTTCTTTTTGTAAACTCTGGTAATAATAGTGTGATTGCGAGTTTGTATCCAAGTGTCTAGGAAGGCGATTCCACTCTTTGTAGTAGTGCTGGTGAATTGAATTCTTGGGTCTATATCGTTTAGCTTTTTAATGCTATTCTGAAGTGTTTCCTTTGTATTCTTCCATTATAGAAAAATATCGTCTATGTATCTTCTGAAACAGATTATACCCTGTTTTTATTCGTTGTTATTCAAAATGTAATCTGATTCAAATTTTGCCATAGCGATATTGGCGTATGATGGCGCTCCTGGAAAGCACATAGATGTTCTATTGAGCTGTAAAAAGAATTTAGAATTCCATTCAAAGTAACTGTTATGTAAGCAGAATTTTTTTGTCAGTTTGTTGGAGTAAGGACCATTTGACAGATTCAATTCCAAGGCTATGGGGTATCGAGGTGTATATTGATACTACGTCTATCGTGCATAACCACCAGTTTTCGGTCACTTCTTCTGTGAGTGATTCTAGACGTCTCGGCAAATCGTTGGTGTCCTCTATGTATCTGATCGAGCTCTTGACAAATGGTTGTAGGTGTGCGTCAATGTCCCTTCCTAAATTTCAGACACTGTAGGTCTACATGGGGGGGGGGGTCACTTAAACTCTTGTGTACTTTTGGAAGCATGTGCATTTTAGGACGCCTTGGAAACTTTGTCAGTAAAAATTGTTTTGTTGTTTCATCTAGTATTCCTGATCTGTGGCTTTTTATAAAAGGTTGGATAGTGTTCTGCTTATTTCCATGGTTGGATCCTGTTCGAGTTTTGCATACGTATTAGTGTCATTAACGTGAGTTCTTACTTTGGTCTCATAGCAAAGTCAATCCATGATCACGAGTCCTCCACCTTTATCTGCTCTCTGTACCACAATATTGTTGTTATTGGCTAGATTACGTAATGTACTGTAATCTGTTCGGGACATGTTGTACTTCTTTATACTGATGTTGGAGTATTTGATTTTGTCCAGGTCTTTCCTTACTAAGATTTTGAATGTGTCAAGCGTTTTGTGTGACACTGGGGCTACAAATGTGCTTTTTGGTCGGAATTTTAATTCAGGTTCCCTTGGTGTTGTAACTACGTTGGTAAAAGTTCTTTAGTCTAAGTATACGCATGAATTCGTAGAAAGCTACTTCATTTTCCAATTTGTTGCTGGTATATGTTGGAATGAATGACATCCCCTTATTAAGAGTTAATTCTTCAGATTTAGATAACTCAGTCGATTAAATATTTATAATTAGGTTTTCTGTTGGCTTTCTCAATCCGTTTTGACTTTTTGTTTTTCTTTGTCCTCTCCGGGTTTTTTTTGCTTAATTTCTACTGTAAATTTGGTTGTAGTCCTGGGTCCCCAGCCACATTAGAAGAATGTCGTTGTGCCTCTTCATTTCCTTCTGCAACGGGTTGTTTGCTTGGACCCGCCGATGTGCTAACTGGAGCTCTTCTGGTGTCAATATCGCTCTCAGTTACTACGCTTTCCTCAGATGAAGCTGCTGTGTTTCTCTTCATATACCTTTTGTGTGCATACACCTCTGCCCACGTATAAGCCTCATTAAGCTTATAATCAATTGTGTCGCATTTGAATTTCCACCATTTCATTTCCTGCAATTCTTTGCCATATTTATCTAACTTGACATTGAGTTCTTCAAGGTGTTGCTTCTAATCCGAGTCCTCCATTCTTGTAGACATGTTTCTTTTAATATTAATACTAAAAATGTCCTCTTCCAAATCTTTTATTGTTTTGGATAATTCTTAAATCAGTAACAAATCAAGAAAACATTTATTTAGGATCGCATACCATTTTTCCATAAAAGTATGATTATGTTGTAGTCTGAACAACATTGGTTTGATTGCTAATCTTATTCCGCGCTGTATCCTTTTTACTTTATGATATTGGATTAGCATCGCAGCATGTAGCCATTGGTTTAATTCTCTTCTGGTATGGAATTCCAGTTGTTTCAATTGTTGTGTGATGGTTCCACTTTGTGCGTCGAAAGCTCTTATTTCCTGAATGAGATTATAAATTTGATCAGCTTCTTCTGTAGTATATGCCTTTGTGTATGCCCTGTTGTCTGTGATGCTTTCTATAGTGTCAAAAGACATCTTTATCTTTTTATTTTCATTTGGGTGCACTTATCCAAAGCTAAGCAGAGTGAGTGCTAACAATAAAAGGGTGGGTATGTTATGTTATGTTATTTTATTTTTATATAGCGCAAATTACCACTGGTCTCTAAGCGCTTAAGAGAAGGAGCAGGGCACTGCAAGACTGCAGGGCGGCGGGCTAAACAGATGTCAGTGTTGCTCTGAACAGATGTGTTTTTAGCAGCTTTCTAAAGGGGAACAAGGCTGGTTCCCTCCGTAAGAACTCTGGTAAGTAATTCCAGATCCGTGGCTGGAGAAACGAAAACGCTCTGCCCCCTTTGGTCCTGAGGTTGTATTTGGAAGAGGCTAATCTGCAGGTCTCTGAAGAACGCAGAGTCCGTCCCGGCACGTACTTTTGTACTCTGTCTTTTATATATTTTGGCGCATCTCCATGTATGGCCTTGTGGGCTATACACAGGCTCTTGAAGTGCACCCGCTGTTCTATAGGCAACCAGTGCAATTTATGCAAAAGTGGGGTGGCTCTCGTGCGCCTAGGGAGGCTAAAGATTAACCTAGCTGCATCATTTTGAACAACCTGCACTCCTTATTTTTTCTCCTAAACTAAAATGTGTAACTAAAGTATCAATTTTATTTTGTGCTACGCTTGCCTATGCCTGCCTGGCATGTACTATAACTTATAAGTGTTCGGACCCCTGTCAGGCGACCTGATCTCAAATGTGCACTACTTACTGGTTAAATGCCAGCTTTAAATTCTAGTTATCCGGTAATTAATTCATCTTTAACCACTTTGTTTATGCATTTAAATTACTACAATGTATTCATCATTGCATGATTTGTATAACATCAGCAATCAATTTCTGTTAGTAAATGTGTTAGTACATTCATTAAATATTGTATTAACAATACTAATTTTTCTGCAGCGATTACAGATTTTTTTACTTAAGCCCAATGCATTTCAGGACTTTGCGTCCCTTCGTCAGGGACGAACCTGTAAATGAATAGATACAATCATTACGTTTATGTCCCTTACTTTTGAGGTACATATGCAGAACTATCTGTAATTAAAATTATAATTAGAACTAAGGCATTATTTCCATGGCATGTATACATAAGATACATATGCTGAAACATCCTTCATAAAAAACACGATTTCCACTAGGACATTACTTCCATGTCATATTTACACCGGGTACATGCATATATTGCTTCTTAGATAACTTCCTTTGGGATTCGATATTGTTTACATACACTGTATGGTACATGTTAGAAGTCTATATCTGATGAGCATGATTTTATTGACCTGTCTGAATATGCTCGCCCATCCATAGCATTCCAGGAAATTGATATGTACGACCGTTTCGTCTATTTACATGCACTGGTCAATGCTATCTAGAGACAACTGTTGTAGAGCTGAAAGAGACTGCAAGATAAAGTAAATCTACAATATACCATGCAAATTATATCTTAACGCTGTATTATATAAGAGGTTCCTCCTTGCGGATATTTTTTATGACCTGTGGTGGAATACTCGATGTTATTAACTTCTTTATGGTAAACATGAAGTGTGTTGTTAGACCCTGCATATCAAATGAATCCTTACCTGCTTATTGTGCGTTAATTCTTCCTAGTGAGTGGGGGGTATTTTCACGTTGGAGGAAGGGTAGCAGTTGGGCTGTTTGTGCATTTACTCTAGACTGTCACACAAAGGGAGCTGAGGTGTGCCCTGCATATTCTGATGGCTCATCATCAGGCTGATGGGTCATCCTGAGCTAGAGTGGTAAGAGGAGTTGTCACTTATACCTGAATAGGGCTGTGTCTGTCCTCACACAGAACTGTCTCTACCCACCTGTAGTGTGTCTGGACCCAGGTCAGGGAAAGTCAGGGTCTTATGCACTGCAAAGGCAGACACTGGTATAAGTACTGGAGCTGGGACAACATAACTTTAGATCTGTTCTTGACTAAGAGGAATTTCTGGCAAGAAGAAGAGCTGGAGAAGCTATTAGGGGGACTACCACTTTGCTGTGTTGACCTTCTGCTTCTGTCTTGGGCAGTAAAAGGACAGAACTTTGCTTTCTACATCCTGCCTGCCAACGTTTTTCAAGAGCTTGTTTGTGCTTGACTTCTGTTAAGAAGGATCAGGGCCATAAAAGACCTCTCCAGCCCCTATACACCGTTGCTACAGTTCTGGTCCCTTAGAGGGGGCTTAGCTGCAAATAACCAAGAAAATCCATGCATTGATCTTCAGTGCTAGTTTTTCTTGACTCAACACTGACAGGTAGCTATAGAACAACCCATCTCTGTGGTGCAGCTGAATAATTGACAGAGCGCTTGCCCTGCAGCTGAAGGATCACCACAGCTGGAGTCCTGAGCACTGTGTCACCAACATCAACGGCACCCGCTCCAGCTCTAAAATAGGCCTGTTGTGCAGATGGAAAATTGACCCTTCACCTGCTTTGCAGCTGGGAAATTAACACAGCTCCTGTTTTGCCACAACAATCCATCGCATCTGGATTTTCGACACATTCTACCTCTGCACCAAGTTTTTCATCTTCGTTGCCCATCAGCAAGCAGCAGATTCTGCGTATTCGGAGATCAACACATCACCTCCCCTCACAGTAAGGAACCAACTTATCACCTCACTCTGACAGTAAGGAACCAATGTATCACTTCCCCTACACTGCAGTAAGGAACCATCACATCACTTCCCCTGACAGTAAAGAATCTAAGCATCAGCTCCCTTGGGAGTAAGAAACCAACACATTGCTTTGCTTTTCCGGTACCTCACCTCCCCTGTTCCTTTTTTTGTCTTTGATTCTGAGGCAGCCCAGGTACTTTGTGATAAAAGTGACACATCCATTGGTGCCTATAGGGTGAACAATTTTTAACCTTTTAAAAGTGATATCTTGATTTTTGTATGTTGAACTTTTTGTTGTTTAAGTCTTGATTGATTCAGATAAATATTGTTTTTTTTTCTAAACAGGTGTGGTGTCCTTTTAGTATTTTCACTCTGTTACTGTGTATCTTTGTACAAACACTTTACACATTTCCTCTGAGATAAGCCTGTCTGCTCATGCCCAGCTATCAAGGGGTTTAGCAGGAGTTATGTTAGCTCTATAATCCCCTTACCATGACTAAAAAAAGGGTCTCTATTAAACAGAGTGCACGTCACTGCCAACAAGAGAACCCCATTTCTAACAAAGAGATATACTGCTACTTTTGTCTCATCTAAATGTAAAAAAAGGTACTTTACTACGTAAATTGCTAAGAGTTAACCAGTCAGTCCCTGTTCATGAAATCCGCCTTGAGTTGTCTTTAGTCAGCGTGTATGCAGAAGCTATTACAAATATACTGCACTAGGCCTATAATCTCTTACACACAGACCAAGGGACTATCACGCATATTTTGAAACTGGAAACGCTTACAGACAAGGCATCTCATTATACTTTTAATAAGAATTTAACTGTTGTACCTGCTCGGTCTGGTTACACAATTGCACTTTTGAAACCTTTGACTTCTACGCATCTGAAGCTCTATCTAAAGAACCTAACCTTAAAAATAAGTTATGAGTCAGATGTAGACCACTGTTCTCGGCTAAAACACTTTGCACACCTTGCAGACAGTCAACAACATAAAACTCCACAACAATACATACGTTTTTCATTATAGCATAGGGTTTGGCGTACCATAATGTTTATGAGGTTGGGGATTCTACCCTTAAAATCCCTGACATTTAATTGGAATAAACTGGATAGTTCCACAAAATGGCAGGATTTCTTACACATGTTATTAGTCTGTCCAAGTTTGACTCTGGTAGAGGCCTGGCACCGGCATATAAAGCCTATATGTTTTAGACATAATCTTAGCTCTGCAAAAAGTTTAATTGAATTTTTAAAATCTCCGCCTGATGAATTTCCTTTTTATAATCAGTGTAATTTTTTAAAACGTTTTTTTAAATTGTTTTACTGTCTGAATCACATAACAGTTGTATTACTTTTTAATGATGTACTTGTTGACCTCAGTTGAGGTCTAAATCAAATTTAATAAAATTGAGTTGAATTGCTAATATGAAACTATGCTGACTGCTTGGAGTAAAATGAGGCCACGTGAAAAAGTATTTATGCAGCAAAATGTGTGAAATTTGGCAACATTTCTCATTATGTCATTACAAGAATTTTTTTTACATGAGAGTGCATCTGGTGCTAAAAAGTCTTGAAAGATACCAGGGGAAACTGCTTTGAATAGAAAGTGCCTCTTCAAGTGAGACAGTTTCTACTGGAACCTTTCCCTGGCCACTGTCTAAAAAATCCTTATAATTTGATACATAGATTTGAGTAAATAAATAATGGGAGAAGCAAAGTACATTTTGCTGCAAAATCAAATTTTCATGACATTGGGCAAGAAAGAATTACGTGATCTAACTGAGCCCTAATTGAAAGAATATGAAACCCTCCCTTACCATTGTGGCATGCTTTATCATTGGGCTTTTACTCCTTACCTCAGTTGAGGCTGTATTAGGCTCCATCCAGTAGGGAGTTATTTTAGTTGAAACTGTATACTCAGAGAATTGTGCACAGGAAGAGGTAGTTGTTGATACTTTTTCCTAGTTAGCTGGAGCTAAGAAGTTGAAACCACTGTCAGGGAGAGTATATTTCTTTTGCTGGTATCTCCCTTTGGCAATGCTAAAAACAAGAGGATTGTTCATGGGCTTTTATGTCTTGTGTGCCAGCATTTTTCTTTTTACCTAGTATCCCAATTCACTAATATAAAAACAATTGATTTTAGTGAAGACTTCTGATAATTTTACCTACCCTTCAGTTAAACCTCTCTTCTGCCCCTTCAAATAGGAACTCTCTCTGACTCTTCTAAGAGCAGGGCATATGAGGCTGTAAATATCAGTGATACCTTGTCCTGAATAATTGCCCCTGACCTAGATTGTGTTACATTGAGTTTAAGGCTACTTAGTGGTGAGGATCCTGGTGCCATAATGACACAATTAAAACATGACAGGGAACTACATAACAAAAAAATCAAAAGAGAAAACAACAAACAACTACTGCAAACACACAACATCTTAATGCAGTAATGCAGCAGTAAAACAGAACACAAAAAAATACAAGACTGCACCAAAAATGATACACAACCGATATGTACAACCTTTCTTTTCACACACTCCCCCTTCAGAAATTTGTTTTCGTAATAAAGTTGTCAAATGTGTTAATATCAAACACTCATTTATTTAGCACCAAGGATATAACATAGCTTCAGTCAAAAATGTTTTGTCATCTGGCCCCAGCATTCCCTTTGTTCAATACTAAAGTTACTATGCCATTGATACAATGAAATCTAAAGTGGACACATTCATAAATCCAAGAAATGTCATGCTTAAGTAATACTCTAAAATACTATCATTTGTTATGATTTGACTAATCCCACATGAATTCACTTGAGTAATTTTCTGGCTAGTTCTGTTGCTCTCTGCACTCACAACACTTTCTTTAATGCTCTTAGGCAGCTGCATGTGGCACACGAATGAGGTGAATAAGCTAAGTATTTGTGCAATTGTACCACAGCAACGTTTACAGTGGGCCCCATCACTTTGTGTAGGGCCCTTGACCCACTTCGAAATTTGAGTGCCAACACAGTCCAATGAAGTGCTTCCATAGGTCAGACAATTTTGCTTACTCTTACCAAAAACATTCCCCTTACCCCAAGGTAAATTAAGGCAATTAGTGTAGTTATTGTTTGGTGCCAGTGGTTTTGGTTCACTCTATGTGTGTTGCATTCTGCATTGGATGTTTATGTTGCTGCATGCTTGAACTGACGATCCAGCTTAGGATTCTTGATGGAGCTATGTGATATAGATCCCAGTGGTAGAGCAGCAGGCTTTCACTACGGAATGTGGATGTTGAGCATTGATTTCCTGTGAATTGAATTGAATTGATTTGAATGAATGAATTGAATTTATTTTATTCTTTCAATTAATTAAAAATGTTACAGTGAACTGCAAAATGAGTCAATTATTTAAAATTATTACAAGGACTAAGGAAAAACTTAAATATATCATTTCTTTTAACTAATCAGGAGAAAAAAAACGCAGTTAAATAAATGTATATTCACTAATTTAAAAACTGTTTTAAAACTCTAATTCTTGCCTGAGCCGTATTAGTTCTCTTAAATGGTGTGCAAATGTTGCTAGTCTAGCCAGTTCCATTGAAATCCAATTTAAAGAGAAGTTTCATTTCATCTGTGCTGGTGCGAGTCCCTTATTTAATTAAATGAGCCATAGATTCTTCGTCTTGATGACACAGTCTGCGGGTGGTAACTGCCTCCAGTGTTTTCCAGCGAATATTTATGTCTTTTATTGGCAGTACCATGAGTCTGACTGACAGGATTTGCTTTAAAATTGTTTTATGCAAGAGTGAGTCAAGGTATGGCTGTCTCTGTTTATCCAGAAAGGAATGAACTAAGAGCCCAATAATGCTCTTAGTGGTCTCTATTACCTTCATATTGTTTTCTTTAGATAATTGTCTAACTTGTTTCTTTAAAATAGATTTTAATAGTCCTGGTAGGTAGATAAAATCTTGGCAGTTGGACAGGTCAAGATGCAGTTTATTGCAGGCAGTAAGAAGACCGTTATCCCAGGGATCTTTACCTTTAGTGAAAATTTCTTTTAAAATTGCTTTCATCGTATTTGGTGGTGCTGCACAGACCCCTCGGTAGTACCGGACGATCGATGCCCAATGTTTGTAGGATTGTTTACTTAGCCCTAATTCTAGCCTTACTAAGGCATTCCGGGCATGGGGAGGTATCTGGAAAATCCGTTTAAATGTCTTAATATGATATATTAGCACCATGTCGTCTGCATACTACAATAAAAACAGTTAAGCAAGTTGGCTTTAGATATTGTCTTGCCAAGGTCCACTAAGGTCTGCAGTGTATAAGTTAAAAAGCAAGGGCTCCAATACACAGCCTTGTTAAAGCCCTCGATCCGTATAGGTTTTTTTTGTTGCTGTGCTCGAAGATACTTTCACCCGTATCCAAGTTCCGGTGTAAAGGGAAATTATGGCTTTCAGCAGCCCCCACACTTTTGTGGTTTCTGCCAAAGTAGGTTCCTGTCAACACAATCGAATGCTGCAGAGTAGTCAGCAAAACAAGTGAAGAGCGGGTGCCATTTTTCATGAATAGAGTGTTCTACCAGGTATACGTGGGCTAAGATGTTATCCAATGTCGACTCTCCTGCCCTAAAGCCAGATTGATAGACTTGTAGGATTTCATGGTCGTTTGCCCAGTTTTCTGATCTTGCAGGAGGAGACTTGCATATCCCATTTGCCTCGATATCCAGGAGGGATATTATCCTGTAATTGGTTGGCTCTCCAGTGTCGCCTTTTTTGTGGATTGGTTGTAACAGAAAGCCTTTCCAAGCTTTGGAAATCGTTGAGCGAGCCATACAGAACGGGTACAGCAGAGTGAATAAAGTTCCCCAGAATTCGTAGTCTTCTTTGAAGTGGTGTCCCGGTAGACCATTGGGGCCCAGATCCCCGTCGCTTCTGATGTTCTTCATTATTAATGCCATGCGTTTGCCCACATCAATTGCTCTCCTGTGAACATAATAACTGTAAGCACATATTCAAGCATTGTGCTCCTGCATGCAAAATCTAGATGCTCTCCTGATAAGACCTTTAAGGGGCAAAAGGGTTTATGAAGTGCCTTCATGATTCATTCCATGAATTTCTTTGTGTCACATAAAAAAAGTATATTTATATACCAGTCTCTTTTCTAATATTAAATATTTTATAAAAAATGTGGTGCTGAGAATTAGAACCATCAGAATGAAAAACCAAATCTATTTTGTTGGAAATGAAACCCGACATACTGGAAATTGTTGATTGACTAATGGTGTGCTAGTTAAAGAAAGACTTTCAGTTTGTAAGAGAAAGTGAAAATCTGTGGGGAAATTATTAGTGGCATTTCAATAACCACGCAACTTCCAGAATTCCATTTCAAAAGAGATTATGGTCCTGATTCCATGAGTCTGATGGTGCATTTTACTGCACCTGGTAAATAATGATAGCACAGGGTTTGTTATTTATCGGGAGCGATAAATAGCACCTATTACACATTTCTGAGGAATAACATGGAGAATTTGGCATTTGATGTACAAAAATCTGCATAATATGGTAATTACTGTAATGGTTTTCCCCGTTAAATTTCAGCAGACCTATCAAAATTCATCAAAGGTTGAGATATGTAAGGCATCCGATAATTTTCGGGTGTGATAAATAACACTTAGGGGGTCATTATGATGACGGGCGGACTTTGTACGCCCGCCATCCTACCGGGACTCGGGACTGCCCATCATAAGGGCGGGGGCCCCGTGAGTGGTATTAGGATGCGGCCGCCACAGTGGCGGCCGCATCCTGCATTTATAACATTGTGACGGGCGGTGCTCTGTGCACCGCCCACCACAATGCCATAAATGAATGTATGCATTTGCATACACAATGCGGCAGGCACCGCGCGGTGCCTACCGCATTGTATATGCAAATGCAGGGGGGTACCACAGGTACCCCCCCATGTGCACCTCCCACCCCTCCTTCACTTTGGGGGCCCGCAGGGAGCTCCCAAAGTGAAGACCGCATGCCTTTCCATGGCGGCATTGCTGCCACGGACAGGCATCGTAAAATGCCCATCATAATATAGCTGGTGGGGTCTGATAGACACCTCCACCATATTATTCCTTTTCCGTCCCGGCCGCAAGGCGACCGGGGCGGAAAAGCGTCGGACGGTCTTCCCGTCCGCCGAGGTCCCCCCCGCCATACTAATATGGCGGTGGAAATTCAGGAGATGATGTCGGCGGATTGCCCCCGCCGGGACGGCGGTGGCCACTGCCAGCATGACGGGGGCAATCCGCCCGACATCATAATGGGCTCTTTAATTCTGATCCATGCATAAACAATGGTCTACGCACTAGTCGAAAAAAAAAACCAAAGACTTGTAATCAGGCCCTTTGTGTCTGATACTTAGCCAGAGTTTGAGGAGGCTGTAGACACAATTCTACACTTCTATTAATTAATCAGCCTTTAGGTACGCATAATGAGAGTATATATCTCTTAACATGATGATACGTTTTCCATATTGAATAATTAATTAATATATGTTTCTATCTGCAGAATAATCAAATCATTCAACCCTTTCACTGACATGTAGCGTGCTTATGGTGAAAAGAGAAAGGAATTTGAGAAGCAATAAAACAAAGCTTGAAGATATGTATATATTGGACTTGGGTTAGGTTAACAGAAAATCACACTACACGTTGATATACAAGTGCACCTAAAATTATTTCATTAGGACATTTACTTACTCTGCTTGTCACTTCCGTTTCAGAGATAGGAAAGATGCTGCATAGGTTTACAAGTAGAATGGCCACGCATTATGGTTAAAAGCTTCCTACGGTTATAGAATTCTAAAAATGACAATTATGCTCAGATTTATATTGTCCATTAATTGATTATGATGCATTTTAAAAATAAATATCATAATAATACATTACAGAGGTGTGATGCTGTAATCTGGATTCCCTGTTTCTTAACCAGAGATTCAGAAAGCATTGTTATTGCATTAAAATGTGAGGAAAAAGCGTATGACTAATTAATAAATGTACTGTAATAAAGACACATAAAGCACTGCACAACTTTTGTGATATTCAATGGGAGCTGTAAACGGTGTAGGGGATGAACGAGGGACATTGATTGCCAACAAAGAGGGGACCACCTGGAGCTGAATTAATAAAACTCTAATTTTTTAAAGAAATTTCATAATAAAAATGTGGTTTTATAAAAAGCTTCAAAACACATTTTTTGCCAGCTTAAGGGTGCTCAATGTTACCAACATAAGAAAGTAAGAAGGCTGCGTTGACCATACTGGTATTCAGACACTCACTCAGTCACCTTGCCAGCTAATAATGCTTCTCTGTTACCCAGAAGGATGTTGCCTCATCCTGCTGCCCAATGCAATTTAATCTGAATCTATTTCTTATGAGGATAACACCATAGAACACATTCTAGATGCAAAATAATGGTTTAAAATCCTCTATGGTGGTACGTGAGGTACTTTATTGAAAGTATTTGAAGATTTTTTGTCGAATGCTGTAATATTAGCAAGTTTTGGCATGAGATATGGGTTATATCTATTAGATTTACTGTTGACCTTTTTACCAATAAACTTGGAGACAGTCATATTTTATCTCTGGTTCCTAAGCAACTCAAATGAGTTAGTTTTCTCTTTTATTTCATTGTTTTACTTTAACTTTGGAAAAATCACACTACAGCTATACCAAGCGCATATTTCTGTCAATGCTAATCTTTAACAAGTGATGAGTTGAATGAGATGAATTGCAGATAATTGTGGGAACATGTGCACGTGTGCAGGTCTGAACAGGTACTTCATCTTCCAGTCCACTCAGAAATTTCACTAAAGAAAGTTCTGTGTGGACTTTTAATCGCAGCTTCAAAAATATGCTTATACATTTCACAGACAATGCCAAGGCACATCACAACAGAATTTCCATGTAAACGGAACAAAATGCAGGCTAGTATCTAGTCAATGTTCCGCATGCAGCTAAAGGCACAAAGCCTGGTTTGCAGCCCATGAAGTATTTCTCTAAACTTGGATTTATTTTGATTTATTGCATACTTTCAAAACAATACAATATCTGTATTTCAATATTCCTAAATTGTTTTGAAATAAATTCCAGAATCTGCATGAGCAACCAGTACTTTCTCTGTTTCCTACCTCTTACTGTAACCTCTCTAAGATAGTTTACCAACAGAGTTCTCATGAGATCTAATTAATGTGATCGGTCTACAGTTCATTGAATGTAAATGATTTGCACTAATGCAATTGAAAAAGCATTCAATTCGGACTAAAAATAAGCTTAATGTGCATTGGAATACAATGCCAATTAACTAAACATAACTCTTCATTCAGTAACACCTCGGCCACAGCTCCTTCACAGCTGCAAGATAGGAACACATTAGCAATCAAACACCATGCATGGGCTGTTTTCTCCTCATATCAGTATTTAAAACCCCAAGATTACCTAACAACCCATTTGTCACAGCGTTAAAGCACCAGTTTATGTTGTTTCGTTTTGTTCAGTTCGAAACAAAAGATCTTGGGGCATATTTACAAGCTGTAGTATCGCCGTTTTCTCGGCACAAATCGCTGAGAAAGAGGCGATACATCCAGCGCCCTATTAACAAGGGGATAGCAACGCCTGCCTCAAGCCCACTTTGCATGTCAGCGAGAAACATCGCTAATGACATGCAAAGTGACTCGTTTATCGCAGGTCTCCCAACGCCTGCTCTGACCAGGCGCTAGGCATTGATAACATGGGGGGTGTGAATCATAAATCTGAATCCACCCCCCATATTATCAAGGCACACATTAGCTCGTGAAAACAACGCTTGTTTTCACGCGCTAATGTTAACTATCGCTGGCCATAGCAGGATTTACTATCACCTACGTGTTGCGCGTTGATAATAACGAGGTAACACGGCGAAAAAATCCGGCGATAGCCGGCGATAATGAAATGTGCGATGTGCGTTTTTTAACGCACATCTTGTTACTATGCCCCTCATTCATTCCTGAAAGAGCCAGCAGACAACTCTAAGTTAACTCGTATGAGGGTGCAAACAAGAGTCAGTAATTTACATATTATGTGCATGCCCAGCACTGTTAGAACAAAGAAGAAAACTACTAAAATAATTATTCTTACAAGTGCTCACCTGTTGGCTTAGTGGAGATTCCATCGCCCTGGCATGCCAGCCGACTAATTATTTGTGCCTGGCATAAAAACTACTCGGCAACTCATTGCACCAAGGGCCATAAGAAAACATCAAATCACAGACCAAATGCCCTAGACTGTCTGAGACTCAAAATCAAATACTGATGGTGATAGAGGTAAATTTGATACGATGGACATAGACACATTATCTGCACCTGCATAAGCACCTTTTCGCCCTTTAATAAATGTATTATGATTCTTACCTTGTAGATTTTATGCCCAATTTTACGGAGATCCAAGCAAAGACAAATCTAATATGAGGCATACAAATTGGCATGTACAAAATGCTTCCACTCTTGTTCTTTATATAATTATGCAGTTGTTGGCTTTTATCATTAGAAATATTAAAATAATTTGCATAATTAGTTTTAAATTATGTCTAATTGTCAGGTTTTATATTGATATGATTTTAAGTAATCATCAATAAAGAATGTATCTCTAACCATTTGGTTTACAAAGGGACATATTCTTTTTCTTCGAATGAGAGTCACTTCTTTATGATTTAAAAAATTTGGATTTGCACTCATAAAAGGATTTTTGTACCCACAAACTTACAATATTGTGGGTAATCAGTCGTTCTTCCCTATTGCCTTTGAAACCTGGAAAAGTTCAGCAATGTATGTTTATATTTGGTGTTGCTAAAATCAGATTCACAAAGGTTTTCCAAAAGTATGCCGTGGAAACTGCAACTGATTCAGGTTTCAAAGAGTACCTTTTGAAAATTCTTACAATGATAGCTCTAGCCCCATGCATGATTTTAGGCCGTTGGGTTGAGAATTAAGTATTTCTTTATGACTCCGGTCTAAACTTGCAACAACAGCACTTTTGCCTAAACACACACTATTTGTGATATAGGAATACATAGTAAATACTTGTACTATATACTAAACAGAAAGTTACTGAATTGATATCTAGGTGTGCATCCAAAAAATGTGTAGTTTTGGGCATTTTGTACGTTTTACATCATGTAGTTGCATTAAGAAAAAACTCAGAACTCAAACACATATTGACACATACACAAACAGGGTAGACTAAGCACTACATTGTAAGTTGGGCCAACTTTTAGTACAGTGTAAACCTGCAATAGATACAGAGATATGCTTTGCAAGCAGGGTGTTTTGGGGCTTAGGATGGAGTGTGAGAATTATTCAGATATTGCACACAGGTTGGATGAGAATGCAATTTGTCTTCAGAAAAGGCACTAGGTTCTCTAGGATAGCCCTGTCTAAGATGGTATGATGACTCTTAGGGCTTACAATGTAAATGCTTTATGAATATGTGGGTTTTGCACTCTTTTCTGAATTGCAAAATAGATAGTTGTGATGAGAATGCCGACCTGTATTGTTTGCTGTTGGGTTCCTAGCCCTGCCCTCCCAAAGGCAAGTATTTGGTATTCCGTTTTTGGGATTTTTAGTTGTAGCTTTTCACAGTAATTTAGCATGTGTAAAGCCTAGGTTTGCCTTTGACAAGAAGAGTACTCCAGAATTGACGGTTGTCCCTTGTCAATCAGCGTGTTACTCTGATTTGCATATAGGAGATCAATAAAGTTATCCCTTGAACTCTGCATCACTTCAGGACGCGGAGACTTCTGCATGTAATTGAATGATAATGGATTCATTTTCCTACTTTTCTTGTAGAATCCCTCATCTGGAGGAACTCGTTATACATTACTGTAGCAAGCCAAGACTGTCTATCAATACTTTGAATAGCCCCTGATTAGTTATTGACCTGTTAAACTGTATCAGCTGCTATCCACCCCACCCCCAGGTTCCCCCCGCTGGTTTTATGGACTTCTCTACATTGCGCCCTAAAGAAGGTCTGACCTTACAATGGATTTAGAACTCCAAGATAAGGATATTCAATTAACTCTGGTCCCCTTTAATGAAGCATGCTGGGGTCCATTAATAGCAAATATCTGGTTCAAGAACAATCATGAACCAAATAAATATTTGCTATTGCCTTTGATTTTTGTCCCTGATCTTTAACAAAAATAATTGTTGTTGATTTTATTATATTCTGCTCTATATGTTTTAGAATGTAAGTACTGTGAGAACGGCTCAGTATGGCCGCTTGATTGATTGTGTGTCCAATTGTTTTGTGTGAGGGTTGAGGAAGCCTGAGGTTCCCATGGAGATATATGACTTTGTTACAGCTAGAAATCCCTCTTGGGTTTTCATAACTGAAACATGGGCTTCGGACTCATCGGGTCCGGACCTCCTCCTCGCTATCCCGGAAGGCTACGCGTTACACAGATTGGACAGAGTGAAACGTAGGGGTGGAGGATTGGCGATTCTTTATAAAACATCCTTCTCATGTCACATAAAAGCTCTCTCTGGGCCGTCTGATTCATTTCAGGCTTTATACTTCGTTATTTCTTTTTCCCCTATGTCTTCCTTTACCGGCCTTCTTATTTATAGACCCCCGGGCCCGAGATCTAGTTTTTGTCAAGATTTGTTTAGAATCATGGAGCCCTACTTCGGTAAACCCTATCTCACTATTCTAGGAGATCTAAATTTCCATCTTGATGATTTGAGCTCTAAAGACACTCTCTCTCTAACTGACCCCCTCACGGCATGTGGTTTCCCCCAGTTGGTGTCCAGCTCCACCCATCTGGCAGGACACATCCTCGACGGGGTGTTCTCAAATGACCCCAGGCTATCCTCTGGTCCCCCCATACCTCTAGTCTGGTCTGACCATCTAGATGTGCCTTTGGTGCTGACCATCCCCTTGGGTCCCCCAACTTCCCAGCCCTCCGCCAATAGAATTCCCAAGTGATGCCTTAGGAATATTACCAATGAGGCTCTTGCCCCTATATTAGGATCTATGGCCGATCTGGCTTCTAGAGATGCCGGTGCTGCTGCACTTGAATTTGGCACCTCCATTGCGAGAGCTTTTGATGTATTAGCCCCAGCCTCGCTCTGTTATTCAGCTAGGGCAAAACCCTCGGCCCCCTGGTTCTCTGAGCCTTTAAGACTCATGAGACAGAAGTGCAGGAGCCAGGAGAGGAAATGGCGGAAATCTTGGGAGCCCACAGACAGAGACTGCCATAAGCGGCTACTGGGAGAATATAAGGCCGCGATCATTAAGGAAAAGCAGGAGTTTTTCTCTAAACGCACGATGTCCCTTACCTCTCCCAGGGAGCTCTTCAAGATCGTCGATAATCTGTGCACTCTACAGGAACCGGATCCAGTTGTAGCCTCTCATGATCTCTGCGACAGGATCTCTGATTTCTTCCAGTTTAAAATAGTGGATATCTACACCATGTTAGAAGCACAGAAAAAGACTCTGGACGACGATCATAGCCTTACCCAAGACAGTCCAGAGCCCGGGTTTAGAGACTCAGTTAAGACCTTTACGGCCTTCTCTCTTGAAGACCTAGACGCTTTGCTGAATAAAATGAAGTCGGGCTCCCCTCTGGACCCCTGCCCATTAAAGACTGTCAGGGAGTGTAAGGATACACTACTACCACCTTTATTGGAGATAATGAATGGTGCTATCCTTCAGGGCATTTTTCCGGTAGCCTGGAAAAAGGCCATTGTTAAGCCCTTTTAAAAAAACCTACCCTGGATCCAGATAATCTTAAAAACTTCAGGCCCATTTCCCTGCTCCCTGCCCCCGCTAAGATGCTGGAGTCTCACCTTAATTCTCATCTCACCACCTTTCTTGATTCCTCTTGCTACCTGGACCAATCCCAACATGTGTTCAGGAAATCACACAGCACGGAATCTGCACTTACTGTGGTGATGAATAATATCCGAACTAAGGTTGACCAAGGACAGACCACCCTGTTAGTCCTTTTTGATCTGACAGCAGCATTTGATACCCTGTCCCTCTCGACTTTAACAACTCGTCTGAGGGAAGTAGGGCTGCTGGGCCCAGCGTTGAGCTTGCTGTCCTCTTTTTTGGAACTTAGGGAGCAGAGGGTTAAGCTTGGAGAGTTCCTCTCCCCTGCGAAACCGGTGCAATGTGGGGTTCCGCAAGGGTCGGCGTTAAATCCGACCCTGTTCAGTATCTATGTGGCCCCCCTTGCTACGTTAGTTAAATCGCAGGGGATGGAGGTTGTATCATATGCAGATGATACACAGATTATGGTGTCCTTGACCCCCTCGATCAGCACCACTGCGTCCAGCTTCAGGGAGTGTATGCAAACAGGTGCAGAATGGATGATCCGCAACTCCTTGAAGCTGAATGGCGATAAAACCGAGGTGCTGATCTTTGGCAAGGACAAAGATGTCTGGTCCAGTGAGTGGTGGCCTCCATCATTAGGAGCCTGTCCTACACCTTTGCTTTCTGCCAGGAACCTTGGAGTCATCTTCGATACTTCCTTGGCTATGAATCTGCAGGTAAATCAAACAGTGGCCACCTGTTGGGGAGTTAATAGGATTCTAAGGAGAATCGCTCACTATCTCTCCCCTCAGGCACGTAAACAGACTGTAGTCACGTTGGTGTCTTCACGTTTAGACTACTGCAACGCTCTGTATGCAGACATCAACAAGGGCCTTATTCAACACCTTCAGAGGGTGCAGAATGCTGCGGCGAGATTCGTGTTGGATGCCCCTAAGTCCTTCTCTGCTACCTTAGCCAGGAAAAACCTTCACTGGCTCCCGATCCAGCAGAGAATTGTGTTCAAAATCCTCTGCCTGGTTTTTGGAGCACTTGCGATAGGACCATATGATGCCCTAGGATCTCTATTAACCTCCTACTCTCCAAGTAGGAGCCTTCGGTCTTCGAACAAGAATCTTTTGCGCATCCCGTGTAGCAAGAAAGTCAGATGGGGAGGCAGGGCCTTTGCTACCGTGGCCCCCCCGTCTGTGGAATGCCCTCCCCCCCCCAATAAAGATGCAGCCTTCATTACCTCTTTTTAGGAAAGCTTTAAAAACATGGTGCTTTGTTGAGGCTTATCAATAAACTTGTTATGTGGATCTCTCTTTTGATTAGGCGCCTTGATGCCCCTCAGGCTAAGTAGCGCAATATAAGATGAAACTCATTCATTCATTCATTCATATGCATGGCCGAATGGGCAGACTGCAATCTTGAATCATTGGGCAGACTTATTGTAATCTTGGTGAAATATGCGGATAATGACAGGGCAGCATTACAGTTAAAAATTGAGGAACTCAATGAGGAGATTGGCAAACTTGAAAATACAGCTGTGAGCCTGAAATACCGGTAGGATATGATCAACCGCCTTTAAAGGGATGAAGATTTGATTAAGAGACGTAAAGCTGATACATTTCAAAGGGATAAGGTGGACTATGAGCAGGGTCGTGTGCTCACCTTTGCAAGGAAATATTATGCTGTGAAAGCAGTAAATCTATCTGGGGCTTCCACTTCAACGCATCCCAGTACAAGCGGCAATCTACAGGTATCTGTCTATCTGCCTCTGATTTGAAAACAGCCATTGACAGTGGTTCTGACAATGACCAGGCTTCAACAATCCGTGGATTGGGGTTTACAAAACCATCATTGGGTCAGGAGCTGAACTACCTTCGGATAGACAGGATACAAACCCTACGTCCACGAGGACAAAATATAAGTGTCAACAAAGAAAAAGATGACAGAACTAAAAACAACAGGCAAGAGGTCAATGCAGAAAACAGAACCAAGCAAAGAAACAAAAAGCCACCAAATCGGACATGGAACAGACGGTAATAAACAGCATGGATGAACACACAGTCATCAAAATGACCAAGACCACATTGAGTGAGGAGGAAAGAAACATTTTGGCATTGAGCCTTTCCTACAGCCCTGTTAGAGATTTAGATTATGCACAAACATGAATCATTTTATACAAATTTGTGCAAAAAATAAAACTACGCAAATACCATCTAATCCAAGGAGCACACAATCGTGAAATTGTAACTACAGAAACAAGTGCTAGCCCAACATTGACAGCTGGGGATTTGGATCTTTCGAGGGACATGCAGCAATTATTTGATGAACAAAATATAACTACAAATGAGATTGGTCCAGAGTCCTTACAAGCAGTGGCAACAATTAAAACAAATTTTAGACCAAAATCAACTTTCTGTCCGATAATGCTGCCAGACAATGTGGACATTTTTCATGAAAAAGTCACTTAAGAACTGAAAAAACGTTATTGTTCCACTGTGAAGTTCCCAGAGAAATACACCAAGCAAGACCACACTTATTCACAACTGACCAAGAAATTACAGGGAGACGACAACATCATCATTCGATAGTCAGATAAGGGCGGTAATGTGGTCATGTGGCCACGAGACTTGTACATGGAGGAGGCACTAATACAATTGAACAATAGGAACTTCTATAAAAGAAATACCATACTAGCAGTTAAATGTGCATGGAGTGAGTTCAATAGAAAACTTCTTGCATGGAAATCCGCGGGTCTGTTAAGTTTGCGGAGTTTAAATAAATAAAAAAAATGTTGTCCTCATATTGCCAAAAAAAGAACTCATAAATAGAATTCCTCCATCTACTCCTTGCCTTTTGCCAAACCTCTGGATAGGCCTCAGAGGAAGATAGGGTGTTCTTTTTTTAATTCCACAAGACCTTCTCCAATCCCGTTCACTGAATCCGATTCCAGCCCTCTTAGTTACTAGGGAAAATAGGACCAACGGTGTTCTCTTTTTTGCTTAATCATGGATCCATTGTCACTTTCTCTCCAACATAACAAGTTTGCCCATATCTTCACCTTAATTTTTACATCACATGCCATGTCACTCTCACTTGTACATATTACATTTCTTAAAAATTCTGAAAATACAGGGGGGTCTTCTGACTTCCAAATCCTATAAAACTCTCTCCTAGCTAAAATAATCACAAAAAATATAAAGTTATACATAGGTGAATTCATTTGATAATCATTTGGTAGACCGAAGAAAACCATACCAATACTTAAATCTATTGGTCTCTTCAGAACAGCTTCCAAAAAAGAACATACTTGTTTCCAATAAGGTTTGATTTCTACGCACTCCATAAATAAGTGGACATCGTCCGCCTCTGGAAATTTACATCTTGGACAGCAATATACTGTCCCTGTTTCCTTAGTCAACTTTTCTGGAGCCCAATATACTCTACAAGCCGTAAAGAGGTGATTTCTCTTCAGGGCAGCTGGTTTCACTAATTCCTGTAGCATTGAGAAAGAGTCAGACCAAACCTTATATATGTCTCTTCTGTTCCCCGCATTCTCTCTATAATCCTCCCCCCATAATTTAATTACATCAGTCTTTGCCTGGTCTTCCTGATTAAATAATGCACTATACCAGTATGCCACTTCTTTTTTCTGGATTCCTCCTCTCACTATTTGGCCTAAAACTTCAGAGTATGTTTCTTCCTCTTGCCAAAGTTGGGTTGACCACCATGATGCTATTTGATAGTATTTAAATCTTGTCAATAATCCGTGGGTGAGCTTACACAATGCTTCCCAACTCATCACGTTACAACCTACTTGTAAATCACCCCAACACTTTATTCCCCCTCTTTTAAGTGGTTCACTCAATTGATCCTTTAAACATTCAAGAGTTCAAATTCTTGAAAGTGGACCATTATACCAGCTATCTACTTTATCCCCAAAATTCATAAAGATGTCCATAAACCCATGGGGAGCTCCATTATATCGGCCCAGGGCAGTCAATTAGAAAATGCATCAAAATATGTGGACTTCGTCCTTCAAGAACACGTGAGGAAGCGCCCATCGTACATTCAGGACACTGGCGACTGCCTGCGCAAAACACAAAATGTAAACTGGGTGATGACTGTGTACTAATCTCGTTAGATGTTCCATCATTGTACACAAGTATACATAATTGTGATGGCAAGAATGCAGTTGAATTCTATTTGAACACTAGACCCATACAGTTTAATGCACATAACAAGATGTTATTAGCTATGATTTCCACATGCTTAGAAAATAACTTTTTCCTTTTTCTCAATCAAATCTTCCAGCAAGTCAGGTGGGTTGCCATGCGGGCCTGTTTTTTTCCCAGTTATGCCTGTCTGCATATGGGCATGGGGGAGGAGTGGGTCCTCATAGCTACACACAGTGAGACCCTTGCTAGACATGTACTTTGTGGCATAGATATATTGATGATTTATTCTTGGTTTGGAAATGCAGAGAAATTGAAGCACAATAATTTGTATCAGAACTCAACAACAACAATCTGGACTTGCAGTTTACAGCCCAGATGAGTAAAGAAAGCATAGTTTTTCTAGATGTGGAGATATGTGTGGCAGACAATAAGCTGGAAACACGTCTCCACAGAAAACCATCAGCTGGCAACACGGTGTTGCATGTCTCCAGTGATCACCCCTCCCACCTGATCAACAGCATCCCTTATGGGGAAATGCTGCCGATCAGGAGGATTTACAGCATGGATCAGAATTGCAGCCAGGCTCAAAGGGCAAGTAAGGAGAGATTATTAGCCAGGGAGTATTCGGAGGAGGTGCTCAAGACAACCATGAAAAGGCCAACAAATAAAATGTTCCGAAGTGTTAACATTAAAAGTTACCAAGGGTAATAACACCTCTGAACCCATTACTCAAACCACCCGGTTGGTGTTAACCTTTAACCACCAACATAAAACCCTACAGAAAATCGTGAACAAAAACTGGCCCTTGATACTCAGTGATCCAATATTAGGTGGTCGTTTGACAACAACTCACAGCATGGCCTATAGGAAGGCTCGCTCCATGAGTAACGCATTGGTAAGGAGCAGTCCCGAGGTCACTTTTACTAAAAACTGGCTCAGCAATAGAACAGACTTTTACAAGTGTGCCACTTGTAAAACCAGTAAATATGGCTGCAATACCAAGTCATATACCACCCCATTCAAACCAAAACCTGTTGCCATTACAAAATCCCTTAATTGTAAAACTGAATTTTGCGGTGTATGTGCTGGAGTGTCCATGTGACCTGCGCTATGTGGGCAGCACTAAGTTGCAGGTCCACAAACTGATACTCCAGCACACGAGAGCCTTAACCAACCAGGGTGCCGAATATCCAGTGGCAAAGCATTTTAAAGAACATCACAGCAGTGATTTACAGTATTTAAAATACTTTGCCACTGATACTCTCTTGCATCTTAGAAGGGGTGGTAATCGGGAATACCTCCTTAGGAAGCTGGAAACAGAATATATTTTGGAGTTGGACTGTAAGACACCTCAGGGTCTCAATGCCAGTAAGGATTTATTTACCTGCCTATAAAAGTTCAGTTTCACACACCTGGTCTCTTATAGCTGATATCAGTACCGCCTCATAGTAAGTGTTTCAAAATTCATTACATTTTTAGTTTCACACAATTTTTACACTCTTAAATCATGGCTGTGGTTTTAAATAGGGTGTCAGCACTTTTATATTATAGCACTAGCACTTTAAACTAGAGGGACATTCATTGTCATGGGCCCTCTTGGGCTGGACACAAGAATCCATCTTTTTATAGCATTTGAACGTATGTGCAATTTAGATGTAGACTATAATCGGAGCAATCGGTATTTTACAATGACACTGGTCATCTGCAGAAGAGCTATTATAATTTTGGACTTTGACATGATTTTAGAAGAGTACTAATGCTTCTTAAAGCAGATTTTTATATTTTTATATATAATCTCTTATGTCTTTTTATTCCATTGATTTTAGTTCTGTCTGCAAAGCACATTTTTTAAGGGATAATCTTTTTTATTGGGCCTAATATAATGTGTGTGTTTCTGAAATATTTATGAAATTATGAATATTTATATTTTGCTCTTTTTGCACATATTTATTGTATTTCAATCAATGAATGAATTTTACGAATGCTATATGGTAATTAGAGCTTAATGACCGAGTGATATGTACTGTCTATGTCTATGATGCTTCATCATGTGTGGTCTTTGCGCACTCACTTTAAAAAGAGAAAAAATGGCTCCGAAACGTGTCATGTGATCTGAAACGCGTAATGGCGGAGGTGCGGGTGTTTCTGGAAAAAACCTGCTTTGCCACAGAATCTGAGTCTGCTTTTCGTCCTTTCGATGGTTGGTGTAGCAAGAATCATAGTGGATATCTATATCTATATCTATATCTACATCTATCTATATATATATATATATATATATATATATATATATATATATATATATATATATATATATATATATAACCTCGCAACTTGCCTCGTCGCAGGGGGAGCACTCAAGAGCTGGTGCCATCGCCGGGATCAAGGCAGTATCCCGTTTCAATATCCACACACAAATTCGAAGTTCAAAATTGATGGCACTCCACTCGGGGAATTTTTAACAGCGTTTTATTTCACAACTGTGATCACCTACGCGTTTCAAACGTAGCGTTCTTGATCACGGCAAATTTTCAAACAGTGAGTCCCTCTTCACTTTTGCATTATATACACATGTGACACACATTGCATTGTGGGCATTGTAACTAAATTCATATCATTTAACCAAGGTGCATTTTTCAAACATTTTGTGTGATGTGCAGTGTTATGTGTCGATTATATCGACATGAATGCATCATTTTAATTTTGAGATCAATAATGATCGGTGTTTATCGGACTAAGTGCCCTTTGTTGCCATGCCTGTAGTGTCTATGTTGTGATACTATGTGTCGGTGAGAACCATTACTTCCAGGTTTGTTGTGGTAAAACGGTGGTGAGCATCTCCTGTGCACTTATTTGTTTGTATGCAATGTTGTATTCTGAACAAAGGTTCAGTGTTTGTGACATAACTATTGCAGTGTTATTACCTACTGGCGGTCGTTATTGTTCCACTGTGAAGTTCCCAGAGAAATACACCAAGCAAGACCACACTTATTCACAACTGACCAAGAAATTACAGGGAGACGACAACATCATCATTCGACAGTCAGATAAGGGCGGTAATGTGGTCATGTGGCCACGAGACTTGTACATGGAGGAGGCACTAATACAATTGAACAATAGGAACTTCTATAAAAAGAAATACCATACTAGCAGTTAAATGTGCATGGAGTGAGTTCAATAGAAAACTTCTTGCATGGAAATCCGCGGGTCTGTTAAGTTTGCGGAGTTTAAATTAAAAAAAAAAAAATGCTGTCCTCATATTGCCAAAAAAAGAACTCATAAATAGAATTCCTCCATCTACTCCTTGCCTTTTGCCAAACCTCTGGATAGGCCTCAGAGGAAGATAGGGTGTTCTTTTTTTAATTCCACAAGACCTTCTCCAATCCCGTTCACTGTATCCGATTCCAGCCCTCTTATTTACTAGGGAAAATAGGACCAACGGTGTTCTCTTTTTTGCTTAATCATGGATCCATTGTCACTTTCTCTCCAACATAACAAGTTTGCCCATATCTTCACCTTACATTTTACATCACATGCCATGTCACTCTCACTTGTACATATTACATTTCTTAAAAATTCTGAAAATACAGGGGGGTCTTCTGACTTCCAAAGCCTATAAAACTCTCTCCTAGCTAAAATAATCACAAAAAATATAAAGTTATACATAGGTGAATTCATTTGATAATCATTTGGTAGACCGAAGAAAACCATACCAATACTTAAATCTATTGGTCTCTTCAGAACAGCTTCCAAAAAAGAACATACTTGTTTCCAATAAGGTTTGATTTCTACGCACTCCATAAATAAGTGGACATCGTCCGCCTCTGGAAATTTACATCTTGGACAGCAATATACTGTCCCTGTTTCCTTAGTCAACTTTTCTGGAGCCCAATATACTCTATAAGCCGTAAAGAGGTGATTTCTCTTCAGCGCAGCTGGTTTCACTAATTCCTGTATAATTGAGAAAGAGTCAGACCAAACCTTATATATGTCTCTTCTGTTCCCCGCATTCTCTCTATAATCCTCCCCCCATAATCTAATTACATCAGTCTTTGCCTGGTCTTCCTGATTAAATAATGCACTATACCAGTATGCCACTTCTTTTTTCTGGATTCCTCCTCTCACTATTTGGCCTAAAACTTCAGAGTATGTTTCTTCCTCTTGCCAAAGTTGTGTTGACCACCATGATGCTATTCAATAATCCGTGGGTGAGCTTACACAATGCTTCCCAACTCATCACGTTACAACCTACTTGTAAATCACCCCAACACTTTATTCCCCCTCTTTTAAGTGGTTCACTCAATTGATCCTTTAAACATTCAAGAGTTCAAATTCTTGAAAGTGGACCATTATACCAGCTATCTACTTTATCCCCAAAATTCATAAAGATGTCCATAAACCCATGGGGAGCTCCACTATATCGGCCCAGGGCAGTCAATTAGAAAATGCATCAAAATATGTGGACTTCGTCCTTCAAGAACACGTGAGGAAGCTCCCATCGTACATTCAGGACACTGGCGACTGCCTGCGCAAAACACAAAATGTAAACTGGGTGATGACTGTGTACTAATCTCGTTAGATGTTCCATCATTGTACACAAGTATACATAATTGTGATGGCAAGAATGCAGTTGAATTCTATTTGAACACTAGACCCATACTGTTTAATGCACATAACAATATGTTATAGCTATGATTTCCACATGCTTAGAAAATAACTTTTTCCTTTTTCTCAATCAAATCTTCCAGCAAGTCAGGTGGGTTGCCATGGGGGCCTGTTTTTTTCCCAGTTATGCCTGTCTGCATATGGGCATGGGGGAGGAGTGGGTCCTCATAGCAACAAACAGTGAGACCCTTGCTAGACATGTACTTTGTGGCATAGATATATTGATGATTTATTCTTGGTTTGGAAATGCAGAGAAATTGAAGCACAATAATTTGTATCAGAACTCAACAACAACAATCTGGACTTGCAGTTTACAGCCCAGATGAGTAAAGAAAGCATAGTTTTTCTAGATGTGGAGATATGTGTGGCAAACAATAAGCTGGAAACACGTCTCCACAGAAAACCATCAGCTGGCAACACGGTGCTGCATGTCTCCAGTGATCACCCCTCCCACCTGATCAACAGCATCCCTTATGGGGAAATGCTGCCGATCAGGAGGATATGCAGCATGGATCAGAATTGCAGCCAGGCTCAAAGGGCAAGTAAGGAGAGATTATTAGCCAGGGAGTATTCGGAGGAGGTGCTCAAGACGGTCATGAAAAGGCCAACAAATAAAATGTTCCGAAGTGTTAACATTAAAAGTTATCAAGGGTAATAACACCTCTGAACCCATTCCTCAAACCACCCAGTTGGTGTTAACCTTTAACCACCAACATAAAACCCTACAGAAAATCGTGAACAAAAACTGGCCCTTGATACTCATTGATCCAATATTAGGTGGTCATTTGACAACAACTCACAGCATTGCCTATAGGAAGGCTCGCTCCATGAGTAACGCATTGGTAAGGAGCAGTCCCGAGGTCACTTTTACTAAAAACTGGCTCAGCAACAGAACAGACTTTTACAAGTGTGCCACTTGTAAAGCCAGTAAATATGGCTGAAATACCAAGTCATATACCACCCCATTCAAACCAAAACCTGTTGCCATTACAAAATCCCTTAATTGTAAAACTGAATTTGCGGTGTATGTGCTGGAGTGTCCATGTGACCTGCGCTATGTGGGCAGCACTAAGTTGCAGGTCCACAAACTGATACTCCAGCACACAAGAGCCTTAACCAACCAGGGTGCCGAATATCCAGTGGCAAAGCATTTTAAAGAACATCACAGCAGTGATTTACAGTATTTAAAATACTTTGCCACTGATACTGTCTTGCATCTTAGAAGGGGTGGTAATCGGGAATACCTCCTTAGGAAGCTGGAAACAGAATATATTTTGGAGTTGGACTGTAAGACACCTCAGGGTCTCAATGCCAGTAAGGATTTATTTACCTGCCTATAAAAGTTCCGTTTCACACACCTGGTCTCTTATAGCTGATATCAGTACCGCCTCATAGTAAGTGTTTTAAAATTCATTACATTTTTAGTTTCACACAATTTTTACACTCTTAAATCATGGCTGTGGTTTTAAATAGGGTGTCAGCACTTTTATATTATAGCACTAGCACTTTACACTAGAGGGACATTCATGGTCATGGGCCCTCTTGGGCTGGACACAAGAATCCATCTTTTTATAGCATTTGAACGTATGTGCAATTTAGATGTAGACTATAATCGGAGCAATGGGTATTTTACAATGACACTGGTCATCTGCAGAAGAGCTATTATAATTTTGGACTTTGACATGATTTTAGAAGAGTACTAATGCTTCTTAAAGCAGATTTTTATATTTTTATATATAATCTCTTATGTCTTTTTATTCCATTGATTTTAGTTCTGTCTGCAAAGCACAATTTTTAAGGGATAATCTTTTTTATTGGGCCTAATATAATGTGTGTGTTTCTGAAATATTTATGAAATTATGAATATTTATATTTTGCTCTTTTTGCACATATTTATTGTATTTCAATCAATGAATGAATTTTACGAATGCTATATGGTAATTAGAGCTCAATGACCGAGTGATATGTACTGTCTATGTCTATGATGCTTCATCATGTGTGGTCTTTGCGCACTCACTTTAAAAAGAGAAAAAATGGCTCCAAAACGTGTCATGTGATCTGAAACGCGTAATGGCGGAGGTGCGGGTGTTTCTGGAAAAAACCTGCTTTGCCACAGAATCTGAGTCTGCTTTTCGTCCTTTCGATGGTTGGTGTGGCAAGAATCATAGTGGATATCTATATCTATATCTATATCTACATCTATCTATATATATATATATATATATATATATATATATATATATATATATATATATATATATATATATATATATATATATATATATATATATATATAACCTCGCAACTTGCCTCGTCGCAGGGGGAGCACTCAAGAGCTGGTGCCATCGCCGGGATCAAGGCAGTATCCCGTTTCAATATCCTCACACAAATTCGAAGTTCGAAATTGATGGCACTCCACTCGGGGAATTTTTAACAGCGTTTTATTTCACAACTGTGATCGCCTACGCGTTTCAAACGTAGCGTTCTTGATCACGGCAAATTTTCAAACAGTGAGTCCCTCTTCACTTTTGCATTATATACACATGTGACACACATTGCATTGTGGGCATTGTAACTAAATTCATATCATTTAACCAAGGTGCATTTTTCAAACATTTTGTGTGATGTGCAGTGTTATGTGTCGATTATATCGACATGAATGCATCATTTTAATTTTGAGATCAATAATGATCGGTGTTTATCGGACTAAGTGCCCTTTGTTGCCATGCCTGTAGTGTCTATGTTGTGATACTATGTGTCGGTGAGAACCATTACTTCCAGTTTTGTTGTGGTAAAACGGTGGTGAGCATCTCCTGTGCACTTATTTGTTTGTATGCAATGTTGTATTCTGAACAAAGGTTCAGTGTTTGTGACATAACTATTGCAGTGTTATTACCTACTGGCGGTCGCCAGTAGGTAGTTATAGTTAGGATTTTTTTCAATGCAAAATCTCAAAATTCTATTGTGAATAACTTTGGCACCGGTTGACAAATCTGCCTGAAAATTTCCTCAAATTTGCCTTGCGGAGCTTCGGTCCTTCCTTGAAAGTTTGGGGGGGATTCGTGAAGTGGGGGCCGAGATAAAAGGGGGGGTCCCAAAACGTGTTTTCCCTATGTTAATTTCCATAGGGCGGTCAAACTCACTTTTAGCCCGAACGGCTGAATGGATTTCCACCAAACTTGGCAAAATTGTAGGGACTGGTAGCCCGATGTGCCTTTGCTATGTCTCAAGATATGTGCTCCAGTGGTTTTTGAGTAATTTAGGTTCAAAAAAATATATATATCTATGGCAGCGCCCCGGTACGCACACCGGGGAGCGCACCGGGCCTGCTACGCGACTTGCATGCAGAAAGCTGATTGGCTCTCGGGTGTCTGTAAACATTCTAAACAGTCTGGAGCGGCCGCCATCTTGTGTCTCGGTAGGATCGAGACACAAGAGGTGGCAAAAACAAAGGGGGA
Organism: Lissotriton vulgaris; assembly: GCF_964263255.1. Classification (NCBI taxonomy): domain Eukaryota; kingdom Metazoa; phylum Chordata; class Amphibia; order Caudata; family Salamandridae; genus Lissotriton; species Lissotriton vulgaris. Next base: position 262,010,684 of record NC_141696.1, read on the forward strand.
ATTGACCATAAGGGGGCAGAGTAGACCCCCCCTTGACCCCCTAGGTTTGATGTGGGGGCCATAAAAGGGCCCCGCGGGGCAAAAAAAAAAATTGTTTTTTTTTATTTTCGCGGAGGGACCGCCCGGTACGCGCACCGGGGAGCGCACCGGGGAGCATAGCATGGAGAAAAAAGAATGACAGACTTTTCAAAAAATGTAGGTTTATTAATAAAATTTGTGTTTTTTTTATTTTGTTATTTATTTTTTATTTAAGGACCAACATGTAGGTACCAATGCAGAGTCTACAATTTAATGTACACCGTCTCCTTTGTAGATATCTTGCATGTTGTTACAGAAGTTATTTTGATATATGGAATTCATACCATAGTCTGTCAGGAAAGCAGAAATAACATGGAGGCAGGAGATGATAAAGAGATGTTAAATACACATTGGAGATAATATAGTGGGAGAAAGGAAGTAACTATGAACAAAATTACTATGTAACATAAAAAAGTTGCACAGTATACTATAAGTCTCACTTTATATTATATCTATTTTGGTACTATTTCTTAATTTACATATAAAAAAGAATAATGTCTCGAACAATTTTTAATTTTTAAATAAAAATTTATTGCTGTGATTTTTCAAAATCTAAAATAATTTCCAACATTATTTCATCAGGTTTGTCCTCATTTGGATTCCATGATTCCATTTCTTCCACACAATTAAGTAAGTCTTGGTCCAGAGACTGGTCCAAAAAGTCTAATTCATCAATTTCTTCCTTAGGATTGTTCTCCAGATCAATTTCAAATGAAATATTAATTTTATTTTGTTCTCCTTCCATTTTCTTGCTGTAAATTGCATAAAAAATAAATATATCAGTAGAGATAGGGCACTGTTGGGTTTAAGTTTAGACAGGTACTTGTGAGTTTTTAACAGTTAAGTTATCTTTGGGCAGTGTATGGTATGAGGTAGGAAGTAGAAATATAAAAAAGTGTATGTGAAGAAGCCTAATAAAATTCATAATTATACCAGAGAAGCCTAATTCAATCTATAACTATAACAGAGAAGCCTATCTCAATCTGTAATTATAACAGAGGGACAGTGAATAACTGTCAGAAAACGTTTTTACAAATGAACTTAAAGTGCCCCTTCACAAATTTATAACTTACCTTATAGAATGGTGATGAAGATAAATGAGAACATTCTTTAAAGATGTATCTCAGGTAATTGTAGTCAAAAAGGCCGTGTTTCCCTCTCATTTTTCATTTATATTCATGTACATAACCAATCAAATGTCATGAAAAAAAAAGGAAATGAAAGTAACATTTTAATTGGTTGTAAATTGTAACACTTCATATGTGTTTTTGTCATGTAATTTACCTCAGGATATTCAGACAGGGCTACATCCCAAATGGCTCAATGGAATACCGAAGGGGTCCCAGTAACAGAGAAACATTAACCACAAAATTGGAAATAAATCAAATCAACAAAGCTTTGGTCCACATTGTTTTAATTCACAATGGGACGTTATACTGAAAATGCACATATTACATAGTAATCAAACATTGGTTAAATAAAGTGCCCCAAAGAGTAAAGGCGGGGAGGGGAATGTGATAGTGACGGGAATCAGTGAGGAAGGCGAAAAAGAATCTTGGGTGACGATGTAATCAACAATAGAAGCTTGTTTTACATAGTTACAAATTCTGTACCAAAAAATAGGACCAATAGGTTCAAATATAGTATTTTAGACGAATATCATACTCCAAAAGTTCAGCGAATGACAACAATAGGGTATGGAGTTGAAAATGAAAGGCTATCAGATGTCGACGTTTCGACCCTTGTGAGCGCAGATAGTATTATACTCTTGCAGTAGGGTCTTCATCAGGACTGGAAGGTTGGGGACACGTGATCTATTTAGTATACAAATGAATATGTTTTAATACGGGGAATTATTACTCATAACTCAAGTTAAAAGAACATTGCACATCACCCATATCATGGAAATGGCTCAGTAGATATCCCGCTGGCATAGCTGGGAATCCAGGCAGGAAATTGCCTAAATTAAAGTGCAGCACAAGGCGCACACTATGGAGATGGTTAGGTAATGTTGGAGATTCACAAGTATTAAAATTGACAATTGAAACCAGTTAGTGAAGAGCAGTTGAGGATAGGCTGAAACCGCGTGGGTGGACAGTCTTAGAAATCACCCGATAATCCAGGATGTTATACGATAATTACATAAATAAGAGAAAACTTGCTGATGGCTAATAGCATGCATTACTGCTAAGTAGTGCTAATATAAAACTGGCTAATTAAGAAGGCTTACCACACACGAAGGTTAACCAGGACCCGATTGTGCATGAATTAGAGGTCGGTTTGAAGAGAGATGTCTGTAATCTAAAAACCAAGGTGTATAGACTTATAAGTCTTTGGAGAAACACTAGTGGGATGTGTAGTGTAAACATTTAAAGGGGGAAGGAGGACTTACCAAGATGTAGCCCAAACAATATTCAAATTATTTCCACGGGTCTGGGGGGGTCCAATAGGATCGTCCTCATTTATCTAACGAGGTCAAGAAAACGCTATTTAGGGGATCATAATTTCATAGTTATAAATGCATCAAACTAAAAGAACCCAGGAGACGGGTTGGGGACTCACCCGGGTGATGCAGCGTGAGCACGTCCGACAGAGATCGTGCTTCGAGTAGTTTGGGCGGTAGTACTGTAATAGCTGCGTCTGAAACACAAGGCGAGGGCAGTCAGTCTTTAGATTAACGATCAAGTCGTTTAAGAAGCGTAGGGAAAGGGTCCTGAATTAATGAACGCTTACCGTTCACGGAGCTAATCCGGCTCGGGTCTGGTCTCACAGTTGCAAATGGCACCGCGGAGTTCCGGGTTAGTAATATCACCCTGACAACCAGGTCACGTGGTGACGTCTAGCTCGCGGAAAAATAGTGGAAAGACTAACTAGGAGGCATGCTATACACGGAGCATGCCATGTGTAGTCATAGTTAATAGTGAAATCTGTTAATGATTTAAAAATCAAACAATGATGATCTGCTGTATAAAGGATGTCTATATAAATATGATACTTAACATGGTAGGTTAAGATGGGATCACTATTTCAGAGGATGAAGTTATCAATTAAAATAAACGACTGAACTGCCTCAGTGTGTTAATTAATAACTATAATGGACTTGGTGACAAGGCAAGATTGGAGTAATGCCAATATATGGTTTAGGGATTACATTTTTATAAACAATACTGTCTGAATAATCATTACAGAGTAACATGTTGAAGATACCGTGGCGTACCTCTCACAAGAGGGTAAAAGCCACATAATGCACTATACAGGATTTCAGACCGATAAGGAAATGAAATTAAATTAAATGACGTAAATGGTTAATAACTATAATGGACTTGGTGACAAGGCAAGATTGGAGTAATGCCAATCCGGTTTGGGTCAATAATAGGTGTTGTTAATCTGCAATGTGGCCTTACCCTCATGGAAGAGGTACGCCACTGCTTGACCACTTACGTCATTTAATTTAATTTTATTTCCTTATCGGTCTGAAATCCTGTATAGTGCATTATGTGGCTTTTACCCTCTTGTGAGAGGTACGCCACGGTATCTTCAACATGTTACGCTGTAATGATTATTCAGACAGTATTGTTTATAAAAATGTAATCCCTAAACCATTTATTGGCATTACTCCAATCTTGCCTTGTCACCAAGTCCATTATAGTTATTAACCATTTACGTCATTTAATTTAATTTCATTTCCTTATCGGTCTGAAATCCTGTATAGTGCATTATGTGGCTTTTACCCTCTTGTGAGAGGTACGCCACGGTATCTTCAACATGTTACTCTGTAATGATTATTCAGACAGTATTGTTTATAAAAATGTAATCCCTAAACCATATATTGGCATTACTCCAATCTTGCCTTGTCACCAAGTCCATTATAGTTATTAATTAACACACTGAGGCAGTTCAGTCGTTTATTTTAATTGATAACTTCATCCTCTGAAATAGTGATCCCATCTTAACCTACCATGTTAAGTATCATATTTATATAGACATCCTTTATACAGCAGATCATCATTGTTTGATTTTTAAATCATTAACAGATTTCACTATTAACTATGACTACACATGGCATGCTCCGTGTATAGCATGCCTCCTAGTTAGTCTTTCCACTATTTTTCCGCGAGCTAGACGTCACCACGTGACCTGGTTGTCAGGGTGATATTACTAACCCGGAACTCCGCGGTGCCATTTGCAACTGTGAGACCAGACCCGAGCCGGATTAGCTCCGTGAACGGTAAGCGTTCATTAATTCAGGACCCTTTCCCTACGCTTCTTAAACAACTTGATCGTTAATCTAAAGACTGACTGCCCTCGCCTTGTGTTTCAGACGCAGCTATTACAGTACTACCGCCCAAACTACTCGAAGCACGATCTCTGTCGGACGTGCTCACGCTGCATCACCCGGGTGAGTCCCCAACCCGTCTCCTGGGTTCTTTTAGTTTGATGCATTTATAACTATGAAATTATGATCCCCTAAATAGCGTTTTCTTGACCTCGTTAGATAAATGAGGACGATCCTATTGGACCCCCCCAGACCCGTGGAAATAATTTGAATATTGTTTGGGCTACATCTTGGTAAGTCCTCCTTCCCCCTTTAAATGTTTACACTACACATCCCACTAGTGTTTCTCCAAAGACTTATAAGTCTATACACCTTGGTTTTTAGATTACAGACATCTCTCTTCAAACCGACCTCTAATTCATGCACAATCGGGTCCTGGTTAACCTTCGTGTGTGGTAAGCCTTCTTAATTAGCCAGTTTTATATTAGCACTACTTAGCAGTAATGCATGCTATTAGCCATCAGCAAGTTTTCTCTTATTTATGTAATTATCGTATAACATCCTGGATTATCGGGTGATTTCTAAGACTGTCCACCCACGCGGTTTCAGCCTATCCTCAACTGCTCTTCACTAACTGGTTTCAATTGTCAATTTTAATACTTGTGAATCTCCAACATTACCTAACCATCTCCATAGTGTGCGCCTTGTGCTGCACTTTAATTTAGGCAATTTCCTGCCTGGATTCCCAGCTATGCCAGCGGGATATCTACTGAGCCATTTCCATGATATGGGTGATGTGCAATGTTCTTTTAACTTGAGTTATGAGTAATAATTCCCCGTATTAAAACATATTCATTTGTATACTAAATAGATCACGTGTCCCCAACCTTCCAGTCCTGATGAAGACCCTACTGCAAGAGTATAATACTATCTGCGCTCACAAGGGTCGAAACGTCGACATCTGATAGCCTTTCATTTTCAACTCCATACCCTATTGTTGTCATTCGCTGAACTTTTGGAGTATGATATTCGTCTAAAATACTATATTTGAACCTATTGGTCCTATTTTTTGGTACAGAATTTGTAACTATGTAAAACAAGCTTCTATTGTTGATTATATCGTCACCCAAGATTCTTTTTCGCCTTCCTCACTGATTCCCGTCACTATCACATTCCCCTCCCCGCCTTTACTCTTTGGGGCACTTTATTTAACCAATGTTTGATTACTATGTAATATGTGCATTTTCAGTATAACGTCCCATTGTGAATTAAAACAATGTGGACCAAAGCTTTGTTGATTTGATTTATTTCCAATTTTGTGGTTAATGTTTCTCTGTTACTGGGACCCCTTCGCTTTATACGCTTACTCACCCAGGTCCCCTTAACTTTAACTGGGTATAACCCCCCTACTAATATTCAATGGAATACCATCAAATGTGGGATAATTGTAGGGACTGGTATGTAGTAGGGTCTATTCTACATTTGGTGAAAGTCTGTCCAGTGGTTTTTATGTAATTTCGTTTCCCACATTTTTTTTGGGAGCGTTCACCGGTGCATTGGGAATGGGTAAAAAGGGGCTCAGTAGACACCCCCTGACCCTCTAGGTTTTCTGAGGGGAGTTTAGGAGGGGCATATATGCCAAAAAACCCAACATTTTTTAAATTTCGCGGGGGCCGGTACGCGCACCGGGGAGCGTACCGGGGAGCGTACTCTGGTGAAAAATAGTGAAAAAAGTTAGAGAAAGATAATCATTTTGAGTGATCAGAGGTAGGGTAGCTCTGAAAAGAGCTTTTGGGTTCTGTGGCTGATTTAGGTACCTACAAGTAGGTTCCAATGCACAGTCTTAAATTCAGGAGGAATATTCTATTCCCCTCATCTGAGAAGTGCACACAATCTCCTCTGTAGATATCTTGCATGTTGAAACGCAAGTTATTGTTGTATATTGAACCCATTCTATAGTCTCTCATGTAAGCAGAAACAGATGTATTCACATATTTCCGTGCTTTCTCAAATTGTGGACAATATTGGTTGGACCAGTTCCATTTCTGTCTTTGACATATATTGGAATATACCAAGGCAGTTTGTGGAAAAAGTGACATCAATTGAGCAAAGGTGTCCTTTAAAAGCATTTCCAGACCTACTCCAGTCAAAGTGCCCAAGTCATTTCCTCCACAGTGCACTATTAAGAGCTCTTACTATCTATTACACAGTCTCTCCGTGTTCCTCCCTCTAGTTCTCTTTCTCTTTACACCACTCTTTCTGTCCCCTTTCTTTATGCTCACTCCTTCATTATTTTTTTTTAGTTTTTTTTTGGGGTGCGCTAACGGGACGCGCCCCGGTACATGCTCCGGTACGCGCACCGGGAGCGCACTAAGACAAAAAAAAAGAACAATATACATTAAAAAAATAGTATTACATAAATATACAATGTAGGATTCATTTTAAAAAATATTACATTACATAGCTATAGAAATTTGCTATTAAAAAACCTATTAAATTCACTGAAAAAACCATAGGTTTCACACCAGTTATAGTTAGGAATTTGCATTAAAAAAACCTATGAAATTCACTGAAAAAACCATAGGTTTCACACCAGTTATAGTTAGGAATTAGCACTTAAAAAACCTATTAAATTCACTGAAAAAAACAGAGGTTTCACACCAGGTACAGTTAGCTGGAAATTTTACTGACATAAAACCATTGAAATTCCCACGTTATAGTTAGTTGGACTCACTATAACTTGCGCGCCTGCAATGCACTGCTGATGACGTCACATATTACATCACTCATGACATGGTCAGTGACATCACTCATGACATCACTGATGAAACTATCCAGTGAATGTGTGTCTTTCTGAAAAATAAATATGTTTTATATATGTATATGTAAAGGTCGATGGAAGAATAAATGTTTAAATAAGTGTCTTAATGCATGTTTAAAAAAACAAATTGATTGGTTAACTGGCTTATTAAGTGTATCTTAGTGAATACATATATTAGCTAACCCTCTTAGAAAAATTCAGAAAAACTCTGGCTGAAGCATTTTGAACAACCTTGAGTTTATTCATGTTTCCTAGATAGAGATGAGGTTACTTTCCTAGACAGTGCCAGTGTATTGTTGACATTCATGAGAGTGGATGGTGGTTTTGTAGACACAAAAGTGGAGAAAGAGGAGACAGGCTCCCCTTAAAAATGGTATTTGATTTTTGATGCAGAAAGGGTAATAATTAGTCTTTCTTGAGACTTCCATTTAGCGATGGTAGGAGTTAAGGGTGGGACTACAATTGTTGTTGTTGTAGAGTAAAGGTTCTATTGAAAAGAACCTTCCTTTTGTGTCTCATCCTGATCAGTGCCAGATGTGGCGATAATAGTCAGGTGCAAACAATTCCAGCTCTTTCTGCCTCTGTTGTGGCTGCTCCAGCTTGGAAATGACCCTGGTTTAAAGAGCTTTACTCGAGATATTCAAGACAAAGTCTGAGTCTGGAAGACAGCATAGAAAGGACACATAAAAAGAGAACTGAGCCAAAACAGTTTTGTTGCAAATATCTTTATTGTTTTTTTTTCTGCACTTGGGCAGCATTGGAATACATGCATTATGACTGATTGGATAACCTGATTTAACACAGCAATTGGTAAGTCGAAGACCAAATGACCTTGTCAACAGCTATTAATTTCTTGGGACCATACATTTTAGCTCATGCCATGGACTAATCTACTCAAACAGAGTCCAATGTAGATGTTGAGGAAGACAACAAGGTATGGAGGACAAGGTCTGCTGGATAGCATTTGTGCGCTTGCATTTCACATACTTTTTAAAGGCTTCCCAGGTTGTTTTGAATACATTGGATTTCTTGTGTAGTATAGCAAACAGCTTCTATTTTGAATAAACATTTCAGACTTTGCCAACCAGTAGTGAAATGGGAGGGTCATTGGTTGCTTCTGTGCCCATACCAGTGTCATTCTTGCTGCCTCCACCACATGTGATATCAATTTGACTGTTGATGTGGTGGGTGGGAATATGCTCACATCCCCGTTGGCTTGTAGGAGAACTACCAGTGGATCCAATGGGAATGTGATGCCAGTCATTCTTTTCATGTGTGAGAATATTTTTTTCTAAATAGTTGGATTTGCGGGCATCCCAACCACATGTGAAAAAAGGTGCCTCTTACCCAACAGTTTTTCCAACATAATGCTGGGCGTCTGGTTATTGAGTGTGGGTGGTAGGTACCAAAGTGTTAAGAATGTATGTGCTTTCTTTACATTGAACGCATGATGCACAAAGAATCATTTAAATGCTACAGGACAGTAGGATCAACACTGTATTTTCAGCAAGCACAAGAGTAAGAAAATCAATACTTCAGTGTGCTTTTACACTAAGGGCTCTGCAGCAGTCACTGATGAGAGCTTTAGCTGGTAGGACAGTAAATCAGATGTAATAAAAAATACTGCAATTTCTCCGTTTCCTTTCATCATGGAAGAAATGAGGCGCATGCTTTGCACTTTCTCTTAGACCACTGACCTCCAAAAAGATTGACTGATGGTTAACGGCCCCTCCCTTTACCCCTAATCTGTGCTCTTGTTGCATGGTGTGGCCAGTGCACGCCAGCAGGTGTGTAATACTTTGTACACTCCAGGTGCTGGGAAGCCTCTATGTACCATGTGAAGCCGCACTGCGGGGAGCTGCAGGTGGAACTACCCACCTGTATGTACCGACTTCCAAACGTGCACCAGAATATGGAGTGGTTTGAAGGAGTGCAGCAATCCTTTCCTTCAACACAAATTTTGCATGCCTTACTTATCGGTCTGTGTCTTGAGATGCTTCTGAATATACCATATAAACAGATGACGAGCCAAGTGTAGCATGCAAATTAGGTACGGGCGAACTCAGCAGAATCTCATAGAGTTTTTACATAACACTGAGAAATTCAAAGGAACAAAACTCTGCGAGTTCTACCCACCCCTAAATTAAAAGGCACATTGATTTAACTCAAGGGCAGACCAACCTTTCACCACTGACAGACCATCAACACTGACTGACTTCACATCATGTCCATCATTTGAAGTGTTAATGTTAGTTTAACTGGGCAAGAGGCCAATCTGCAGTTCAACTAAGGGTCTGCTGAGTGGACACTTGCTATTATTGCTTCTCTGCACTTCTGTTTGTAGACTGATCCGAAGCTTATGGAGATGAAAACATAGGCAGACCAGACATAAGAAGTCCTTCTTTTTGTAGTTGGGCCGCTATGTTTCCAGGGTAGTTAACTGGCTAGTTAGTGCTTGTAGTTGGCTAAAAAGTAGGACCATCAATTTACGCTTGATGTAAGCAAGGAAAGCAGTAATTAAGTTAGGAAAAAAGGTTTCTAACTATCATAATGTTTGATCTCCATTCAGGAGTGAGATTGAGATTTAAAGCTGTTTGTGTCATATATATTAACAAATGTATGTATTTAGGGAAATCTCAACAGTTTTTGACTTCCTATGCTGTCCATCCGCTCAGCTGTTGTTCTGGAAATTACGAAAGACAACATTGAGAGCCACCAGCAAGAAGCACAATTTTCTTCACTTTTCTGATTTTAACAATAAATACAGACGGGAAACATGTTGTTTTCTGTCTGTATTTATCTGTAAAATATGTTAAATCGGAAAACTGGGAGCCTTACTTATTATATACATATAGTTCTAAATATGATGTGTATTTATAAGTCAATATATAGTTCAAAAGTAATATAATGTATAATAAATTCAATTTGATATGCTTGCCTATATTATGATGATATTGTGATCTTCTCTAGTTTTGAAGATATTTATAAACAAAGTCAATATGTGTGACCTCAATATTATTGGGGCAATTATTTTTTGGGCAATATTTCTGTTGTCATTATTTCATCGTAAACCATAGCAAAAGCGTGAACTGATAGATGATTATTGCAGATGAAAAATCACCATAAACAATTTAGTTGGGTCTATATTATTTCCAACTAGAAAGACATAATAGTGGTGACAAACAAAACACTACAATGATCAGCAACGTCTTCTGTCAGATATCATGGATGGGAATCAACTGATTCATGAGATTTCTTTCACTGATGCTGTCTTTCCTGAAAAGCTAACAGCCTTAGAGGTTCTTCGATATATTTATGATATAGTTGATTGTAAGGCATCTACACACGTTGTGTGCTAGCCCTACCAGTTCTGATCACAATGACAGTGACAGTTGCATCTGCAGAGCTCAGCTTTTTGTGCTCTCAAATTAATTAAGACTTACCTACACTCAACCATGTCCCATGAGCAATTTTTCGGCATTGGCCCTTCTTTTAACAGAAGAAGATATTGCAGCATCACTGGACACAATGAGGTGAGTGTTGCCTTTAGCAGAGGAAAAACTTGAAAGATCATCTTTTAGTATTTGGTGCTACACCTGACATATTGATTTGCCCTAATTCATTTCTTTCCTAATTATTGTTCTGTCAGAAATAATCCATCAGGCTCTTTACACTGGTTCTTTTACAGAGTCAAAGTCAATTGCTTAAGAAGGCTTCCATGGTCTCTTTATGTAGGTTATGTGTATTTATTATATATTTTGTGTGTGTTATGCAGTGACAAGAGGCCCTGACACAGTAATGCTCTTTAGCCAGGCCAAAAAATGCCGCTGCATCCACTTGGTTGCTAGGTGCTAGGTTTAAGTCAGATACTTAGAATGCCTTAAATACAACTAGTAGTAAACAGTGGAAGACTTTTGTCAATCTAAAACCTGTAGAAAAAGAAAAAATAAAGAATGGGTTTGAGGTGCATGTTCTTTTGAGTGGGCCAAATAAGGAGATAGGAAGGACGAAACATGGTTCTCAGTTGGAACTAACATTATAAATCATAAGCACTGTTAGAAGAATAAAACATTATTACAAAAAGAGAGAAGGGAGTGTTTTTTCGTTCTGTGCTGAATCGGCTGAGCACCTCCCAAGAAACTATATGGCATATTAGCAATGCTTTGCGATAAATATCGCAAAGCGCGCTTAGCACTCGTTTTTCTATTGCCAGATATCGCCGGATTTAAGTGACAATATAGCAAGTTATTAGCAACGCGTATCTCCAAGGCGATATTGAATCCAGTGAAAGCCGTAATAACATGCTATGTGGCGGGAAAACAAGCGATGATTTCCCTGTGATACTGCAAACCATGCTGATAGGCAGGCATGGACTCAGTCATGCAATCCACCTCCCATGTTAAAGAAGGCTGAGTTGTATTTTTAGCAGGTGTTAACAACCTGCAATAAAGGGGGCTTAGCTCGGCTTTCAAGCTCGCATCGCGGGTCTTGTGCAGCCTTGCTAATATCCCAAAGCTGTGTTAGCGAGTGTTTGCCAAGGAGTTGTGTGGCGGAACGCCCACTATGCATGTCATTAGTGATAAATATCGCTAACATGCAAAGCGACACCAAAACATTCGCATTGCCGTAGAGCTGTCGGTAACAGCTGTTAGTGAAAGCTTGCAAATAGGTCGATGGATATATCGTCGCTTTAGCTGCAAAAATTGCCGGTAAAGCAGCGATACCGCCTGGCTAATATGCCCCTATGGTGGGAAATAAATGAGATTTGGATTTCTGAATCTAAATATTCTATAATCTGGAAATCTTCAACTTGATTGCATAGTTTTTTTAAACAACAATTAGACACATTAATGAAGAATTATAATCTAAACAACATCAAAATCATAAGTCAAGGAAACAATGAACAGTGAAGGACCTGAAAAAATTCAAACTCTCATTTTTGACTAGCTGCCAAGCTCCAAAAAACAGAAGCACTGCTCAACAACAAATACAACACTGGCTCTCATGATGTCATTTGCCAATCTTATGCCTATAAAGAGATCCATAAGAAGAACAGAATCAGAAATCTGCTGAAAAACATCATACATGATTCATTAGCTGGAAGAATAATTTCTAGAAAAACCAAGGCAGTGAGTAATGGATGGAAAGTTTGAATTAACCTTACCCACTCGTAATCACTATGTCTAAATTACAGTCCATTGGTTTTTCCCTGCATATCCACATTGGAAAGAGACCAGTCATATGCAAATCAGTCTTGGTCGCACAAGGCAACAAGCACACCACTATACAGCCTTGACTTTAACATGTTGTGATATTAAAAGAGCAACAGTGGATAAGCAGGTCGCTCATCACAAGGTGTCATCTGAGTTTCATCTGGGTCACACAAGGTTTGTGTCCTTGAGTCACCTTGCGGAACCGTAATTGGCAACTCATTCCTTTGCCTCGGGATGTCACAATAGATGAATTTTTCAAATTGTGCTTAACTACACACAATTATAAATTCCGACAACCCCAAACCTGAGCAATTGAAAGCAACAGCCTTCTTCATTGTAAAAAGGGCTTTTAGAAAACCCTGCAAAACTGATTGACTGAAGTAATGAGAGCTTTTTACCACAAAGGATTGGTAACCCAGCAGATGCTTATTTATCTTGGAACTCCTGTCAAATAATTCATTAGCTACATGCTTGGCACAATGCAGCTCTAATATGTGCACAAATGTCACCTGCATGTTGGAAAACAGACTTGTCTTCTTTAGTAAAACATATCAGAAATGAATTATTAAAAAGGTCTGTATACATTCAACTTAAAAATGTGTGTGACGATTTCCTATAGGTCTAGGTCTTTCTGTAATATATTATGGGTTCTGTTTAATCACAGAAAAAATGGTTTCACACGTTTTCTCAACATCAATTTTAATTGCAATTTTTAATGCAACTCAGAATGACTGAGTGCTGTGAGAAATTCCGACTCTCTAAATGTGTTGCCTGCAGCAAGTCACATTTGTCAAGCAGATACTTTCACTTAATTTACAGTTTTAACATTGTATTCTTTCAGAACACTTTCAAATATCATATTATGATTATATTTAATGTTTAATTTTTCCATGTGAAGATAATTACAGCAAGGTACAGCTATCTCATTTTAAGGACAGTGCAATGAAAAGCTCCTTGTATGGAGATGCGATTAGTGGCTTGGACTTTAAAGAAGCAAAACTATCCTCCTCTAATAAATTAAACCACAATAATATCTAGTCAGTGTCAGAACAATCTGTTGTTTGTTTAACAACAATTTGTCACAAGGAGTAATAAAGATAATATTCATTTCAGAAAATTTTGCGAAGACAGCATATATTTCGTTCATATTTCGTTCAATCCTTAAAAATGGAAAGAGTGACGTTGAATTTTATTGTGTTACATGGAGGGCGATTTGAGAAAAAAATGGTATGATGCAGACAGTGATGTCTGACAGGTGAGATTTTTTCCTCTTGATATGGCGGGTGTTGGCAGGGCCAACACAGGCAACAGAGGGGTGGCGGATTGTGAAATAGGCAACCCAGAGGGTGGGATTGGAAGGGAAGTGCAATGTCATGGCCAGCAGTGACCACTCTATAGTGTTTTGCTTTTGCTATGGCGGGGTAAAACAGACAAAAAAGGGAGCCTAGATCGGTGGGAGGGGCAAGCCGCACAGACAACATTGGAGGGCAGGTGGAATCATGCGACAGGGGCACCAACGGAAGAAGCCACTGACAGGGCAACACAGACAAAAGAGGGAGGCCAAACTGGTGGGAGGGGAAACAGGATGGACAACAATAGAGGACGGGTGAAAACAATGAGTGGAAGACCGGATATGAGCAACAAGGGGAGTAGCGGGCAGGTAAAGCCAAGTATCACAGACAACAACAGTAGAGGGGAGATCAAGCAACATGGACAACAATGAAGGAAGGGATGGCGGGTTCGGACAAGTGACCCAGACAGCAGCAGAGGGAGGGCGGGTGGGGGCAGTCAACCCTGACAGCAAGGGAGGGAGCGAGAGAGATTGAGGGAGGGAGGAAAGTTGGGGAAATACATTAGTCAGAGGGAGCAAGGGCAGACAGGGTCAAAAAACATGGACAACAATGAAGGGAGTGTGGGTGGGGAAAGAAGCATGTCAAGGAGGGTGGAAAAATACAGCTGTGAGCCATCTGAAAAGACGCATGCTAGTAAAAATAAATGTAGGTGCTACAAAGATGAGCAGTGGAAGAACACAAGGAATGCATCCATTCTAAAGGGGAGGGACAAGCACAGGAAGAGTACTGAATCCTTCGGCATCTGCCTAATAAGATAAAAGCAAATTGGAATGACAACGAAGCCAATAAATGGTAAGCAATGGGTAGTCTATGACCCCACTGTTAGAAAACAAATGTTTTTGAAGAAACTGTGTACACGATGTCTAGGCAACACATACAATTAGCCCACAAACCGACCTGTCAGACTCTATCTACTGCTACTGCCAGATTTCCCAAAAGACCGGCTCGACCCTGCTAATAGGCTGAAAACCCTCAAAATTTGTCAGATGTTAATTTGTCACAGGAAGCTATGTGGGCATCTCTGCCGTAAGAGTTCATAAAGCGCAGGTGGGGAATGTAGTTAAAAAAACACTACGGAACTGGTTTTCTGTGGCTATACCCTACCAAAGTGCTTTACTCTCATGTATCCATACTAGCTGTCACATCCTTCTACCAAGATTTATTCAGCTTATTAAATATAATAAGGTAAAGCAGTGTTAGTCCATGGGAGAGATTGGCCTTACAACAGTGATGAACGACTTTAAGAGTGTTCCATTGCCAAAACATGTAAAACTTAAAAGTACATGTCCTACGTTTTAAAAACCATACAGCCTGCCTTATGAGAATGTAGGGTCTACCCTTGGGCTGATGTATAAATACTAAAGAGGAATGTATAGGCTTGAGGAAAGCTTTAATTTGCCACATCAAAATGGCAGTTTAGAACTTCACTACGGACTGCCATGGCCGGCCTGAGAGAAGTTTTAAAAGGCAACATAAGTGCATGGGACAATGAGTTCAGCAGCACATTACTACCTTTAATTTACAGGTGCTATGTACATGTAGTTCCGTTTGCAATGGTCTTATAGATATACTAAATGTGGCAATTAGGTGCAGGGCCATTTTGCCATATTTTAAGGAGAGAGCACAAGCAGTCTACCACTGGTTAGCAGGGATAAAGAGCATAGAGTCCTAAAGCCAACAAAAAGAAGTCCAGGAAGCAGAGGCAGAGAAATCAAAACATCTGGCTTGACTGTACATTAAGGGCCAGGTCCACAACAATGCAATATGGCTCATTTTGCACCACAAACAAATGGACTTTAGGCTCATTGTGGCAGATGACATAATTGGAAAGTAGCTGTTCCTAAATAAAGCACTACCAAGTATTTTCCCATTCCACAACTGAGCACTTCGGATTTGCAAGCAGTTCTTCACAGCAGAAAAGCAAGTTAGTCTGGCCCATAGTCCCTTAAAATGTTATCTAGTTATATAACGCCAAAGTCCATGAAGTACCAGCCCCAAGCAGCTGGTGCATGGCGCATTCTCCATTCCTTCAACCTGTTTCAAAATGTACAGACTTATACATGCAGGATGTTGCTCATTTATCTGCAACGACATAAAATAGCAGACTATTGGTAGAGTTAACAATGGCATTGGCAGATCACTGAGACCTATTGACACATAACAGGTGGCCTGCCCCTCTGCCCCTGAAATGTTACTCATTTTATCAACTTCAGAAGAATAAGGGTAATATTATCAAGCAGGTATTAACATTATCGCTGTTTTAGCAGCAGAAAACTGCTGCTAAAGCTGCGATAATGAGCTTGATAATATGCTGTGGAGAATTCCAAGAGAAGCCCAGGTTCACACCAGGACATGGGTTTCTATTGGAATTCACAAGGCCATATTATCAAGCCCATTATCGCTGCTTTAGCTGCATTTTTCTGCCACTAAAAATAACTGCCACTAAAAAGGCGATAATTGTTAACGCCCTGCTTGATAATATGCTCCTTAGAGACTGAGCAGACTCATAGAGATTGGGACTTGTAACAATCAGGTCAAGTAAAAATACCTGCAGTGTATGCAGTAGTGTGCAATCCCACTAGTATATGCTTGTAGAGCAGGCAACTGCTACCCCACCTTATACACAAACCCTGGAATAACAAATAAAAAAACATAGTTCTCACAAAAATTAAAGTTCTCGAAGGAGAAAATCTGACTTAAAACGAACTTCCAAAAGTTTTGCATTTTTTTTTCTAGTCATTCAAGTTCCTATTTGTGTGAGTGCAGTTCTTGGATGCTTGTGTTTTGTGACATAGCCAAAAAGTGAATGCAACCCATCCTTCACACGGAACCACAAACACTTGGTAAGATAGCAAATAAAAAAATTAAGGGGCATATTACCAAGCAATAGCGATAGTTATCGCTATTGCTTGGTTAGAGAGAAAAATGTATCGCCGAACTGCGGCGGCGATTTTTATCGCAGATAAAACTTGGTATTACCAAAGTTTATCGCAAATGCGATAAAAATCGGCCGCAATGCATGAATATCACTGAAAAGTCAGCGATATTCAGGCATTACCGAGGTAATGCTCTTAGCCATGTTATCCACCTCCCATTGGATAACATGGCTAAGAACTGCTCAGGGCAGGTGTTAGCCTTTGGAGATATTCGGGCTTAGCGCAAATATCTCCAAAGGTTGGTATTAGGAGATAGCGATGTTAGCGACTGTTTCCAGTTGCAAACATCTTGGCACGCCCACTTTGCATGTCATTAGTGATAAATTTCTCTGACATGCAAAGTGGGGCCCAAGATGGTCGCTATCTCCTACTAGCTGTCGCTAACTGGTGTTAGCGACAGCTAGGTAATAGGGAGATAATTTTATCTCCGCTTTCTTGGCTTTTAAAGCCAGAAAAGCAGAGATAAACCCCCTTGATAATATGCCCCAAGGTCTGGCAGCAAAATGTTAGACACATTCCTAGCTGTTTTAGCATCACGAGGAACACATGACTCTGGTGTTGGCACTTCTATGTAAGGGCATTCTCAGAATGAGGACATGCCTTAGCATTTATACTACCACAGTAATGACGTCAGTTATAATTTTTCCAAAGAAAAGTGAAATCAAAGGATGTCTAGTCTAGTCCCAAAAAAAGTCATTGATTGGTCATCGATTGGTTCTACCAACAATAGCAGCATAGAAGGGGCTTTGTCAGTGTATTCAAGTGCTGTTGTCTTGAAAGTGTATCCTATCTTCACACTCCAAGAGTACACCAATTAGGAACATGGAGAAACCTGACAAGAACACTACAGCTCCTCCTGCACTTATGGATTGCTTTGCCTTTCCTACTGCTGTATTTTGCAGGCAATGTTGGGATGGGGTATAGAGGAGGGTTTGACACAACTTGGAAGGTGAGAAGATGGACCCGGATGATATGGGCTGGGAGAAGCCGGGGAGGCAGATAAGCACAAGGGTAAAAGAGAGCAAATTGGCACTTTGGTGGGAGGGAGGCTCAGAAGCATATGGGTGAGATAGTTATGTGGACTTCAAGAGTGAAAAGAAGCACACTGTGCTAGACAGACGTGTGGGGGAGAGAAGCATGCATTAAAGGTAGCGGGAAGACACATGCAGTATCATGGAGTTTGTCATGAAATGAAATAAAGAAAAAAATTAGTTCCTGAAAAGCAAGCACTGGTGGAAGAATAGGAGGACCCAATCAGAGAAAATGTACAGAGGCTATGCTCCAGGGGAGAGACATATGCATTCTTGAGTGGCTAAAACAAATAAAGTCAGTGAATGGAAAGCAAGTAAATGTGAGCGACAAAAGACAAAGGGGCATATTAAGAAGATGTGTGTTAAAAACGTACATCGCACATTTCACTATCGCCGGATTTTTTCGCTGTGTTAGCGCGTTATTATCAACGCGTAACACGTAGGCGATAATAAATCCTGCGATAGTGAACAGTAGCGCGTGAAAACAAGCGTTGTTTTCACGCGCTAATGTGTGCCTTGATAATATGGGGTGTGGATTCAGCTTTATGGTCCACACCCCCATGTTATCTATGCCTAACGCCTGGTCGGAGCAGGCGTTGGGAGACCTGCGATAAACGAGTTTATTGCAGGTCTTTTCCTCCCAACGCCTGCCTTGGTGAGAGGGTGTTTCCACCTCCAACCACATGTTGCATGTGGTTGGACGTGGGAACGCCCACTTTGCATGTCATTAGCGATGTTTCTCGCTGACATGCAAAGTGGGCTTGAGGCAGGCGTTGCAATGCCCTTGTTAATAGGGCGCTGGAAGTATCGCCGCTTTCTCAGCAAATTGTGCCGACAAAGCGGCGGTACTTCAGCTTGTTAATATGCCCCAAGAAGCCCCGTTACGTGTACGGTGGTTATAGGAGCAGGCTGCCACGTCATCGCTCCCACACTGCTAAACAGGGCCGCTGCCTGTCCCAGTAGATTACAAGTATTTTTATGGTCTGGCGGGTGGGAGGCATGGCAATCTCGCAGTGCGCAGATTAAATGATCATATATGAGGCTTAAACTGCACCACCGCAAGACTCCCAATGCACATTCCTGCATGGCATGAACTGTGAAGCCCATCCGTGCAGGAATGGGGTGCTTGCACATAGGCGGGCACAACATGTGCCCTCCTGCATACACCGCTGTGCACAGGGCCAAGAAGAGGCCCTGTTGGGCCCCCTTTCCTTCCTCACTGACAATAGTTTCATAGAGGAAGAGACTCCATAATATCGCTGGCGTTGAGGAAAGTCATAATACACTTGGCAGTGCCACAGGGCACCACCAAGCAAATTGCAGCCCTCACACTACCGCGCCACCTCCAGGGATCTCTGATTCCTGGCAGTTGCATGACGATTCCACTGCCAAAGTTGTAATCCAGCAGTCGGAGTGCCAGCACAGAAGTGGCTGGGCTGCCAGGCTGTGCCACCATGAGTTTGGTGGTTGCGAACTACCAAACTCGTAATTAAACCAAAGCCAATGATAAATAATAAGCAAAGTGTATTCCTAGGTCAGCTTTCAGCATTCTCCCAATATGACTTTGCAACCAGACTGCTGCGTTGTCTGGTTGGCATAGATCTAAAAAGCAGGCAGGTGTGTGGACTGAATTCACTGGTTACCACGCATTCTCGATTTGTGGTTAGATTAAGGGGTTCACAATTACACTGCCCTTTACCAGGAAATATACCAGGAAGTGAGTGAATATAAAAAACTAACAAAAGGTTGAATTGATAGCTAAAGCTATCGTCAAACAGCAGCCTGTTTTTCTAGCTAGATTATTGCATTTTTGTTTTGCATGAATAAGAAAAAAATTATTACTGGCTGTATTTTCGAGAGACCAAAACCTCCTCACAGGTCATAAATCAACCAAGAACAAAAGTATTATCGCAGTATTTCCGAGAGACCGAAAAATCCTCACAGGCCACGAATCAAAGGCTCTGGCTAGGAGGACAAAACCCTCACACGCTCTAATATGCCATCACTTTGAGCAGTTATGATAGCGGTAAGCATTCCTTTTTCCAATCGTAAAAAAAAAAAAAAAACGATTCAGAAAAGTAATAGCATGTGCATTCCAGCTACGATAAAACAACTTTAAGCTCGTGGACCAGAGGCCAAACTGCCTCGAGGCTGGACTCCATCAGCTCTGAAAGGCTAAGTTAGCAGAACGCATTTTTCTTTTCCATTGTGCAGAAAGAAAATGATTTAGTAAGAAATGGGGTGATCAACTTGTCACAGAGAAGCTGCATGTTTCCGCAATAGCTATATCTAAAAAGAAATGGAGTGAAAACTTATAAAGAGCTGCAACAGAATCAGAAAAATATCCTCTGAGGGGGGAAAGCAGGTTTACTATTGATCTCGGTGTGGCTGTGGGGAAAGTTCACAAACAACAGTCTAGTTAACAGAACTGTCAAACATAGCTCAATAGCTTTTGAATCTGCGACAATATCGCTGTAGAATGATATTTGCTATGATTATTATGCTGAACTTTAAATTAGAAGAGTAAAGCCAGATTGTAAAAATGCATTGTTCACCATCAATAAAGGGTTGGAGTCTGAAAATTGATTACTTACTACACATTTCCATGGGACAATTAACAGACAACACTTTTTTTACTTAATGGAATTTAGCATGGAGTTGACAATAAGTATGCCCATAATGCTGGTGCATTCCTCGCACAGTTTGTGGAGACCTAAGGGGCTTAACCTTCTCCCACTTGTAGCAAGGATTTGTAGTGTCTTGATGTGTAAGCAATGATGGAAACCTTCTTGGCTCCTGATGGATTCCGTAGAGTTGTGAAGTAAGTGTTAGAGCAGAATGTTGTTTGCGGTTACAAGCAGAAGAATAAAGACATGTAATGCTAAGCTTGTGTGTGGTGTAGTCATTGTCGGCTACCCAGACTGGGGAGAACACTACAATTTGTGACACAATAGGGGATAAGTAACCCCAAGATTGATAGTGCTCTGTAGAGACACCCGTACGGGTATTTGCGCGCTTTAAAAATTGCATTAAATAAATAAATAAATAGAGAATGTTCCTAGGTCCAAGCAAACTGCTCATGCTTGCCACTTGTGCCAATTGTCGAAAGTAGGGAATCAATGCTCAATGCATGTTTAGTCAAAGTTCAGCTCCAGCCCCTGTGAAGCAGTTGAAGATAACTAAAGCATTGCAGAGAATCTACAAGTTGTTGGCTTAGAACCTGCAGGTCAGGCATTGCATAAATGTACCATGCCTTCACGTAAAGTCATGTGTTATATGGAGCGCAACTGTCAAAGGCAGATGCGTACAAGTACAAAAAAGAAGCACTGCAGTAGTCAAATATAGATAAAATACATAAAGGTCTGGCTGATGAAACAATTCACCAGAAATTACACTGTCACTGCACTTACCAGACCCTCAATAAGGGTAGTTATGACCTCCGCACCGAGCAAGGAGACCCAAGAACAAGCATGAGGGTTGTGCTTACTGAGATGTGGAATTCCTGAAGTGGCACACCACAAAACTGTCGGATATTAGCTCAAAACAAATCCCGAGGTCTCCAGAAAGTGAAAGGCTCCGATGGAGACCAAGAAGGAGGTCACCACCTCACAGACTGTCCAGGGCAATCCGGAAGATGATCTATTGCAGGCCCTAGGAGATTGTGCAGATGATGCAGGTCTTAGTAGACTTCCAACAATTTCTGTAAGAGCGTGTTCCTCAATGTCCACCATTCCCAAAATGGTTACAATGCTGCCGCCTTCTTGAAACCACCACCTCCTCTCAATACTGCCAAAGCAAAATATTGGCGATAAATGGATTGTTTGTTATTGATACACTTGAAGAGACTGAAAACTAAATGATGATCAGGTATCCTAAAAATCTTGCTGGTGATGGGGTCAGAGAAGTCATAAAGAAAATGCCTCAAACTAAGGAAGAAGTCACGCACAATCAAATTAAACAAGATTTTAATATCAAGTTTAATCCAATGCTCAGTGTTGATTATGAAAGATACATTTTCATTCAAGAGCATCAGAAAGTTGGTGCTACCATTGATGAATTAGTGGAGAGACTCAAAACACTCATCAAACACTGTAAGTTCAATTAATTTAATGATGGAATGGCTATACATCTTAAAGTTACTGATGGACACTTGTCATAATAATTCAGATGACAAATGCTGAGAGAAATTCTGATGCTAATGTCAATGGCTGACAGAGCTGAAGAGTGAGCCGAAAGACAGGCTGCTGTCATCGAGGCTGGAGGTGCCCAGAATGAATCATTCTTCAGTGTTAAAAGTAAGCCAAAGCGAAACACTGAGGGACACAAGGTGATGTCTTCCAATAAAAAGAAGTTGTGTTTTAGATGCGGATTGTCGTTTCCACATACAGGTAACTGTCCTGCCATTGGACAGATATGTAAAGTCTGTAGGAAGGAGAACCATTTTCTGATGATTTGCAAAGCAAAGGAAAATGCAAGTGCATCAATAAGACAAAATGGATGCTAGAACCTTCAAGATCACGTTTGATGTGCACCCCCAAGACCCAGCAGGGACATCAGTTAAGACACATTGCCACTGAAATAATTCATTGACCAACAGTTCTTCTATATCAGTATCAAGGGAAAGTGAAAATGTTTGTTGTGCCACGTTGATGTTTATCTCAGAAAAGCATGTGCATGTTGGACTGATAGCATGTGAAGGAAAATGCAAGTCAAAGAAAAGTTGACATGTCAAAGCCATGAAGTAATTCAAACATTGTCCAAATATTTCGCTGAAAGTAAATGGTTGTTTGATACTGTTATACCTGGCATCTTTGGTAAGTTTGTCCCCTGTCTATTTTACTTCTGACCTCCTGTTTTTGACTGTGTGCTGCATTTCGTTTTTGATGGTTTTAAAACTCTGGGCACTTTACCACTGCTGATCAGTGCTAAAGTGCGAGTGCTGCAGCGCAAATTTTGATTGTGATTGATTATCCATGGTTATCATATTTTATTTACTGGTAAGACCCTAGTAAAGGGCACTGCATGTGCCCAGGGCCTTTAATTCAAATGGTACTATTGGGCTTGCAGCACTGAAGGTGCCACCGACATGAGTAGCCCTGTAACCATGTCTCAGACCTGCCACTACAGTGTCTCTGTGGGCAGTTTTAAATTGTCATGTGGACCTGGTAGTCCTAAACCTTCTCTTTAACTACATGTAAGGCACCCCTAAGGAAGGGGTTCCATTTTGCCTTAATAGTCATAAACTCTCAGTAAAATAGTGAAAACACTACAAAAGGACACCACATACGTTTAGAAAAATAACTAACATTTATGTGAATAAAACAACAAAAATGCAACATATGGCTCATTGTTGTTATGTATCGTTGCAAATTAAGAGTTACAATTCCTTTACACAGGCCATTGCTAACATGCTATTTGAACTACGTGTCATGGTTTATAATGCGTGACTAAGATAGGAGTTCTCCCTATAAAATAAAATCTATAGTTTGCCACCATCTTCTTTCAGGTGAAGGGTGGAACCAGATGTCAATGGTCCCCACTATACTAAATTAGAGAGCCTATCGGTCTCCACATTAGGCCTTAGCGTGGCTTGGAAATTGTCCCTTAAAGGAATGGGAGGTATGTGCAACATTAGAGGCCGTAGTGGGTTTTGTGCACAGTAAACAGTAAATAGTGACATTAGCTTTTCATATATTTTCCCTCAGGTGGTGACTAGTATGCACCATTGCTATTCTACACACATTATTGAATGCACTATAACCAGAGTTATGTGTAGAGTTGGTTAGTATGAGATTCTAATATTAGTATAATATATTGATCCATCTAATTGGACAAGTAACTCACTACCTCCATGTATATATCTTATGCAGTGGTTTGGATTGGGTTTCACATCCTAGCAGATATTTACTGATGATCTAGGTGTAACCAGTTGTCACATGGGCATATAGGTGGCCAATCTTGAGTGGTGAGTCTTAATACAGAATGACCCCCAATTATTGGGTTATGGTAAAACATTTTTCGATATTTACGATGTATGAGTGGTTAGAATGATATGTGAGTGTAATGGTAGATCTCAATGTTCCAGTGGATGTTATATAAATGTAATTATACATAGTAAGAGTCTTAAATGTATTGAGTAAAATGTTTAAAAAATGGTTGAGTGCATAGAAATTATTCTAATGAAGTTTGTATATTTGGTATATTTTGTAACTATCAAAGGGCAGTTCAAATAGTATATTAGATATGATAACATCTTAGAGAGTGAATTGAATTCTTGTTGCATTTTGATGTATGTTTTTCAAATATATATATATATATATTTTTTTTAAATAACTTTTAAACAGGATTTAATATGAACCAGTGTAAGTGTGTATATATTTCATTCGAGAAAAAGTTATTTATGTCATGACTAAGCTGGTCATTAATCCATATATCCACCGAAAAGCATTGACGTAATTAGTGGGTAAGACTTGTGGAACAAAGGAACTTATTAGAAAACTATTTGATTTAGATCATGTGGCCTTATTGATTCTGTCAAGTTGGTTTAAATCAATGCCATGTGTGAATGTATTGTTTGTTCTTTTTTCTCTTTGATTCATTTTTTTATTGTGATACATTTTTAAGATGTTTTTAATGAGGTTGTCTTTAATAAGTCTGCATGGATTATGTATAATGAGATTTTTTGATTACATTTGAAATATGATCCCTTGCATTAAGTTGTTTTATGTCTTGCTTAAATAAAAAAATGGGATGTTCATGAGAATTGTGTGAGTGTACCTACCTGTAATAGGTCAATAAATAAGTGATCCCAAAAGGAATTCTTTGTTGACTTGATAGTCTTTTATGGATCCCAGTCCATTTGATTTCGGGGCGCCTCTCAGTTCCTTGACTGTGTGTTTATGTACAAATGCTTTACACATTACCTCTGAGCTAAGCCCAACTGCTTGTACCGAGCTACCAGAGGGTGATCAGGGGTTATCTTGAGTTTGTAACTCCCTCACCCTGTCTAGAATAAGGGTCTCTACTTGGAAATGGTGCATGTCACTGCCAACTAGAGACCCCCATTTCTAACTGATACCTTTCATCATCAACATTGGTGCTTCGATAAACATTATGCGTGGAGAGAAATATAATGAATAGTCTCCATTACTGCAAATTTCGCCATTGGATACCAAAGTGTATACATGAGCCGCATCAATGCCCTTAAAAAGTCAAAGATCATTCATAGAGATGATGAAATAAAATAAACTGAAGGTGCAAGCACCCATCCATGTGCTTTAACTCATTGCCTGTGGCAGGAATTCCATCCTGGTGCTGGACATTCCAATCGCTGGTGGGGTTGTGACGTAACCCAGCCGTCATGCGCACAGGCAAAAATCATAGATTTTCCATCGAAAACCCCGCTATTGCTGGAATATTTATCGCCATAGCGCTAAGCGTTGATAATACAGCGCTAGTTTGCCGATCTATTCCAGCAATAGCCGGCGGTAATTAAAAGAGCGCTAAGCTCGCTCAGCGATAATTATCGCTGGGGCTTGGTAATATGCCCCTTGAATCATTACCATTGAGTGTTCTACTGGTCCCATGCCATGGATTCCACTCAAAGTGGCAGTGCCCAAAAATGTCAGTAAAGGAGCTGTACGCATATGCTTTGACATGCGTCAAGGAAACAAGGTATCTGAATAAGAGCAATATCCAGGTTCACACACATTGCTGACACGATAACGCAATTAAATGGTGCAAAGGTTTTCTCTCGCCTTGATTTTAATAAATGTCATCACTTGGAACTTGAAAAAGAATTGCAGGTACATTCCACCCTTTTCTACAAATGTTGGTCTATTTTGATAAAAAAGACCATGTTTGGTGTGACATCAGCTGCAGAACTTTTCAAGATGTCATTCAACGTATCATACAGCCTGTCATGAATGTGTTCAATAATAACGATAATATATTGTTTTTCGGAGCTACACAAAAAGAGCACAATAAAGCCCTCACACAAGTATGTCGCTGCAGATGCAAGTTTAACTTTCAATGCATTTAAAATGTGACTTCCACAAGACAAAGTTAAAATTCTTTGGCCATACATTTTCTGATGAGTTATGACACCCAACACTGATAAAGTACAAAAGCACTGTCAAATGCTGATCTCCACAAGTTGTGTCTATGGTCATTCATTTCTTGACATGGCCAGCTACTGTTCCAGATATATATGATACTTTGTAAAGGTAAGTGCACAGTTACAAGACTTGATGAAAAAGAATGCTTTGTTTCATTGGTCACCTGAATGTGAGGAAAGTTTTAAGAAAATCAAGCAAGTCAATTGTTGTTGTTGATGCTAGCCCAGTCAGTTTGGGTCCTATCCTTGCACAGCGGACATCCAACTGTTTGAAGGCAGATTGGCAGATTGTAGTATATGTACGTTGGAGTTTGTCTCAAACAGAACGTTCTTATTCATAACCTGAAAAATAAAGTTTACCTATAGTATAGTATGTATTGCTGTAAGGAAAGCTTTTTATGCTGGTAACTAACCATCAAGCTTTCTTAACAATATTTAGCGATCCGAAGGCCAAGAAGCTTCCTGTATTGAACATTAGGTACTACGATTGTAAGAGTACAATTATAGCATTGTGCATTGTCCAGGGAAGGATCAGAACTCTTTTAATTACTTTTCAAGACTATCTATAAAAGGTCATGGTACTCCATCCAAGACGGCTGAAGCCTACATCAATTGTGCTGTAAAATCAAACACACCAGCTGCCATTTAATTTGCCCAGATTATCACTGTCAAGAGCCATAATAGGGGCATGCTAAAGTTAAAGATATAATTATACAACTCTAATGGAACCAATATTCTCGACCTCTCACCAGTGATGTTAAAATCAAAAATACAAAAATGACAAAGATAGAGGATCCATAATTCAGGAAGGAGTTGCACTACAAGGGTCTGGAATCCTGATCATGGAGAGTCTGTGGGAGAAAATTATTGAAGTGGCTAATGTGGACATCATGGAATCATTGCCAGAAAACAAGCTCCCCGAAACCGAGTCTGGTTTCCGTATCTCATTGAGTGGATTGAAATTGAATTAATAGCCTGTCATCTAAGCAACTGATATTCCACAAAGGTTACTCAACATACTGTAAATATGTCAGAACTCCCAAAGCATGCCTGGGAGAGAGTAGCCATTTACGTTTTGGTCCACTTTACAATGGACATCACCTGATGGTGATTGTGGACGAATACTGCCTATTTCTAATAATTGAGGAGCTCTCATCTACCACTCAAGACCGAATCAGTGAGAGACTAGATGGCAGTTTTGCAATATGGGGTGATCCAGTATCATTGAAAACTGACAATTGCCCATCTTTTAACAGCTGAGAGCTTAAAGATTTCTTAGAGTGTCTGGCCGCAGGCCAGTAAGCACACCTCTGTGGCCGCAGGCCAGCATACTTGTTGAGCACTTTATGAGTAAGCTAAAGAAAGCAGTGCACCGTGCTACTCTTGAAAAGCTCAATTTGTAAAACTGTAGTACATTCATTCTTATGAACTTATTGTTCAACACCTTACTATACCATAGGTGAATGTCCTGTGACATTGATTTTTGGGAGAGCAGTGACTTTCAAGATACCTTAGTGGGCCAATCAGAGAGACAAAGATGTGAATGCAACTTATGAGGAAGACTTGGTTCATAAACATAAGATGAAAGTACATGCTGATTAAATTCGGCATGGAAAGAGCATTTTCTTTAAGAAAGGAGATAGAGTGCTTGCATGCCAGATGCAGAGAAGAAAATCTGATGCTCCATTTGATGCAGAACCTTTTCAAGTAGTGTCTAGCGAGGGACACATGGTGACTGTCCAGCGCCCTGGAAAGTCTACTACTAGAGACTCTTCTCAATTTGGGTGTTTTTTCATCATTAATCATCAGATCTACATGTTGAAGGAGTGATTTGTTCTAAAGCACCAGTGACTGTTTTTCCATCTACACTGTCAAACCAGATCCTGGACATTAATGGTGACAGTGTCCAGTTTTCTAATGACAAGATCAGGTCTAACCATTAAAGGATCTAATAAATATTCTGCTCTGTACCACCTGGAATGCCTCTACACTCATGAGAGGGTGCTGGGCTAACCTGGGTCTGGACACAAGTTTAACTTGTGAAGTTAAACAAGGTTTATTTTACTCTTCAGTGAATGCTGATCTTCCTTTGGAAATATTGTGTGTGTATCTCCAACTGTGTGTATAGATGTGTTTGTGTGTGTGTGTGTGTGTGTATATAATTATATATATATAAATATATATTCACTGAAAAAAACATTGCTTTCAGACATGTTTTAGTTAGGAATTAGCCTTTAAAAAACCTTAGAAATTCACTGAAAAAACTATAGGTTTCAGGGCTCCTATAGTTAGCTGGACATATCACACGTACAAAACCATTGAAAATCCTCCGTTATAGTTAGTTCTACTTACTATAACTCGCGCGCCCGCAATCCACTGCTGATGATGTCACATATTACATCATTCATGACAGGGTCAGTGACATCGCTGATGACATCACTGATGACATCTCTAATGACATCACTGATGACATCATCCAGTGAATGTGGTTTGGTTCAATATTTAAATATTTATTATATATAGGAGTCTGCATTGAAGAATGAGTGGATGTATAAGTGTCTGGATGAAGGATTTAGTAGCAGTGTGATGGACTGTTTAAGTGAGTAATTTAAAGTGTCTCACTAAATATATAGGATATTGATTAAACTGTGTGAATATCTGTATCACTCTGTCTCTTGTTTTGCAAATACTGCATTAAATTGGTTACTAGCTATGCCAAAGTCTATATTAGTTATTAATTAGTTAACTGAGAATTTGTATGGGAGGAGGGCAAGATGGCGGCCGTGACCTCGGCCGAGTGAGGAGGCGTTCTGCTCTCCTGGACCATAGCGGACCCCCGAACGATTGCTTTGCCTGGTCTCACTAAACTGCTTTGGAAAACTCCTACCGGCATCTAGCACAGAAGGCGCTAGACTGCTTTCTGACATTTACCGTCTGCTTGGCTGCTAGCTGGAAGCTCTCTGTTCTCCCGGCTGCTTGCTTGGATCCGGAGCGGCGTTTGTAGCGGTATTGCCGTTTCTGGTGCTCGACAGCTGCTCCTCTGATCATTGCCTCACGCTGCCGGCTTTCGAAAGACAGAATGCCGCCAAAACCACTTTCTAAAGCAGCGGCCGCCGCTTTCAAAAAGCGCGGCTCGACCCGAGGTCAGCAGGAGCCGGACTCCAAGGGCGTTACACCCGGCGCTCAGAAACCCCGTCCTGGAGGCTCAGACAAGTCCTCCCTCGCAACATCAGAGGCGGCTGCTCTCGCTCCTCTCGCTCCTCTCATCCCCGCTAAGGAACAAACGGTGCCTGCAATGTTTGACAGGTTAGGAGCTAAGGGGAAGGAGTTGAAGGCAACTGATGATACAGCTGGGAAGGGGGTGATGATTTTTACTGCAAGTGTACCTGTAGCAGTACCCAATATCATACTGTCCAATGTTGGAGGCTCCCCACCCCATATCGACCCTCTTGAGTCTCATGATACAAATCTTAACAACAGCTTGCTGAAAGAGGTAGTCGTGACCCCAGGCTCAGCTCCAGACATTTCTCTTGCTAAATCTCCTCCCTTCCAGTGCATGCTGGGTAATGAAGTCCAACCTTCTAATAGCCTCTCAACTGCTTCTTTGGAGTTGCCAATGGAAAAATGTCATGATACTAGGGGGTCTGTGCTTAGTGAATCCACCGAGAACTTTTTTTCTGTTTCTGAGCCTTCTTTATCTGAGGAGGATGGCGCTGATCACCCAGAGCTCCAATGGTCAGACTACGACAGCGACTCTGCTGATTGGCGTGAGGCCTCAGGTGACTTCAATATTGCTACAGTACGTAAAGCTCCCGGCGCTAAGGCTCTGTCCCCTCAGCAAATTTTGCAGAAGGATTATGGGCAACACTCTCAATTAAAAACGCAGGATCAAGATCAAGATCTGGGTGGAGACACAAGTGAGGTCGTCTCAGCTATCCCCGAAGAGATTTCATTGGTCACAATTTATCAAACTATAATGATGCATAGAGAAGCAACCAAGCAAGAAAACATGCGCACGCAGGGGGCATGCCGCAAAATGCAAAATTCTCTTCGTCGAGTCATTAAAACCTGTACTGAGACTACCACCAGGATCACCGAAGCTGAAGAGCGAATTTCAGTCCTCGAAGATGCCGTAGCCACTCAGAAAGATCTTGTCATAGAGGTTAAAGAACAACGTAAGGACATTTTATGGAAGCTTTCTGATCTTGAAAATCGGGCGAGAAGGAATAACCTCCGGGTCTTGGGTATAGAGGAAAATAAGGAAGGTGATGATGTTCGCCAGTTCATAGTGGAGCTTTTCTCCGAAGCATTTCCAGAGGTCGTCGAGTGGAATTGGAACCTCGAAATACAGAGGGCGCATTGTTTCCCATTTAACAAAAAAAAATCTTCTGCCTCTGCTACTGCCTCTGCTACTATCAATAATCCCTATCCCCGTGCTATCCTGGTATGCTTCAACAATTTCCTTGCCCGTGAACGTATCTTTGATCTTGCCAGACCCAACAAGAAGAGATCTGCTAAGGGCTCTCAGTTCTTTGTTCGTCCAGACTTCTGCTCAGAGACGGTTACTCGCCGCTGGCATCTTCGACAACAGATTTCTCTATTTCAGGCTAAGGGAGCCCAGGCATTCCTGCTTTTTCCGGCAAAATTAAAGGTTATTTTCAAGGGACAGACAAAGTTCTTTTTCTCTGAGATACCTGCTAGGGAATTTTTGGATTCAATATAGTTATATCTAGGCATGGCATTATACTGTCTGTTTGATAAATGCAGGGTAGTAATCATCTAAACCTCATATCTTCTTTTGTTTCTTTTTCTTTTTCTGATGACCAGAGAGGTATATATAAAATGCTGATCCCTGTCCTTGTTCTAGAAAGGGGGGAAGCTATTGGTTCAGCGGAGCGGAGTGATACGCTTGCTCAACCATCGTAAGGACTACAGTCCTGATGCCCGCTATGGGGGGCGAGGGGTATGGGGGGTCTCTGGGTGGGTGGGTGGGTTTTGCTGGGGTGGTTGGGTTGTTTGGGGTGGGTTGTGGGGTGGTGTGGTGGTGGTGGTGGTGGTGGCGGACGGAGCTGAACAGACCTGAGGCATGGGACAGATGCCTCTGTTTCTCAAATGTATTCAACATATTGAACTTGATGCCAACCTTTTCATTTCTCATTAAAAATCAGCTGGATTGCAAATATCTGTTTTATAAAATGTCTAATAGTTTTTCCGAGCTATTTTTGTTTTTTGTCCTTAATCCAATCTTATGGCTGCTCCTAGATTGACATGTGCAACTTGGAATATTTGTGGATTAAACGATCCTAAAAAATGTAGGATTTTTCATAAGATGTTGCAGGTGATGTCGGTGGATTTAATTTGCTTGCAGGAAACCCATATCCCTTGGGGCAATCGGGCTTATCTCAAATTTCTGGGTTATGATCTTGTGGCTTATACCCGACAAACCTCTACAATTCGGGGTGTGGCTATTATCTTAAAAACTGGAGTTGGGCATGTTAAACGGGTAAAGCAAGATAATTTTGGTAGATGGGTAATAGCGGAGCTCTTGGTTAGAGGCCGGTTGTTTTCTGTTTGTTCGGTATATGCCTCCAATCTGGACGACCCGCAGGTGTTGAGGAATTTAAATATAGAGCTAGCTACTTGGCCCCATCCAATGTTCTTCTGTGGTGACTTTAATATTAATATTCCCAGTCACCTAGATATAACAAAACATAATGTTTACGGTGGACGCAAACCCCAAGTTTATAAGGCACTCTGGATTCTTTTAATTGAACACGGTCTGACTGATCTCTGGCATTATAATCATCCAAATCAAGAGGGCTATACTTTTCATTCAATACCTCATAAAAAACTGGTTCGCATTGATTTTGTCTTTATTTCTCTTCAAACTGCAGGGTCTGTCAGGATTGAAATTAGCCCAAGGACTATATCCGACCATAATCCTATTATTTTCAGCTGTCCCTGGGATCGCCCTGTCAATCAAATTAGACCATGGACTTTTGATAGGAAACTCCTATTAGATAAAACTTATCAGGATCAACTCACTCTTTGGATTTCAGAGTTTTTCGAAATTAATAGTAATACTGCCTCAGTCGGGACTGTCTGGGATACATTTAAAGCTGCATTGCGTGGCGAAACAAAGAGATTTGCCTCATACCGTTGGAAAACAGAGCAACAAGCAGTTAAAACTAGATTGGCAGCTCTTCATCAAGCTGAACTGGATCTAAGTCTAAATATCCGTATGGGGGAAGATCTAGCAGCTAGTTTGAAATCAGTTGCTGTAGCAAAATCAAACTTACTGGAGCCTTTCTATAAAGATATAGCAACCAAATACTTTCAATTTCGATCCTCAATGTATGAGCTTGGTGAAAATTCTGGCAAGGTGTTAGCAAAACGCCTACAACAAAGGGCTGTAGCTAGTCAGATTATTAAGGTCAAAGATCAGTTTGGAATAGTACAAGACACAACTAATGGTGTGATGAATGCCTTTGTGGATTTTTACTCAACCCTATACACAGAGGATATGAACATAATTTTCCAACAACAAACCAGTCTCTTTCAATTTTTTCAATCTATTGACACCCAGAAGGTTACAGATGATCAGAATCGAATTCTAGCCGAGCCTATCAGCTGGGAGGAAGTGGTAAATGCTATGAAATCCCTCTCTAATGGTAAAGCTGCTGGGCCCGATCTTATTCATTTAGAATTTTATAAAACTTTCTCACATACATTCAAGCAACAATTGCTAGAAGTCTTTCGCCTTGCTCAGACTGGGTCGGTTCCTGATTCCTGGCGGCAATCGACTATTGTTCTTTTAAAAAAAAAAGGAAAGGATGAATTAAATCCAGCATCATATCGCCCGATTGCGCTAATCAATACTGATAGCAAAATTTATTCAAGGATACTTGCTGTCCGTTTAAACCAAATAATTCTCCCTCTGGTTTCTATTCGCCAGCACGGGTTTATTCCCGGTAGGGATACGACTGACCACATCAGGCGTGTTGTAGCTCTTCTAGATTGGGTAAAGGTTACAAACTCTCCCCTTGGTGTGATCCTGTTGGACGCCGAAAAGGCGTTCGACAGGGTCTCCTGGGGGTATCTATGGGCTGTTTTACGCTGGAAGGGCTTCACACCAGTGTTTACCCAGGCTCTCCAAGCTATGTATATATCCCCAACTGCTAAAATTCGTATCTCAGGCACTGAATCACATTATTTTCCTATTAGCAGGGGTACTAGGCAAGGCTGCCCCTGTTCTCCTCTTCTTTTTGCCTTATTTATTGACCCTTTTTTATGTATGATAGAAAACTCACAGGCTATTACTCCCATCACTGTTCATGGAATCGAATATAAGGCACTGGCATACGCCGATGATGTTGTAATATTAACTGACAATGTCGCCCGATCATTTTCAGCATTGGAGGCTCTAGCAGTTCAATTTGGCTTAATTTCGGGCTATAAGTTAAATATTGAAAAAAACCAAATCTTACAATCTACCGCTATGCCAAATTCTCATCTTTCTATAATTACAGAGGCAACATATCTCAGTATACAAATCTCTTCTGACGTGGAAAAGATTCCAGATTTGAATTATTCTCCCATTATTGATTACCTTCATATTAAATTAGAACGGCTGGATCATTTACATCTTTCGTTGTTTGGCCGATGCAATATCCTTAAAATGATTGTTCTCCCTAAATTTTTATATCTTTTTAGATCCCTTCCATTGTTAATCCCTAGTCCAATTTTGATAAAAGCAGAAAGAATATGTCAACGATTTCTATGGTCATATCGCAAACCAAGGAGGGCGGCCAAGTGGACATGTCTCCCGCAGGATCGTGGGGGCTGGACCGTTCCGAACCTATTATATTATTATTGGGCAGCTATGATCCAACATTTTGCTTTTCCTCTATTAGGGCATATTCCTGAGCTTCCGGTACATATATCTCCATCAATATATTCAATATCATTGGGAGATACTACAAAAGGCGTATTAACTCGTATTCTTGAACCGAGCTATTTAAAAAAAAACAAATTTAAAGTACTGTGGGCTCTATTTTCGGTATGGCAAAAAGTCCGTCGTCATTTTCATATCCCCAAGATTAATTATTATACCCCATTAAATGCTTGTGGATTATTGCCAGTGATATTTCAAGAGGGGGTGGTAACTACTTGGATTTCTCTTGGTGTGAAGGAGATAGGTGATTTAGCTGATCATGGGCAATTGGCTTCTTTTGCTTTTTTGAAAGAGAAATTTCATATGCAGTCTAATCATTTTTTCAAATACCTGCAACTGAGAAGTTTTCTTGATAAAATATTTCCTCAAAACGTAACAATGTTTGAAAAAATTACAATTGTTGAATCTATAAGAAAGAAAGAAAAAATTGGTAGTCTATATCAGACTCTCCTATTGCAACTTCCTGATGATTTAGATGACCAAAATAACAAGTGGGCGGTGAAATTTGGAGTACCTTCTATTGATTTAAAATTCCCATTGGTTTTAGCCAGGTCTGTTTTGGTCTCAGGTACTCTGCGTACGCAAAGCTATATGGCTATGTATAATCTTTATTACACGCCCGCAAAGCTTGTTAGATGGGGGGTTGTTAGTGGGGGTAAAGGGGCGTTTTGCGCAAGATGTAAATTTCATTCTGCAGATTCTATTCATATGTTTTATAAATGTCCGGAGCTATCTTTGTTCATCAATCAAATTGAAACTTTTCTTACTCTGATAACTCAAACCTCTGTTAAAATTTCAGCGGAAATGGTAATTACTGGTTATGAATATTCTACAGCTCTTGAAAAAACGAGACATCTCCAAGCATTCTTGTTTATCGCTATGGCTATGATCAGACTCTGTGTTACATCACTTTGGATAAATCCTGAACCCCCCACTTTTTGTCACTGGAAGACCAGGATGCTGGCATGGTTTAAACTAGAGACTTCTGTACAGGCTTTTAGAGGAAAGAAAAGACGTTTAACTGCTTCCAAGAATTGGGCACCTTTTGAAAAATGGTTGGCGACGTAAATAATAATGTTCTTTAATAATTACTGTATAATTTCTTCTTATGTACAATTATGTATGATTTATCTTTGTTTGCTTTAATCTGTCTCCCACCACCATGGGTGTAAATGGGGGAAAAAAAATTTATAAATAAAAAAAAAAAAAAAAAAAGAGAATTTGTATGGGAGAGTGAATATGTGTGTGGTTGGGTGGGGTGTGTGTGACTGTCCAAAGATGTGTGGATAGTTGATTCAGTAGGTATATGAGGTTGACACTGCATCTGTAAACAGTTGTTTGGGTGAGTGATTGTCTTTATGGGTGTGATGATGAGCAAATATATTTGTCAATAAAAAATGTCCAACAAAGTAGAAAAATAAAAGGAAGTGTATGTGACAGTTGTATAAAAATAAGTATACAGAAACTCAGTGATTGTATGGGTGACTGTATGGATAACTGTATACTTGTAATAGGGATTTTATAAGACACTAAGTATAAGTTATTATCTACATGAATAAAGAAAGTGGTGTTTGTATAAGTGTGTAGCTGAGCAAATGTAAGTATGATTAATTGTTTGTATAAGTGAGTAGGATGACTGCATAAGTGAATAGGATGTGTGCTGGTGTGTAATGTCGATATAGGTGTATACGTATAATAGACAGTGCTCTATTGATCTTTGTCAGCATGCATGAGTGAATCTATAGGTACGTGATTAGATGTGTGTATAGATCTATGAATCAGTTAGTGGGTTTTTAGAAACTTATACTAGTGTATGATGAGGTATATGAGATTGTCACAGGGATGATGTCATCAGTGATGTCATTTGAGATGTCAACAGTGATGTCATTAGTGATTTCACTCACCATGTCATAAATGATGTTATATTTGACATCATCAGCAGTGGATTGAGGGTGCGCAAGTTATAGTTGTAGAACTAACTATAACGGAGGAATTTCAATGGTTTTGTAAGTGTGATCTGTCCAGCTAACTATAACAGCCCTGAAACCTATGTTTTTTTCATTGAATTTCTATGGTTTTTTAAATACTAATTCCTAACTATAACATGTCTGAAACCTATGTTTTTTTCAGTGAATTTGAGAGATTTTTTAAATGATAATTTTTTTATGTAATAATAGTTATATTTATTTTTTTATACTGATTTTCTACATTTTTTTACTGTTTATTTTTACATATTTTATTTTTTAAATTACATTATATATTTTTAATATAAATAGATTTTTTTTAAAATAGTGAAACTGAAATATTGTTTTTTTTTGTTTTATATTTTTATTTGAATATATTTATATTATTTTCTTTATTGTTTTTTTTTCAATTTTTTTGGGGGAGTCGCGCACCCAAAGTGTACCTTTCTCGATCACTGCACGGAACCTAGCCGCCATTTTAGGAATGTTGTGACGGATCCGTGTAGGGTGTGCGACGGGTGCGTAGTTTCGTGCGCGATTGCTATGCAACTGGTACGCAACTCCAGCTCACGCGCATTCACAACACATGCGCATTACTGTACACAACACTCGCGCACTTCTGCGTGATGTCATATACGCAGTGGGTGCTCGACTCCTGGAAAAAAGTTTAATGTCTAAAATTATATATAAGAATATATATATATGTCTTTAACATACATATTAGTGCAAGACATCTAAGCTATTCATAAAAAGAATATATTTTTACTTGTAATAAACATATTACTTTTAAATGCAATTTCGCAAAGTCGCGTTGGGTAGGTGCTGCCTGTACGTACGGTGGCGGGTCCCATGTCACCTGAAAAAAAAAGATTTGATTGGTTCATAACATTTTCCATTGTAACTATTGAAGTACCCCACCCATTTCAAATATTCTTCTTTGAGCTTCTTTGGAGACACATCTCTCAGCTTAGAGGAACTTTATTGGGATCACTTCTTTTGTGGTATTTTTTAAATCCTGCAGAGAATGGCTTCAGGACAGCAGCCACAACAAGTTTCAGAACATTCCTCAGAGGAAGAATTTGTTGCAGAACCACCACGTCTTGAAAGACCTTTTGTCCGTGGTCTGGAAATGTTTTACTTTCCCAGAAGGCCAAAAGAAGGTGAATGCTTCCAAAGTCACCTGCAAGATATGTGAAAGTGTCCTATCCAGAGGTAGTGCTGAGAAGAAATATTCATGCAGTACTGCCTCTACGTATAAACACCTGAAGACTCTTCATCCAGTGAATCTGCCGTGGGAGGAGTGTAGGCGAGCTGTGCTCAGTCCACCACCAGCAGTACCTGGACCATCTGGAGCTTCAACAAGCACCTCTCCACTGGACATACTCCTTAGTTCACTTTTTTAATGCAGCACTGCGTGAAGTGCAATAAACTAATTGCGTATGGTGAACAGTGTGCTGCGCAACGAAATCACTGTTGCTAGACCTTTGTTTCTTTTTTTGGGGGAATGCTTGTTATGACCTGAAGTTTTATTTTTTTTGTTCTTTTTTTTGTTTTAAACACAAAAAAATAACAAAACGAGTTAGAAAAATATAAATAAAATATAAAACAGAAAAACAAAAACAAATGTCTTTTCAGAACTAACTTCTCTTGTTAAAAAAAGAGCTATAGTTCTTTGATACTGTGTGAAGGTTTGGTTGACTGTATGTGTAGGGTATAATTGACTGAAATAATGTATTAGTAGTGTATGGTGAATGTGTAAGTGCAGAACTATAAGGAAGTGCTGCACCATGACACTGCAAGCTCTTTAGCTGCACTGTGCTGTGGTACTTCCCAAGCACAGGGATGCAACATATGTACATAAATATGTTGCAACTCTATGCTTCCCTCTGCACTGCCGCACAAACTGCAGCCATGCGGTGACACAGACACCCTTGCATGATGGTACAAGGATATCTGTTTTTTGCAGGAAGAGACACCTTCCTGCACAAAAACAATCAGTGACGGCAGTTTTCTCTTTCAATATATGCTTTGCAATGCAGCATATATTGAAAGAGAAAAAATGAGGAGAAAGGAAAACAATTTTCCTTGTTCTGCCTTGCTACGCCGATTGGAGGATGGTGCAGCATTCAAACACATTCCCAGATTTATGATTTATGATATTTCTGGAGATGTGTATTGTTTATGAGTGTTGTGTGCAAACAGCCACAGCAACACCCATGGAACGCCCCTTCAACACAAAGTGGTGTATATGATGAGGTCAAATTTACATGGAGAAGAAAAGATACACAGGGTGCCTTTTCCTCTCTTTTTTAAATATGAACGAGTGTCTGGCACCATCACTATGTTACAAAAAGTGACTTGTTTTTGGTACAGGATGCTTCTAAATCTGCCCCAAGAGTGCTTAGGTATTGGTAGCCTATTACAATAAAAACATATTGCTAGTTGATTGATAGAGAAATTGCATGAAAGTGACAGTAGGTAAACAGAGAGATATCTCTCCAAAGATTCTCCAACAATAATGATTGATATGGTTGCAGTCCTTCAATAGTTACAATGGCAAATGTTATGAACCAATCAAATCATTTTTTTTTCAGGTCACATGGGATTCTGTGATAGAGAGATTCCAAAACTACATAGATATTAACTGGGTATTTTGAAGATTGTAATAATACTTTGTAGCTTCTTGCAGATCTGCATATATAGTAAATTAAACAATTGATTTGTACTAGGGTTAGTGACTAGACCAATCCTTAAGTATATGACTAATAACTAGAGTAATTTCAGTACTGCAAAGAGAGTAAAAGATACATTTTTAAGTACTTACGTTTTAGCAGAGTGATAGGATAGATACATAGTGCTGGCTGGATGAATTGACAACTGATTGGGGCAGACTTAGAACTCATAGGATTCAAGGTAACTTAATCTCATAATATAAAAAAGTTATAGGGCCTGTTTACAGAGTGGTGAAGGGAGGGAATGGGGCCTGATGTGACATGTACAAACATACTCTGTGGCATGTTTTAAGTTGAGGAATTAAGTCTCTTTTAATCCTGAAAGTCCCTGGGTCCTA
The DNA here is from genome assembly GCF_964263255.1 of Lissotriton vulgaris. Taxonomy (NCBI): domain Eukaryota; kingdom Metazoa; phylum Chordata; class Amphibia; order Caudata; family Salamandridae; genus Lissotriton; species Lissotriton vulgaris. Next base: position 262,049,495 of record NC_141696.1, read on the forward strand.
CTAGCTCACCATGTCCCTCTATTAAACATGATAGAGCTGCGTTGCAGAGAGGTGTTCCGAAGCCATGTCCCATTTTACACCTCTCTGCAATGCAACTCCTCTGCACTTTCTGCACATATTTGGTGGGTTAGTTGGCCCCCAGGGACCCTCAAGATGCAAGATTGTTTGGGTTTTTTCACAGTGTTTTGATTAGTACATGCTACTGGGTGGCTGACTGGAGGAATGCATGGGGAGTGACAGGGTATTTGCTGGAGTGTATAGATACTACATGGGAAAATGAAGGTGTGTAAGATACGTGTATAGGTGATTAAAGGACTGCATGCACAATGGACAGAGGTTTGTAGAACTCCATGTTCTAAGGTCTGGATTACTGCATGAATACTTAGGTACGGACTGAATGATTAGAGTACTGCAAGGAGAATGCCGTGGTGAATTTATAAGCGGTTCGGTTTTGGCACAGAGAATGGATTAGTACATGGTGCTGAATGGGTCACTAATGGAGTGCAAGGGGAGTGACAAAATGTTTGATGGAGTGTATGGATACTGCCAGGGAAAATGAAGGTGTGAAAAATAAGTGTGTACGTGGTTAGAGAACTGCATGCATATTGGACAGAGATTTGTAGGAGTTCATGTGCTAAGGCCTGGATCACTGCATGAGTACTGACTGAATGATTAGAGTACTTCAAGGAGAATGCTTGAGAGAATTTATAAGCAGTTAAGTATCAGCGCAGTGAATGGATTAGTACCCGGTGCTGAATGGGTCACTAGAGGAATGCAAGGGAAGTGAAAGGGTGTTTGCTGGAGTGTATGGATACTGCCTGGGGAAATGAATGTGTGTAAGATAAGTGTAAAAGTGTAAAAGGGGTTAAAGGACTGCATGCACATTGGACAGGGGTTTGTATCATTCCATGTTGTAAGGCCTGTATTACTACATGAATACTTGGGTACTGGCTGATTGATTAGAGTACTGCAAGTAGAATGCCTGGGTGAATTTACAAGCGGTTGGGTTTTGGCACAGTGAATGGATTAGTACATGGTGCTGAATGTGTCACTAAAGGAGTGCAAGGTGAGTAACAGGGTGTTTGCAGGAGTGTATGGATACTGACTGGGGAATTGAAAGCCTAAAACACAAGTATGTAGGTAGTTAGAGGACTACATGCATAGTGGATAGGAATTTGAAGCAGTCCATGTGCTAAGGCCCTGGATTACTGCGTGAGTACTTGGGTACTGACTGAATGATTAGAGTACTACCAGGAGAGAGACTGGGTGAATTTATAAGTGGTTGTGTTTCGGTGCAGTGAATTGATTAGTACATGGTGCTGAAAGGGTCACTAGAGGAGTGCAAGGGGAGTGACAGGGTGTTTGCAGGAGTGTATGGACACTGACTGGGGAATTAAAGGCCTGAAAGACAAATGTGTAGGTGGTTAGAGGACTACAAGCATAGTGCCTAGGGGTTTGAAGCAGTCTATGTGCTAAGGCTCTGGTCACTGCATGAGTACTTGGGTACTTCCTGAATGATTAGAGTACTGCAAACAGAAAGACTGGGTGAATTTATAAGTGATTGGGTTTTGGCGCAGTGAATGGATTAGTACATGGTGCTGAATGGGTCACTAGAGAAAAGCAAGGGGAGTGATAGGTTTTTAAGCAGTTATGTGTCAGCAAAGACATGAAGTAACCAAATGCTTCTCTCACAATGGTTGCCCAAATGCACACAGACTCACAGTGTGATACTAGACAAGCAACACTATTCCTTGGACTTTAGCAAAACATACTCACTTGTCTGGAATGGGTAAGGTGACTGCACACATTCTATATATTTCACTACTGCACTCTAGTGTGAATGGCTGACTCATTCTGCGAATGCATAAGCAATGACTAGGTTCTAATACTACTAACACTTCACAAAAGGATAGGATTTTAAGCAGTTAAGTGTCAACAAAAACATGAAATAACCAAATGCTTCTCTCACAATGATTGCCCAAATGCACACAGACTCACAGTGTGACAAGCAACACTATTCCTTGGACTTTAGCAAAACAGACTCACAAGTCTGGAAGGGTAAGGTGACTACACACATTCCACGTATTTCACTACTACGCTCTAGTATGACTGCCTGACTCATTCTTTGAATGCATAAGCAATGTCTGGCTTCTAATACGTCTTAAACTTGAGAACAGGATAGGTTTTTAAGCAGTTATGTGTCAGCAAAGACATGAAGTAACCAAATGCTTCTCTCACAATGGTTGCCTAAATGCACACAAGTTCACAGTGTGATTCTTGACAAGCAAGACTATCCCATGGACTTTAGCAGGAGAAACACAGTAGTCTTATTAAAAACAAAGGCACCACATATAACTCCTCACAAATTAATAACTCTTCTTTCAGATTGATTTGTAGCTTAGGAAATATCTCAATCACACACCAGATTTTCTAATACAGAATGTCTGTAGTGCACTGCTCTTAGCAAAAATGTTGTTTGGAGACGTGCACCCAACGCGTTTTGGAGTCGCGCTCCCAAGGCGTTCTCACCAGAGGGCTGCGACTCCTAATTTTACTGTAATTTTTTTTACCACCTACCACTAATTTCTATTCTTCCCAGGGACCCCATCCCAGGGGGTCTATATACAATGTTGGGCACCGCCGGGGAGCCCCAATACCCCCACGATCCCGCCGGCTCCCTGCATCCTTCTGGAGCTGGCATTGCTTTTCCACATGGGGAGCTGCTAACATGCAGCTCCCCTTGTGGAAAAGCAATCTGGTTTGCATTTGAAACAGAGAGCAGGTTTCTCTGCTCTCTCTTTCAAAATCCAAACCAAGTTTGCACTGGCAGCCACGAGGCTCCCACCCTGCCAAAGCAAATAGCAGTGTCCCGGGGGTGGCACCCCGGGACACTGCAGGAACTGGCCCTGGGGGGTGGCGGTCCCGACGGGCCTCAAGGGCTCCCGGAGGGGGGCCTCGTGGCCTCCTCCCACAAAGTACAAAGCCCTGGGGGGTGGTGGTCCCCGGGTTTGGGGGGCCTTTGAGCCCCCTACCCATTTATTTGTGAAGCCCTAGGGCGTGGGGGGTCCCTTGGGCTGGGGCCCTTTGGGCCCCCCATTATAATAAAAACATTGCCTCCGGTATTTAGCCCACATGGCGAATCGCGCACACTGCGTGTATTTTGCTACTTTTTTAAATAAAAGGGGGTCAGGGTGTTTCTACCCTGCCCCCTTTTTATGTTTTGCATACTTGTTGCACTGATTTCTTGTGCCTCTGTTCTACGGAATATGCAAAAACAACAGGTGATGGACCGAATGTGGATCAATGTCACACACTCACCCCAGTCCAAAGATCTGGGCCCAAATCCATCGTTTTTTTGCACTCCACACCACCCTGGGTTAGACAATGGCGATATGCAAATCAGCTCTGACCCTGTGCCCCATAGGAACAGTCCAGTCCGAACTACAAAAGCCATGTCCTTCCCAGAACGGAATCAAGCATCCGAGGACCGGACCGGTTTCGAGGTAACACCTCACATCAGCTTGACTCCAGTGGTGTGGAGTGCCTGGGACCCATGTCTGGGCATCCCCAGCGCACTTAGGGCGGAATATGCAAAAACAACAGGTGATGGACCGAATGTGGATCAATGTCACACACTCACCCCAGTCCAAAGATCTGGGCCCAAATCCATCGTTTTTTTGCACTCCACACCACCCTGGGTTAGACAATGGCAATATGCAAATCAGCTCTGACCCTGTGCCCCATGGGAACAGTCCAGTCCGAACTACAAAAGCCATGTCCTTCCCAGAACGGAATCAAGCATCCGAGGACCGGACCGGTTTCGAGGTAACACCTCTCATCAGCCCGGCTAGCTTGACTCCAGTGGTGTGGAGTGCCTGGGACCCACGTCTGGGCATCCCCAGCGCACTTAGGGCGGAATATGCAAAAACAACAGGTGATGGACCGAATGTGGATCAATGTCACACACTCACCCCAGTCCAAAGATCTGAGCCCAAATCCATCGTTTTTTTGCACTCCACACCACCCTGGGTTAGACAATGGCGATATGCAAATCAGCTCTGACCCTGTGCCCCATGGGAACAGTCCAGTCCGAACTACAAAAGCCATGTCCTTCCCAGAACGGAATCAAGCATCCGAGGACCGGACCGGTTTCGAGGTAACACCTCTCATCAGCCCGGCTAGCTTGACTCCAGTGCTGTGGAGTGCCTGGGACCCACGTCTGGGCATCCCCAGCGCACTTAGGGCGGAATATGCAAAAACAACAGGTGATGGACCGAATGTGGATCAATGTCACACACTCACCCCAGTCCAAAGATCTGGGCCCAAATCCATCGTTTTTTTGCACTCCACACCACCCTGGTTTAGACAGTGGCAATATGCAAATCAGCTCTGACCCTGTGCCCCATGGGAACAGTCCAGTCCGAACTACAAAAGCCATGTCCTTCCCAGAACGGAATCAAGCATCCGAGGACCGGACCGGTTTTGAGGTAACACCTCTCATCAGCCCGGCTAGCTTGACTCCAGTGGTGTGGAGTGCCTGGGACCCACGTCTGGGCATCCCCAGCGCACTTAGGGCGGAATATGCAAAAACAACAGGTGATGGACCGAATGTGGATCAATGTCACACACTCACCCCAGTCCAAAGATCTGGGCCCAAATCCATCGTTTTGTTCTACGGAGGCACAAAATGGCTGCCAACACTTCCTAGTTTGGAGTGTTGAAAGCCAATTAGCATGCAGCTCGTGATCAGGAGGGTGCACAGATCCACTGCGGCCATAGATATATATATGTTTTTACTTTTGGTTTTCTCAGCAACTACTGAACAGATTTACACCATTTAACAAAAAGACACCTTTCTAAACCAAGGGCTACCTCTTTGCCAAATTTGGAGTACTTCCGTTCAGCAGTTCGAGCTGTTGCCACGGCAAAAGTTTCCGATGGAAAATTGTGTAGGGACATTACGTTTTGGGGCCCCCCTTTTTTCTCGGCCCGACTTGCTGAATCACCCCAAAACTTTTAAGATAGGAGTGGACCGGAGCAGGCCATAAGTTTTGAAAATTTTGCAAAGATTTGTCGACCGGCGCCAAAGTTATTGGAATTAGAATGACCCGTGAGCAAGAGGTAGGCTTACCTCGAAACGCGTAGGGGCTGTTTTTTCGCCAATAAACCTGAGCACTGAAAATTGAAGTTGGGCCTCGACTCTGGTGTCTTAATGTACGAGGAGTACGCCTGGAATTTAACATATATATATATATATATATATATATATATATATATATATATATATATATGTTCACTGAAAAAAACATAGGTTTCACACCAGTTATAGTTAGGAATTAGCATTTAAAAAACCTATTAAATTCACTGAAAAAACCATAGGTTTCACACCAGTTATAGTTAGCTGGAAATGTTACTGACATAAAACCATTGAAATTCCCACTTTATAGTTAGTTGGACTCACTATAACTTGCACACCTGCAATGCACTGTTGATGACATCACACATTACATCACTCATGACATGGTCAGTGACATCACTCATGACATCACTGATGACACCATCCAGTGAATGTGTGTCTTTCTGAAATATCAATATGTTTTATATATGTATTTGTAAAGGTCGATGGACGAATAAATGTTTAAATAAGTGTGTAAATGGATGTTTATTTTTAATAAAATATTGATTGGTTAATTGGCTTATAAAGTATATCTTAGTGAATACATATATTAGCGAGTAATTTTTAAATATTTTAAATATATGTATCAGTGTTTCACTTTGTGTATAAGTGGCTGCATGGGTTGGTGACTGACTCACTGTTTGTATGTGTTTTTAAGACAGCGTATGTGCAGGACTGTATGGGTGGATGAGTGTGAATATGTGTGTGTGTTAGTGAGTGAATGCCTGCCTGCCTCACTAGTGTTTTTATGAGTAACTACATATGTTTTAATCTAGTATATGTGAGTATTGATGTATATAAGTGAGTATATGCGAGAGTGAGAGATTGAAAGAGTTCCTGTTTAAAAAAGTATGTGTTTCTATAAGTGATTGTTTAAGAGAGTAAGTATGTGTACGTTTCCTTAGAAGTAATGTACTAGTGTGTGTGTATAGCTGTATATGCAAATAAATGGATGTTCAATAGTTTATTTGCATGTGTGAGTAAAAAACCTATGAAATTCACTGAAAAAACCATAGGTTTGACACATGTTATAGTTAGCTGGAAATTTTACTGACATAAAACCAATGAAATTCCACGTTATAGTAGTTGGACTCACTATAACTTGCGCGTGCAATGCGCTGCTGATGACGTCACATATTACATCACTCATGACATGGTCAGTGACATCACTCATGACATCACTGATGACACCATCCAGTGAATGTGTATCTTACTGAAAAATAAATATTAGTGAATAATGTTTAAATATTTAAATATATATATTAGTGTTTCACTTTGTGTATAAGTGGCTACATGTGTTGGTAAGTAGCTACATGCGTATGTATATGAGTTATTAGATGTTTCTCTTAGTATCAGTATGAGTGTCTATGTGGTTTGGTGGGGGTATTACTTAGCACATAGATGCATGAGTGACTGACTCTCTGTTTGTATGTGTTTTGAAGACAGCATATGTGCAGGAGTGTATGGGTGGATGAGTGTGTATATGTGTTTGTTAGTGAGTGAATGACTGTCTCACTAGTGTCTTTATCAGTAACGACATATGTTTTAATCTAGTATATGTGAATATTGATGTATATAAGTGACTATATGTGAGAGTAAGAGATTGAAAGAGTTCCTGTTTGAATAAGTATGTGTTTCTATAAGGGATTGTTTAAGAGAATAAATATGTGTAATTTTCAATAGAAGTAAGGTGGAAGTGTGTGTATAACTCTATATTCAAATAAATGGATGTTCAATAGTTTATTTCCACGTGTGAGTATGTGTGTGAGTAACTTTTCGATGATTGTCGGTGTGTAACAGGATGTATAGGTGTATCACTTCATATGATGAGTGAGTATATGTATGAGTGGATGTGTATATAGATGGTGGAATTACTGAATTACTTGTTGTAACTGATATGGGTATCTGCTTTTTTTTTTTTAATTTCAGTTTCTATTTTTGAATATGTGTTTCAAGGGTTACATTACAGTGAAAGGAGGTCTGTCACTATGTCACAAGGATGGTGTCATCAGTGATGTCACTGACCATGTCATGAGTGATGTAATATGTGACGTCATCAGCAGTGCATTGCACGCGCAAGTTATAGTGAGTCCAACTAACTATAATGTGGAATTTCATTGGTTTTATGTCAGTAAAATTTCCAGCTAACTATAACATGTGTCAAACCTATGGTTTTTTCAGTGAATTTCATAGGTTTTTTAAATGCTACTTCCTAACTATAACGTGTGTAAAACCTATGGTTTTTTCTGTGAATTTCATTGGTTTTTAAAATGCTAATTCAGAAAAATGTCGTATATGCAACCTATACTTTTGGCAATAAAGTTCCGGCAATATTTTTTTAGAAAACAAGCCGTTTTCTTCACTGTTGAAGTTGCATAGAGACTCCTTGTAAAGCAATACAGAATTCGAAAGTCTGTACCTTGCCTTTTTTTAAACACATTAAAATTTGTCTGTAAATAAAAATAGCCTTACTAAACTTTCGTGCGCGACCCGGTGTGCGCTCTCTCGGCAACAGTTGTCAATAAAATGGATATCGCATTTCCAGGCTTTCGTGCGCGACCGAGTGCGCGCACAGGCCTATATATTTCGTAAAAACCTTGCAATTTGAACTTATTGAATTTCTTCATACACCCCTCAAAGAACTTATAGTACGTCAAAGAGACTGTACCTAGACTTCTTTTTTATTCTTATGAAACTTTTCAGTAAATGGAGCCGAATGTCTTTTTAAACTTTCATGCGTTACCGGATGTACACACCTTGGTATTTTTTTTAGAAATATAAAACGTTTCATACTTTAACAATTGTGTGCTTAAATCCAGCTCAGAAGATATACAAAATCATGATGGTAGTTGGTTCAACCCGGACCGTTTATTAGAGATAGATCGTCCAACTCCACCGGAAGACACCCCTAATAAAAAGGACATATATATAAAATGCGGACTAGCCGCTGTATCGTGCTAGCAAACTATAACATATAAATCGTTAGAAAAAACAAAAGGAATCGAGCAAAATCAGTAGGCCACTGATGCGATCTTTTTTTGACCTCGCTAAAATAGAAAAATTAGGAACAACCCCTCATGAGAAATATGAAACTAGTGAGAGAAACCGATCTCGACGCCATGATGGCTGCAAGACAGCTCGGCTCCGCCGCCCACCCCACCCAAAATAACGACAAATATTATAAAGATACACGTTTTATTAAATAACTATTTACATGGCAGCCTACTGCAACATGAAAACAACACTTTCAATTGGTTCTTAATAGTTTCTATTCTGGAATTTACACGCAGCACTCCACCCACTTCCCTCACTATCTTTTCTACTCTCAAGAGACAACAACGTCCTACATCTTTCGGAAGACTTTGCTGAAATGGCTACCGTATCTCATTCATCTTCTGAATCTGACCAAAATGATCGACTACCTTTAATAAGAAAAAATAAATCTTTCATCTGGCAATTTTTCACTTATCCTGAAGATCAAAAGAAAGTGAATGCACCAAAAGTAACCTGCACGATATGTGACTTGGTTCTCTCAAGAAGAAATCCAGCAAAAAAATATTCCTTTTCCATACATACCATGGTGCGGCATGTCAAACAAGTGCACCCTCTGCAATTTGCAGAGGCAACGACAAGAGCCCTGGCCACGCTATTACCATTAGAGGTGGCCAGCACATCTTCTGATCGACGACCTGTATCTCCATGGAGTGCAGAGATGGACTTCAGATATTTAACTATATATGGTCTATAACCTATGGTTTTTTCAGTGATTTTCTTTAGTTTTTTAATAGCAAATATCAAAAGCTTTTTTGTGGAAAATGACTAAAATTAGGTATACATAAGCGGCGTTCATTTATGTTCACCACAGCCATTTTTAAAAGTAAAGTGAAAGTCGCGAAACAGTGGCCACGCCATCTAGTCCCTTTTAGGCCCCATCATGCACGTAAGTAACAGCCATTTTCTGTGTCATGGCCTCTCTGCCCACTGCCAATAGCCTATGATTGTTCGAAATTGGTTCTCTTTGAGTCATTCTCTGTTCACAAATAAGCATAAAGTCGCAATACTCTATTTAGTTTTTGCAGATAGTGAAGGATAGGTAGTGCACACTTTTGTCCCCTTTGTAACCCGTCATGCCTATCTCTGCCCCGTTTGTTGGTAGTTGGTTCAACCCGGACCGTTTATTAGAGGTAGATCGTCCGACTCCACCGGAGGACCCCCCTAATAAAAAGGACATATATATAAAATGCGGACTATCCGCTGTATCGTGCTAGCAAACTATAACATATAAATCGTTAGAAAAAACATGATACTAGAGAGACGAACCGAGCTCGACGCCATGATGGCTGCAAGACAACTCGGCTCCGCCACCCACCCCGCCCAAAATAACGACAAACACTATGCAAATATTATAAATATATACAACACACCAGCAAAGTAACAGGATAAAACGTTTTATTAAATACCTATTTACATGGCAGCCTACTGCAACATCAAAAAACAACACTTCTAATTGCTTCTTAGTAGTTTCAATTCTGAAATTGAACACCCAGTACATCCAGAGGTCATGTCCGACAAGTTGTGTGGGGGGATGCCTTGCTAATGCCGCCACCCCACCACCTTCTGTAGGAAGGACTCTGGATATCCTTGGTCCCTGAGAAGCTTCGATGTCCCTGCCTTGCACAAATGTCATAAGTTCTGGATGTTGAGAGCCATATTTCAGGGTCCAACAAGTTGTGTGGGGGGATGCCTTGCTAATGCCGCCACCCCCACCACCTTCTGTAGGAAGGACTCTGGATATACTTGGTCCCTGAGAGGCTTCGATGTCCCTGCCTTGCACAAATGTCATAAGTTCTGAATGTTGAGTGCCATACTTCAGGGTCCAAGAAACGCGGACTCGGAGGAGGCGCTTGGCTCCTGCCCCCTCCCCAAGTCTTGTTCCCCTGGTATGGCCTGAGATCGCCCCCGACATAGGCGGCCGGCTCCCGGGGTCAGGCGGAACTTCTTGCCTTTTGATGCCTCTTCCATTCTGGACCTTGTCCCACAATCCCTTTGACCTGAAGACACGTCCTGCGGTGCCCTGGTCCGACCATCACATTTACACCGCCTCACCCGCCATCCGGCTGAATTGCACCCACTCTTCCGATACAGCGACAGGCGGCTACCACGGAGCTCGGGAAATGGCGGTCGGCTCCACAGACTTGGGCCTGGCCTGCAAGGATGGCTCTGGGCAACCCTGGAACTCGGACGCTTGACTGCTAGGGCATGAGCCCCACTCCCAAAAGCGTCCCCGACTCCTGCAGACTTCCGGTGGGGAGCGACTGCCATGATTGCTCGCGGAATGGCCACGACGTAGCCACGGGGTGCTTTCATGCTGACGCCAGCTTCAGTCTGAAACATCCAGAAACACTGTAGACTACCAATTCGATCAGTTCCGGTGGAGCCCCAATGACGTATCGCGTTCTTGCGTAATCCGTCATATGACGCGCCGCGTTAGCGCACCCGGAAGTGCTCCGGTGCTCGAGGCGCGAAGCGCAGCTTCCCGGAAGCAATGCGGAGCGTGTAACGTAAGCATTTACATTTCAGTTGGTTCTCCCTCACAATATTTTCAATGTCACATAAAAGTCACCCATCACCCACTACCATCTCTGGCTGTTTCCATGGTAACACCTCGTTCTGCACCTGGCTGAAGGCACAGGTCAAAAGTTCATATCTCAACGTTCTACAGCAAAGTAACAACACTGTTTTCCCTCCAGAAACACCTGCCAATCCACAGCTCTGTTACATGTCTTTTTTTTCACACCCAATAGTACTTTTCGTTTAACATAAACATTAACATGCAACGTACTGTTCAATCTCCACTTCTTACAATCAACCAATCATTTTTATTTTTTAAACCACACCCAGCCTCTTCCTTTTTCTTTATTTAGAATTTCAACTTCTAACTACCATTCCACTTCCAGAACCGATCGGAGGACGTCTACAAATCCCTTGAAAATGAAGGTCTGGCTAATAGGACACAGTTATATTCACTGGAGTGAAAAATATGCAGTAAGCAGACGAATTTGCAACCTCAGCTTACCAAATGTACACATAACATGGATTTCCAAAAGAGGATTGAAATGTCACCAATTGATTCCATTGGTGAAAACTTTTATGCATCTCCCAGAACCAGACCTTATAATTGTGCACTGTGGTGGGAACGATCTAGGCACAATCACTGGGGTAGGTCTGGAAATGCTTCTAAAAGACACCTTTCGACAATTGATGACACTTTTTCCTCGATCTGCCTTGGTATATTCCAATATATGCCAAAGACAGAAATGGAATTGGTCCAATCACCATTGTGCACAATTTGAGAAAGCAAGGAGACATGTAAATAAATCTGTTTCTGCGTTCCTCAGAGATTATAGCATGGGTTCTATTTACCACAACAACTTGCGATACCACATGCAAGACGTCTATAGGAGAGACGGTGTTCATTTCACGAATGAGGGAAACAGAATCTTCCTCTGCAACATCAGGCTCTGCATCGGTACTTACTTATAAATGCAGAAAACACTCAATTAACACAATGGCTCTTTTCAGAGCCACCTTATATCTAAGCACTCAAACTTCTGATTTATCTCCATTTTCACACTCTTGTAAAAAGGTGTGCGCGACCGAGTGCGCGCACCACGCAACTTTAAAAAAAATATATATATATATATTTTCGCCTTTATGGGCCTTACTGCACACCCTGAGAAAACCTACGCAGCAAAACAATCTCTACCTTCTCCCCTTTCCATGTTCCAACGCTTTGAAATCAACAATATATTTACTCGTAATGACAAAATGGCGGTCAACACTTCCTGATTTCCTTCGAATCGAACGTTAACAGACGTCACGCAGTAAAATTCCGCTCGCGCGCGCGCAGCCGTTTGGGTGCGCGCACGTGTGCGCGCGTATAGATATATAATTGACTTTAACTTTAATTTCCTCAGCAACTACTGAACGGATTTACACCATTCCAAAAAAAGCGTAATCTGCAAGCCGGACTGTACAGTTTTGCCAAATTTCTTATAAATCCATTCACCCGTTCGACCTGTAGCCGAGTCTAAAGGTCCTATGGAAAATAACATGGAGAAAACACGTTTTGGGACCCCCTTTTATCTCAGCCCCCACTTGACCAATCCCCCCCAAACTTTTAGGGAAGGAGCGCAGCGGACCGAGCCATCTTCTTTGAGATTCCTCAACCAGGGCCAAAGTTATTCCAAATAGATGGTTGAGGATTTCCTATGGAAACTAGGTCCTAACTATAACTACCTACTGGCGACCGCCAGTAGGTAATATATATATATATATATATATATATATATATATATATATATATATATATATATATATATATATATATATATATATATGTATATATATATATATATATGTATATATATATATATATATATATATATATATATATCTTTCCAAGAATTTCTCCACGATTCACGAAGAAAATGCAGGACACCCAGAGCTTTTGTGAAGGTATTTTATTCACAGCAGACGGAAAAGGTCTCACGACGCGTTTCACCACTTAAGGCTTGATCACGCTCGCCTCAAATGTGCTGTCAGCCATATTTAAACCCACAACAAGTTGGCTGACCCTGTTACCCGCAAGTGTATCGTGGAATTCGCTTTAATTTTGAAAGGCGACAAAATCCATTGAAGACACGAACACTGTATTGCTATTTCCGAGTGTCTGTCAACGCGTGGCGGGAAACGGAGAACGTGAGTAACACTCGTGATACGGGTGCAGCTAGCGGGCTCCAGATTACCAGAACGCGCTGCTTTCAATACTACATCGGTATAGTACGTTGGAACAGGCTGGGAGTATCTCCTTGTATCTACAGTGGGATTACTAACGCAAGGAGGTACACGGAGCTTTTATTTGGATATTTTACATAACCAAGCATGGCAGACGAACTGGATGCTCGTCGGAAGAAGACCGCTGACAAACTATTCTTCACTGATTCCAAAACCAATAATGAGGAGAGACCTACCACCTCCAATATTGGGACTGAACTAAACCTACAATCGAAACTCAACAAACTGGAGAAGTTACATAAAAAAGAACTTGGCAAGTGGTGGGAAGCAGAGTCCCTACAACGATATATAGAGGTAAAACGGGTACCGAGGGGATTAAGAATATTTACTATCCCCACATATGAGGATCCTGATGCCGAAATGCTCCAGGAATGGTCAGACAATTCGGCATCCTGCTCAATGACGATGATGCGCATATTAGTGAAATATGCCCTAAAGGATAGAGCGAAAATCCTTGCAGAAATAGACGAACTAACTGCCGAAATTAGTGCGCTGATGTCAAAAGAGGCATTAGAGGAATTCCTCAACAAATTAACCACAAAAATGGGTAAACTTGAAGAGGAAATAACAGCTAAAAAGCAACGCAAGTTTATCCGTGATTACAAAGACTATGCATGTGGTCGGACTCTGACTTTCCAGAAAAAGTATGACCACCTATTTGACAAAAGCACTGGCTTAGCAATTCAACCAATGAGCCCAGCAAAAGAAGTGGTGGAGAGTGATATCTCGGATGGGAATCTGTCGGATGCATCCAATACTGAGGGCAACCAAGATGTGGCAACGGGGGTATCAAAAAACCCCAACTTTTTAATTCAGTTCCAGATGTTGAACAAAACTCGGGCAGAAACATACCAGGATACGACTCCGCAAAGGGGAAGAGGACGTGGCAACAGAGGCGGAACTACCGGAACAAGCAAGCCAAAAAGAGGAGGGCAAGGCGGAAACAAGGCTCCAATGGGAATGTCGACACGGAGCAAAAATACGAAATGAATTTAACAGTCATTAATCTTTCACAAAGAGTCCTGACACAAGTCGAAAAGAGCACCTTGGAGTTAGGACTTTCTTTTTGCCCCACTTCAAATATGAACTTTGCTGACACCCGGATTGACCTGTTCCTTTTCTCCAGGAAACTCAAGCTGAAGAAATGGTTTGAGACGAAACCCAGGATTGTGGAAACTGTGAGTACTGCAACCACTATAAGCAATCTTGATATAAGTGATTTAGAACTGTTACAGATCATTGACCCCAACTCAGATGCTGGGAACCATATTTTGGACCATGATACTTGGGGGATGGATGTTGGAATCAATCCTGGTTCCAAATTTAAACCTAAATCTATCTTTCTACCAGCTATTCAATGTGATGCCATTGAGATCTTTGAGAAAGGGGTTTTAAAAGATCTGATGAGAATCCGTTACCAAAAGGCATCTTGGAATAGTAAAAATTTGACATTGGAACAAATGATGGCTCTGGACAATCTCAGAAATGATGATACCATTGTTATCAGACAGAGTGATAAGGGGGGAAATGTGGTGGTTTTAGATAAGGAAGAATATCTGAAAGAGGGATTACGCCAATTGAGTGACACTGAATGCTATTGTAAAGTTAATTGTGATGAATTGACAAGATCTAATATAGCTTTCAGGGAATTATTGGTTGATTGGCAAGATAAGGGATTGTTAGAAAGAGAAGAGTTCCAATATCTGTATTGTGCCCATCCTAAGACACCTATATTGTACCTTCTTCCCAAGCTCCACAAAAACCCCATCACACCTCCTGGTCGCCCTATTGTTTCCTCGATTGGATCGCTTTTAGAGCACACATCCAAATACATCGATCATTATCTAAGATCATATGTGCTAGCCTTACCGTCTTACATCAAGGATACAACCCATTTTTTGACCGCTATCAATGGTCTACACTGGGAGGCCGACTACATCCTGGTCACACTAGATGTCAACAGTCTATACACTAGCATCCAACACCAGTCTGGCTTAGAAGCTGTCAGACACTTTCTGAAAACCCGATCAATATCCTATCTGAGACACTCGGAAATGATTATGTCTATGATAGACTTCTGTCTCAAAAATAATTTCTTTTTTTTCAACGACATCTTGTATCGACAGTCACAGGGCACAGCCATGGGGACCTGCTTTGCGCCATCCTATGCCAATCTATACATGGGATGGTGGGAGGAGCAGGTCGTCCGGGAGATGGCAGAATTTGACAACGTTGCCCTGTGGCTTAGATACATTGATGATATTTTTTTCATTTGGTGTGGCAGTGACACCTCTCTGTCTGAATTCATTGACAAATTGAACTGTAACACTCTCAATCTAACTCTCACTGGCAATTTCAGTAAAGAAACTGTGGAGTTTCTGGATATAAAGGTAGAAGTCCTCAATGGACAACTCAATACCAGACTATTCCGCAAACCTACTGCGGGTAACAGCATATTAAATGCTAACAGCTGTCACCCCAGAAATTTGGTTTGCAGCATTCCCTACGGAGAACTTCTCCGGGCAAAACGTAATTGTAACACTCAGGCTGCCTATGCACAAGAGAGCAAGATTATGTGCCAACGTTTTATTTGTTGAGGCTACACAAAACAAATGATCCTTCGAGCTAAAGAACGCGTTGAAGGTAAAAACAGAGAGGAGTTATTGCACCCCAGAGTAGTGGAATCAGATGAACAAAAAGTGAGATTCATCACAACCTTTTCAGGGCAAGCCAACCAAGTTCGTAACATCTTCAAAAAACACTGGCATGTCTTGCTGACCGACACACATCTCAAAAAACATTTGAATGATAATCCCCAGATTACCTTTCGGAGAGGTAGATCTCTGAAGAATGAGTTAAGCCACAACTATGTCACTTCTAGTGTGACTAACAATAATCGACATGAAGGGGGCTTCAAGCGGTGTCGTAAATGCAAGGCTTGCAAACAAAGTTTCGACTGTACATCTTTGACAGTACCTAACACCAATAGACAGTTCACCATACGTAAACACCTAACCTGCAATACACCATACAGCGTCTACATATTAATTTGTCCGTGTGACAAGTGGTATGTAGGCAGTACTAAACACGAAGCCAAGAAAAGGGTTCTAGAACATCTACGTGCAATCCACAATAACAACAAGCAATACCCCATAGCAAGACATTTTTGTGAGAAACACATGCAGAATGAGAAATTGGTCCGCATGGTGGTTATTGACACAGTAGATCTTGGTATACGTGGAGGTGACAGAGAACTGTCTTTGAGAAAATTGGAATCAAAATACATTGTTGATTTCGATTGCCTCAGCCCTAAAGGGTTAAACACGAGTGAAGAATTGGCAATACATCTTCATGAATAAATGTATTAGACAACAGTGAATATGTCAGAGGTCTTCAACTGTATTTTAATATTATAAACTTTCATTGTTTTAGATTTCACTCAATGCATAACAACGGACGGATTGATGACATTGTGAACTTTGTGACACTATGATGGACATTGCTTTGACATTCCAGTGGGACTTGACCATACAGCTGTCCTTGGATCTCTACCTATTTGCCCACTGGGGCGGTATTATGTTTGCATGCCCACTGGGGCGGTATTGTATGATGCATGTATAGCATATATCTAACTTTGAATATGTGTTATCGCTCGGACAATTTGGTTTATGCCCGTTTTTGTCTTTATATGCAATTCTCTGACAGACACGCTACGGTATATTACCGTCTAGTAAGATCTTTTTCGATGTTTACAGGCACCATAACAACAACGCAACCAATGGTAACACTGTTTACATGTAAACGACCAATCACGGCCAGTGATGTATTGTGACGGCGGAATGCCGCTTATTTGGCGTTGTTCTGTGTTAATAGTGGTTTTTTGGTGTCACTCCTTTATAATAATGTGGACGAATACATATCAGGAATTTCGAAGGTGATTATAATTTTTCTTCCTTTTTTTCACTTTGAATTTCACAATGTATAATAATCATTAGAAATAGGTTATTAATCGACTACATTAATGAACAATGAATTTACGGTTGTTAAAATGTATTATAATGAAGATTTGGAATCAAATCCTGTCCGTTCACATCGTTACAATATGTCCGTCCATTTGTTGCATTGAATGTTCTTACACGTGGTGTTGTGGGTTTAAATATGGCTGACAGCACATTTGAGGCGAGCGTGATCAAGCCTTAAGTGGTGAAACGCGTCGTGAGACCTTTTCCGTCTGCTGTGAATAAAATACCTTCACAAAAGCTCTGGGTGTCCTGCATTTTCTTCGTGAATCGTGGAGAAATTCTTGGAAAGACATTTCATGCCTGCCGGTGGCTTGGCGGGACCGCCCTGTGACAGCCGTTCTTGTTTACCGGCATTTGGGGAGAGAAAATATATATATATATATATATATATATATCGCTCAGGGTTCCCAGCAGGGAAATGAAAACGCACTCTCTCGTGTCAGTTTTAGTTACAGCGGTTTAGTTTAGCAACCAGTACCAACGCGTTTCGCTTCTTACAAAGCTTGCTCACGGGATGTTGAGCCAGTTTCTAAGTCCTCCTTTTAAACACAGAGTCATGTGACTTCCTGTGTAGTCAATGGATGCATGCTGGTTAATGTAGTGTCCACTGCATTTTCATCACCAGTTTGCACCAATTTGTGTCCTTGTGCAATTTTTAACAGAAAGAAAAAGGGGGGGAGTGCATTTATTCATGTGCAGACAAATTATTTAACTCTTTGGTGAGTTTTTAATATCATCTTTCTCTCTCCAATGTGCCCATTGGATTAGTAATCCGGCGTCACTTGTTGCTGTTCACCTGTTTTCGATCAGCGTTCTGGTCACAGAGTCTTTTGCTGTGTTTGTATGTGTGTTTGTAGCCGTCTAGTGGGCTAGTTTTTATTGCTGAATATAGGGGTCCACCTCTGCAACTTACTATCAACAAAGTTAGAGGTGTACATAAAGTTCTTCAGTTAAGTTGAGACCTCTAGGTTCTAGAGTCCTGAAGTTGATAATATGTTTGGACTCTTTTCGTCTCAGGTTTTTTAGGCGATCACCGCCTTGCTCAGTTTGTGGGACTTGTTCTATGGCACAGAATTTAAGTAATTCCCAATTACTTTCGTGTGATTGTTCCATGTGTTTTGCCACTGCATAGGAACGATCTTTGTTCGTTGTCGCCCTCGTGTGTTCTAATATCCTCTCCTTTGCTTCGAAGGTTGTGCTTCCTATATATTTTTTATTACAGGGGCATTCAATTAGATATACCACATATGAGCTTTTGCACGTCATATGTTTGGGTATTGTCCATTTTGTTCCTTTTCTGATTTCTAATTCTTTGGTTGGTTTTGCAATTTTGCACACTTTGCAGTGTCTGCATGGAAAGAAACCTTTTTGTTGCAGCCAATCGATCTTCGGTATTTCTTTGTAGTGGCTGTTCACAAGACGATCTCCCAGATTTCTAGTTCATCTGTAGGTTATGTTCGGGTGATCACCTATAATTTGTGCCAGGGTGGGATCCGTTTTCAAGATTGGCCAGTGCTTCTGTATGATTTTTGACAACTTGTTGTTTTCTGCGCTGTGGGTTGTTATTAATCGGATCACGTCATTTTTTGCGTGTGGTTTGTCCGGTTTATGCAGGATTTCTTTGCAATCCTGCAAAAGTGCTCTTTTTAGGATTTGTTCCACCACTTTACTGGGGTATCCCCTTGCTTTGAATCTGGTTACAGCGTTTGTGCTGTGTCGCTGGAAATCTTCATCGTCTGAACAATTTCGCCTGAATCGTAAGAATTCTCCATATGGTATGCTCCATTTTAGTTTGTTGTTGTGAAAACTCTCACCATGGAGAATAGCATTCGTGGCTGTTTGTTTGCGATGCAAGGTTGTTTGTATCCTGTTATTTCTGATGTAGATCTCTGTATCCAGAAACGTTACCCTTTCTGTGCTGGTTTCCATTGTGAATTTCAAGTTGGTTGTGGTGTTGTTCAGTTTGTCAAAGTATGTGAGAAAATCTTCCTTTGAGCCGCCCCAAATTATTAACAAATCGTCAATGAATCGAAGCCACAAGATGATTTTCGTGCTCCATTGGTAATTGCTCGTGTGCCACGCCAGATGCTGTTCGAACCATCCCATGGTTAAGTTTGTATAGTTGGGCGAAAAAGAAAAGCCCATTGCACAGCCTTTTGTTTGCTTGTATATTTTTTTATTGAACAAGAAGATGTTTTGGTTCAAACATAAGAAGATCATTTCATTTAGCATTTCATTGTGATCTTTATATTTGATGTTACATTTGGCAAGAAAGAATTTGCAGGCTTGTGTCCCTACGTGGTGTTCTATATTGGTGTATAATGACACCACGTCCATTGTGATGAGTAGGTAGTTAGGCGACCATGTGACGGTTTCGAGTTTCTGTAACAAGTCTGTTGTATCTTTTAAGTAAGCTAGTAGTTGTTTCACCAAGGGTGCCAAGAATTTGTCAACGTAATTTGATATAGGCTCCATAAGTGATTTTTTGACTGAGACAATCGGTTTCCCGGGAGGTTTTTGCTTGTCCTTATGCACCTTCGGGAGGTGATAGAAGGTGGGTACCACTGGGTTTTTGTTATCCAAATATTTGCGTTCTTGGTCATCAATTAGGCCCTGGGCATGCCATGTGGATAGTTTAGTTTGTAGTTTGAATTGTAATTCCTTGATTGGGTCTTTCTCCAATTCTATATAACAGTTTCTATCCTCCAGCTGGCGTTGGGCCTCTGCCGCATATTCCTCTTTCTCCATGATAACGATGTTTCCACCTTTATCTGCAGGTTTTATCTCTACTGGTGGGTCCATTTCAAGTTGTTTCAATTGTACCATTTGTGTTTTGGTTAGGTTGTGTTTGTTCGTATTTGGCTATAAGGTCGATTTTATTGCCTGGTGGAAGTTGTGGATTGAATCTTGATTTAGTTCTCAGGCCAACTGTGCGATATTGAAACGACTAACCCAGTCGTAGAAAACTGCTCCACGCCATTAACAGAGCGCCGACACCAGCCTGGGTTACAACTGCTTCTCATATATATATATATGCACACTTATTACCTACTGGCTGTCACCATTAATTGTTGTTATAGTTAGGACCTATTTTCCATAAGATATCCTGAACATTCTATTTGGAATAACTTTGGCGCAGGTTGACGAATCATTGCGAAATTTTCAAAACTAGTGGACCTCTCCAATCCGCTCTTATCCTTGGGGTGATTTGTGAAGCGGGGGCTGAGAAAAAAGAGGGGTCCCAAAACATGTTTTCCTCATGCAATTTTCCATAGGAAACGTTAATCGTGGCTATAGACCGAACTGCTGAGCCAATTACACCAAATTTGGCATAGAGGTAGTCCTTGGTTCAGACTCATGCCTTTTGCTTAAATGGTGTAAATCTGTTCAGTAGTTCCTGAGAAAATCACAATTGAAAGTACATATATATCTATGGCAGCGGTGGATCTGCCCATCCTGAGCGCACCCTAAGCGCACCGTCCCGATCACGTGCTGAATGCTAATTGGCTGTCAAATGGTTGTCAACATTCGGAACCAGGAAGTGTTGGCAGCCATTTTGTGCCTCGGTAGAAGCGATGGTCTAGAAATCAGTGGAACAAGTACTCAAAAAGTATAACGGGGGCAGGTTAGAAATATCTTGACCCTCTAGACCTGCTTTTTTATTTTAAACGGAGTAAGGGTGCATGGATCCGCCGTAAAAAAGAAAAACGAAGCGCGGGCTCCTGTGCCTGTTCAAAAATGAGTTATCTGGGGGTGCCAAATCCCGGGTCTAAAATATTAACTTTGATCAGGGTCCAGAGGGGCCCTGTAGCCCGGGGACCACCATCCCCCTGTGCTACAAAATAAATGGGTGGGGGCTCAAAGGTAGTCCCCCAGTAAAATACTTGGGTAGGGGGAGCTTAAAGGCCCTCTCCTGCTCTGGGGACCGCTACTCTCTGGGGCTTTCAAAAAATGGATGGGGGGCTCAAAGGTCCCTCTAAGCTCCGGGGATCACCACCCTCCGGGGCTTTTTAAATTGTGGGAGGGGGGTCGCGTGACCCCTATCCTGGTGCAGTCGAGGGCCCTGGGGAACACCACTCCCAAGAATCAGCTCCTGCTGTGTCTCGGGGGACCTACCCCGGGACACTGTTGTTTGGTATGACAGGGCGGGAGTCGAAGTTCCCGCTTTGACATAGCAAACTTGAGGACATATTAAAAAGGGCCATTTCGACGCATTTTTTTTTTGAAAAGGCAAAAATGTGCTGAAAATTATATTGCAATGTTTACTGTTTAGGCGCTTATACAATGTTGGGGACCGTGGGTGGAACCTCAATGTCTCTATTGTCCTAGCCAGCTGCCTGCATCCTTCTGAAGACACCATTACTTTTCCACTACGGGGGCCTGCTAATATGTAGCTCCCTGTGGGGAAAAGCAATCTGCTTTGCTTTTTGACAGAGTGAGCAGGTTTCCCTGTTCTCTCTTTCAAAATCCAAACCAATTTTGCTATGGCAAAGCGGGAGCTTCGGTCACGCCCCTGCCATAGCAAACAGCAGTGTAGAAAAAATCTTCCAGTAAGACAAAGGATTTTAAAGTCCATTATCGGCATTTTAGCAGCAGTTTGCTGACTCTAAAGTGGCGATAATTTACTAAAGGGGTGATCATTTTAATGCTGTCCTTGTAAATATGCCTCTAAATTTTGGAATGTCGACAATCCTGTCTCCCATTTAAATAGGCACAAAGTATTTAGTGAAGTGCACACTGTGAAAAGTGAAGCAGGATTGTCTTATTGGGATCGATAAAGAATTGCCCATTGTTGAGTACAGAGTAGGTAAATTGTACATGGGGTTTTGTAACACCAGTCACTATTGCTCGTGCCTTCTCTTGAGGTTAGTTCGAAGAGTTGTGTACTTCTTTTGCTCCTGTTGTCTCTGTTTGCTTTCTCCTCTGTCATGTAGAGGACTTTGGGTAAATATAACGGTTTCTGTTCAGCCAGCACCTTTGAACCCTACCCCCAAACTGCTTACTGCCTGTTACCATAGTAACAATTCATGGAACACTCAATTGAGCACACAGGTCACAAGTTCAGCACACAATGTTGCTAATCCAAACATCAAGTGTGCTTGATTTTTGAAAAATTTCCGTAGGAACCGCTAATTGCAGCTACAGCCTCTGGTAAAGAGCTGGTAAAGAGTTAGCCCAGGTATTACACTTCTAGTTATAAACATTATTCTCTTCTTAATAAAACTTTGAGCCCCGTCAGTTATTCTTTTACAAATTAAGGGGTATAATGTTAACAGCTTCCTTGTAAATATTCCCCAAGTACTGTGTTAATGTCACATGTGAATGGAGCACGGAAGGGTACAGAGATGTTTTGTAGTCTAGGAGACGGCCACCTTCCCAATAATTATTTACTAATTGTTTGAGGAGTTCGAAGCAACTCAAGTCCGGGAAATGTCATACTCAGGATCTTTATTTTAATATGTCAGGTGTGCCTCGGCAGTCTATGAAGCCTTGGTGGTATTAGGCAGTGCCTTATTTGTTTTGTAATCACACGGACAGTACTTATGGTGTTATAAAGTGATACACACATAGAACTCTTGTAGTTGTATAAATACTCAGGATTAATGTGCCTAAGAGTTACTTACATTATTTTTGTAGGTGCACTGTAATGTCAAATAGTTTTGACTTTAAAATCTTTTTTAAGCAGATGATTATCACATTAAATAATAGTCAAATGTTGTCATAAAAAGAAGACATATACACTCGGGTATCAGGGTTCCCAGCAGGGAAATGAAAACGCACTCTCTCGTGTCAGTTTTAGTTACAGCGGTTTAGTTTAGCAACCAGTACCAACGCGTTTGGAAAGGGGCGACCACTCGGTCCCCCCGAACGTATGGTGGAGTACCCCGATTCCCCCGGGAAACCATTTTGGGCGGGAGGCGTGTCCCGGCTGGTATGCCCGAAGCGGCGTAGCTGGGGGGCGCCTTTTCCCGCCCAAGAGAGGGTTGTCCTAGACACCGACACCACCAGCCACGCCCGGGAGGCGGATTGGAGGAGGGTCTACGCCCGCCCGAAGAAGGATAAAAGGAGTGACAAGTCAAGGAAGCATCCTCTTGTTCCTGTGCTCTGAAGCTGCACCTCCTCGTTGCACGTGAGCTCGAGACGGACCGAAGAGCCAATTTTGAAATTTGTAATTTCTCTTTTTTTCTCTTTTAGCGCTAGAAGCCTTGTCCAGGACCTTTCATCTACCGCGAGAAAATGCCGGGCAAAAGGGTCGGAAAGAATGTTAGCACCGACCAAATGCTCCGTATGCTGGTGAAAGACATGGCGGAGATGAAGAGGAAAATGGCGGCCAGGGACGGTAAGGGACGGCCAAAAAGAATCATCGGGCCAGCTTTGCCAGGGGTGGTCCCTGCCGGGAGAGGAAAGAGGGCCAGGAACAGGGCAAATGGAGACGAGGTTCCAGTTCCGGAGGCTCCCCCGGCGAGCCCCCCCAGACCGGTGGAAGCTCCCGTGCCGATTCCCGACGCAGGGCAGCCGATCCCTGCCGTAGTTACCCCTGTGAACGAAGGGGATATGCCACCGGAGTTGGCCGCCCAGCTGGCGGCATGGTTGGGCAGAAACAACGAGGGTTCTGTTGCTCCGAGGGACACGGCCGAGGAGGCCAAACTAATAATGAGGCAGTTGCGGTAATCTCGAGATGCCGCAAAAGCACCTTGTCCTTTTGTTTCCCCGCAGGCTCCCGTGGGTCAACCAGGATCGGGCGTTGGTACGGCGGGGTCTGCAGTTACGACGGCAGGTTCAGGTAAGCAGCCATTGCCGATGGTGGGGGAAGGATCGATACCTTCAAGGAGGGAAAAAATTGTTCAGCATATCCCGATCAAGGTAAAAGAGAGGATATGGGCAGACAAATATGTGAACATGTTTTCCTTGTTGACCGATCACTACGAGATCGAGCATGTAAAAAATCAGAAAGAGTATCTACATCCTAGTGTATGGCGAGCAAGGATGGCCGGTTTCAGAGTTGATGAATCGATAGGCAATTGGGGCAGAGCGTTTGGAATGTTCATTGCAATTATGGGGGAACGTAGGCCCGAATTGTTGGGGGAGTTGGCCGTGAACCAGACACGTATCATGGAATTTTATGAAACTTATGGAGGGAATCAATGGTTTTCTTATGATAATATATTTCGTAAATCCAAGGAGCACGATTCATCCCTGACGTGGGACTGTTTTGACTCCATTTCATGGCAAAAAATGGAAAAGCCAGGCATGGGGAAGTCACCATCGTTGGGGGGTGATGTGGTTGAGTATTCCCGCCATTCGTCAGGGGCGCCCTTTCGGGCAGGTTCAAGTAATGACCGGAACTCAAGGAATAGTGGCAGCTCAGGGAAAAAAGGGGTCTGCTGGGGCTTTAACAGAGGAAAATGTACTAGGCCACAGGGTTCTTGTAAGTTCAGGCACGAATGTTTGGGGTGTGGGCAGTCCTCCCACCCTGAGAATATGTGCAGAGCCAAGGCTAGTGATACGGGGAGTAGAGGAAGCACCAAACAGGTCTGAGATAGCCCAAGGGGCGCCTCTACCTACCCCGGTTGATATCATGGCAATGATCCCTTGGCTAAACGAATACCCAGATCATATCTCCGCTGGGGTGTTGCGAGATGGTTTCTCATATGGTTTCCGCATCCCGGCGGGGGATTTTCAGGGTGAGGCACAATGTAAGAATCAACTATCGGTGCAGCAGAATGCGGCGGTGGTACAAGCAAAGATTGGTAAAGATGTGGCCCGAGGTCGGGTTGCTGGACCATATGACAACCCGCCAAGTACTAATTTTGTTTGTTCGCCCCTGGGTGTAGTCCCCAAAAAAGATCTGGGTGAATTCAGGTTGATACATAATTTGTCAGCTCCAAGGGGTCTTTCGGTGAACGATGCGATTGACCCGGGAGTTTGTTCGGTGCGGTACGCATCTTTCGATGAGGCTGTCGCCATTTTGAATCGCCTAGGGCCCGGAGCGCTGATGGCAAAATCAGATATCGAGTCAGCGTTCCGGTTGCTCCCGGTACACCCAGATGATCAGCGTCTCCTTGGTTGCATGTTTCAGGGTCGCTATTACATGGATAAATGTATGCCAATGGGTTGCTCCATCTCTTGTGCGTATTTTGAGAAATTCAGTTGTTTTTTGCAATGGGCTTTCACAAGAACAACAGGGTTTACACATGTGATGCATTATCTTGATGATTTTCTATTCCTGGGGGCAGCCGGGGACATAGAGTGTGCACAAGCCTTGAATGAATTTTGTGAACTCATGAGACGCTTTGGCGTGCCATTGGCACCCGGTAAGACAGTGGGGCCGTCTACTTCGCTCGAGTTTCTTGGAATAGAGCTCGATTCCGAAGAGGGGTGCTTCCGCTTGCCTAAGGAAAAGGTGACGAAATTTAAGGCATCGCTTGAAACATGTATTAGCGAGACGAAAGTAAGATTGCATCAGTTGCAGCAGGTTGTGGGTCAACTAAATTTTGCCCTGAGAGTAATGCCAATGGCGCGCCCATTTTCCCGCTCTATTGCTCAGGCCATGGTTGGCCTTAAGGAAGGCCACCACCGCACAAGGCTCTCTGCAGAGGTTCGCCAGGACATGCGCATATGGTTGGCATTCCCGGCGGATTTCAACGGTCGAGTTGTGTGGAGCAAACCTGGGGTTTCCTCCGAGGAGCTGGGGTTGTGGACGGATTCGGCAGGGAGTGTTGGATTTGGCACAATTTTTGGTAATCATTGGTCAGCACAAACCTGGCCGGCATGGTGGCACGAGAATGGGCTCACAGGTAACATTGGGTTTCTCGAGCTGTTCCCTATTCTGGTGGCCCTGACAACAAGGCCTGAGGGGTTTCGTGACCGCACTGTGGTATTCTGGTCGGATAATATGACCGTTGTTGAGTGTATCAATAGTCAGGCTGCCCGCTGCAGATGGATCTTGAGATTGCTGAAGGAAATTGTTCTGCTGTGTATGAGGCTAAACGTCCACTTTAGGGCAAAACATGTGCCAGGGGTGTTGGATCTAGCCCTGATCTCTTGACTGGGTGAGAGCTTTCTGCTTAATTCAGAGACTCTGTCCCTCACCACCCCTTGTTGTAAATATTTTTGTCCACCCTAAGCGTGGAAGGGTATTCTCAGATGTGAGACCCTTGCTCATTGCACCATCAGGATTCAAGCAAACCGGGCCGAAGACGGCTGTAATGCCAGAAACCGGTCCCCGGGAGCTTGTTTCCTTCCCAGTGTAAGAATTGGCTTTTGTAGTTTGGTTTGCCCTGTTCCCATCATGCACTGGGACAGGAACAGACTAATTTGCATACTGCCAGGTTCTGAAACTGGGATGGTGCAGTGAGCTAAAAAACGGTGTTGGATCTAGCCCTGATCTCTTGACTGGGTGAGAGCTTTCTGCTTAATTCAGAGACTCTGTCCCTCACCACCCCTTGTTGTAAATATTTTTGTCCACCCTAAGCGTGGAAGGGTATTCTCAGATGTGAGACCCTTGCTCATTGCACCATCAGGATTCAAGCAAACCGGGCCGAAGACGGCTGTAATGCCAGAAACCGGTCCCCGGGAGCTTGTTTCCTTCCCAGTGTAAGAATTGGCTTTTGTAGTTTGGTTTGCCCTGTTCCCATCATGCACTGGGACAGGAACAGACTAATTTGCATACTGCCAGGTTCTGAAACTGGGATGGTGCAGTGAGCTAAAAAACGGTGTTGGATCTAGCCCTGATCTCTTGACTGGGTGAGAGCTTTCTGCTTAATTCAGAGACTCTGTCCCTCACCACCCCTTGTTGTAAATATTTTTGTCCACCCTAAGCATGGAAGGGTATTCTCAGATGTGAGACCCTTGCTCATTGCACCATCAGGATTCAAGCAAACCGGGCCGAAGACGGCTGTAATGCCAGAAACCGGTCCCCGGGAGCTTGTTTCCTTCCCAGTGTAAGAATTGGCTTTTGTAGTTTGGTTTGCCCTGTTCCCATCATGCACTGGGACAGGAACAGACTAATTTGCATACTGCCAGGTTCTGAAACTGGGATGGTGCAGTGAGCTAAAAAACGGTGTTGGATCTAGCCCTGATCTCTTGACTGGGTGAGAGCTTTCTGCTTAATTCAGAGACTCTGTCCCTCACCACCCCTTGTTGTAAATATTTTTGTCCACCCTAAGCGTGGAAGGGTATTCTCAGATGTGAGACCCTTGCTCATTGCACCATCAGGATTCAAGCAAACCGGGCCGAAGACGGCTGTAATGCCAGAAACCGGTCCCCGGGAGCTTGTTTCCTTCCCAGTGTAAGAATTGGCTTTTGTAGTTTGGTTTGCCCTGTTCCCATCATGCACTGGGACAGGAACAGACTAATTTGCATACTGCCAGGTTCTGAAACTGGGATGGTGCAGTGAGCTAAAAAACGGTGTTGGATCTAGCCCTGATCTCTTGACTGGGTGAGAGCTTTCTGCTTAATTCAGAGACTCTGTCCCTCACCACCCCTTGTTGTAAATAGGGGTGTTAAATCAGGCAGCTGACACGCTTTCTCGTTCCCGTATGCAGGCCTTCTGGGGTTTCCTACCCTCAGCGGACCCGGTGGCGGCACCATTTCCCGAAGCTCTCTGGTCTCTCGGTGCCCCGGACTACAAGACCTCGTGGGAGAGAGTTTAGCGCCCAGGACAAGGAAGGCATACGAAGGGGCGTTCCGTTCCTATTGGTCCTTTTTGGGTTCTGCTGGGGGGGAGCTTTGGGGCCAAGAGGAGTATGTCCTGAAGTTTCTGTTATCCTTACATCAGGCAGGCAAATCAGTGGCCACGGCACAGAGGCACCGGGCCGCCATTTCTTTCGTGGCACGGGCTCATGGTATCCAGGACCCCACAGCATCTTTTGTTGTACAGAAGGCGCTGCGAGGACGGCAACGCCTTGAGGGTCGCAGAGTGGACGAAAGGCACCCGATAGGTCTGAAAAAGTTGGCCCTATTAATGTCCGTACTCCCTGCAACATGTTCGTCTCAAGCAGAGACAGTACTTTTTCGAGCCGCTTTTTCATTAGCATTCCATGGGGCTATGCGGGTAAGCGAGCTGGTAGCACGGAACAAGCAGGATACGGGGGGGGCTGTGCCGAGAGCACATCCAAATTAAGGGGGAGACAATGGTAGTCTCGTTTGCCAGGTCCAAGACCGATCAGGGAGCGATCGGGGACTGTGTAGTAGTACAGCGGATTCCCGGATCTCCCGTGTGCCCGGTGGCATGCGTGGAAGAATATTTGGCGCAGAGGGCGGCAGCATGGTGGGGAAGCTTACTAAGGCACGCCGACGCCACCCCACTGACGAGGTTTCAGTTCCAACGGGT
Organism: Lissotriton vulgaris; assembly: GCF_964263255.1. Taxonomy (NCBI): domain Eukaryota; kingdom Metazoa; phylum Chordata; class Amphibia; order Caudata; family Salamandridae; genus Lissotriton; species Lissotriton vulgaris. The sequence goes on from NC_141696.1 coordinate 262,077,885, forward strand.
GCTTGCGATGGCAATTGCAGCCGCAGGCTTGAACCCGTGCGAGTTCGGGACCCATTCCTTCCGGATAGGGGCTGCTACTGAGGCCACAGCCAGGGGTCTGAGTGTCGAAAAAGTAAAACAGTTGGGGCGTTGGTCCTCGAGTTGTTATAAATGGTACGTGCGGTTGCACATGTTGTGAAGCTAATGTCATGCACTCACGCTTCTTGTTTTTGTTTGGTTTACAGTTTCGCAAGCTTACGAGGCGGGGCAGACTGTGCAGTTGACCCGACACCTGGGGACCAGCGGTCAAAGAACACCGGCTAGGGAAAGAGTGGTGTGGGTCGTGGGACACTCATACGTGAGGCGTGCCGCAGACGTATTCAAAGCAGGTGACATGATTCACATGGCTGGGGAATATGGGTACAGGGTGACCTTCTACGGAAGGGGCGGGCTCTGTATTGACCAGTTTCAGAATTTTATGGAGGGTTTGTTAGGGCGGACGAGGTCACCGCCATCTATAATCATAGTGCATCTTGGGGGCAATGATTTGGTGACCATTGGTCGACGTGTACTTCTCGAGGTGATACTATCCACTGTAAGTTGGTTGGCGAGAAGGGTCCCGGGGTGTACAATTGCATGGTCCCACATGATCCCACAGAAGGTGTGGCGGGGGGCTAATTCTGTGTCTGCTTTAAATCATTCTGTGAAGAAAGTGAATAACAAACTTGGTAGATTGTTTCGTACAAATACATTGCATTCTATTCCGCATGGATGTATCAGGGGGGATCAGATGTATTTAGAGGACGGGGTTCATTTGTCCCGGGTGGGGAATGCTTTACTCATAGGAGACTTCGTAGCTTGGTTGAGGAATTTGCAGCCATGACCTTTAAGTAGGAGTTTTGTGGGGGGTCCGGATAGCCGGTCAACTATCCGGGCCTGTGGCGGTAAGGTCATGATCGGTGAGCAGTAATTGGAAGATCCCTAGAGGTTTGGGCGTCACCCATTATGGATGGGAGCGCCCGGGGGGAGGCGGCCATTGGCCCCTCAAACGGGAGGCGGTCCCCTCTAAGGATGGGGACGCCGAAAGGGAAGGCGGCCATAGGCCCCTCCCTGGGGAGGAGGGGCTACGGACCCCTCCTCGGAATTTCCCGGGGCCCGGACATCTGCGATGGCAGATGTGGTAAGTTGTGTGGGGTGGGAGGGGGGTCTACGCTACCTTCTAGACACCTCACACGAGTCCTCGGACGACCACTAAGATGGCGTCGAGTTAACAGGAGGCCCCCTCTAAGACAAGGGAAATTGGAAGTGGGCACAGAGGTACAGTCCGATGTGCGACCGCCCCTCACAAGTGAGGGGGGAATTGGTATTGGGGATCTGACACCGGTTACGACCTTGCCGTTGGCCCGTAACGTTAGGATGTACAATTTCAATGTTCAGAAATGCATTTGCAGGATGTTTAGTATCGGCTAGGAGAACCTTTGTATTAGAGATGTGTTAAGGTCAGCCAAGAACATCGTAATGTGTAAATGAAATTGTACATGATATGAAACTGTTATTTTAATGTTTTTAATTTTGTTTCATATTTTTAATAAATACGGCCGGGAGGGTAACTCCCTCCCGCCTTCCAAAAGTTCAGAACTGTTTCCGTCTTCCCATCCTTGGGGATTTGTGTTGAGAGGGGGTGGCGGGTATCTCAGCCATATGGAAAGGGGCGACCACTCGGTCCCCCCGAACGTATGGTGGAGTACCCTGATCCCCCCGGGAAACCATTTTGGGCGGGAGGCGTGTCCCGGCTGGTATGCCCGAAGCGGCGTAGCTGGGGCGCGCCTTTTCCCGCCCAAGAGAGGGTTGTCCTAGACACCGACACCGCCAGCCACGCCCGGGAGGCGGATTGGAGGAGGGTCTACGCCCGCCCGAAGAAGGATAAAAGGAGCGACAAGTCAACGAAGCATCCTCTTGTTCCTGTGCTCTGAAGCTGCACCTCCTCGTTGCACGTGAGCTCGAGACGGAACGAAGAGCCAATTTTGACCCACCCACCAGCCCCTGTTGACAGCGATTTGTTTGAATAAAGTTGAATGACGTGATATGGTTTCTCTTACAGGTTGTTTTTGAATAAAATTGGTAATATGGTATGTAATAAAGTGATAATTTTCGTTTCAACATGCTTTCTCAGCAGAAATGGTTGCAATTTAATTAAACAGTGACGTCTCAGTAGAGTTTTATACTTTGTTTGCTTAAATGTGATTGTTTTTTTTCCTTCTCGTTAGCCTAGATTAAAATGTCGTATTTATTTTGGTCGGGCGGTAAGGTCATGATCGGTGAGCAGTAATTGGAAGATCGCTAGAGGTTTGGGCGTCACCCATTATGGATGGGAGCGCCCGGGGGGAGGCGGCCATTGGCCCCTCAAACGGGAGGCGGCCCTTTCTAAGGATGGGGACGCCGAAAGGGAAGGCGGCCATAGGCCCCTCCCTGGGGAGGAGGGGCTACGGACCCCTTCTCGGAATTTCCCGGGGCCCGGACATCTGCGACGGCAGATGTGGTAAGTTGTGTGGGGTGGGAGGGGGGTCTACGCTACCTTCTAGACACCTCACACGAGTCCTCGGACGACCACTAAGATGGCGTCGAGTTAACAGGGGGCCCCCGCTAAGACAAGGGAAATTGGAAGTGGGCACAGAAGTACAGTCCGATGTGCGACCGCCCCTCACAAGTGAGGGGGGAATTGGTATTGGGGATCTGACACCGGTTACGACCTTGCCGTTGGCCCGTAACGTTAGGATGTACAATTTCAATGTTCAGAAATGCATTTGCAGGATGTTTAGTATCGGCTAGGAGAACCTTTATATTAGAGATGTGTTAAGGTCAGCCAAGAACATCGTAATGTGTAAATGAAATTGTACATGATATGAAACTGTTATTTTAATGTTTTTAATTTTGTTTCATATTTTTAATAAATACAGCCGGGAGGGTAACTCCCTCCCGCCTTCCAAAAGTTCAGAACTGTTTCCGTCTTCCCATCCTTGGGGATTTGTGTTGAGAGGGGGTGGCGGGTATCTCAGCCATATCGCTTCTTACAAAGCTTGCTCACGGGATGTTGAGCCAGTTTCTAAGTCCTCCTTTTAAACACAGAGTCATGTGACTTCCTGTGTAGTCAATGTATGCATGCTGGTTAATGTAGTGTCCACTGCATTTTCATCACCAGTTTGCACCAATTTGTGTCCTTGTGCAAATTTTAACATAAAGAAAAAGGGGGGCAGTGCATTTATTCATGTGCAGACAAAATATTTAACTCTTTGGTGAGTTTTTAATATCATCTTTCTCTCTCCAATGTGCCCATTGGATTAGTAATCCGGCGTCACTTGTTGCTGTTCACCTGTTTTCGATCAGCGTTCTGGTCACAGAGTCTTTTGCTGTGTTTGTATGTGTGTTTGTAGCCGTCTAGTGGGCTAGTTTTTATTGCTGAATTCAGGGGTCCACCTCTGCAACTTACTATCAACAAAGTTAGAGGTGTACATAAAGTTCTTCAGTTAAGTTGAGACCTCTAGGTTCTAGAGTCCTGAAGTTGATAATATGTTTGGACTCTTTTCGTCTCAGGTTTTTTAGGCGATCACCGCCTTGCTCAGTTTGTGGGACTTGTTCTATGGCACAGAATTTAAGTAATTCCCAATTACTTTCGTGTGATTGTTCCATGTGTTTTGCCACTGCATAGGAACGATCTTTGTTCGTTGTCGCCCTCGTGTGTTCTAATATCCTCTTCTTTGCTTCGAAGGTTGTGCTTCCTATATATTTTTGATTACAGGGGCATTCAATTAGATATACCACATATGAGCTTTTGCACGTCATATGTTGGGGTATTGTCCATTTCGTTCCTTTTCTGATTTCTATTTCTTTGGTTGGTTTTGCAATTTTGCACACTTTGCAGTGTCTGCATGGAAAGAAACCTTTTTGTTGCAGCCAATCGATCTTCGGTATTTCTTTGTAGTGGCTGTTCACAAGACGATCTCCCAGATTTCTAGTTCATCTGTAGGTTATGTTCGGGTGATCACCTATAATTTGTGCCAGGGTGGGATCCGTTTTCAAGATTGGCCAGTGCTTCTGTATGATTTTTGACAACTTGTTGTTTTCTGCGCTGTGGGTTGTTATTAATCGGATCACGTCATTTTTTGCGTGTTGTTTGTCCGGTTTATGCAGGATTTCTTTGCAATCCTGCGAAAGTGCTCTTTTTAGGATTTGTTCCACCACTTTACTGGGGTATCCCCTTGCTTTGAATCTGGTTACAGCGTTTGTGCTGTGTCGCTGGAAATCTTCATCGTCTGAACAATTTCGCCTGAATCGTAAGAATTCTCCATATGGTATACTCCATTTTAGTTTGTTGTTGTGAAAACTCTCACCATGGAGAATAGCATTCGTGGCTGTTTGTTTGCGATGCAAGGTTGTTTGTATCCTGTTATTTCTGATGTAGATCTCTGTATCCAGAGACGTTACCCTTTCTGTGCTGGTTTCCATTGTGAATTTCAAGTTGGTTGTGGTGTTGTTCAGTTTGTCAAAGTATGTGAGAAAATCTTCCTTTGAGCCACCCCAAATTATTAACAAATCGTCAATGAATCGAAGCCACAAGATGATTTTCGTGCTCCATTGGTAATTGCTCGTGTGCCACGCCAGATGCTGTTCGAACCATCCCATGGTTAAATTTGTATAGTTGGGCGAAAAAGAAAAGCCCATTGCACAGCCTTTTGTTTGCTTGTATATTTTTTTATTGAACAAGAAGATGTTTTGGTTCAAACATAAGAAGATCATTTCATTTAGCATTTCATTGTGATCTTTATATTTGATGTTACATTTGGCAAGAAAGAATTTGCAGGCTTGTGTCCCTACGTGGTGTTCTATATTGGTGTATAATGACACCACGTCCATTGTGATGAGTAGGTAGTTAGGCGACCATGTGACGGTTTCGAGTTTCTGTAACAAGTCTGTTGTATCTTTTAAGTAAGCTAGTAGTTGTTTCACCAAGGGTGCCAAGAATTTGTCAACGTAATTTGATATAGGCTCCATAAGTGATTTTTTGACTGGGACAATCGGTTTCCCGGGAGGTTTTTGCTTGTCCTTATGCACCTTCGGGAGGTGATAGAAGGTGGGTACCACTGGGTTTTTGTTATCCAAATATTTGCGTTCTTGGTCATCAATTAGGCCCTGGGCATGCCATGTGGATAGTTTAGTTTGTAGTTTGAATTGTAATTCCTTGATTGGGTCTTTCTCCAATTCTATATAACAGTTTCTATCCTCCAGCTGGCGTTGGGCCTCTGCCGCATATTCCTCTTTCTCCATGATAACGATGTTTCCACCTTTATCTGCAGATTTTATCTCTACTGTTGGGTCCATTTCAAGTTGTTTCAATTGTACCATTTGTGTTTTGGTTAGGTTGTGTTTGTTCGTATTTGGCTATTAGGTCGATTTTATTGCCTGGTGGAAGTTGTGGATTGAATCTTGATTTAGTTCTCAGGCCAACTGTGCGATATTGAAACGACTAACCCAGTCGTAGAAAACTGCTCCACGCCATTAACAGAGCGCCGACACCAGCCTGGGTTACAACTGCTTCTCATATATATATATATATATATATATATATATATATATATATATATATATATATATATATATACACATTTATTACCTACTGGCTGTCACCATTAATTGTTGTTATAGTTAGGACCTATTTTCCATAAGATATCCTGAACATTCTATTTGGAATAACTTTGGCGCAGGTTGACGAATCATTGCGAAATTTTCAAAACTAGTGGACCTCTCCGATCCGCTCTTATCCTTGGGGTGATTTGTGAAGCGGGGGCTGAGAAAAAAGAGGGGTCCCAAAACATGTTTTCCTCATGCAATTTTCTATAGGAAACGTTAATCGTGGCTACAGCCCGAACTGCTGAGCCAATTACACCAAATTTGGCATAGAGGTAGTCCTTGGTTCAGACTCATGCCTTTTGCTTAAATGGTGTAAATCTGTTCAGTAGTTCCTGAGAAAATCACAATTGAAAGTACATATATATCTATGGCAGCGGTGGATCTGCCCATCCTGAGCGCACCTTAAGCGCACCGTCCCGATCACGTGCTGAATGCTAATTGGCTGTCAAATGGTTGTCAACATTCGGAACCAGGAAGTGTTGGCAGCCATTTTGTGCCTCGGTAGAAGCGATGGTCTAGAAATCAGTGGAACAAGTACTCAAAAAGTATAACGGGGGCAGGTTAGAAATATCTTGACCCTCTAGACCTGCTTTTTTATTTTAAACGGAGTAAGGGTGCATGGATCCGCCGTAAAAAAGAAAAACGAAGCGCGGGCTCCTGTGCCTGTTTAAAAATGAGTTATCTGGGGGTGCCAAATCCCGGGTCTAAAATATTAACTTTGATCAGGGTCCAGAGGGGCCCTGTAGCCCGGGGACCACCATCCCCCTGTGCTACAAAATAAATGGGGGGGGCTCAAAGGTAGTCCCCCAGTAAAATACTTGGGTAGGGGGAGCTTAAAGGCCCTCTCCTGCTCTGGGGACCGCTACTCTCTGGGGCTTTCAAAAAATGGATGGGGGGCTCAAAGGTCCCTCTAAGCTCCGGGGATCACCACCCTCCGGGGCTTTTTAAATTGTGGGAGGGGGGTCGCGTGACCCTTATCCTGGTGCAGTCGAGGGCCCTGGGGAACACCACTCCCAAGAATCAGCTCCTGCTGTGTCTCGGGGGACCTACCCCCGGGACACTGTTGTTTGGTATGACAGGGCGGGAGTCGAAGTTCCCGCTTTGACATAGCAAACTTGGGGACATATTAACAAGGGCCATTTCAACGCATTTTTTTTTTGAAAAGGCAAAAATGTGCTGAAAATTATATTGCAATGTTTACTGTTTAGGCGCTTATACAATGTTGGGGACCGTGGGTGGAACCTCAATGTCTCTATTGTCCTAGCCAGCTGCCTGCATCCTTCTGAAGACACCATTACTTTTCCACTACGGGGACCTGCTAATATGTAGCTCCCTGTGGGGAAAAGCAATCTGCTTTGCTTTTTGACAGAGTGAGCAGGTTTCCCTGTTCTCTCTTTCAAAATCCAAACCAATTTTGCTATGGCAAAGCGGGAGCTTCGGTCACGCCCCTGCCATAGCAAACAGCAGTGTAGAAAAAATCTTCCAGTAAGACAAAGGATTTTAAAGTCCATTATCGGCATTTTAGCAGCAGTTTGCTGACTCTAAAGTGGCGATAATTTACTAAAGGGGTGATCATTTTAATGCTGTCCTTGTAAATATAAAGGAACAACACAATTGCCAGTACTGGACAATATTATGAATATTTGCACTGACCTGAACGTAAATAAAACATAAAGGTCCATAAACTGATTATGTCACTAGTTTATTCGTCACTTTAGTCACTAGTGGAGTAAATTCTAGGAGACGGCCACCTTCCCAATAATTATTTACTAATTGTTTGAGGAGTTCGAAGCAACTCAAGTCCGGGAAATGTCATACTCAGGATCTTTATTTTAATATGTCAGGTGTGCCTCTGCAGTCTATGAAGCCTTGGTGGTATTAGGCAGTGCCTTATTTGTTTTGTAATCACACGGACAGTACTTATGGTGTTATAAAGTGATACACACATAGAACTCTTGTAGTTGTATAAATACTCAGGATTAATGTGCCTAAGAGTTACTTACATTATTTTTGTAGGTGCACTGTAATGTCAAATAGTTTTGACTTTAAAATCTTTTTAAGCAGATGATTATCACATTAAATAATAGTCAAATGTTGTCAGAAAAAGAAGACATATGCACTCTTTTTTTTCAAAAAATATCCTTTATTAAAACAGAAATAAATAAATAGAAATGTAACTTTAATAGAACAGTATAATAAACAAAACGTGAGATAGACTCCAGTGGTAGGTAACCTGCAAAACAAAAATGATACATAAGTATGTGTGTTATGTTCAAGAGGTAAAAAAAAGCTAGTTCGAATTAAAGGATCATAGTGAAAATGGAAGAGAGGGTGGTGGGTGGAAGGGAGAAGGGGAGGGAGAGTTAAAAGTAGAGAGGCAGGAGGAGACAGATTTTCGGCCTATTGCACTTAGGGGCAGATTTATGAGGCCCTTGCACCACGTTTACGCCGCTGTTGCGTCACGCAAGGCGGCGTAAAAGTGGCGCATCCCTACGAACGATTTACAACGTGACGCATCTAGGCAGATGTGCCACGTTGTAAAGCCCTGCGCCGCTTGTGGGCGTTCCGGCCCAGGGTGGGCGTTTCGGGCAGGTGCGCCTCGCAAAAGTGGCTGAGTGAAATCTATGAGATTTCACTCAGTCACTTTTAAGCCAACGCTGCGTCAAAAGCCTCCGCTTGCTTGAAGCAGGCGTAGGTCTTGACGCAGCATTGTTAAAAAGGGGCACCCCCGAGCCTTGCTGGAGCTGCGTCGCGCTTGCGACGCAACTCCAGTAATGCGCCACATTTCCGGCACAGATGCGTCACGCATCTGTGCTGTTTTTGCACCATGGTGCGCCGCATTATAAATGCGGCGCACCATGGCTGGCGGAGCTGTGGCGCACTGTGGCGCATGTTTACTGGCGCATCCCTGGGGATGCGCCAGTTAACATAAATCCGCACCCATCATCACAGGTTGCTCACCCACTCAGTCCTTGCGGTACCACTAACTCAGTGAACAAAGAGGCCACGCACGTGGTGGTGGGCCCCCATGTTCATTAGTTCGGGCCTACATGAGGCGTTCGAACCACCAGGACAGGACATCACAGCACTTGCAATGGGAGCACTCTAAAATGGCATAAAGCACACGCGCCCGGTCTTTTTTATAGGTAGGGTCACGTGTGTTGTGTGTTGTGATGCATGTGCTGGATGGGTGTGGTGTGGGTGTATACTAGCCAGAGGGAGTGTGTTTGTGCCTTTCTGACAACTAGACCTGGAACTAGCAAATCACTACAATGAAAATCTGGGCCATGTAACGTTGTTGTGTTTTCCTGTAAGCATAACCACGGTGGGCTGGCTTGACGTATGCCTGTGCTGCGCAAGGCTGTGAGCAATGACTCCGGAGCTATGGGCGTGGCTCCATAATGAACTATATGAGAGATCTACTGATTAGGGTGTCTGTGTTGTAGTGCTGCAGTCACCCGGGTCTTAAACGCAAATGTGTGATTATGTCTGTGAAGTCCCACAACATGGCCAACATGGAAGGTACAGGGAATCACTGACCCTACTTTTATCCATAGTTCCACACATAAAAGATGGTGGAAATGACACATTTCTGCGAATATGAATGTTTGTTGTACATTCAGTGGAGTGTTGTAGCTGTAGTAATACAGGGCTATGAAAGTTTTAGGTTGCAGTTTTTGGCACATGAAGGGCAGCTAATATATATACTTATGTGGTCATTCGGGTATACTGTTGAACTTTGTGCTGGAAATCAGTGTTCGAGCCTCGGAGTCGCGTCCACATCCTGTTATTGTAGATAAATCACGTAATCTATGCATGCCTGAAAATGTACTGTAAACACGGTGCTCATGTAAATCGCTGACATAGTTTTGGGTCAACCTCGGGCTATATAAATATGCTGCAAAAAAAAAAACTCGAGCAATAGAACACACTTATAAATTTACAATACACTTTGCTTGAAGTATTGTAATGATCCAGTTTCTACGTTCGTACTTGTAGACTGAGCGAGAGAAAGTTATATAACCAAAGTTTTTGTTACTGCCAGAGGTAAGATGGTTGCATATGCTGGTTACAGCACAATATAATGTGGTAGGGCCCAGGGGCAGCATTTTACAAACATAATGAATACACAGACACAGATAGATAGTTGAAGTGGGTATGGGCACATGCACTCGACTCCATTTTATTACGTTGCTGTTGGTAACAAGTACAATAGTAATCATCATATCATACACAGATATTCCATCATAAACGGTTTATGACTTCTGCCTTACAAAGGTGGAAGCACTACATGTGAAATAATACACAGAAGATTCTATCGTAAAGGGTTCATGAGTTGTGGTGCACTGAGGTAGGGGTGGTTTTTGTGGAGCCTGCGATGATGCGTGGTCCTGGCCGACCGCACAAGTAACAATGTCTTTTGAATACTGAATTTTGCCTTAATAATGCCATGTGGCGATTATTTATGGTGTACTAAGTTGATGGTACATCTGGTGCTCAGTGTGTGCTCACCCTGCGATGACGCATGGTCCAAATGGGCTGCACTGGAAGCATTGTCTGTTGCCTACTGGACTGCATCATCTGTAATCATGATTCAAATGAAAGACGAAACATATATGGAATATGTTTTCAAAATATTTCGTTTTCAGGGACATTATAGTTCAAATTGTGACCTGTGCTGTCCGCAGTGTAGACTACCATTTAGTGTTCCTTTGGACTTGCAGGGTGATTTTTGTTAGAGAACTACCCCTATAACTGATATAAAAGAAGTTCTTGAAGGAAGGATACTAAAGGTATATTGTGTATGTTTGAGGGTTGTTATACTTAGTTTGGTACTGCACTCTGCAAATAATGAATCAAGAGCATATTTAATTGTGAGCTCTGATGACCGCAGCGTAGGCAGGAGGCAGCGGTTAGCAAGAGTCCACGGCCAGGTGGTGGTGAGTAGAGCTGCACAGTATTGGTAAGTTAGCGTGTCTGAAGCCAGCGATGATAAGTGGTGCACTGAGTTAGTGGCATCTGAAGCATCAATGTTCTGTGGAGCCTGCAATGATACGTGCTCCGGCCATGCCGCACTGGTAGCAATGTCTTTTGCCTACTGAATTCTGCCCTAAGAAGGCTAAGTGGCGATGATTTATAGTGCACTGTGTTAGTATTACCTTAGGCGCTTAGCGTGTACGTACCCTGCGATGATGCATGGTCGCGGGGCGCAGTACTTGGACTAAGGACTTGTGTCTATTGAATTCTGCATCAATTCGATGTATTTATTTAAAAGGTTTTATAGAGCGCGGACAAGACCCTTGCGGGTATCAGAGCATTTTACAGTACATGGGGATAATAGTGTCACAAGTACAAAACTAGTACAGGAGTGATGTTAAAACAGTAGCGGTAAGTAGATCAGAACAAGAATAACATCAAAGGGACCGAGAAAAGCGGACTAGTACGATGACAGATAAAAACAAGCTGCGGAGCCATGATAACGAGAGATAGGGTGCTATTCATTGATAAAAAGTACACAGGAACTCAAGGAAGCAAAGGTCTGTATTTAAGAGAATTTTGCCATGAGAATGTCTTTTACTTCCCGTTTGAAAGCTGCAGTGGAAGGGTTCAGCCTTGTTCCCGGGAGGAGGGGATTCCAGATCCTGGGCGCCATTCCAGAGAAATAGGTCTTAGAAGTTTTTTTCTTATAGAATCTTTGTGGTTTCAGAAGGAGGTTTTCTGAGCTTCTCATGGATCTTAGTCCGCCTGATAATGTAAGTTTCTGTGTGAGATAGCTGGGTGCCTTATGGTGTATGGCCTTATGCATCATGCACGCTATTTTTAGGTGAATTCTGGCTTCAAATGGCAGCCAGTTTAGAGATTTAAGGTCAGGGGAGATGTGGGTCCTTCTTTTTGAGCCAGTTATGAGTCTCGCTGCAGCATTGGTAGAGGCTCTTAGGGGGGCAGTAGTAGCTGCAGGGAGACCGCAAAGGGAGACACTTCCGTAGTCCAAACGAGGTTGAACTGGAGCTTGCACCGCCATTTTGAAGTCATTGGCCGGTAGGAAGGATTTCCTTTTCCTCAGTGTGTTAATATGGAAGTTAGCTCCCTTAGTGGCGATCCCAATGTGTTTCTGCATGTTGAGGTTGCAGTCCAGTGTTATCCCCTGTGATTTCGCTGAGTCCACAATAGTTGGCTGAACGTTGAATGCCCTGAGGTGTTTGATCCATTCGTAGATTATGGGGACTTTGACAGGAGGGGCAATTAGAAGGAATTCAGTTTTAGAGGTATTCAATTTGAGGTGATTCTCTGCCAGCCATGTTTGGGTGGTCTTAAGGGTCACATTGAGAAGGTTGATGTCTTGAAGGGTGTTGATCTTAAGGTAGAGTTGGGTATCATCAGCGTACATGTGGAATTGCACGTTGGATGTTTGAAGCATATCTGTGAGTGGTTCCATGAATAATGTATTCATGGAACCACTCACAGATATGCTTCAAACATCCAACGTGCAATTCCACATGTACGCTGATGAAAGTGTTGGTGATAGCGAGGAACCTTGTGGCACTCCGAGTGAGACTGGCAAGGGTTTGGAGAAGGAGTTGTTGACCTTAAATTTTTGGGTCCAGTTTTGCAGAAAAGAGGTATACCAATTGAGCACTGATCCAGACAGGCCCATTCTAGAGCTCAAAAGATCTGACAGCTTTTTGTGTTTGACAGTATCGAAGGCTGATGAGAGGTCTAGGAGGATTGCTGACATAAAACTGTTCACTCTTCTTTGCTATTATTTATGGTGGACTGAGTTAATAGTATCTTTGGCGCTGAGCTTGTACGTACCCAGCAATAATGCGTGGCCCAGGGGGGGCCGCATTCAGACCAATGTCTTTTGTCCGTTGAATTCTGCCTGAATATGGCCACGTGGCGATGACTTATGGTGCACTGAGTTAGTACTACCTTTGTCTATTAGCCTGTCCGAACGCTTCACAACCTACTAAAGGTAACAAATATTTGCCAAATAGAAACAACGAACATTTGAACTGACTATCAGAAATTAAAACTAATGAAGTTTGCACTTTTGACTTCGTACCCCAGGAGGCATTAGGAAAACTGGTGAATAAGAGATACGCCCATGGGAGTAATGACTTACTAAATAAAGCAATTTTGGATGCAAACTGCAATTGTTGTTTGTTGGCAGCCCCAAAGAGGAAGTGGTGAGACCTCGAAACGCGTTGGCCCATTCAATTAAGTGAAGAAGGAAGACAGGCTGCAAACGAAGGCCGGATGGTCAAGGCGCTGTCGGGTGCACTCCCAATGCATCAGGGCGCTTTTGTGTTGAAATATATATATATATATATATATATATATATATATATATATATATATATATATATATATATATATATATATATATATATATGTGAAGTGTTTTTGGGCCGAACATGGTCACTGATAGCAATTATTATATGTTTCATTCACAGATTAGCCTGCGAAAATGTTTACTAATATTAATTTTGTTTTCCGTACATATAATTGAAAGTTGACAATGATTGTATGATATATTGGGTACGTGAAGTACAATGTTAAAACATTGCTTTTGTGTTGAAAAAAATATTTTTGAAAATACAGAAGTAAACACTGATATATATTGTGAGAATTGGTTTATATATATTTGTGTCAGTACACCAGGCAAAGTGTGCGCAACTAAGTCAAGCCTTGATGCTTTTTCCAACCAGGTATTACTAGTAACAAGAGTCAACAGCTCTTGTATGTTGCAGCACCCCATATTTATTTTTTGAGATTAAGTAGGAGTACAACAGGTGTGCACCCCTATAAACAAATTTATTGTAGATTACTTGATGACACCAAGAACTAGAGACGACTCGATAAAGACCCCACTGAAGACCTAAGAAAAAGAAGTCAAACATTGGTTGACGATGCAGAAACAAAAGGAGACATCAGTCACTCACCACGAAGCCAAGTTCCCGACTTCTGGGGGGGTAGGGGAATTCGATATTTCTACACGATCCCCAAAATTCATAGGAACAGATCACCCCCACCTGGACGTCCCATTGTTTAGGGCATAGGTTCACTACTGGAACCTCTCTCTCGCTTCTGCGATTATTATCTTCAACCGAAAGTGTGAACAACACCAGACTATCCTAAATATAGCAAAGACCTACTTTTCCATCTACATATCCTGAGCTTCAACCCAGAGAAATCCTTGCTGGCCAGTTTGGACATAGAAAGCCTGTACACCAGCCTCCCACAAGACGACACTTTGCAAGTACTAAGTGCTGCTTTGAACTCCACCACCTGGGATTATATGACTCCGAAGGCTTTTGTACTACAATGTGCTCTATTTGCTCTGAAAGAGAACTATTTTGAATTCAAGGGAGACCTCATTCTACAAACATTTGGTACTTCGATGGGCAGTACATTCACCCCAAGTATAGCAGGACTTTCTGTGTCCAACTTTGAAAATAAAATCTCTTAAACCCCGCTGCACCATTTCACACAAGTATCACATTTTATAAGTGATACATCAATGATGTAATCCTTGTATGGGAAAACACTGACACCAGAGTACAAAACTACCTTACATGCAACAACGAACAAGCTCCTAATCTCAAGTTTACTCACAGGGTATGTAGATAAAGTATTACCTTTCTTGATCTAGATATTACGGCAGAAAGGGAAGGCCTCTCCACAAAAACACACTTCAAACCTACAGCAAGAAATTCTCTCCTACGCTTTGAAAGCTTCCATCCTAGACCCTTGCAAGAGAATCTGCCATATGGACACATTTGCCATATGGACACATCATCTGACTGGCGTTCCCTTCTGAGCTACAGAGACATAGCAAACTCATCTCCCTGAAACCTCCAGCTCGCCTGTTGCCTGGTCCTGCAACCAGACCAGCCTTGGCCATGTTGGCCTCCGCTGGAGTGAACTCTTGACTCCCAAGAGGTGCGCGTCAGGTCCTGGACACTTCAGGTGGCCTCTGTCGAGTTCCACTCCAAAGAAAAGGAGAAATCATGAATGTGGATGGGCCCGATTGAGATTGGGCCCATTTGTGCTAAGGTATTGGTTAAAACAAAGTGTCAGTGAACTTGACTCTTCGTGGCACAGCGACACCCAGCAAACCAAGACTTGCACTATGTGCTCCAGCATCGAGCAGTAGTGGCAGTCTGTGGTGCTTGACCGGATCTTTGCACCACAGCGACGACCGCCCATGATGCTCAGACTGCGATGCTCTCCCTGCTATTTGCAGTTCCTTCCAATGTGAATGAAACTCTTTGTGCTGGGCTTTGAAATTAACTTGATCACTGTTTCCAGGCCACATTCCTTTGTCGGCTGACTGCAGTCAGCTTGAACTTGTCTTACACGACCAGATAACTTTGAATGGCAAGCAGTGGTTTTGAGGCATTTTACTTACCTGAAATCTTTAACATTGCATATCTTTAGTTCCATTGATTATAGTTCTGCTTTTTTGGTATCAAATCATTTAATGCATTTCACCTCATTTTTGTAAATTGGAGTGGGAGGTTCCTGTTTTGTGTTTACACTTTATTACTGTGCTGCATAAATATTTTAAATGTTACCTCTAAGTTAGTCTTGACTGCTTTATGCCAAGCTACCAGTCAGTTCATCAGTGATTTATTTGGGGTTTGATTGTGACTTCACCTTGACAGAAATTGTGGCTGCTTGGGTAGGGACTCACTCCTTAACAAGTAACCCAACAACCATTTCTTTGGTTTATGACCTTAAATGAAAATCATGCTCTTCAATTCCATCATTAGGTTAAGAAAAGTGATGAGGTGGCTGATATAATAGCTATCACTACAGGGCAAATGTTCATTCGGGTACCATGGCAATTTACATAGTAACAACAATCATTTCCAAAAACTCTTGACTGCATTGTCCACTCTGCCACAGGATACAAATGCCCACATGCATCAAGCATTTTTGGAGTCGCAAACGGTGCGATTCCTTAAAATCGGCCGTTTGCGATTCCAAAAATGCTTTTTGGGATGCATCATTGCTTTTTGTTGAAAATCGCTAATTTTGCGATTTTCTAAAATGCGATTGCATTTAAGGAATCGCAATTTTGCGATTCCTTAAATGCAATGCATCATTCTTTAAAAAATTGCGATCTTGAAGATTGCAAGTGCAAATTACCACGAGGTTGAACCTCGTGGTAATTTGCGAGAAATGTTTAAAATGCTCAAATTAGCATTTTAAACACTTTCATGTTACAGACACACATGTCCTTAGGACATGTGTGTGTGAAACATCCATTTAAAAATACATTTCAGGGGTGCAGGGGGGGGGTCCTTTGGACCCTCCCCTGCACCCATGGAATGCATCAACATTTTGCGAATTCCAATTTGCGAATTCGCAATTACCATTGATTCCTATGGGCCTTTTGGCCCATAGGAATCAATGGGAATTGCGAAATCGCAAATTGGAATTCGCATAATATTTGCGATTGGGTAAAAATTGCGATTTTTACTGAATCGCAAATATTATCTACTTTCAATAATGCATCCCGTTTTGCGATTCCATATTTGCGATTTGGTAAAAATCGCAAATTTGGAATCGCAAAACGGGATGCATGTGGGCATAAATCTCAAGCATTCAGTTGACGTAGTAGAAGCAGCCTTCCTTCCGATCTTGAAGACCAGCCTGGTGCATCAGGTTTGTGTAACTAGCACTCTAGGCCTCTCCTTTTCCTTGAGAACGCAAGTTCCAAAGCTTCCAGCAAAATAATGTCTGCATTACCTACATCAGTGCCCCCACAAAAACCCTTTAGCCCCACACTCTCAACAACTGTTGCCACCCCTCTCCTGGGTCATGTGTCAACCAAATTCATGACATCTGTTGCACAGCCAGGACACAACATGCTTGTGACCACCCATTTAAGGTCATGGGGTGGTATGGAAAGGGCTTGAGCCGAACCTGCTGCTTGGGCAAAGGCTCAGGGTGTGGTCATCAAAGTTAACATCAAGAGTAGAGGCAGGATCACCTGGGCCTGACAATTGAGCTTTGAAGTGCCAATAAAGATCTCCTGTGGGCCCAGGATGATATCCAGAGGGACAGAGTGATATCTTGAAGCCTCACATGAATATTTTAACTCTACAATCAGAGGTGGTTCAGGATGGTTTTAGAACATTGACTGCGGCAGTGTCTGATTTAGCTGCAGCTTTTCATGTTCAAGTGTCATCTGTTGCCAGCTCAGTCTTAAAAAACATCTATAACTGATAGCTCCATGGAAAGCGAGACACCTCTGCTGTCACTAAGGCCACTTCACTGTCACCCAGGAGGGTTAGTTCATCCAGAAATTACATAGTTTAAGACAGTGCCAGATAGTATCAAACCAATTTCGGATATCTATCGCTTCGCATTTAAAATACTGGCTCAGATAGTCTTCATAAATTTTATTCAAAAATTGGGGAGTTCGATAGAAAAGCCATTTAAAAAAAAAATACATTTTTCGATAATTAGCACCCCTCAGTGCTTTAAAATGTAATTCATTAACTACCTGCCCAATGTCTCGAGACACTATTAACCCTTCCTCCTTAAACCATTTAGCAGAAATCAGACTAAATATATCTACCTTATTGCACACTAGCATATATCTATACCACTCTCCAAACGTTTGCTTCCGAGGAGTGCTAATTCAATTACCATCCCACTCCCTCTTTTCGGCCCACAATTAGCGATCCATACACTGCAAATGACCCTAAATGAACCTATACAGCCATTGAAGCCAGATTACATTACTGGCAATGAAAACTTCTATTTCCAGCCAAGCCAAGATTTCCATTTGTCTCAAACCAAGAAATTGTCTATTTTCACAAACCAATGAGTTGCCTGCTTTTAGCATTGGCTACATCCATTATTGTTCTATTCCCCCATATTCCTAATAATAGGTTCAGAGTTTAAATACGGGAAATATATATTTTTTTAATTGTGCTATTCTTCTAAGAAACCATTGGGTGGTCTTGCATCTAACTTTTTGAAGTGATTTAGACAAACGTAGGCAGTCATGGATTACGTTCTCTGAGGTTATTATATCTATAAATTCATTGTGCAGGTGATTAAACAATGGACGAGGATTTCTAAATCTAAAAGGAACCCGTGCAAAATTAGAAAAGCACCATATCTCAGGTTGGGGAAGGTTAACCACGCCCCCCCCCCTTCCCATGTTCCTCGAGAGAATTTTTAAAGAAATTCTCAATCTGCCTCTGGACCATTAAAATGACGAAATGATAGAACCTGCTTTTAAAAAAAATCAAGAATATAAAATGCAAGGGGCGGTGCCAAATAAAAATTCAATAAAGGAAGCACTGCCATCTTTAGAAGTGCAACCCATCCAAAAAGCGTTAGAGGTGATGGAATCCAATTATCTAGTAGTGTTTTTGCTTTGTTCAAGAAGGACCCCACCTATGTCTTCTGTAACAAAACCGCTGAACTAGCGTTTTGGTCAGGTATGTGCACCAGTTCCAAATTCCAACAATAATTTCTCCCTTAAGCAACAGCAACGAATAGTCTTTGTCTTAGATTTATTGAATTAATACACCCCCAGGATGTTAAAAAATGCAAAGACCTCAAACACCATCTTTTGTACTTACCTCTTGGATCCCAATGGTAACAGCACATCATCCGCATCTAATTCAATTTTGAATATTTTTGGAAGAGGTGCCTTGATGTCTGCATCTTGTCTAATAGCTTGGACTTGGAGCCCAAAAAAAAAATACAAAAAAAGAACAGGGGAGAGGGGACAGCCCTGCCTAATGCCAGCCAGCACTAGATTAGGCTAGTTTCGGCCTTAACATGCATTCATCTTATAATTCCTGGGGTCTGAGAAGAAAAAACAAATCGATAAAGAGCATTTTCCAGACCACAAGATTGAGCACCTGTTCAGCATCTTAAAAGTAAATAGCTGCTGGAACCTGTTTCCTAACAAATATATATATAGCCTCAATATTTAGTGTCGGCATAAAGCAGTCGCCCTGCAAAAAACCTGTTCTGATCTTCATGTATCAGATTAGAAGCCAGTTTGTTCAGCCTATTAGCAAATAATTGTATTACAATGTTGTGGTCTGCGTTAAGCAAGTGATAAGAAGTAGGGTCTAGAGCATGAGTACTCACAAACTTTCTCTCTGGGACCAAAATTACAGTGTGGTTTGTGGCAGAGGGCAGCGCCGGTATGGGTGGGGTCAGTGGGGGATGGGGCTAAAGTGAAAAACAGACAATGCTGTATTTCACAAGCAGATGTAACTACAAAGTGTACATTTTTACTAGAAGACAATAGAAATCTTAAGAGGCATTGCACAGCTTCATACACACTTTGACCTCAATTCCATCACAGTCTATCTCTCTCTCTCAGTCAGTCAGTCTCTCTCAGTCAGTCAGTCTCTCTCTCTCTCAGTCAGTCTCACTCAGTCAGTTAGGCAGTCTCTCTCAGTCAGTCAGTCTCTCTCTCTCTGTCAGTCAGTCTCAGTCAGGCAGTCTCTCTCAGTCAGTCTGTCTCTCTCTCTGTAATTCGCTCTGTCTGTCAGTCAGTCTCTCTCCCTTTCTGTCAGTCAGTGTCTCTCTCTCTGCCAGTCAGTGTATATCTCTCTGTCAGTCAGTGTCTCTCTCTCTCTCTATGTCAGTGTCTCCCTCTCTCTCTCTGTCAGTGTCTCTCTCTCTGTCAGTGGCTCTCTATCTCTGTCAGTGTCTCTTTCTCTGTCAGTGTCTCTCTCTCTGTCAGTGTCTCTTTCTCTGCCAATCAGACTCTCTCACTGTCAGTGTCTCCCTCTCTCTCTCTGTCAGTGTCTCTCTCTCTCTCTCTCTGTCAGTAGCTCTCTCTCTCTGTTAGTCTCTCTCTCTCAGTCAGTCTCTCTACTTCAGTCAGTCAGTTAGTCTGTCAGTTAGTCCCTCACTGTCAGCCAGTTTCTCTCTCACTCAGTCAGTCTCTCTGTAAGTCAGTCTCTCTCTCTCTCTCTCTGTCAGTCAGTCTATCTCTCCCAGTCAGTCAGTCTCTCTCTCTCTCTCTCTCTGTCAGTCAGTCTCTCTCTCTCATTCAGTCTCTCTCTCATTCAGTTAGTTATTCAGTCTCTCTCTCAGTCAACCTCCCTCTAAGTCTCTCTCCGTCAGTACGTCTGTATCTCAGTTAATCAGTCTCTATCTCTCCATTCTATCTCCACTCTCTCTCGCCACTCTCTCTATCTCCACTCTCTCTCTCTCTCCACTCTCTCTACTCTCTTTCTGGAGGGCCATGGGTACATTACCTGAAAGTGCTGCGGGCCACCAAGAAAGGCCTGCCGGGCTGCTGGCGGCCAGCAGGCCTTACTATGAGTACCACGGGTCTAGAACATCTTTGCAAGCAACATTCCCCCAATTAAAAGAGGGTAGCGCTACCTTACAGAAATAAATTAGGCACCTCCAGCGTTAAAGGATTTAAAAGATTCCCAAAAATCTTATAACATATGGTTGAGGATGCATCTAGCCCCCTCACTTTGCCCACAGACATGCTCTTAACTACTTCTTAGAATTCTAAAAACGTAATCATCTTCAAATAGAACTGAGATTGAAATATCCATTAAAAATGCATCCAGTGCCCCTGATATACATTGATTGAAATATAATAAATATCTTTAAAATGCTCCCAAAAATCCTCCTCATCTGCCTGTCTTAGGGAACTTAAACCTATTAATTATATTGTCACCGAGCTCTTGAGTTTGCTACACCATAAATCTCCCAGTATAATTACTTTCTTCATAGAATTGCAACACATACATTAAATTCCACATATGACTTTTTGCATAGTAATAGTGCCGATTTTGCCTTGTCCAGGGTCTTTCTGCTTTTCCTAAACACCGCCATGGGGAACTTCTCGTACTCCTTATGACATTGATCTTCCAGGCATGTTTTCTCTGCTTTCAAGGTTTTCAGTTGTAAATATATCTTTAGAGATCAGGGAAGCTCAGAGAAAGGCTTTTAAGGCATCTCAAACCATCGTGAGTGGAGCCGTGCCCCTGTTAAACTACAGAAAATTCAACATTTTACCTCCACAAGTACCTAACCAGCTCTCATCTTCTAAATAGATCTTATTAAAAACCCATCTCTGAGATTTAGATTTTAGTTCACCTCCCCATATTTCCAGTTCTAATGCTTAGTGATCTGAAAACCATTTGGCATTGTGGTCAGCGATCTCAATTTAATTGACCTAGAAAGAAATAACTTGTGACAGTTTTAGTTTTGTATCGGTTTGAAATACAAGTGAACTCGTGTTTATCAGGAAAGACTGTATGCCAGGGGTCTACTAGTTTGAACATGCTGGAGAAAAAAATGTAAACATCTTTGCAGTGTCAGGCTTATGTTGTCTCTTATTTCTGGTTGAAGAATCAGGACCTCGGTTTTGGAGGAAAATAAAATTCACCCCGAAAATAATCTCCCCTTCTATCACCCATAAGGATTAAAACAGTTTACATACAGGACCAGATTCATCTTTGACAGGAGTGTACACTCATATCAATGTTAGTTTGAGGGAGTCTATATAAAACAATTCACCCAGCACCATCTGAGTCGACCTGCTACAAGTGCACTTTAGCCCTTATGTTCTTATTGATATATATCACCGCCCCTCTATGGGCAGCTCCAGGAGAGGAAAAGCTCTTAAAGCCAGCCTGACTCTTAAACATACTAATCTTACTCAACTTGCTGGAACCAATGTGCATATAATGCTAAAAGAAGGCTGTCCAATTATGCCCTTTTTTGCAGTTTTATATAGTGCAAACTCAACCCAAGGTATCAGAGTGCTGTAAATGAGAACCAGTTGCATTCCAGACAGACACATTCATTTTTTAGGCAAGGAGAGATTAAGAGATTAAGTGATTTGCCCAGAATCTCAGGATGCTTGAATCGCCCACTGAGTCTTGAACCCTGTTTCCCAACTTTACAATCAGCCACTCTAGCCGTTGCAGAACATCCTCTCCCATTTGACCCAGGCATCTACAGCTTGCCTGTTCTGCCAGCTATTCAATCTGTTGGAGTTAAAAGAAAAAATCTTGAACCTAGTGTATGTCAATTTGCTCTGTGCAAAATTGCCAAAGAGCTTGTGTTAAAATGAAGTACAAAGACAGATAACATAGGGGGTCATTAAGATAGCGGTGAATCCACCACTGGCAGCCTGCCGGTGGCAGATGCACTGCCATTGTGCGGCCATTCTCCACCCTCCAGATAAGGATGAGTGGGAAGTCCGTCCGCCACGGGTCCAACACAGGCAATCGTTATGATTGCCTGTCGGACCCAACCTGCATCCACAAAATGGTGGCGGTGCCTAGCATGTACCGTTCGCCAGATTAGGATGCTGCATCCCCGCCAGCCTGTGTATGGTGGTTCAACGGTTGTACGTTGGGTCCCCTTTAAGCAGGGGCACTCAAGTTTTGCCAACATTTCGTGCACCATGTGGCAGGCACCCCGTGGCCATGTGGCATGGCTCGCAATCAAGTTTGTTACTGCCTCTGTCATCTCTGAATCAGATTGTCTTTTTTTTATTTTTTTATTTTTATTCACAGACAAGCCAAGATGATTGACAACCACAATTTACAGAAAAATATAGTACAGATACATCTCAATATACAATAAATCAGGCTCATAAGATTTCCTGCACACTTTGTTTAACCAAGAGAAAAAAAATAACAAAAAAATTCAAAAAAAAAGCTCCTAACACTGTAAGATCAGTAACATTATCATTATCCGTCCCTCCGGCAACCGTAGTCAGTAACAGTGCAAGTTTTTAAATAAAGTATCCCAGATCTTAACCCCTTCCATGCTGCTGACGGAACGGTTCCGTCATGCACTACGGGTGAGCTGTGCGGATGACGGAACCGTTCCGTCATGACTCCGCCCGCGCAAGGCGGAGTCAGCATGGGCGGGGAAAACCGCCCGCACGGAAGGGGTTAACAAACTTCGCCACTGCTTTAGTACCTCTGATCTTGGCAAGTGAGCCTTCCATAGTATGAATTTCATTAACAAGAGCCCACCACTCGGTCGTATGAGGAGGATTCTGAGAAATCCAAGCTCTAGCCATGACCAGTCTAGCACAGGACAGAAGGATATTCAACAAGTCTTTATTAGAACTGTTAGTAGAATATATAGCCAATAGAACTTCGGCTGCAGATATTGCAGAATTAATCACTTGTTTTTGAAGTAGGATATCTTCTGTTGCTGACCAATACTTAGTTAATGATGGACAAGAATAAATCATGTGTGTGAGGTCTGCTGCCACCAGACCACATTTAGGACATTTAGTACGAACACTAACTAAGCTATTTGGTGCCCATTTCGAGATTCTTAATGGAGTATGATATAGATGACATATAGTCTTGTAAGACTGGAGCATTAAGCTTGAGGAATGAACCACTTTGTCAATGTTCACTAAAGCAGCCAAAATATTCTGGGCGGTTACATTAAAACCTAATCTATCAGTCCACTTTAAAGCCATTTTGGGGCATTCATCTGTTCTATTTTGGCTAGGACACTTGTATCCCAAACTAATTAGTGATTTCCTGTTCACCGAATAGAATTAATTCTGTGTTGTTTTGGACCCATTTGTCCTGCTTAATGACCGTGTCTTCCATATCTGATGTCCTTTGCTCGACTGCTGTTTGCCGGATGACTAAGTCTGAAATTCAGGAAACCAAGGCATATAGCCTTGTTTCCATTCTGCTCATGAGATCAGGAGATCAGCTTGGGCTGTTTTAATATCTCATACTTCCTTTAAAACCAAATGAAGCAGGGAAAACATTATTTTGCTATCTGAAGCCTCAAGGTCTTTCCCTTCTAAAAAACTTTTCAGGCCTGAGAAAGAAGGGTAGGGGAGATGTACTCTGCTGAAGCAAACTTACTGGCTCAAACCTCATATACAAGCTATTAGATCCATTCTCTCCCACAGCATAGTTCTCGTGATAATGAACATATTGTGTTGAAAGGGATCTCTCCCCTTTACTAAGGTTAGCCAGGTGACCTTTGAGTTGGGAACAGCCTGAAGCTCCTGAGTGTCCTGATCAGTAGTGGGGTAAATGATGATACACACAGCGGATGATCTTCCCCACTCTTTTTCCAGCCCTTATGAATAATGGGAATTGAGTCTCATTAGATAAAACAGTGTGCACGATTTCATAATTTCACACAAGAAGAGTGGTAAGGGTGAGAATTATTATCATAAACATGTACAATTTTTTCCCCTGGCCTCCAAATATTTCATGTCGCAAGCAAATCCCCCTTCTATATTCTCTGGGGTTTTAAGTCTCTGCCCATTGTGCAGTCAGCAAGAACCTGCAAGGTAGCTGTTTCAGTCTGTCCCAATTGTTGAGCACAAATCTTCACTACAGACTTTTGCTTCTCGCTTTTTCTGCCCCTACTGGATTTCCATCACCAGGCTAATTTCCTCCGGAGTCTTGCAACTGAAAATCTCCTGCAGGCTCCTTGGACTGCTGTTCTGAATGATTTAATTCCTGCAGTATGTGGGATCTTGCTCTGAGAGGGAGCTGGCTTGATATGGCCTCTGCTTTTTTACAGAAGGCTTCCATTTCAGCATTACAGGGAGGCATAAAAGTGAGGGCAGGGAGGTGTTTATACACAACAGGGTACACCTGATATACTCAGCAAAAGAGTCCAAGAAAGATAAAAAAGAGGGGAAGGGGATATTCCCCTAGCTTTTCTTCTTGTGATGCACAGAACTAACTCCTTTTTTATATCCCAGTTATGGGGATCTACAATTTAATACCCACGTGCATATACCCATGAATTGGTATGCTGTTGAGTAGCTGTGGTTCACTCTCTCTCTTGCCCTGTGCCCCCATCATAATGGTAAACAAGCTTAAGGAGGTCTAACAAACTCTCTACCCTCTACATGACTAAACAGGGCCGTCTCCTCCTCCTGCTTCAACAACCTCCACAGGATCTACAAGTGGATCCCCACTGAAACGAGGAGAACGGCCACCCAAGCCCTCGCCAGCAGCAGGTTGGACTACGGAAACTCACTCTATGCAGGAGCCTCGGCCAAACTCCTGAGACGGCTCCAATGCATCCAGAATGCCTCTGCATGCTTGATCCTCAACATCCGTCGCCGCAGCCACATCACACCCCACCTGAGAGACCTGCACTGGCTCCCGGTCAACAAGAAGATAACCTTCAAGCTCCTCACCCACGCACACAAGGCACTCCACAACACCGGACTGGACCAGCGTACCTCAACAGACGACTCAGCTTCTATACCCCCACCGTCCAGCTCTGCTCCGCCGACCTCGCCCTCCCCGCAGTCCCCCGCTTCCGAAGAGCGATCTCCGGTGGCAGATCGTTCTCCCAACTTGCCGCCAAGACCTGGAACACCCTCCCTTTCCACCTCCGGCAGACCAAAGACCTGCTGACCTTCAGAAAACTCCTCAAGACCTGGCTTTTCGAGCAGTAGTAGCATTCCTCACCCCAGCGCCTTGAGGCCCTCAGGGGTGAGTAGTGCGCTTTACAAATGATATGATTCATTGATTGATTGTGCCCAAATCTCCTGTATTGGCGGCTTCACTTCACGGATAGCACAAAGTGGATTTCAGCCGTCAGAATCGGAGGGAGTAGGTGTGCTGGTGGTTACTTTCACTGCTGCTTGTGCCACAGTTAGGAGGTTCCTGAGCAATTTTAAATGGTCCTTCATTGGAAAAGTAACAGACTCAATCACCAAGTCGGGGCACTGGATGGGCACAGCTAAGGAGGTGAAGCATGGTGAGCGGTGAGCACAGTAAGTGTTATGAGATAAAGTGTTGGCTTAGATTTTGTTAGACCTCCTTCAGCTTGTTCACCATTATGCTGGGGGCACAGGACAAGAGAATGAGCCACAGCTACTCAACAGCATACTAATTCATGGGTATATGCACATGCATGTTCAGTTTTAGATCCCCATAACTGGGAGTCTTCCCCTGGTTTTATTGGGTTCCTACGCGAAATGAAAAGACAAATAATACTCAGATGTAACATGAAACACATTATTGCAAAAAAACATAACTGAACTGACACTTGGATAGGCACATAATGAATGTAAAATCAGTGTCAAATAATTCCTGAAACTTACCAACAACCCAGGCCCTATTGGTGAAAGGGTGCCATATTTTGTAGTTTGTAGCTGTTGTTAAGCACCAGCAAGACATGGGTGGAATTTGGAAATCTTGCACATAATGCAAACCACCTGCACATTGGGTGCAAATTCTTCCAATAGTAATAGATTTGCTCCCACTCAGGAGTTGGCATAAGTGTAACATGGTTTCCAGCTATTGTAGCTGCAAGATGTGGTATGCCTCCCAGTCCAATAAACTCAGCCTTGATATTGTTTAGTGTAGCATTTACCATTGGAAATGGTACACAGCCATTCGTGCATCTGAGCATAACATCCATTGCCTGACAGGTTCAGTTGAAAAGATTTATTGAGACATCCCTCTAGAGCCAACAAGCCAATATCACAATCATGTATCATTGCCATAATCTTGATAATAGGTAGGATGGCAATCTGAATTCTGATATCTAGCAAAAATTCAAATTGTAAATATTGTTCCATCACCTCTATGGTGTTACAGTTCAGCCTCTAAATACATTTTTATATGAACAAAAATGTATATATTGACACATAATCCATTTCAACATTATATTTTTTCTTCCGATGTTGAGACATCCATAAAGATGACAGATATTACATAGTGGACTGTGTACATCTCTTGATTTTAAAGGAGGTGTTCTAGTTGTTATTGATGGCATCAAACTCACAGATGAGAAATGCTTCCATTAATGACATGCTATCGGTTTGCAATATTGTCATGCATACCCTATGCTGACAATGTTAGTTTATGAAGGTGTCCCAAGCATGGAGGACACCTAACATATCAATCATGGACAAGAGACTAGTAAGTCAAGATTATACCAGCCTTTTCTGGAAACGTGGTCTCGCATAGGTTCAACCCGTTGGTGAATGATGGAATCAGCCATCTGCTGAGTAAGTGTTTGTTGACCCACAATCTGCCACATTGACATACAAACGTTAAAACCCATGAGGACACTGCCTAGTAACTACCATCTGTAGCAGGACACTTTCACTGATTCAGATCACTAACTTCTTCTGGAACTCACAATGGCGGAAAGTGCTGGTGATACAGTACCCAACTTCATTCCAGCATGCTGGACTAGGTGTATGTTACATTTAAGATGGAGTGTCCTGTCCATCAAACTTTACAGATATGACAAACTGTGTTTGAATCATAGAAAATTCTGAATATGTTTTATAAGCTAGCTTGGCTTTAAATGTATACATTAAGGTATTTAAGGCATGGTTAAAATTTTTGCACATTAATATTCTGTCACAAATGTAACAAATATCCTGTCCATCTTACTATCTTACTAAAAGTGCCACAGGATGCTTATTTCTCCTTGGTTTTCCTCTTTCTGCATGTGCTGAATTCTGCAGCACACACAGATGGAGGAAAAAGCATTACAAGATTGCTTTTGTGCAGGAAGGTATCTCTTTCTGCCTACAACGTAGACACACGTGCACCCCACACAAGGGTACCTACATTGGGGCAAGGCAGCTCATTCTCCACCTGCGCAAGGAGAAGACAGGAATGCGTCATATAATGTTGAATATGGTGCACTCCTGCCCTCTCCCTTTCAATCAGCCCCGCAGGGTGTCTGGGCCTATATCTTTGATGCAGATGACTCGCTGACCTCTGCTCTATTAAAAAAGGCTTGAAATCACAGCTGTCTCCTAGTGAACTACAAACAGAGACCTATCTTTGGCATTTTACTTTTTCTTGATGCTGTTTCCCCTAAAACTTCAAAAATGAATGTCTGTGGGAACTCTTTTTGGTTTTTAGTTGTAGGTGTGTCACTGTTCTTATTAAAATATCCTCTATATTAAGAAATTAGTTGTGAGATTGTTATTGTGTCGCTCTTTAACTTTTCAATTGTTTGGAACTGCTAAACAAGCCTGCCTGCTTAGTGTCATGGTTACCAGAGTTTAAGACCAGCCTTATTTATTGAATTTGTTGGTACGATCTGACAGGAAGTTATGACATAGGAAAGACTCCATCCTCACCAACTAATAACACAATTTCATACAATAATTAATAAAAAATTCCACATGAACAGTCAATGGAATACCATTGCAATTGGCAAGGTTATTTTAGCCACTTTTGTGCAAATCAAAGTCGATGTTCACCTGATGGTGTGCCTCCACTTAAGTGAGATGCATTTTTCCATAGATGAATAGGCCTAAAATGGTGGAAAGGTCATCATTCATGTCACCTGCAAAATTATAATTGTAGGATAATCAATTAGTTATGTGTCACCACCAACGAAGTGCCTCCCACTTGTCTGGTGGTCCTCAGACCACCACATTTGTAATTAGGGCCTTAGGGCCCCATTAGGATAGCGGGCGGAAAACCACCCGACCACCATGGATGAGGGAAACTACCGCCCGCCGGAACCGTAGATAAACCGACTGTAAAATTAGGATCAACCGCCCCAAAAAAATGACTGCGGCGGTAGAGGGCCAACAAAAACCGCCCGACGCTGGCGTTGACATCCAAAAACCGACCGAGGCGGTTGAAAACGCAGTGGAAAAGCAACACCCCACCGCAAGCAAAGCGGAGACACCGCACAGGAAATTAGGATATCCCCGATGGTCCCGTGGTATGATCCGCTGTTTCCAACCGCTGCGGTCTCACACAGGAGTGAATGGGAGAGACAGCGAAAGAGCAGCAGCATAGCCACCGCAGCGGACGGAACATGAAAAACATGGCGGACAATGCCAAAACACTGCAACAATGCCAAACGTAACACAAATCAAAGTAGCCATGCCCTCCAAATACACAAAACACATTCCACTGAAAAAACAAATGCCAAAAAAACATACAATTCCCAGGACAACACCCACAACACACCCAACAGCAAAATCCCATTTGGACACACCCACACAGCTGAGTATAAAACCAGCCCCTTTGCTGACCACAATCCTTTGCAACAATCCAGAAGAGAAGGCCATACACCACATCTGACAGGAGAAGCAAAACAACACAACACACACACCACCACCACCACTACCACCATCACTACAACCATCTCACCAGCACCAACAATCCCCCAGTACACAACACACCTCACACATCAACACCACACCTACCACACCCACCCCTGCACCCACAAACACTTCAAACACCACGCACCATGGCAGCACATAAAATGCCCAAATTCACAGAGAGTGAGTTGACAGTCATGGTCAATGAGATAGTGAGAGTGGAACCACAACTGTTTGGTAGCCTGGTCCAACAGACACCATTAGCCACAATGACACAAATGTGGGAAAGGATAGTTCAAAGGGTCAATGTAGTATAGACCACCTGCGATCCAAGAAGGAGATCATGAAGCAGTGGCATGATCTCAAGAGGGTTGTCAAAGAGAGGAGAAGCAAAAACCGTGAGCTGGCTGACAAGACTGGCGGTGGCCCTCCCATTCCACCAAAACCATTCACTCCATGGGAGGAGAAGGTGCTTGCCATACTGTATCCTGAGAGTCTCACAGGAGTATCCGGGGGAGTGGAGGCTGGTAAGTACAAATAAATGTTAACCAACACACTGATATGTACGTCCTTGCACAACCCAAACACCATTGCATTTTCCACCCTCAACTAACAGGTAGCTAGTAACCCTGGGCAGAGTACTTCGCTACGCCCACGGAGTGGGCATAGTGTTGCCTACTTCGCCCTTTGCGAAGTAGGCATAGCAGGCAACATTACGCCCACTCCGTGGGCGTAGCGAAGTTGCCCGCCACCCGCCTCCCTCCCGCCCTCCCTAAATACTTAAATTACCTATTAAAAATAAATAAAAAACACTTAGCTTGTCTGCTGCGTCCCCGGGGCTCCCTCTTGTAATCGCGCCGCCGTCTCGGATGCTAATGCGCATGCGCGGCCGCACGCGAATGCGCATTTCTCGCGAGAAATGCGCATGCGCAGGCAGCCGCGCATGCACATTAGTATCCAAGACGGCGGCGCGATTACGAGAGGGAGCCCTGGGGGACGCAGCGTACAAGGTAAGTGGTTTTTATTCATTTTTAAAAGGTAATTTAAGTATTTAGGGAGGGCAGGAGGGAGGTGGGTGGCGTGTTGTAGGGCTACGCGAAGTGTGTAGGTGGGCGTAGTTTCTCACCCACTTCACGTAGCTTCGTGTAGCCCCACTACGCCTACTACGCCTACCCTTAGTAGCTAGCCATCTTGCTTGGGAGGCCCTGTCTGGGGGTGGGATGCCTGTACCATGACTCCCACCATGTCCCATGTCCCAAACCTGAGCAGGATAGAGGCCACCCCAACCCAGGAGCTTGTGTCAGTCATTGCACTGTTCAGCCTCACCTATCAGGTAGGTAGCCATCTTCCCTGTACTAGCTGTTTGGGCCGGTAGGGCTGTACCACGACTCCCACCATGCCCCCTGTCCCACAGCCTACCAAGATGGAGCTCCCCCCCAACACCACCCAGAAGCATGTGTCAGCCATTGCACTGTTCAGCCTCACCTAACTGGTAGATAGCCATCTTCCCTGTACTGGCTGTTTGGGGGTGAGAGGGCTGTACCATGACTCCCACCATGCCCACTGTCCCACACCTGAGCAGGATAGAGGCCTCCTCCACTCAGGAGCATGTGTCAGACACTGCACTGTTCACCCTCCCCTAACAGGTAGGTAGCCATCTTCACTGGGAATCCTGTTTGGGGGTGGGAGGCCTGCACTACCACTCGGACCATGCCCACTGTCCCACACCTGAGCAGGATAGAGCCCTCCCCCACCCAGGAGCATGTGTCAGCCATTGCACTGTTCAGCCTCACTTAACTGGTAGGTAGCCATCTTCCCTGTACTGGCTGTTTGGGTGTAGGAGACCTGCACTTCTACTCCCACCATGCCCCCTGTCCCATAGCCTACCAAGATAGAGCCCTCCCCCAACACCACCCAGGAACATGTGTCAGCCACTGCACTGTTCAGCCTCACCTAACAGGTAGGTAGCCATCTTCCCTGTACTGGCTGTTTGGGGGTGGGAGGGCTATCCCACGGCTTCCATCATGCCCCCTGTCCCAAACCTTAGCAAGATAGAGGCCTCCCCACCCAGGAGCACCTGTAAGCCATTGCATTGTTCACCAAGCAAACTTACAGGTAGGTAGCCATCTTGCTTGGGAGGCTTGTTTGGAGGTTGGAGGGCTGTACCACGACTCCCACCATGCCCCCTGTCCCACACCCCAGCAGGATAGAGGCCTCCCCCACCCAGGAGCTCCTGGAAGCCATTGCATTGTTCAACAAACAAACTTACAGGTAGGTAGACTGTTGTAAATGAATCTCGGACCCTAGTATAAATTTCCCGATTCATGCCCTTATATAGGTATACTTTATCATTCCCTTATATAGGCATAGAAATCATTACCATATTTGGCCTAAATCATACAGCCCAAATACGGCATGGATACTTCCACTAAGCTCCAAGAATTAACAAAGTTTTCTTGGAAAAACCCGCCTTCAGCAGCTTGGGACTTCCCCCTGTTTGAATATTAAGTTCTCTTAGAACTCCCGGCGTTTTCCAAGAAATGAGCCTTTGAGTGACGTTATTAAGTCCAAACATGCGTCAAACTCGGCACCTTCAAAGTATAAATATGCCTTGATTTGCCTAAACAAACACACAGTGGTTTGGAGCAGATCGTCTATCTACTTGCCCGACGCCCTGCAGCAGCAAGTGCCGAAAGAAGCCGACCCTCCAGCAGACGCACTGCGAGACTCTGCAATTTCTCCTGCCGAGAAATCCTGCTCCAGTGTTTCCAGGCTACCCTTGTGGGTATCTGGGAAATCGAGTCCTGAGAATGAGATACAAGACCTCCGTCATTCTACAACAAAGGTACGGAGCTCATTAGACCTCTTAGAGAATTATTGGAATCAGATTCCTGGCAGAGAACTCCTAGACTTAAACTCCTCCTCTTATACTCCCTCCCTCTTACCAGACTTAGGTTAGGTGCACCAGGGTAGGCATATTCTAGAAGCACCAGTTGAGTATTCTAGTCATCCTTTTATCACTGTATGTATTTTATGTATTTTATACATTTTATGCACTTTATGGCTTAGAAACCATATCATGCTTTTACAGTACTACTTTATAATACTGTTCGTATTATATGCATTGTACTTCATAGTAAGCGTTACTATTGTAGCAGTTCATTTTCATTGCTTGAGAAAGAAGACTGTTCAATAAATACCTTTTTATTGATAATGCCCGTCTCTCTATTTCTCTTGCACCTCTGGTGAAACTAAGCATGCACGATTGACTGAGTGAAATAGTTATCTATTGTTTCCGCGACTCTAAAGATTTGATTTCTTATTCTTGGGAAACAAAGTTGTTATGTTTTATGTGGTTGTCAGAAACTAATCCCTTCTTGTTTATTCGAGAAAGTTTCTAGTGACCTCTGAGCTAGCTGGCACTCACAATTAAGTCCAATATAGCCGGTAGAGACCTAGTAGACCTCAGTCCTACGTCTAAACTACAGGATATATTATTCCAATGTGCAGAGCCTACTGGGAATATAGGAACTACACTATAAGCCATCATGCTTGGGCGGCTTGTTTGGAGGTTGGAGGGCTGTACCACGACTCCCACCATGCCCCCTGTCCCACACCCCAGCAGCATAGAGGCCTCCCCCACCCAGGAGCACCTGGAAGCCGTTACATTGTTCACCAAACAAACTTACAGGTAGGTAGCCATCATGCTTGGGAGGCTTGTTTGGAGGTTGGAAGGCTGTACCACGACTCCCACCATGCCCCCTGTCCCACACCCCAGCAGGATAGAGGCCTTCCCCACCCGGAGCATCTGGAAGCCATTGCATTGTTCACCAAACAAACGTACAGGTAGGTAGCCATCTTGCTGGGTCTGGCTGTTTGGGAGTGGGAGACCTGCATCACTACACACAGCACCAATTGCATGCAATACATCAATACGTGACATGTACAAGTAATTGATGTACCTCTGCACCATGTAATAACGCCCAGTATTGCACTTAATAATAATAGTGAAGTTGTCTCAATTGTGTAGTGTACAGACAGTAGCTAACAGAATAATTGCACAGTGCCCAACACTGACCATTCCCCATCTAATCCACAGGTGATGAAGAACTCATTGCTGAGGACAACAACGACCAGCAGAGCCAGTCTCCACCCCCAGGACATGGACTCTCAGATGTTGACTCCCAGGATAGTTTGGACGATGAGCTCCAGGCTGGCCCATCTGGTGTGCCAGGGCCCAACAGGTCCCAGGCCCCCATCCTCCCCACCACCATGTCTGCTGCAACAACAACAGCACAGCAAAGCCCTGCAGTCACAGCCTGTGCCTCCATCGCTGCCACTTCCACCACCACCACCACCACCAGTACCACCTGCAGCACCCTCCCTGTCCCAGGGGATGACCAGGACATACTAACAACTGTGGAGGGCAGGGAGAGTGTGCGTGGACCCACCGTGGCGAGGCAGCAGGTCCGTGGCCGCAGGGCAGGTGGGAGGGCCAGGGTCACCCCAGACCTCAGGACGTTGGCACTCCATCCCTGGACAACTTCACCAGAGTCATCGGGGCATATGAACAGGTCCAGGGACAAAGTGGCCGGTCTGACGTACTATTACGTGAGCTCATCCTGCTGATGAGGTCCATCGACACACGCATTGGACAAATGGTGGACCTCATGGCCCAGCAAGTAGCGTTACTGAGGGACAGGTCTGCGCCCCCACCAACATCTCTGCCCCCCTCTGTTGTGCTGCAGGATGACAGTGCACCATGCTCCCCTGCAGCCACAGAGAGGGATGAGTCCTCAGACGCCACTGTCCATGAAGCAGGAACCCCCAAAGCAATCAAGGGGGTGTCCAAATAAGAGGCTGGCAGTCTCTGGAGGCAAAGCACAAGCCACACACCAGTCACTGAGCCAGCCCTGATGGCAACCCTCTTCCCCACTGCATTAACTGTTTGGACTGTCCTTCCCCACATTGCCTTTTGAATGGCACCTGTCTGTTGGACTGGATCACCACATCCATATGGTGTCTACTCCTGCATCTCATCTACCATGACTGTGAACTCACTGCTCCATCACCACCTTCATGTAAATAGGCCCGCACCCCTCACGTATCACCTTTGTAAATAAAATACCTTACACACTTGAATTTGTGCAGTTTTGTTTTTAGTGCAATATTTACAGTTGTAAATATCCATGATGTATCCAAAAGATGTACAGTATGTAGGGCTGGATTATTTTGAAGCACCTAGGGAGATACAACAGAACAACAGTCATTGGCGTTAGTGTGCCATCACAGACATAACACTACACAAAACATCCACATAAGTCTACAGGCAGATAACACAATGTGCAGCAAGTGTCAACAAACAGAGTTCTGTATACGTTCACATGTGAAATGTCATTGCCACATTTCTACACACAGGTTACTCAACATGTGCCTGTCTGCACCATCCGCACATAGCCCTTCACAACAACAGCAATCACACCAGACAATGTACAAGTTGTACTTCGTCACCCACCTTCAAGTGAAGTAGAGGGTGATGAGCTGTTGACACATGTCAACTCCTTCCTTCTCTCCACTGTCCTCATCACTGGACTCAGGTCCTTGGACAGGTGGGGCCTTTGGTCCTCACCATCATCCAGGAGCAGGGGAATCCCCTTGTGAATGGCCATGTTGTGCAGCTTACAGCATGCCACAATGATCTTGCAGACCTTTGCAGGCGAGTATGACAGTGCACCTCCAGTCCTGTCAAGGCAGCGGAATCTTGACTTGAGCAGGCCCAAAGTCCGCTCAATGACACTTTGGGTCCTGCCATGGGCCTCATTGTTCCTGACGTCAGCCGGGGTCCTGGGATTCCGTAGTGGGTTCAGCAGCCGTGGCCGGCTGGGATATGCAGAGTCACCTGTGAATGACAAACACACATTGCAATGTTGCACAGGCAGAGGGCAGCAGGTCACACACACACAGCATGCCACATCACTAGGTATACTCACCCACAATCCAAGCACGCTCAGGAACCAGATTTGCCATCATCTGGTACACCATGCTGTTCCTCAGGATGTACGAATCATGAGCCAGGGAATCTTGAGCCAGGGAATCTTGCACACACATGTGATATGGTCATGTCCGCAAGGCACACCACCTGCACATTCATCGAAAGATAATGTTTACAATTTCTAAAAATGTGCTCAGTCGCCTGTGGTGGCACCAGACCTACATGGGTGCAATCGATGGAACCAACAACATGTGGGATGGTCCCATGGTGGTAGGAGTCCCCCTTCACAGCGGCCAATTCTGCTCCCCTGCGGAAATGTATGTATCAATCCTTATATATCATCATGGCTGCAAGAACATCCCTGAGCACCAGGCTGAACATGGGTCGTGACACTCCTGCAGCGCTGGCCACGGTCTCCTGGAAGTAACCAGTTGCAAAAAAGTGGAAGGCTACCATCACTTTGTATGTGGATGTGATGTGAATGCTGTTGGGTAGTGGCGACGAGGCAGCAGGGGGGCTACAACAGATCACAAAGGGTCTTCAGTGTCGGTCTGTTGAGGCGAAATATGTGAATGATCGCTATATCCTCCATGCCCTCCAGCACTGTCAGGTGACGTATCAGATTAGGCCTCCTCCAAGTTCAGATGTAAATGGACAAATGTCAATGACAACCATCATGAGATGGCCACAACACATACCGTTAAGGATGTCACGGAAAACCAAAGACTGCCATGAGAGATGCGTGGCACACCAGGTTACCTGGGTGGACATTTGAGGCTTACAGAGGGCACACTTCTCCATTTACAATACACAAGTGCCGCTAACAACACACATGTATTGTATGTATTGGCATTTATATAGCGCACTACTTACCCGTAGGGTCCCAAGGCGCTTCGACCGCTGCGAAACCCTTCCTGGCTTCCCTGAGAGATGGTCCCTTAATGGGTATCTCCAGGGTGAGACCAGGCATCCCCGGCGGTCTGGTGGGGCCGTTAGTGAAGATGAGGCAAGCTAATGCCCAGAGTTGCCGAGTGTGATCGCTGATCAGAGTGGGCACCGAGGCGAGAGAATTATCGAGTCCGCTGACCCTGGTCCAGAAACCTGCCGCGCCGGGAATCGAACCCTGGTCCCGGGCCGTCCTCTGCTCTCGGGTCTGCCGCCTCTAACCAGTGAGCCACACTACTTCACAGTAAATGGGAATGCACACATACAGAACCATACATTCCACATGTGCATGCCTCGTACCGTATCATACATACAAGTGTGTAAAATGATCATGACTGTCTCATACCCATCTGCTGTACCTGTCACACCTCAATGCATCATGTGAATTTGGCACACATCAACAGCCCAATGATCACAGTAGCTGGAAAACTGTCACTTGTGTGCATGAGCTGATATGGTAGCACAAGTAAGTAACAACACCATACAGTGAGACAAGCCTTGCCAAGGTCAGCACTGACCCACAACACATGGATTTGTCACACATTATTGACATCAGTTTAACACTGTGAAGCATCATCAAACATCAAATGCATAAGTGACATGGCAGGGACTACAGACCAATGTGCGTCACACATAACGTGCTACCACCTGTGAATTATATTGTATAATAGAATTGTGTGCACAATGATGTGCCCTTAACCATGTTCCTGCTGTGTACTGATCCAGTGTTCACGATGGACATTGCCATTGCATGTGCCCAAAATTGCGGTAGCTACCTCCTGGCAACGGCGGTGTGACACCAGCACCACCCCCTTCACAAGTGAGGTAGTCATTGGTATGGAGACATGGGTAGATGGCGGTGGGCATGCTCCGCCACCCAAACCGCGGTAGCTACCACCTGCAATGGCGGTATGACACCAGCACCACCCCCTTCACAAGTGCGGTAGCCATTGGCATGGAGACATGGGTATATGGCGGTGGACATGCTCCACCACCCAAATCGCGGTAGCTACGGCATGGCCACGGTGGTGCGACACCTCCATGGATCATTGCCTACAGCCAATGGGAGCGATGATTGCAGTGGCATGATGCAGTTTTGAAAATCGCGGACGGCGTGCTCTGCCACCGCGGAGTCGGTCATTGGATGATTTTGAATGAGGCAGACCTGGACAACCAATTGTTGCAGCTTTGCACCTTACAAACGACCCCAGGGGGCTATAAATCTGTGGGAGTGAGCCTCACATTTCCACTGCTCATAGAGCCTGCTGCCTGGGACCCTCTCCTGCTGCTGCCTTAAGTGCCTGCTGCCTGGGACCCTCTACTGCTGCTGCCTCAAGTGCCTGCTGCCTGGGACCCTCTCCTGCCTCAAGTGCCTGCTGCCTGGGACCCTCTCCTGCTACTGCCTCAAGTGCCTGCTGCCTGGGACCCCTCAACACTCACATCCACCACAGGTGTTCCATGTCCACAGGGATGGCAAGGACAGAGAAGGTCCGTGCCAGTCCATTCACAAGCGAGTAGCTGGAGGTCCTAGTGGACGAGGTGCTGGCACAGGACCCACGACTGTATGGTGGCCCCAATGTAGTAGTAAGTCATCATGAAGGGAGCTGTAGGGCAGGGAGGGTGTCGGACATTTAGTTGTGCTGCTGTAGTATATGCCTGAGGGTGTGGGGTTGTGTCATACAATGACAAACAAGCTGTCTCCAGGGCGAGGGAATGTGTGGGTCCAATGTCACTGTTTTCCCTGCTTGCAGTTGTATGTGTGAGTGGAGTGTGTTACATTGTCAGCCATACAGAGCCACAGGATGTTGGACATGTTGGTGCCAGGACAGTAATTGCTCGGGTGAATGTTTCTGTGTGCCCCTGTTGTCCGATTTGTTATGAATCCAGAGACTAGGCCCAGTGCCTGCCCACCCAAACCAGAACACCACCAAAGAGACATGGTCCTTGCTCCTGTTCATTTACACTGAATAGTAGATATGCACCATCTCAGCACTGTATAATTGCACACTAACACACTTCTGTAGATGGCTATTTTGTTGGTGAGTCAATGTGCCCCGAGGCCATACACATTACAAACACATATGTTCACAGGACTTGCTCATTGAATGCTGCCCAGTCATGCACACAGTGCTTCTAGACAGAGATACATATAGGTATGTAATGTATGTAGTGGGCAGACATGCATGGGATTGGTGATCTTTGCAAGCCACTGAGGGGGTTCAGTGCTGTCATCCTGCATGTGTGTGATATTGTCAGGGACAGTAAACAACCGTTACAACGCAACTATTACAACGGACTACTTTTACAATGCAACTACTACAACGCAGGATCCTTTACAACGAATGCCTTTACAACAAATTACATTACATCGCAGATGCTATTACAACGCATGCCATTACAACGTAAGTATAGGTAAGTATATCATTTTATTAAAACATTTATTTCATTAAAATTAAATATAAATAATTTAATAAATATTTTAAAAAAATATTAATAAAAAAAGTACTTTAAATACATTAAATAAATTAATTTAAGTCATTTTAATATTAATTTGAAAAAGTTCTAAAAATAAAAAATATAAGTAATTTTTACCCCTACACTATCCAGCACTTACCCTACTATTACACCCACCTGGAGTTAGAATAGTAATTTTTACCCCTACATTATCCAGCACTTACCCTACTATTACACCCCCTGGAGTTAGAATAGTAATTTTTACCCCTACATTATCCAGCACTTACCCTACTATTACACCCCCCTGGAGTTAGAATAGTAATTTTTACCCCTACATTATCAAGCACTTACCCTACTATTACTCCTCCCTTGAGTTAGAATATTATTTTTAAACACCTACATTATTGTTAAATTAAATATATATATATTTAAAAAAGATTAAATAAATAAATTAATTAATTACATTAATTATTATAAATTAAATTATATACTTACCTATACTTACGTTGTAATGGCATGCGTTGTAAAAGCATCTGCGATGTAATGTCTTGCGTTTTAAAGGCATTCGTTGTAAAGGATCCTGCGTTGTAAAAATTGCATTGTAAAGGTAGGCGTTGTAAAAGTATGCGTCGTAACGTCATACATCCGTCAGGGACCCTCTACACCCTCACGTATGCATGCAATCACATCTGTTTAGCCCATGCAGAGTGCCCTTGTGAGGTTAACCCCAGTTAGGTCATGAGTCTGTGTCTTGCTACTGTACTGATAGATGTTGGTACATGACACTGTGTAACTGGTCATTTACCCTTGTTCTCTCCCATACCTGCAGCTCAAGGTACACCAGCGTAAGGCCGTGTGGAGGGCCATTGCAGCAAAGGTCCTAGCCCTGAGGGTATCCAACCGACGACGTACCCACTGCCACAAGAGGTGGGACGAGGTGGGACGACACCAGCCGGCTGGCAGAGAACGTGGCAGAGATGACATTGGGGCTTCAACCACGCACTGGGTGTTTGGCCCGGCGCAACTTAATAGCACTGATGGTCCGCATATTGGCAGTGACTAATCTGGAGCTGGATGCACGTCTGAAGGAGCATCGCCAGCAAGGCAGGGGTGAGTATTTGGGGAGGGTGACTTTGGCTGGGAGCGGATGCATGTGTACAGGGCCCTTGGCAGCGGTGGCCCATGTGATGTTCGTGTGGTTGTGCTGTGCTGTGTCATGTGCGTGGCTGTTGGGATGTGTGCTAGTGTCAGGCATTGGGCCAAACTGCTCTTACAAAGCTGATCCTCCCTGCTGTGCTTTCTCATATCCAGATGTGTAAGGATCCACATGGTTATTCAGCATTGGGATAGTGTGGGGAATCTATTAGGGGCTGAACAGCAGGGTCCACTATCTGAGTGTGACTGCACGTATGCCTACTTTGCATGCACCATGATCGGTGAGGCCCACACATCTGACAACAAGGTACCCCAAAGTACCACATGGTACTTGGTATGGCCTACTTGGCATTGTGGACTGTCATGTCCTAATAGGTGTGTGTGTGTTGGCCCCTCCTGTTCCCTGACAGTCTGTCAGTGGCAATGAGTGTTGGGACATGATAGGTGTGGGCAGGGCAAGTTGTGTGTCTGGTACACTTCATCCACCGGCAGGACGTTGTGCTGTGTGGCCTCAACAGGCAGATATTCAGTGTTACAGGCACTGTTGTGGTCTATGTAGTGTGTTGCTGCAAAGTGATTGCAGGATGTGGTGGTCTCCATGTTGATTTGGGCATCCCCTGTACTGCATTGATTGGATTGCTTGGTCCTGATGATGACAGTAACACAAACCTGCATCTCTCTCTCATGCAGAATCACCAGTGGACATGGAGGAACGGGAGCCGGAAACCAGTGGTGGCGAGAGTAGCACCACAGCTGCACCGGAGGCCAGTGACACAGAGCTCACCAGCGCATCTGAGGAGGACCGTAGTATGCAGGAGGAATCCGTGACTGAGACACAGAGTACTACATCATCTGATGTCAGCGGTGATGCATCCATGTTGGCAGGCATAGGGGATGGGGAGTGTGCAACATCATCTACCACACAGCGGTCAGTGCCCAGCCTCCCATCCACGTCCTCTGGTGCTGCTTGTGTCTGTGTCAGTAAGAGGGGACGAGTTACATTCACACCTGGCACCGCTGAACCTGCACCTGGCCCCCCTGCTGCCCTCAGTGCAGAGTCTGCAGAGCTCCTGTGCCAGCATTTTGTGGGCCAGACCGCTTGCTCAACGCCTTCAGTGCCCATGACAAGAAATTAGGCCAGGTGGTTGCCTATATGGAGGGCATACCCTCTGACGTGGGTGGGCTACACCTTATAGTCCAGGCTTTGTCGTCCGCAGTGACCTCTGCCCTTCAACAGGCACATGCTCCCAATCCTGCTCAGGTGCCTTTGTCCACCCCCAGTCAGTGGCCACATCAGAAGACACTGACCACGGTTCGCATGCGTCACAGACACGATACAGCACAAGGAGCACACAGCAGACACAACCCAAGCGGTCCTGCCCACAGACACCATCCCCACAGGAGAGCAGAGCCACCCCAAAATGCAAGGACAAGAGCCCGTCAGGGAAGAGCAAGGCAGAACAAGCAATGAGGCTGACATCAGGCTCACATGCCTCAGAGACATCACCAGCAAAGGACTCTCCTGTCCCTAAAACTTCACGCAGAGCTAGGCGTGCAGTGTCTGTGCCCACTGAGGAGGTGTTCTATAGCAAGGGTACACCTATGAAGGGCACAGGGCCACATCCCCCCACCACATCAACTCCAATTCCAAGCCCAGTGAAGCAGGTGGAGGAGGGCACTGTAGGGGCCACCCCTGGCAAAGAGGCAAAAGAGGGCACTGTAGGTGGGACACCTGGCAAAGACGCAAAGGAGGACACTGTAGGGACCAAACCCTGGCAATGAGGCAAAGGAGGGCACTGTAGGTGGGACACCTGGCAAACAGGGAAAGGTGGTCCAGATGCGTAGCCAGACAAAGCGTTCCACAGGATCCAGCACATCACCAGAGGTAGTGCCAGTGTCTGCACCTGATGCGGGACAGTTGGTGTATGTGCCTGCTGTGTCATCACCAGTTCCCATTAACTCCAAGTCAGGGAAGCCATTTCGTATTCCCATGAAGTGGAAGGGCACCCCTCCAACCTCTCCCACCCACACTGTGTCACAGTTCTGCATGACTCCACCTAGACGTGCCACCATACCACTTGGTCCAAACAGCCCTCCAGCTTGCCAAAGGACTGATAGCCCTAGATCACCTCTGCCTCTGTCTCCCCACTCAAGTGTTCCTGCTGTCCCCAACATACAGCCAGCTCCGTCCGCCTGACAGCCAAATGTGAGTGGCAGTCCCCCTCATACACCTGTCTCTCATATAGGTGTGCTAGTCCTGCCCATTGTTTGCCACCTGGGTGTGTTGCTGGTCATGGAAGGGTACATAGTAAACAAAAAGAATCCAACTCAGGGGAGGAGTGTTCAACAAATGGTGTTGAAGCATTATGGGCCCGATGTAGGTAGGGCGTTACCGATCGGTAACGGCCGAAAATACCGATTTTTGGCCCTTACCGATCGGTAAACAGCCATCGAGATGTAGGGAACCAAAAACATAAAGAATCGGATAGAAAACCGAATCGGAATGAGTACCGAATGGGAAAGAATCCGATACGTACATACCGAAAACCGGATATTTATCGAATCGGAAAAACACCGAATCGGATGCAAAGGCCGAATCGGTCCATGTACCGAATCGTTAGTGACTCCGAATCGGAAAATCACCGATTCGGTCCATGTACCGATTCGTCAGTGACACCGAATCGGAAAATCACCGATTCGGTCCATGTACCGATTCGTTAGTGACACCGAATCGGAAAATCACCGATTCGGTCCATGTACCGAATCGGTAGTGACACCGAATCGGAAAATCACCGATTCGGTCCATGTACCGAATCGGTAGAAAGACCGATTCGGACATGAGCCGAATCGGAAAACATGCCGATTCGTATGAATCGCCGATCGGGAAATTCCCCGATTCCGACAGTTGGGGAGATGTAGGGAGGCACAGAAACACCGAAATCGGCTCAAAATCGGTAGAAATCACTCGGTATTTACCATGGATTGCAATCAGGTGGTAACCAACTCCAACCCATATAAACAGTCCCAAAATGCATTGCAACTTGCAGGATGGCAGCTTTCTATGTCATTGCGAGGCGGCTACGG
This sequence comes from Lissotriton vulgaris, assembly GCF_964263255.1. Lineage (NCBI taxonomy): Eukaryota > Metazoa > Chordata > Amphibia > Caudata > Salamandridae > Lissotriton > Lissotriton vulgaris. The sequence continues at coordinate 262,120,259 of NC_141696.1, forward strand.
CCACAGCAGGAAGGACAGAGGGAATGGCTAAGAAATTAACAGGTCTACAGACAGAGGATAACCCTGTTCATGCTCACAGAGGCAGAAATACTACAGAGATACAGGCTGGACTCTGACACCATACTTGAGCTCATCAGGGATCTCAAGCCATTCTTGGACCACCACACCCCAAGGGCACACGCCATCCCTGCGCACATCCAGGTGCTATGCAGCCTACACCTTCTAGCGTCTGGCAGCTATCAAAGTGGTGTAGCAGCAGCAGGAGGGGTGAGCCAGAGCAGCCTGTCAAGGTTCTTCCACACATTCCTTGACGCCATGATACACAGGATGGACCAATACATCTCTTTCCCTGCAACCCACGCAGAACTGCTACAAACCAAAGCTGACTTCTACCAGATGGCACAATTTCCCCAAATCATCGGTTGCATAGATGGCACGCACATTCCGATTTGCCCACCAGCGGACACCGAATACATATACCGCAATCGCAAGTCTACACACACCATCAACGTGCAGGTGATCTGCAATGCAAAGTGCACCATCACAGACCTGGTAGCAAAATTTCCAGGGAGTACCCATGACTCCTATATTTTCCAACAGAGTGGCATATATGCACGGCTGATGGCTGGCGAATTTGGAGAAGGATACCTCCTAGGTGAGACACATCATCAGACCCCCATAACACTTAGTAGGTAGGTGGAATACATGTATGCATGTGTCTAATGTGACCCCTTTCTCTTCCAGGCGACAGTGCATATGCCCTCCGCTCATTCATACTCACCCCCTACCTCAACCCCTCCACACCCAGCCAAAGGAGGTATAACCGGGCCCACATACGCACAAGGAATGTTGTTGAACGGACCTTTGGCATCTGGAAAAGTAGATTCAGATGCCTGCACAAGAGTGGAGGTGCAAGGCAGTATACCCCCATCACCTGCTGCAAGATCATAGCAGTATGTGCAATGTTACACAACCTTGCGGTGAAGAAGGGCACTGAGGTGGAGTTGTCTGACTACGAGGACCATGACGACGACGAAGCTGTGCCACTGACACAGCCAGCTGGGGTGTGTACGCCAAGTGATGGCAGATACAGACGTGAGGTGAGGGTGCACCGCCAGCTGTTTGGCAAGCTGAGAACTATTTCTGACTGAGTACAGATGCAAAGACAGCAAAATGTTGATTGGAAAAAAGCAAATTTTAATTGTGTTGCAACACAGTTACGGCACTGATGTGCAACAAAAAATGGTGTATGGGAAATAAAATAAAGTCCAAGGTTCAGGTTGCCTCACCCGCCCTTGCAAGGCTATTTCTTTGCCCGCTTGCCAGACCCACTGGGGTGTCCCTCAGCCCCCTCTGAATGCCCAGCAGCATCAGCGGAGCGCCTGGTGCTCCTCCGTGGCTCAGACGCAGCGCTGGCCGGGCTGCTGCGGCTGCTGCTGTCCCCAGCATCACCCAGGTCCAGGGCAGGATTGGAGGCGGTGTTTGAAATAATCATGGCCTCCATCGCAGTGGTGATCCGGACCATCCCCTTCGTAAGCTCAGCCGTATGCTGACTAAGGACAGATTCCTGGTTGGCGCTGCGATGGCACAGTTGTGCCGTCGCCGCAGCAAGGCGGCCCATGGCGCGGTTCAGCACCCGGGCATCCCGCCTGCGCACCAGCTCATGCTCCTCCTCCTGTCTGCTAGTTGAGTGGGTGATGGCAGTGGTTAGCCTGCCTAACCCTGCTGCCACCTCCTTGTTCGATTCCACGACGGCCTGGAATCCCTTGACCAACTCTCCCATCTGCATGTTGTGCTGCAGGAGCTGGCGTTGGCAGGCCATAGTGGATCTTGCCTGTTGCCTCTGATTCTTCACCATCTGTCCCTCGAGGCCCAGGAATACACTGCCCTCCCGTGCTGTTGCAGCAGTGGTGGTGATGGTACGGCGCCGGGCACTGCTGCTTCCGGCCTGCTGAGTGGGCTGGGGTGCCACTGGTGGGGGTGTGGAGCTGGCCGGTCCCTGAGCCCCTGCTCCCAGGACAGGTTGAACAGGTGGCAAGGCCATGGTTGTGGCAGGAGCTGGTGTAGGCGGAATGGTGTCCCTTGTAGGGGAGTTCTCTGGGGAGAACTGCAAGGGGGGTGTGCTGGCCATTTCTGGGGAGTGCAGGGCATCGAAGTCAATGACCAGGACTCCCTCCATACCTAGCCCTGGGGTGTCTCCTTCCTCCTCCTCCTCCTGGCCAGCCTGGCTGGTGCTCGGCCCTGCGACTGCAGTGTCGGACGCTGCTGCTCCCTCTGATGGCACTGTTGTTCCGCCTGATGGGGCCCCTAGGTACAAAGAAGCATTTGTAAACTGAGTGCCGATGTATTACAGTCAGTACAATTATAGCATTCCACATGTCCTTGCATCTCCTTACACTGTGTCACACTGTTTCCTGTCTTGTGATTCTTCACTGCCATATTTAGCTAACTTCTGCTGACTACATGTACCATGATGCTTGTCTCTTGTATGTTGGTGACAGTACTGTGCTGGGGTTTGCCTATGCATTGTGTCTAATGGGGAGGTGTCTGGTAGGGTGTGTCATGATGCGCATGCTTCTTACCTGTAGCTGTAGCTCTCGCAGAGCTGTCCAGGGTCCCGATTCCACTGACACTCTCCCTCTCAATGGTGCTGGAGACCAGTTCCTCCAGGTCGGTGAGGGGTGGCGCCGGGTTCCTGCCTCCTCCAGTGCCTCCAGCCTGCCTCTGTATCTCAGCCATCTTCCTTTTTGTGAGGCTGCGGATGTCATAGAATCTTTTTTTGAGTTCTTCTACAGACCTGGGGGTGACACCCGCAGCATTCACCTTCTGGGCGATGTCGGCCCAGATCCTCCTCTTGGTGCTGTCTGGCACGTTGAGGAACAGCTTGCCAAACAGCTGGCGGTGCACCCTCACCACCTCCTCGACCAGCACCTGAAGTTCGGTGGTGGTGAACTTCGGCTTCCTCTTCTGGGAGGACTTCTGGCTTTCTGACTGCTCTGCCATGTTCCTCAGTTCAGTTCAGTTGGCAACCTCCTACTCCCACTGCTGCTAACTGTGAGTGTTGAGCTCAGGCTGGCTCTCCAGAAACTTCTTAATTAGCTGCACCTGCCAGGGTTGCCACTCCCTGTTTGGGTGGGGGAGGGGGAGCCACCTCATTGGCTGAATCGGCGTTTGCCGAATCGGCTTTTACCGAATCGGTAATATCCGATTCGGTAAAATCCGATTCGGTATTATCCGATTCGGTAAAAGCCGATTCGGTTCCTTCAATGCATTCCTATGGGCTTTTTCGCCATGGGTGTGTTTTCATGGCTACGATTCTCTGATTGCCGAATCGGATTTTACCGAATCGGCTTTTACCGAATCGGTGTTCGCTGATTCGGGACTATCCGATTCGGTGGTAGCCGATTCGGTAAATTCCGATTCGTTGTTAGCCGAATCGGTACTTTCCGATTCGGACCGTGCCGATTCGGAACGTACCGATTCTCATTACCGATGCCGACCGATTCGGTTTTCATTCGCTTTTTTTTCCCTACATCTCGTTTTCCGATTTCAGAATACCGATTCGGCCCGCCTCGGTATTTTGAAATCGGAAAATCGCGTTTACCTACATCGGGCCCTTAGTGTTTTGTAAAATACCCCTCACACACCAAAAGGCCCCTTGGTGTCATGCTTCATCATCGGGGTCTTCGCACCCCTCTAACGGGATGCGGCGTGCTATGACCTACGGCTAAGTGGGAGCACTTTTAGTTATTGACTATATGTGGTGCATGTGTTTTAAGGGTGCATTTATGAGTGAGTGGTGGGACGTGGTGATGGCTAAAAAGTACCTGGCACGTGAGTATACTCGAAAAAAATGTATTCCTAACTCCGGCTGGTACTATTAAAAAAAGTGCAGTGCGAGATCTGATCTGTCGTGATTATGGACAGGACCTCAGGTGTGTGTCGACATGTTTCAGAGGCAAAGCTCCTTCTTCAGGACGGGGGCACAACTTCCCCACCTTACTCACGTTTCATTAAATATTTATCAAAATGTATTTAAATTGATAAACGCGGCGGACGGGAAATTACCTATGTTTTGCTATACTAATATGGCAGACGTGAGTACCACTTCTCGCAGGTGGTGCCACCGCCCAACATCCTAATGGACCCCTTAGTGTTTATACAGCTCCTCACCTATTTAAACTTTTTATAATCTTTCCAAAAGGTTAGACTAGGTTAACTCCCATCTTCTAGGTTCTCTATGAATTACCCATCTCTCTTATGCAGATGACATTGTCTTTATTCACTTAACAAGAGTTGGCCTCCAAAGAGCTCACAACGAACTTGCAACCTTCGTCATGGCTAATGCTCTTGAATTTAACACCACAAAAAAAACAAAATAAATGACTGTCAGGAACCGACCCGGGCCACAACACCCAATTATGCTCAGAAAAATAAGTTTATATGTAGTCAGTAGCTACAAGTATTTGGCGCTGTACATGGAAAATTACAATTTCACAAACAATACCTCGACAAGAAAGGAAGCAGCCTAATATATGCAATCTGGTCAAATTGATCTAGTTTATTACATAATGCCTTGTGGTGGACCCAGGGAGAAGATCCCCATTCTACCTATGGCAAATATCTGAAAACATCACTGGAGAAAACAAACACAACAGAAATTTAGGCTCAGAACTTTTCTTTCCGAGTTTTTAGCCAGTTGTAAACAAAATGGCCAAAATGCACTCACAACTAGAGGACAAACTCAAGCTAGCCAATCAGTCACCATCCTGGATGGTTCTTTAATACTATCTACAGCGCGGCTGACCACATGCCTAAACACAACATTTTCTTTACATCTAAAGCCAATGGCCACTCGGTTTGGGTTTCTGCCAACCCTTGCTGAGTAACCAACCTGTAAATATAGTGCTCCCAAGACATGCAGATTATGGGGTGCAGCAGTCCAAGACTTTATTAATTTGAGCTGTTTATGTCCCTTTTTAATATCTTTTTTGGTTTTAATATAGAAAAAAGATTTTAATGATGGGGGCATTCGCTCTTGCTGACCAGCCTTAACTCAGGGTCTTGACCCAACCAACCCTCAAATCAACTGCAAAATTATGACATTTTTGATGTTTTATCAAAAAGCAATAAGGTCAAAGGTCCCTGTGATGATAATTATCTACCTAACTTCACCTGATGGTCTCACAGTTAAAACGTACTTGAGTATTTTACATTGGTACTTTGTGGTTGAGGTTTCCATCACAAATGTAATCTTATGGTTTGGATTTGAATGACACTGAATCACTTTAGAGCGACCAAGGGCTTGTGTGACCGCCTAGTTTATACCATAAAACACTACTGAGAAGTTTTATTTAGTATATTGACACCCATGAAATTTATATGTACTTTAATGGTCTCACTCGAATATTGTTATGGTTTTTCTTAACGTAAACAATAATGTATTGATTGATTCTTCAGTCAGCATGGAGATTTTTCAAAATTGTCAAAGAAATCATATTGGATGCTACAATATGTACACTTTTTGTAATCAAGTATATATCACCAGGTGCAACAACAGCAAATCCAATGAAGATGCTGGGAAGTAATGGTTTAGTTTACTAGGCGTAATGGTGCTGTAATTCAGTTCCTGAATTGTAAAATGGTAAAGGTGCAGTTAAATAGGAATTGATTTTGAACAAATTCCCCTTAAATTGTTCCTATGAATTTAAATCAATTACAAAATTTACATTGTTAAATGTTACACTTAACTTGTCAACAGAGACAAAGCTAAGATGGCAAGAATTGAGCCAATTTTGAGAAAAGATATGACTGTCGGTGTAAGTGAATTAAATGGCATACTATTATAATAAGAAGGCAGTGCCAGAGGAAAGGTTAGTGGGTTCAATTCTTGATGTTGTTATGCCCAGTTGGTGCACAAGTTATATAAAACACATTTGCTTTGGTATTTTAGGCTCGGTCAAATACTGGGAAGATATTCTTATATTCTTTAGTATGTTGATGGTAATGACAAGTCATCTATTTAAGTGATGCTTCACTTAACATCTATATATGTGGGAGTTGTTCTCCACTGTAGGAACAATTTTATGTTCTCTAGCTCTTTAAGACATAATGGTTTCAACATAAGTATTATCACGTTCTTGCACTGGGTTTGAGTAATGGCCTTATTTGTATAGTATCTTGTGAGTTAGCAATGCTGGATTCCTTTTGGCTCCTGATAGGCCTTGTTGAGCTGTGATGTAAGTGAGTGTTAGAGTGGAAAGCTATGAAGGCTGATATAGAATGTTGAGTTCACAGTTAGACGCACACAAATAAAGACGTGTAATACTAAGCTCACTGTGTAGTGTAGTCATTGGTTTGTACCCAGGCTGGGAAGAATGCTACAATTCGTGACGAGATAGGGAGTTAGTAACCCACAGATTGGCAGTGCTCTCCGGGAGAGATTGCAGTGGTCCAAGCAAACTGCTTGTTCATGCCACGTGTGCTGTTGTCGGAGTACGGAATCAACTCTTAATACATGTGGAGTCAAAGTGCAGCTCGAGCCACTGTGAAGAAGCTGAAGGTAAAGAAAGCATTGCAGAGAATCTACACGTTGTTGGCCAAGAACCTGCTGGTCAGGCCATACTTAAAGGTATTGTGCTACCAAGCAAAATAAAGTCATATTGCATATGGAGTGTTAACACTGAAGGGGGATACAAACAGGTTTTCAAAGAGCAGCAGTAGTGGCCGGCGAGTTGACAGAGTGGCGAGTGGAGGTTGGAGACGGGAGGGAAGGTGGTGAACTGGGACGGGGAGAGACTAAAAGAAACACTTACCTGCTCACAGCATTTTGCTCTTCACTTCTCCAGGCACAGGCTCCCAGAGTGTGCTGTGGCCATTCCTCATGCTGGAAAGAGGGAAAAACAACATGCCTGCTCTAGGGAGGCGCAAGGTTTTGGAGCTGCCCTAGTTTTAAAAGATGTTGTAAATCTGGGTCAGGGCCAAAGTCCATTGAAGTTGAGTGGGTACCCCACAAACAACACCCATGGAAGAACTCTTTCACGCAGAGTAAGGCAAGGCAGTGATGTGCTCATCCTTGCCTCACTTCATATCTACAAGGCCATCAAAAAACAATCAGGGTGGCTTTACATGGTCTTGTAGATATGGCTAAGCCATGAGCATCACTGGAATATCACAAAAAGTGATGTTCCTCCGGTGCACAGGGCTTGTAGATATGCCCTGTAGTGTCTTGCGAATTAGCAATGATGGAACCCTTGTGGCTCCTGAGGACTCATATCGTTTTGACATATTTGTGTGAGAGGAATGCAGTGAAGGCTGATTTAGACTGTTGAGATTGCAGTTACACACAGATGAATAAAAACGTGTAATGCTAAGCTGCTTGTGTTGCGTAGTCATTGGCAGGTACCCAGGCTGGGGTGTACACTATAATGCACCACCTTTCTTTCCCTTTGACATTAACATTTTCTGTTTTCAAAGCTTTGTTACATTCTCTCCAAAAATACTCCCTATTTAGGTCTTGCCTACAGACAGTTTCAGCTCTTTTGTTGAACGATATATTGTGCACAACATGAATACTTGTAGAGGGCTTTGGGTCAACACATTGCCATCGTTGTATGACTTTCTTGTTAATGTGCTTGTTTCTTATATGCCGGTGCTCATTATTTCTGTCTTTATTCCCCCAAACTCTTCAGAGCGTATCTACTGTACAATGTTTCTGATTGAATAAGGTAAATCCTTTTCCTTACAATCAGGAAATTCATTTTTACAATTTTTTCAGCACTCCATGGGAGTGCTTTTTTTATTTTCTCTCCCCTGTGTGCTTGTTTTGTTTCAGAATCCCCCACCTCCTCACTGCTGTGCATGTGCCCCCCCCCCTGCTCCGTTATTGTCCTATCCTTGCTGGATCTTCCATTATTCCATGTAACTATTTATCGCGTTTCCTTGAAAATATGCCCCGTTGCCTCAGCCGTACAATCTGCCATTAAAAGTATGGCTATATCAGTTTCTGACCAGGCGTTACAAACCTGCGATAACTGCGGTTAGTGCCTTTTATTTTATTTGCTCGAGGTTTGATAATCTTGAGCTGCCGCGTCAGTGCGGACATCAAGGGAGAAATACAAGGAAACGCCTACTTTGCATGTCATTAGCGATATTCATAGCTGACATGCAAAGTGGCATTTAAAGGGCTGCTTAAACAAGGATACATGCATAAGCGTGCCCTTGTTGATACTGCAATAGAATTATTGTCGCTTTTCGGACGAAAACCGCCACTAAAGCGGCGATAATTCTCTTGATAATATGCCTCCGTGTTCTCTGTACATTAATATATGCCTGTAATGTTGTCAGTCTACGCACATAACACAGAAAAGTCAGACGTGTTGGCTCCGTCAGTCCTTGATTAATTTAATAATTGGAGAGTATGTTTTTCTAAAAGTGCTGTAGGTTGGTTCATTACACAAAAAGCTTTCCCAGCTGGTTTTGACAAGCATTATAAACATTCGGCATCTATTGATTACTGAGTTACCTTATTTAATATTTAGTCGATTGAGTGTTCAGTGTATCTATTCGGCCAGTTGTAAATAATTATTGCAAAAAGACAATAGAAAGTTTTTTTTATAGCTTATAGAGAAAAATGATAATGTTTGAAGAAAGCAATCATTCTAAAAATGCTTGTGCCCAATTGCTGGAAACTGTTTTAGTTCTAACCCTTTCCATAATGATAATTCTAAATTAATGTAAATACCGTTACAAACTACTAGACTGTGTCACTGACTGCACGTTAGCGCCAGCCCATTTACGTTCTTCGTGGTTAATATGGTTAATTATGCATGATCCTACAGTACTTCTAATTACGCTCATTACAAAGTTGATATTAAATGCCCCTTTTAGCAGATGTGTTTTACAGAAGCTTGAGAACGAGGGAAGTTCCTGGAGGGAGATGATACTGACTGGAAAACAACAAACAGCAGAACTATTGTTAAACTGTCTAACATGATGGAAGTTGCCAGTAAATCTGCAGCCACTAATCAAATGCACCAGATGGCATTTTCTATCTTACCAGGTGCAGGAAACAGGATTGCAGATCCATGCTGCAAATCAATTAAATTACCTTAAATCACCCGGCGCCACCCTTCAAAAGTTTACTACAAAACTAGCTCGCAGTTGTCAAAAATGTGTTAGGTCCTGGATCTATTAAGAAATATGAACTTTTCTCTTTTATATGGGTACTCACTTAAAACAATGGCAGTTTTGTTTACTTTTCAGCTATACATACTAGTATCACTTTGTAGCGAATCCGTGGTTTGATAAAGTATAAGTATGTACACAGTACGTAAAAAAGGAAGGTGTGGCTATGTATAAAAGGCTGAAAACATTGATACCTTTGGGATTTACTGAAAGATAGCACGAACGATTAACTTCTTTCCTTGTACAGCGCCAACCGCATTGTGGCCTTTTCGCAACATATTCTTCCGGTGTTCCGCTTTAAAGTCACCTGTTTGAAAACCATCTGGGTCTCCTGTGTTTTTTTACCTCAGAATATTGTGTGGTTAGCACAGCATAGCAGATTTTTCTGCTTCTGTTTTAGGTCCACCTGTGGGGGGGCCCTAAGGAACATCAAATGAAATGCTTATTTAAACAGCTGTTGAAAGGATCTATAACAGTAACAACGTTTTGTGATTCTAGGAGGTTGGGCCAACTCTTTGATGCTGCACTAGGGCTAAAATTGATCTGTGTCAAATCCAGAAGGCATTTCAGGGTTCCTCAAGGTGGCTGGGGAACTAAGGCGAAGGAGCGTCTCCCCACTGCTTTTCGCAGTGTAAAATAAGGAAAAATAAAATCATAATAACTGGACGTTATTATCATTTTATTTGTTCCTGCTGCGGCATCTTGGCAGGTGGGCGGATCTGCTCTGCTGAGAGAGCAAGGGAGGAGTGATTTTCACTCCATAAGTGCGCATGAAATTTTGGCCGGATGTTTCGAACCGGCCATACATTCAAGCGCACTTAGCATGTTCTCCACCCAGGCTGCGTTACAGCCTGGGTGGAGAACATGCCCAGGCTCCCATTCCCATGGGTGGAGAACATGCCCAGGCTCCCAGTCCTTGGCTGAGCGCCAAACCACAGTGCTCAGACCAATCACAATGCTACATTGAAATATTGTGATTGGCTTTAGGGGAACATGGTAGCCCAGGTGCTTCCTGTTTGCTCAGGAGAAGCCAAGAAGAGGACGAAAAGGACAGAGGAGAGTCAGTGGCGGGCAAGCCAGCCGGCAGGCATGGGAATTTACTTATTTTTATACCACGCCCTTCTTCTCCCCCTCTTCCCCTTCCCCGTCTCACTGCTGCTTCCTGGGAGCAGCTGCCACTGAGTTTCAGCCAGAGGTTGCTGAGTACACACACAAGAAGGGTGTGTGTTTGGGAAGAGTCACTCATTCTACATGGTAGAGGCTCGTTTAGGTAGTTGGGCAATGATGGAAGATGCAGAAAAAAGAGGCCTCAAATTTGGTCAAGATGAGGTGTGGCTCCGGGTCGTGGAGTAAAAGGTACATATTCCTGGGTGTTCTACATATCAACTGATCGGACACCTTTTCTCTATGCTCTCATTATAAAAGTGCTGGCAATAGTTGCCTGGTGACAAGCTGTTTATCTAAGATCAGATACTATGACTGCTGTAGCTTCTCTCAGTATACAGAAACTAATTCTGTGGATTCGTAAAGCCCCCGACTGTGGACAGAAGCTGATTCATGCTCAGAATCTTGTTGGAATAGTACCTCAAAGAGAGGTGTAAGAAAGTGGATTATTATTTGGGATAGGTGATTGTCCACCTCAAGGAAGATTAACAGCGCTAACTTATCGGGGTGAACTCCAAAATCACTAAATTAACCTGAGCTCAACACCCTGGTAGCATTAACACAGGGCAGAAAAGCTTATCTGAGGGCAATGTGTAAAGTATTTATGCAGAACAGTGAGAAAATGAATTATTAGTTGGGAAAGTCCACCACAAACAATAGTGTTGATATTATTTTTCAGTCCAGGAAATTCTTCAGTAATTTAAACCTGAACTCAACCCTCGGAAACTATTGCACAGACCAGATAGGGTCTACCTGAAACAAAATTGTAAAGCATTTAAAAATGCCAAACAGTAAAAAATATAAAAAAAATGAAACCACAACACAATACAAATCCCACTCCACTTTATAATAATAGAGAATATTTTATAGAACAAGCTGCCATCAAATATGAAAAATCCAATAAGGGGAGTCTTTAATTCAAAGTCTGAATAAAGTTTTAGAGCACAAAAGTGCAGAATGCCAACCGCGGGCTAATGGTCACATTAGACTGGGACATGGGTTAGTTTTGAGGACTTAAAGAAATGAGGCCCAGGTAGGTCCCAGCCAAAGAGTACCTTCGGAGGTTAAATGTTTTCTGGAGAAATGGTGGTTGTTGACAATTCATCTGTTGGGCAGGCTGTAAGCTGGATCCCAGTCAAGGTTTGACAATGGCGGGTTGCTAAAAAAGTGGGGCTAGGTGTGGTCATCACTGAAGGTGGGAACACTGTTAGTGGGCGAAGTCTGGCGTCAGTGCCTAGGAAGGTCTCCACTTTGATTGGCTTCAGCTGGGCATCGCTCTTGGTGGAGCCCTCAACATTTGAAGTTAGAAACTTTTCTGGAAAACATATCTCCTTGAGCAGACAAACAAGTAGGATCTGACCACAAATCAACTTCAACAGCTTCAGCTTGATGCAGGTCCCGGTCTCCTGTCAGTTCTTAAGAAGCAAAGTTGTAAAAAAGATTCTCAGTCCTAGTTTTTGCAGTTTGGGTAGGAGGAATACACTCTAATGCCAGCCAAAGGTACCAGGACGTCAGGACAAGCACTTGGAGGTCAGACCTCACTCCAACAGAAGCTACTTGGAGGGTTCAGAACAGGTCTAGTTGAAACTGCTCAGATAGGCTCTTTAGGAAAGTGTGCTTCTTGCAGCTTTTGTGTCCAAGTTGCTTAGCAAGGGATCAGGCAACTGAAGCTTGGTGCCCATTTTGTTGTCTTGGGGGCAAGTCGGAGCAGGTTCTGCACATAGGATTCTCCTCATAGGTCACATTAAAAGTTTTAGTCCTTTAACTGTCTGCCAGAGGTGTTCTGAATATGATTCCTAGGGGTGCCACTTTTATACTTGGCATTAGCCTGCTGGTGGGAGTGATTCCTGACCCCTTTATAACCAATAGGCAAAGTGTTCCCATTGGTAACACTGTACACCTTTTCAACAGTTCCTATATGCCCCAATGCAAACAATCCCACAGTGCCTCTCCTTTCCTAAAGCCAAGATGGAAGAACATTACTTCCCTTGTGCAGAGCTCATGTGACCACCCTAGATGTGTGATTACAAACAACAGGGGATGCCCTAGAACCTGAACCAGGAGCTAATTAATACTGGAATCCAAACAATGGTAAAAACACTTAAAATTAAAGAAAATTTAAGGAATCAAGATAAAGAAAAAACAGTAACATAATAGAATTTACAATTGAAAATAAAATGAAGAAAAGAATAGTGGCAAAAGTTTAAGACACACACCACCCAAATACAGGAAGTGTCTTTCAGTTAGAAATTGTATTTATCATAAATAGATACAAACAACGATAATGGCGCTCATGGAGTTACACAAGCAATACAAACAATATTGTGTAATCAAACAATGAGTGGCTGAGGAAAATACAAAAGCAAGGCTCAAAACAAAACTAAAAGACATAGAAAACGAAACACTTCCTCTTAATTTAGAACCACATCTTCGCGTCGCCAAAACATCAAACATGTGAGCGTCCAATAGACTTCAATAAAATATCTAGGATAGAAAATGTACATGGGCAGCAGAACAAAATAGTAACAAATTATAACAGAAATTGTACAATAAACCACAGAGAGTTTATCATGTTGGCTATAGATAATGAAGATGAGAAAGAATCAAACAGACCCACAACCAACAACCAAGGATCAGTGCTGGAACAGAAAAAGGAGAGGGGGAGAAGTCTAAACCACGAGAAAAAGTTGTGCCAATTATCAGCCAAAGAATGGGAAAAAAGGAGAAGGAACAATATCAATCACCTGTATCACAAGGATACAATCATCTACATTAGATGATGAAGGAGGCTCAATGAGTGCAAGGCTTCAGTGCCCTTCAGTCTGTTATTTTGCAGGTCCAGAAAGTATTATCAGAAGGGTGTCAAGCATTTATTGTTGACACCAACTAATTTGTGGGAGTTATCCCTTGCTTCTCCCTACCTAAAGGAGTAAAAGTTCCCAAGGACAATCTTACCCACTTTGGCTGATGTTCCTGTTTGCCTTACTGCAAACAATCCCACAATGCCCCTTACTCCTACAGTCCAAGGAGGAGAAAGCTTTTCTCTCTTGTGCAGAGATCTTGTGTCTACCCAAAGTGTGGTCAGGGAAGTGAGCATTTCCTTCCACTGTGTCCACTCCAACCCAGCTCTGGGGATAGCTTCCTTCCCAATAGAGTTGGTACCAGTCTTGGTACTGTGGGATTTTTCAGGCTGTCCTTTATACTTAATTATGAATAGACAGGCTTCTCCCCATTTCCTTTCCAGTTAAGAAGGTTCCTGCTCATTTAAGCCATCCTCACTGAGCTGATAGGGATCGAATGCACCACACCCAGTCCATCATATCACCAGGCCAAAGCCATTGTTCTGCTCTGGGAGGAGATTGTAAACCTGTCTCGGCTCAACCACTTGCTGGAGAGATAATGCAACCCTTGTTCCAATTTTAAATATCTGACAACATACCTTGTAGGCAACAAGGAGGACTTGGGGTGACTCATTGATTTTTAAGAGAAATGTTTCTCTTCTGCTAAACGTTTTTTGCCGCGTTTGAAAACAGGCTTTCAGGCTGCTGCAATCAGGCTACACATGGTGGACCTGAAGCTATGTTTTACAGGCCCGCTCTGTTGATGGTACAATAAGTGCTGCATTTCAGAGGTAGAACTTAACTTTCAGGTCCTGAGAACATGTTCTACACCATGTACTCTGGAATAATAGCCAAGGTAAATATGTAATTATGGTATAAGCCCACTTGAACATGTTTATACCGGGTCACAGGCACTTTACTCCTGTTAAGCAACGGTATTAGTGAACAGAATGTTAAGTCTAGAAAAAAGAGAGTCTAGAAAAAGGTAGACAAATCTAGGGCGACCTACAGGAGACAATGCCCAACATACACATGTAGAGAACTTCAAAACACACAAGGTGTTGGATGGAATGTTGCACATTGGCAAAACATTCCCCCCGCAGTCACAGATCTGGGTTTAATCCATTGTTATTTTGCTCACAACACCACCCCAGTCCAGACATGGCCATATGCAAATCAGTCTTGACCCAGCTTGACTCCAATGGGGTAGTGAGCAAGGGACCTACGTCTGGGCATACTATTCCCACATAGGGCGAACAGCAAAACACACAAGGTGATGGATGGAATGTTGCACATTGGCAATACATTCACCCCCAGTCACTGGGGTGGCGTGGTGAGCAAAATAACGATGGATGCTTGATTCCGGTCCAGGGAAGACATGGCTTGGCAGTTCGGGCTGGACTGTTCCCATGAGGCACAGGGTCAAGACTTATTTGCATATGGCCATGTCTGAACTGGGGTGGGGTGGTGAGCAAAATAACAATGGATTAAACCCAGATCTTTGACTGGGGTGAATGTGTTGCTAATTTGCAACATTCCATCCATCACCTTGTGTGTTTTGCATGTAGAGAACTTGCCATATAACAAAATGACCAAAGGCACTTATGGACCTAAAGCTCTGCCTCTCATGTATGGGTGGACTGAAAACATGATTGCAATGGACCAAAACTATACCCATATGAGGACTTCATTGACACCACATTGAATTCACATGATCTACGTTTTGACCAGTTCATGTTCCAAATTTGTGACCCTGGGATATGCAAAGATTCCAGAACTTTCCCTCAAAGAATTGTAAGGAAAATACATGATAATATCCAAAAGTTTAAAATTTTTGGGGCACTCTGCATAAAAAAACTCAGCCGGATCCATGCAAGTCACACAACCGTGGACTCCCCTCCTTACATAGCATTTCTTGGGTGGTGGCTCAGTTTTCACCCAAATATCACAACTATCCACATGACCAGAATGGGTCAATAGCCAAGTCTAAATCTTGATAGTTCCTTGTTGGGATTAGTGGACTTTCCTGTAGGATATATTATGGCTAGCCACTTTAGCAGGGTGTTGTTTGTGTTGGAAGAAGTGAGGGAAATATAATAGATAACTAGGGGCCAGATAAAGGTAATCCAGATTTACCAATTCTAAACTACTGAATTTTACAGATTCGGTATTTTAGAATCGGTAAATAGGATGTAGGTATTCATTCGGTATTCGGTATTTGGTATTATGGGAAATACCAATTCGGTAAATACCGATTCGGTATTTACCGATTCGGTATTTCCCATTCATCCCTATGTGCCTCCAGGCCCATAGGAATGAATGGGAATTACTGAATCGGTAAATACCAATTTGGTAAAATGGTGAACACATTCAAGGGTGGCAGGCTGTCACTTTGACACCCTGTTGCACCCCTAAATAGTGCATGGGTGCACATGTGGCACACATACATGCTCTAAGGGCATGTATGACTGCCACGTGGCACTGTTATAATTTACAAAAAAATTGCTTTTGTAGGGTTTTAGATATTTACCACCAACTTGTAGTTGGTGGTAAATAACGAATCCTGAAATGGGAAAAGCACTCATTTGAGTGCTCCCTACATTAAGGATTCAGTAATTTACTGAATCAGTATTTCAAGGAATCGGTAATTTAATGATTCCTTAAAATACCGATTCGGTAAATTACTGTATCAGTAAAATGGCCACCTACATCTCAAAAGCCTAATACTGGTCGGTAACGGTCGAAATTCGGTAATTTTGGCTGTTACCAACCGGTATTGGGCGACCTACATCTGGCCCTAGAATGCTTGGAAATATCAATTGTATTTCTCATCATTTTCAATAAGTCAGTGTATTAGAAAAAACATCACCTTAATCACGATTCAGACCTGTGCAAATACCCACTATTATTAAACTCATTATTTTAAGCACATTTGAAAACATTTGTAGCTTTTATTCATGGCCATTTTTCATTCATTGGACTTTACCATATAATTCGATGAACAATTGGTATTTAATGAAAAATGCTTATCAGCTACAGTTCAGTTATTGGCCAAGTTGCAGGTTTTTGGACAACCAACACATATATAAATGTCAGCAACCAAAAGAGTCTTATCTGAACAATGGTATCATATTTTCATAAATCAGTCATAAGTACACAAAATTACAAACGAAAATGTCAGCTGTTTCTAGTTTTTCCTACGTCTTTTCAACATTTTTACATTTCACTGATTAATTACCTTGGCCAAATCATGTGCGATCTGCACAAATTAACCTTATCTTCCTTTCAGAAATGTATAGCGTTCTGGGTTCACATCTGTTCCCACAATAAACTAAAAATAGGTGAAAACTGCCCCAAAAAATTATAAATCAAATATTACTTTAAAAAAATGCAAGTATTGTGGTAAAAAAGGATTTGGCTGCTACTAAAAACTGGTAAGAGGGTGGCCTTCGGATTGCAAACCCTTTGTTTCCTGTCATTTGTAGGAAAATACATACGCTTTACTGCACAGCACGTTTTTCTCATTTTTCAAAGATTACCCTTAATATTTTCTACATTTCTCAATGAAAGGTTAAGAAGACGCTTGGTGCTTTTGATATGTTATGGTATGCAGATATGTACAGCGCACTGTCTCCCGGGAGGGTATCTTGGTGCTGAGCTGGTGTGACACTAGGCACACCTAGGCTCTAATGAAACTACAAGAAAAGCTAGGTCTTCTGCTTCTTGTGTAATTCCTGAATTGAGCAGGATGCTCTTATGTGTAACAGCAGGCTGCTCCAAACTTTCGTAACTTAGGGGGTTGAGAGTGATTTGGGCTGTACCGGCATAGATGGTGTTCCTGTAGCCCAGCTTGCTTGTGTCCAGGTTGTTCATGATGGTTTTTCAGGTGCTGCTTTGGAACCATTTGTAAATCTTCCTTAGCAGTTTCAGCGTACGGAAGCATGAGGCAGTGACAGCATTGACTTGGGTAGTCCTGCCAACTTTGCTGTATTGGTGAGCAATATATTTCTTCACTCTACATTATGTTTGCAACACAGAACTGCGGCCAAATTCTGGCAACTGACGCATGGCAGAGCCTTTCCTCATCTGTGGTTCACTAACAGTAGTTTGGCAAGCACATGCAAGATTTGCCATCCTCTGGCACAATTTTCAGTCACTTGGAAGACAACTGGAGAGATTTCTCCATTGTGGGTAGTCGCTGGAGGTCGCAACTGTTGAGTAGAAAATATACTTGAGCGGCAGCAAAATCAACTCCAGAAACTGCACCTTCTGGCATACTACGTGATGATTTCTCAGTGTGGACATGGTACCGGTGCTAAATCACAGTGCAAGCAGTGTGGCACGTCTGTATCTGCCCGTTCTTGGAATTCTTCAGAACCTCGCAGAATTTGTTTGTAACCCCACATAATTCTGCAGAGTGACACTCTGTGAGTTCCTCCTAGGCCTACTTTGCTGTCAATGATGATTCCGAGGTTCTTGCCGTGGTTAGTGAGGGGTGTCACTCCTAGATCTGTGGCCAACAGGTGGAGACTTATGGCAATGTGCATTTACCGAGATCATGTCTTGTCAGTGTTCAGCTTTAGACAGCTAATCTTTGGCTAGTGGGCGACTTCAGTCAAACAGACATTAAACCTTATACTGGTACTGGGCATCTTTGCCATAAGGGAGCAAATGAGTTGAGTGTTATGGGTGTAAGACTGGATGTTGGTATCATGAGAGTGGATGATGCTGGCTGCAGGGATCTTGAATGCATTGAAAAGGGATGGGCTTGGGGAGGATCATTGCAAAACTCTGAAGATGAGTTCAGGGCGGTCCCAGGTATACAGTACCGGGCTGACTGACTGGGTCCTTAGAGTCAGGAAACAGCAGGTGCTCCAGAGTGCATGTCTTTAGATTTCAATCCCATGTAGGTGTGTGAGAATGGGATAGGAGACTGGGTCAAATGCTGAGGAGAGTTACGGGAGGATGAGGACTGCCATTTTTCCTTTGTCCCGAGTCATGTTGATGCCATCCATGGCAGTACTAAGGGCAGTTTCCTTGCTGAGCAGACAGAGTGGTGTCAAGTAGTTGGTGGTCATTGAGGTATTTGTTGAGGTGTCTGTTGATTTTCTCAAAAATCTTGTCCAGATCGGTCTGCAGATGTCCAGGACTGAAGGGTCCGTAGATGTTTCTTTAGCAATGGGAGGACATGTCCTTGTTTCCAAGCATTGGCATGGTCATGGAAGAGATAGAGGCATTCTGAATGAGTGTTACATGGTACTGATTAGTTTCTTCTGGGGTGATAATAGGCCATGGGGCTAGCATTGGTTCTATGGATAAGATCGGAAGGCTTTTGACAAGGTCTGTCAGGTTGGGTTGTGGTGTGGAGTTGCTGTAATGGCAGTAATTTTGTTGCTGCAGAATTGAGATCAATTGTTGCAGAGGTCCTGTGAGGGGGTCATTGAGTTGGAGGCAGCCCATGGTGAGGTGATATCTTTCACATTGATGAAGATATAATTGATTCTGTTGGTGCTAGCATTGATGTCGTCTACTAGAACAGTGGTTTTGGTGATCTGGATCCTTTGGTTGGTAACGTCTTAGAGTGGATTTGAATGTACCCCTGTCTGCATTGGCCAGTCTCATTCTCCATTTGTGCTCCAGTTGTTTGAAGTGGCATTTCATCAGCCTGAGTTCCTCCATATACCAACAGGCTTGGGGTCTGGATCATGTTTTATTGTTTTGTTTGATAGAGCCGAGGGAGTAGGCACAAGAAGTGATCCAATTGTTGAAATTCTTGATGGCTTTGAGAAGGCTGTTGCTGTGTTCGGATCGGTGGGTGTAGAGAGCGTTGTTCCAGTCCTTGTCAGTGATGCTGTACCAGTTTTGGCTAGTCTGGCAGTGGTGTGTCTGTATTGTACCTGAACAGCGATTCTGAACTTGACAAGACTGTGGTCTGTCCCGGGAATAGGTGTGGGTTTGTCGACTCAGATGTTGTAATGTTATTGATATTTTGAAGCTCATTTATTATTTAACACACATTGAGAGGTTGATTATGATGGTGGAGGGACCGGAGTCCATCCGACATCGGCCTGGAATGGTAACTGAATGACTTCCTGTTGTCGGTTACAACCCATGAATCTGGATAGGACAGAACCATGTTCTGTTGCATGCATACTTACAATGGGAGCATGCATTCCAAACGGAATGCATGCTCACATTGTAAGGGGAAGAGGTGCACTTCATTCCTGCACCAATGGCAGGCTCCCCAAGGTGCTTGCCACCGGGTGCAGGGATAAACAGGGGGGCACCATAGGTGTCCCCTGGGCCACCATTCGGCGGCCTTGCACTCATGGGGCCCTGCTGGGGGCTGGAGAGACGTAGCTGGGGATTACTCTGGGCCTTACGAATGGTGGTCGGGCTCTCTGAGCCCGTCGCAAACCATTCAGAAGACCAATTTGGATTCCCTTCCGACCAAGCCCACCGAAATTGGTGATTACGATGCAGGCAGGAGGGCTCTGACTGATGGTCGGAGCCCTTCCTGTCCGCATCATAATCGGGCCCTAAGTGTTTGTTATAGTTGTCACCATATGAAATTGATTTCATGCTTTTTCCTAAAAATATCTTTTTTTGATTGTGGTAGTGATCATGAATTAATTCCTATCAAGATCTGTTAGTGCATTGTGGAAAGTATGTATAGGAAATATTTTCTCTCTGACAAAGAATCACATAAAAAAAATTAGTGGCCCTAGGGAAACAGCAATGTTTTGGCTACTGTACAATGGGTTGAGTACTAAGTTTTACAGTCTTTTCATTTTTCTTTGGATCATCTAGTTATTACTGCAAAATGACCTGCTGCACATCAACAGCCGGAGGGACACCAGCAATGACATCACAACCACCGCAGGTATCTGATGTCCCCAGTCACCCAAGCCACCACACCAACCATCATCACCACCGCAGTGGACTCTGTCATCCTCCAGAAAATTATGCAGGACCTGGAGGAGACTAGGCATGGCAGAAATAACTTTTGTACCGGGTGCAGGATGTGGAGGCCTACATTTTATGAGACATGGAACTTGTTGGAAGTGGTGGTGAGAAAGAAAGTTGAGGACAGGGTTTATTTGGGGGTTTGGGGTTGGGTGTGGGGGTGAGTTTTGTGGGAGGATAGGGTGGAGAGAACAGTTCGCTACAGGGTAATTTGGGGGTTTGAGTGAGGATGTAGGCCTGTTTGGAAGGAGAGACTGGGACTTTTATACATTTTTGTTAGACTAAATCAATGGGATTTTATTGATGATCATAAATATATGTCTTTGCATTACTGTTTCGAAGAATACCATCACACCTTCTCTTTATGAATTTTAATATTTTCCTGCCTAGTCTCATTTTCGATGTATTGTAAACTACTCTACTTATCTTATCTTATCCAGTCCAGAACACCACCACAAACTGTGTTCTAAAACAGAATATGACCTCCCAACCTTTCTACCTTTGCTTGATGAGGTTGAGCAGAACCCACCCTCCCAATATCAGTATAGGTATACTTCCTAAGTGTGCTCGCCCTATCCTCTGTAACTAGTGACTGTTAATTGGGTCAGCCAACATATAGCAAAATAACAATGCTTGCTTCAGAAGAACTTCTTTTCTTACCTGAGTTGATGAAGCAATGGCTTAAACCTCTCCTATAATCGGTCCATACCTTAATGCAGGGTCTTGCAAGCAGCCTTCTTAATGCTTGTGGTGGTTGACCAATGGTGCTAACAGGCACAACATCTCAAGGGTTGAATCAGAACATTTTAAATGAACCTTATAAGGTGAATTTGTGCATTACAGCCACTGACTAGACAAAAACAATCCAAGACTGAAACTACAGTGATAAAATAACAGTTAACAACATTGGGTCGGGTTACATACTAAAGTAAGCATAATTAACCCCACAAGTCTAAGGATGAGTAAGTCGGATTCAGTAGAAGGTTACCTCAGTAGAATGTGATACATGGGGTGTAGATTGTGGAAAAAGTGCACAGTCATTGTCCTTGGACAATCATCTTTTTATTTAAGTCTCTACACTATGATGTGTCTTTTATGTATAGATAGGAGGGGTGGTGTGAGCAAATGTCAAAATTAGTACTAACTTCCAGCTTTAACTGTTGGCATTGCATTAACTGCATCTGCCTCATCAAATGGGAGATCTCTTAATGATGTAAATTAACATAAAACTTAACTAATCACAAAGGTTTGGGGGTTTCATGAATGGATGGGAATGGCTGAATTAGAGAAATGGGAGGGATAGAGAACAACAACATTCATCAAGTTGAAGAGTCAATTGCGAAAAGCAAAAAGGCAAAAACCTCTTAAGCCCTCAGACTCCCAAGTAATCTAATTGATTTGTTACTAATGGCTAGAAATATGCAAAACAGAGTAGACCCACAAAGTTCAATAAAAGTTAAAGTTATGAAAAGAAAAATTATATTATATAGCAATGGATGGCACATCTGCATTCTTGTAGCATTGTCCATCTTGGGTCAGGGTTGTACCTCAAACCTGGAGCACTAGGGAACATTTTTCTTACATATGAGAGCTCAAAAATAAAGTGTCAATATTGGAGAGTCAAGCTAAGCACAATGGTACTTGAGGAGCAAGTGGGCATAGGCTGGTGCACTTGCGTGCTATTACCTTCAACTGAGAAGAACCACTCTCATACCATCCAGAACAGACAAGTAGTTTCATGTACCCGGCTGATCACTCTTACAATAACAACATTTTGTTGTATGCAGTATGTTAAAACATACCACAAACCAATCTCTTGATCAGAGTTTGCCATTTCAGAGTTTGCCATTTCAGCCACTAGTCTGCATTTTCACAATCAAAGCACCTCTGAACACCAGAGTAGTTGGCCGCTTTGACTCCTTTTTCCCCCCACTGAAGTAGATACTAGGCAATGGTCCTTTTTCTAGTCACTGGCAATGGTAGTTCAAGATCTATTATTTCAGTCAAAAGAGATAGACCAGATGTGTTGATAAAAAAATGAAAATAATTTGGGCATTAGTCATTTTAGTTTGGTCTCCTTAAGTTAAATGACTGGTCTCAGAAAAACCTAGACATGATGGACTTACGTTAACAAAAAGATAATGATTGTGAAAGTGTACATCTCATTATGTGAAAGGCAGGCATTTATTGATGCTGAATGATGCCCCAAAACAATACATTATTACATTTACCTTACCAGACCTTCCCATACACCACAACATGATGAATCATTTATTCAGTAAGGTGCAAGTATGGTACCATTTCCAAGTGTCTAGTGTCTATTTGTCCTATTGGGACTCTATGGGATGTTCAGCGAGGCGGGCAACAAAATGAAAAAATGAATAAAAACAACAACACTGTACTACAACCAGCCAAAGCACAAATAAATACATTAGGAAAAGGAAAGAATGACCAAAAATGCCTTAGGCCTCTTCTATCAATATTCCTAGCAAATCGCTTTTAAAAGTGGAATAAAGGGATTGAACACACACTGGCTGTACAAAATGGTAGTCGATAGCTCATCCACCACATAGCCACCAAAGAAGGAGGCATGGAAGACAAAGACAAAATGGTCACCATGACCACAAACACACACACATGTACAAACACTGGCCACCGCCGCACAGCCAGCAAGGAAGATTCATGGAGAAGAATGAACATAGGGCAATCTATGGCAAACACACACAAACACACACTAGCTACACAAAATGGCCACTGCTGCATGGTGAAGAAGGAAAGAGGCATGAAGAAAAAGAAGAAAGTTGCCAGGTCCTGCTTGGAGCACCTAACCTCTCAGAAAAAAAAACATCTTGTAGTGTTACAGGAAAATGTTTGCAAAGATATTATTATCAACAGGCACATGTAACCTCCTTTTTGCATTTAATCTACAGCCATTCACAACCTCCACGGCATAAGAAAAAGGTAACAAAAATACTGGTGGATGCCCTCCCTCAAACATCAAACATTTTCCAAAGTGCTACATTGAAATGACTTGATTTCTCCCAAAACGTTAATATTCTGCTGTGGATGCAGAAAGGATTGCAGACAAAGAGAGAGAGAGTGATGTTCTCCCTTCAAAATCCAACTCAAAAGTGACAAACGGTTGGACAAAGCAGAGACAGGAGTATTCAGGACAGAAAAAGGGAGATGCTGGTATATGTGCAGATCTATACCATTTCCTTCCTCCTTAAAAAAAAGTGCCATTGATGCTAACAAATAAATACCTAAATGGTCCATTCGAGTAAAATATCAACTCAAAAATGCATCTCGTTTTGATTTTCTGCAGCTCAAGTAAAAAATCTACTTGAAATGCTGACTGGAGAACACCTGTTTAAAGTACTGCCGCCCACGTTCAAAATGACCAATGAACATTCTGATTGCGCTTGAAAAACGTGACAGTTCAAACTCTTGTGGTGTTTCTTTGCTTCTCATTGTCAGATGTTCCCCGAACAGTAGACTCGGGTATGTGATGAGGTGTTATGGCATTACAATAGATAATTCTGCATCAAGAATAATGTGCAATTACCAAATTAATCAAATAACTCCAGAACCATTAAATTATGCCCAGTCTACAGTTTTCAACCATATACTAGGGCCTTATAGGTAAGTTAAATATGCTAATTAGTGGTATGCCAATTTCATCAGCTTAAAAGGTGGAGCACAAGCACTTTACCATTGGTTATCAGGAATAAAGTGCACAGAGTACTACAAGACCACGATTCCTACAATAATTCTTGTCAATCCATTTTCTTGCAGATCTAATCTGTGAATTAGATGTGGGAGAAGATAATTGCTGTTTTACCTTGCTATTTCAGGTAGCTCAATTTTCTAATCAGGGTCAATGAAGAACTTCAGTTTTATGCATCCGTGGCATGCCTATAGAGTTCCCAAAAACTGTGATGTGTGGCCATAAACGCCAGATCCATTTTTAAGCTGAAATATGTTATAATACATCATGCCATTTAATGTAAATTCATGCCCTTTATCTCAGTATGCATCAAAAAGCTACCAACTCTACAAAATGCCGTGGGCTGCCTCCTGCTCAGGATTCCAAAACCCCAATCTTTGTCTAAACCAATGAAGAAGCTTCACTGGTTGCCTATCTGCCACAGAATTACTTTCAGAGCTCTTCCACAGCCAAATCTGTGATTCTGCCTAATTTCAAACGCGCATTCTGGAGAGGTTGCAGATTTGTTCTGGGTGCCTCCACACCTGGAACAAGCTTCTGCATCACATTAAATCCTCCACAAATCTTCTGACTTTTAGAAAGTGTCTCAAAACTGTGGTAATCAAAAGGAAGATGGATACTTCATGTAAAGTAGGTCAAGTTACTTTATTTAAGTTGGTTAGTTAAGTTATAATGATAACCCCATCAGGAGCAGCTGTCCTGCTGCTCAGCCCTCACTCAACTGACATTCATAACATACTAACATTCCACTCATCCAACATTCTACAACACATGCATTCTAGCTGAGCAGCAGGGAGACTCAAGATACAACATATCTCCCTTCGTTATAGGGACTAAGGGAAAAAATTGCATAGTGAACAAATAAGATAATGACCACATGTTAAGTACACGTAGTCACAAACTTAAAACAATGCACCAATAAAGCATATGCAAATATGCAACACAAATCTACCAATGAACTTACAAACAAGATACATCCTGAATCGCTATACCACGATTCACCAAACATCAAAAGAAAACAACCCGAGGCACTATGTAACGCCTCAACTCACACACCACAGTCTGAGCAGAACGTCACGAAAGATCCCTGAAATAAAGCGCTATCCATCATCATAGACCATCAATCCGAAATGCCACACATCATACCAGTTGGCCAGACCAGAACAACATGCAGCACTCACACAAACAAACCATAGCACGAAATAACAGGAATCAACGTGTACACTACAGACAAATGAACAAGCCCTTACAAAACTCATTCACATACCAGATCGAGCACTTACATAACTCAATCATAACCAGAACGAGCACTTACATAACTCATTCATACACCAGAATGAGCACTTACATAACTCATTCTCACACAAATGAACAAGCCCTTACATAACTCATTCATACACCAGAATGGGCACTTACATAACCCATTCCTACACCAGAACGAGCACTTACATAACTCATTCTCACACAAATGAACAAGCCCTTACAAAACTCATTCACACACCAGATCGAGCACTTACATAACTCAATCATAACCAGAACGAGCACTTACATAACTCATTCGTACACCAGAATGAGCACTTACATAACCCATTCCTACACCAGAACGAGCACTTACATAACTCATTCTCACACAAATGAACAAGCTCTTACATAACTCATTCATACACCACATACTACATAACCACTACCAACATGAGTTAATGTGTCGCCTAACATCTAAGCACGACACACACACAACACTAGTTGTGTAACAACCCCTAGTGAAACGATCACCAACACCAACAAAGCCCTCTAACAACCAAGTGACAACACCCAATGTGAAACAACGAGTACTCACACAGAAAACAAAATATGAAACATTACCTAGATCTCCATTCACTCACAGCAGTAAACTACACCCATCCTCAAGAACACCCTTTACATTGCACTGCACATTAAAATCAGCGACAACTGTCTCATGAAGGTGTCCGCAGCGGCATAATTCTCCATTGCAGGTACAGATTTCGTTGTCTTCTACAGTGGTAAACCTCAAGTTCTATCAAAGTTATTGTCTCTTGTTCGCACACTCGCAGTTTATCTATTAAATGCAGACCCTTGAGTATTCTCCTCGTGTAAGGTACTTCCACTCTTCCAATTGAAAACAAACAGAAGTCCTGCACCCAGTTCATGTATATACTGCTTGTTGCTATTAGATCGTGCTCCTTCTTGTACATACAACTTGTTGCCACTAGATGGTGCTCCTTCACTGTAACACGATGTCTCCACCAGGCGCGTTATTTCAACAAGACGCATTGCTCACTTCAGCGTTCGTTACCACACAACTCACCCGGTTCCGATAACATAATGTGTCCAAATATCTCCTCCAGACGCACTGCTCCACTAGAAACGGGTTGCCCAGTAACCAACAACATACAGAGTCTCTAGATGGCCACCACGTAACGTCATTACGTAATTTCCACTTCTTGTAATGACGCTCGTTTATTTGCTGACACTCGTTTCTTGACACTTCCTGCAGTGACGCCGCTTCTTCCACTTGCCTCCCGGTTAGCAACAATGGCCCCATGACGGAAGATTCCAACAGTGAGTAGGCTCGTGTTTCTCTGCTCGAGCCACAGATTATCATACTTTCAAAGGATGCCTATGGTTGATCTAACCGTTTTTACCACTTAAGCTACGTTTTAATTTAACTACCAAAAAGGCTTTTCCTCACAGTTTCAATCAGTGTCAGTCTATTCTCTGCTTGGAGCACAATTTCCATTAAACATCCACAGCGCTAATTTCTTCAGCCCTGCTACAGTTTTATTTTATTTGCGTTTTGACAGTCACAGAGCACACTTTCCGTTTAACAGTAACAGGGCTAATCTCTTCAGCTTGCCACAGTTTTATTTAATTTTCTTTTTAGCAGTAGCAGCGCTAATCTCTTCTGCCTTGGCACAGTTTTATATTCAGCACTTCACAATCACAGCGCTAGTCCTGCCTCTGTCTTGACCAAGTTTTTTTTTAACTGTCCTAGCGCCAATCTCTTCTGCCTTGACAAAATCCTCTTTTAACATAAACAATGCTAATTTCACAGCGCTAATCTCTTCGTTTTTTTGACAGTTACAGCTGATCTCTTGTGCCTTGTCAAAGTTTTAATTTCTTTCCCAACAGACACAAATACTGATCTTCAGGCAGACATTCCACACTGTCGCTGGTAAATCAAACAAATCCAATCTGGCAAACCTTGATTTCAGGGCGACCGATGTCTGGGTCACTGATGGGGTTTGTTCGCCAGGCACACACGCACTTTCCTTCCAAACTTAATTATTCTTTTTTGTTACCTTTAGTCTTCTTTCTTCCTCTTTACCAGTACCTTTTCCTTCTTTCCTTGGTCAGAATGAAGTTTTCAAATATTCTGTTTTCTTTGCACGCGTTGATTCTTTTCAGTAAAGTCCCCAAATGTCGCCAAAATGTGGTAATCAAAAGGAAGATGGATACTTCATGTAAAGTAGGTCAAGTTACTTTATTTAAGTTGGTTAGTTAAGTTATAATGATAACCCCATCAGGAGCAGCTGTCCTGCTGCTCAGCCCTCACTCAACTGACATTCATAACATACTAACATTCCACTCATCCAACATTCTACAACACATGCATTCTAGCTGAGCAGCAGGGAGACTCAAGATACAACATAAACCTGGTTACTCACCTTGTTTTAGGTCTTTTCTTTCTAGTCACTCAGTAGCCAATACCAAGATACCCTCGGGTATTCAAGCATTTAATAAGTCCATTTAACATAACATCCTTGAGGGATATTTAAAGAAAGAATCTGTAAGAGACTGGGTTATTGGTTGAGAAGCTGGAAACCCCATTTGGGCAACAACCAACATTTTTGTCAGGATAAACAACAAAAGTCTGTAAATTTACCTGTGCCAAACCATCTGTTAGCAAGGCACAATATCAGTCTGGCTTAACTTGGAGCAACGTGTAAAGTATTTATGCAGCACACAAACATCAATAGAGTAAAAACACAACAAATGAAAAATATCACACCACTTAGAAAAATAGAATACAATTTAATAAAAAAAATAACAACAAAATGACAAAAATCTAATCAGTAGGACTGGTGTTATGCAGCTTCTGCGACTGTAAGGAAAAGAGCGCTAAGAAGCAAATAGCGCCAATTACAGGTATCAGGACCAGATCAAAATCACAAGTTCAGGGGACTGCACTGGAGTGCATGCTTGGCCCTCTGAGGATTGTAATTTATGTCCTTGATATGAGGCATTGCATCATACTCTGTCGTCTCCAATAAGGAGCTGAAAGGTCCTACATTGAGATGCACTGCACTGCGTCGAATCCCATGAGGCCACATTGATCAAAAGCATTGTATTGAATTGCGATGTGTGGGTTCCAATGAGGATGCTGATCAGGCGATGCGAGTGGATGCGATGCAAGGTCCTGCATTGAGGTGCATTGCTCTACGTCAGTCCTGATGAGATGGACAATCAGAATCTGCAAGGGGCTGTAATGTGGAGTCCTGTGTCAAGTTGTGTCATGCTCCTGTGGATCTGGTGGAACTCACAGTTAGGCAGGGAGAAGTGAGCTCTGAAGCCAGCCAAGGGTCCAGAGTCACTTGAGGATCAGGACTCATTCAAAGCAGAGTCCAGCAGATCCAGTTTTATTTCCAGGCAGTTCCAGTTGCAGCAGGTCAGCTGGCCAGTTGCTGGGAGGCCTCTGGATCTTGCTGTGACCCAGTATCGCAACATGGTAAGTCAGTCAACTGAACCTTGGAGTCACTCAGGTTAGCCTGGGATAAAGGTTAAGCTTGTCTAGTCTTTCTTCTCAAAGAGCAAGGCATTCCTCAATCAGCGGGACAGTTTCTCGTAGATGCAGGGCAGGCCTATGGTGGCAGGAGTTTATTCAGAAAGGGTTTTGAGCGTCCAATATATATACCAGGTGCCAGCCATTGAGTGTGGGGCAATACCCTGTCCCCCCACATTTGGCACTGGAAAGTTTGTTTCTTTCCCTGTCAAGGCTCCACTGAATCTGGGGTAATAAAAGGTTGATGCCAGCCAGGTCCTTTGCGTGTGTGTGGGAGGCAAACCCTTTGAAGTTCAAGTGGGGCAGGCACAGCTTTGCAGCCAGCCATCCTGTCAGGATTGCCCATCCTGCCTAAACCTAGTCACCTTTGTGTCACTGTCTGGGAAGAAATCACAAACCCCAACAGCAGAGCCATTTTCAGTTGTGTGACCCAGAACACTAGCAGAAGGCACACATTGTTAGGACAATAAAAAGCCAACGTCCTAAATATGACATGTTCTGAATTGTGAATTAAAATCTGACTTTACCATTAAAGACAATTGTAAACCACAGCTCATTTGCATCAAACCAGCATATTTCCAACTGCTGCCAATCCAAAGGTAGCCCATAATAAATGTAATAAGTTAACCCAGTATTAATCAAAGGGAGAGGTAGGCCTTACACAGGTGAAAAACTACCATAGGATTTTTAAACAGCCATGACGTGTAAAACGTAATCTCATATGTCCTACATTTTAAATACTGTGTACCCTATCTTTGAGCATTTAGGGCCTACTTTAAGGGTGACTTGCAAGTAATAACAAGGAAGATTTACTGGTTTGATATGGCAGTTTAAAGCCGCACTACAAGCTACAGTGGTGGGCCTGAGACATTTTTTTTACAAAGCTGCTTTAGTGGGTGGCACAGGGAGGGCTGCAGGCCGACTGATAGCATTTTGATTTACAGGACAATAAAATGCCGTTCACTAGGGACACATATGTAAATTAAAAGTGCAAGTCGAATAGATGTCAATGGTCCCATGTTTTAGGGAGAGAGAAAACACACTTAACTATTGTTTGGCTGGAAAGAGTCCTAATGTTACAAAACAGTTTCAGCAACAGAAGGAAACACTCTGGGGGAGACCCTCCAACAAGAGCCATGTTCAACAAAAGCTATTTTGGACTGACGTCTAAATTTGAAATATAGAAGATGCTATACTCAATAAAAGCATAATTACCATTTGAATACCTCCCTTTGTTATTACTAGATTTCTAATTGCATTGATTTCTAATTTCATATGTATATTTTCAGCATAGCAGGTGTTTGATAAATGTTTATGAAACTTACTACTTTTTCTGGTTACAAAAGTATTCCAGATTGAACTGTTTCATGCATTTATGGATACGTCCATAATTAGAGCTGTTACCGTGTAGATAGTAGTCCAGTGAATTGCAATTAACAACCCTAAATTTACCCCCCAGAAACTTGTGCTCTTCAGACTGGGAAAAGACATCCCTTTGTTTCATAAGGATGTAGAGGAAGGGGTCCCCTCCAGAGGTAATATATTTATACAGTGAATAAAAAATAATAAAAAACAAAACATCGTGAAAAAACATTGTGATGATTTATTAGGAGGAGTGAGACTCACAAATTTGTACTAGTGTTGACATTTTATGACTATTTCATATTTATATATATTTATTTTTCCAAATGTACTTTGAAAATCCCAATAACGACAGTTATATATAACAAACACTTCCTTTAGCTACCCATTGTTTATTATGCCCATTTTAGGTCACCTTTTTCATTTTTTTTACAGAGTCTAACAGTGTTTATCAGTAGAAAGGCAAAAAAGATATGGAGTAATGTCATAGGGTTGTGTGTAAGCTACAGTTTCATTCGTTTATTGAAGCATTACTTGCATTACTTGCAAAGCATTTAGAAGTCAGACCGTAAAGTCAAAGTGGTACTTTTATGTGTGTGCTGCTTAGAGGGTATATTGATGATTAGCGTACAAATGAGCTGGTATTATTCATCATAAACCACTTTAAGCAAGCACCAGTCAAAGGAGTCACCATGAAACAACAAATGCTGCATGTCAACTCACAGACGGGATGATGAAGAAATTTAGAAATCGATAAGAAAACGGGGGGGGGGCATATTTATCAAAGCCTTTGCATTGCCCTTGTGCAACACAAGGGCACGAAGGGCAACACAAACTGAAGAATGAGATGGGCTACCTTGTGTGCCTCTGCATGGCTTGGTAAATCTGGAGTAATGCAAGTCAGCGCAAGTAACTTGTTTTTTTTTATGTTGCCCTGTGGAGGTGGTCCATGGTGGAGCATGGGATTTCCCATGCATACACCCATGGATTTTGACACATTCATAGATTTACCATTAGAGATAGACTATGGAATACGTCAACACTGCTACACCTTCCCTGGGGAGGCCGAACAAGAGGAAATATCTTTATTTCTACAGATTTTTTCTCTTTCTACATGTGCTGAAATCTGCAGCACACACAGAAAGAGCAAAAGGCCTCAAAGGACTGTTTTTTGCAGGAAGATGTCTCTTCCTGCACAATAACAATTCTGCTGCAAGGCATGCACATTTGCACCCTGGTGCAGGAGTGCCTGCCTTGGTGCTAGGCAGCGTATAGTGCACCAGATCAAGGAGAGGAAAGGAATATGCCAAATAATGTTAAATATGGGGCATTCTTGCCTTCACCCTTTGGCGCAGTGCTTCATAGTGCAGCAAGCTGCTTTGTTTGAAAAAAAATTACATTTGGGCCTGGGTTTTTGCATGTTAAAGGAATCAAATAAACTGCCCATTGGGGATGTTGATTAGTTCATGAAAAGTAATAACCTCTTGAACTATGTTTCTTGTACTGTCTGCCTTGTTTGAGCAGAATTTGCTACTTTCATTACCTGCTAAATCTTAATTTGTTATCTCCTTTCAGACAACATAATTTTTATTTTTTATTGGCAACATTAAAGAATCTTTAAATGTTGTCCCCTCTAACTACAAATCTATTTGAATAAAACATCGCAATTAAACCGTTATTTCATAATAAATTTGACATTTGATTTATTTACTCTTTGCAGTACAATATTATGGAAGTTTAAGTTTAATTCTGTTTACTGCACACAGCCTCATTTATTTTTTAATGACTGGTCATTAAAATGAAAATCATTTGAACCAAATACATTTTTTATGCAACCATGAATATGTTTTTGTCATCAGAAGGTGAGCTTTATTTCCTGAAACCAATCACGCGTGTATGTAAATGCAACTATAAAATATATGACATTTCAACCAACTTTAGAAATAATATGTATTTGTATTTGGCGCGATTCACAGAGAGATTGTTTGAACATTAGAAATGTATGGTTAGTATATTTCCTACTTCAGTGTGTGCACGTTTAGACAGGAAATTCACAACACTCCCGAGGTGCACGTATGAACATGCACATGTCCACAGAAACCATGCTTTCTCCTTTGAGTTTTTCAAACTATTCTTACTACCACGAGAGGCAGTCCCTACTTAATTCATTCATATTAATCACAAGATATACAATACGTTTGCTGATAAGAAAAACTACTAGAAATCAAGAGCTAGTTTTGGGTACTACCATGAATTAACTTGCAAAACAATTATCATAGGGGAGGAAGGAATCAAATACCTTAAGATACATTACAACTTTAGCACAATAGCTCAGTGACGTAGTTGAGCTAACTATAACTTGTGACACCGCAATGCACTGCTTATGACCTCACATATTACATCATCATGACATGGTCAATGACATCACTGATGACATCACTGATGAAATCCCAAATGACATCAGTAATGACATTAGTGATGACTACATCCACAGCATCTCTGACTCACCCACTCACACCCCTATAGAATCTTTTATACATTCACTGCCACTCCCACACAACTATACACAAACCCATTCACAGAGCCATA
The DNA here is from genome assembly GCF_964263255.1 of Lissotriton vulgaris. Taxonomy (NCBI): domain Eukaryota; kingdom Metazoa; phylum Chordata; class Amphibia; order Caudata; family Salamandridae; genus Lissotriton; species Lissotriton vulgaris. The sequence goes on from NC_141696.1 coordinate 262,152,894, forward strand.
CCAGTACTTACACACCCACTCACTGATTAATTGATCTGACACACATCCACTTGCTCATCCATACTGTCACTCAAGGACCCACTTACTCACTAATAGAGCTATTGACATATCCACTCATACTGCCACACTGAGTGAGTCAACCAGAGAACTACTTACACACCTAGACACTCATGCATACAGTCAATCATACAGCCACTTACTCACACAAACAGTTACATACCAACTCACTTCCTTACTCATACAAAAATGAATACGCACCACCCATCGATTTTGACACATTCCCAGATTTACCATTAGTAATCGACCTGGGAATGAGTCAAAACTGCTATGCCACTCTAGGTGAGGTGTAACAAGGAGAAATGTCTATTTTTCCTCATTGTTTTATCCATCACACATAAAAATAGGCAAATGTCTCAGGTTATTGGTTTTTGTACAGGAAAGTGCCCCTTCCTGCACAAAACAATCCTACTTGCTATGCAGACACCCTTGCACCCTGGTGTAGGAATGCCTGCATTGGCTCTAGGCAGCATATTGTGCACCAGCCCTTGAAAAAGGCTGGAATATGCCCTAATATGTTAAATACTGCACATTCCTGCACTGCATGATGTTTTGATAAATAGGCACTAGGGGTATAGTTTAAGAAACCACCATATGAATTGTGTGATCAGCAAGGTGCATAAAATTACACAGAAGAGTGCATTAAGGACAAAACACATCCTTCAATTTGTACCCGCTTCGGACATGAGCATGATAGCTACAGTCTAGGGCAAAGGAACACTCGGTTAGTCGGTGGAAATCTTTTGGGTACGAAACCACTCAATCAATATAGGAAACAATATATTGAGTCCTGGAGCAATTGCTGCCAGAAACAGATAGGAACTAAGGGGCATATTATCAAGGGGGTTTATCTCCACTTTTTTGGCTTTAAAAGCCAAGAAAGCGGAGATCAAATTTTCTCCCTATTACCTAGCTGTCGCTAACACCAGTTAGCGACAGCTAGTAGGAGATAGCGACCATCTTGGGTCCCACTTTGCATGTCAGTGATATTTATCACTAATGACATGCAAAGTGGGCGTGCCAAGATGTTAGCGACTGAAAACAGTCGCTAACATCGCTATCTCCTATTACCAACTTTTGGAGATATTCGCGCTAAGCGCGAATATCTCCAAAAGCTAACACCTGCCCGGAGCAGTTCTTAGCCATGTTATTCAATGGGAGGTGGATAACATGGCTAAGAGCATTAGCTCGGTAATGCATGAATATCGCTGACTTTTCAGCGATATTCATGCATTGCAGCGATTTTTATCGCATTTGCGGTAAACCTTGGTAATAGCAAGGTTTATTTGCGGTAAAAATCGCCGCAGTTCAGCGGTGAATTTTTGTCTCTAACCAGGCAATAGCGATATGTATCATGATTACTACATTTCATTTCTGATAATGCAGTCCAGATTATTTGTGGTCATCACACTCTTATAGAAAGTTCCGGTTTCAACTGCTTGGATATCAAAGGTCATTAAGGGTCCTATATACAAGCAGAGTTGCTTCGCTCTTACACCACGCAAGCTGGAGCAAGAGCAACGCAAGTCCATAATGAGATTTATGAAGCCATGCAAGGCCACTTTGCATGGCCTTGAGTTGTTCCATAAATCTGAAGTAAAGCAACTCAGCACAAATCACTGCTACCTTTCTCTGCATTTGGAACACATTTTATGGGTATTGATTGGGTATTCCCACACAACTCTCATGGTTTTTATGCATTCTCAGATTTACCAGAACTGGTAAACCTTGGAATGCACCTAAAAGATACGCAATCCCTGGAGAGACGCACAAAGTAGAAATATCTTTATTTCTCCTAGTTACTTCCACTTTCTACACAGAAAGAGGAATATATCGCTCAGGATTGTTTTTGTGCAGGAAGGTGCCCCTTGCCGCATAAAAACAATTTTGCATGCAACGGAGGCACTTTGCACCCTGGTGCAAGGGTGCCTGCATTGGTGCAAGGCTGCCAACAGGGGCACCAGCTCAGGGAAAAGGCATAAATGCACCATATTGACTTACAAAACGGTGCATTCCTGCCTTACCCTGTCATGCAGTGCAGCTCGGAAAGGTGACTTACTGCACCGCATGACAAGTTCATAAATAGGCACCTAAACATATAAAACTAATTCCTACATCTTAGTTGTTTTCCTCCGTTCCCGATTCTCCTCGGTTTGGGCCTTGAATTCTCGCCCCCTTAGTTCTTACATTTCTTGCGCACGTGTTTGAAGCACGTTGTGTTGGTGGGTGTGAAGATCACTAATGGCTCTATATTGTAATAAGCGTGACAGATGAAGACAAAAGAGAAAAAAATAAATAGACTGGGAAAAGCGGGAAAGTTCAAAGACATCCATGTAAAGACTGTCAAGGTCTTTTCTGCTATTCAATTTGATAAAGCCTTACCAAGTTTAAACATATATTGTTTCAACAATTCATTTAACGTTCTTTGTTCAAGCCGCACCATCTTTGAAATCATCTCTTTCAATGCACATTCTAAACTTAGTGAACTTTGAACACAAAGTTCTTATGTGTTTTTCTATCTGAACTCATAAGGCATACATTGGCAGTCTTCTGTGTCTTATGCCACAATGTTTTACAAGTCCCTGGAACGACCTTGGATCATGTTTGTTTTCTGTGAATAGCAGCAAATGATTCCTTAATTACTGTGGAAAAAACTTACAGCCTTGTGCTATCCACCCATCAAGCTAGTTCCCCTCTGAACCCCCCATTACATAGCAAATCACAAATAATGTGTGGGGAGTACCATAGATCTCAACACAAATCAGTACATATTTTGACAAGCCTAAAAATACCATTTATTATGGATTGGGTAGAAAGATACCAGCCATCACAAATGATTCATTGAGTCTATATAAGCTTACGACACCAAGGGGCATATTTACAAGCCCCTATCGCCACCACGTCACTTCACAAAGTCACTTTTAGTGACGTTGTGGTGGTGATCGGGGCTTTGCCATCTTTGCAAGGCAGCTTTGAGCCACTTAACGTGGCTTAACGCTGCCTTGTGAATAAGGCACCCTTTCACGCTGTACTTACTGTGAAAGGGGAGGGCATTGGGTGTTGCGGTGGGTGTTCCACGGCAACATCCATTGATTTTGATGCTGCGCCCTATTTACAAGGGTGTCGTAAACAGGAGGCAGCGCCAACATTAAGACCAGGGAAAACCTGGTGTTAAACAAGTGAAACAAAGAGAAATGCTTTATTTCTCCTCGTTTTTATTCATGTGTACTGCTTTGTGCAGCAGACATAGAAACAGCAAATTGCCATTGATTATTTATGTGCAGGAAGCTGACCCTTCCTGTACATAAACAAACAAACAAACATGACGTTTTGCAACTTCTGTGTGTGCTGCATTGAGCAGCACACATAGAAGTTACAAAACACCATAAAAATTGTTTATATGCAGGAAGGGAGACCTTCCTGCAAATAAACAACATTTCCCTCAATGCAGACACCCTTGCACTATATTGTTGTGTACATGACACAGCTCTCCATTTCAGAGTTTGACGTTAAGCCAAGAAGGCTAAAGTTGTAATCTGTCACTATGCGTACTATGCCCCCATGTGTACCTTTATAGAGTGGTTCACTTATTCATATTGACAAATTCATAAAGTGCTGAATTTTTTTTTTGATATTAAAATTCATGATTATTTATTGTCCATACTACTGTTGACTGCAGACTCCACTGAAACATGCTGCTTTTGTCAATCTAATAGACATATCATCTATATTTAATATTTCAACAGTAAATAATCCGCCAATTAAGCAGCGAATAGACTGCCAATACATGTTTTGCGTTATTACCACAGTTTCTTCAGGGCAAATAGTTGCAGGTTCATCTTTATTTCGCATGAGAATTCGATCATAAATGATACCTACAATATCAGTGACAGAAGTCAGCTACAAAACTCAAAACACTTCCTCAAAATTACCGCTCCTCACCCCACCTCACTGTGGACTCCGTTCAGCTCGACAGTTCCACCAACCATTAACTCCTCAGCCTCGGGTTATTTTGTCAGTGGCTGGTGCAGGGATATTCAGGGGCGTAGCTTGGCCATTAAGACTGGGGTGGGGGTGGGGGGGGGGGGGGGGGCTGGGGGCGCCGAGGGTCAAATTTCCCAGCAGTCACACTGGGATATATTGATAAATCACATCATATGAGAAGCAAAACATGATGGGGATTGAGAGGTAGGGGAAAGAGAGCGGAGGGTGGACTGTGAGTGGCACTGAAAACACACCTTTTTTCAAACCCAATCAACATTTTCTAAGGCATTCAAAACAAGAGAAGTGTGTGTGTGTGTGTGTGTGTTTGTCAGTGTGTGACATGTAAAAATGCCAGTTGAAACCCGACACAAACTGCATCAAACCCGCCCAAGAGCCCTTGTACCCGAATATTTACTAAAGAATAACACTTTTAAGGGGATGTAACGCTCTCTTAGATATTCCTTCAGGAAGTGTGGACAGTAAAACAGGCTGTTTTTCAGAATTGCTTCACAATCGTCAAGTGCTGAAGTGGCTCACGAATATTTGGTCAGAGTTAAAGCATTGCACAAGATAGCAGATGGCTGCGCATTATGTTATTCTGCTACTCTGCAAATGGTGCCATGTACTTGTTCCAGGTTTGTGTGCCGAATTCTGCCTTAACCAAATCTGCACACACCCGTTACAAGAATTATGAAACAAAAATAAGACTTTCTTTGTTATTTGCATGTCTAAATGTAAGATATGAGTTGTGGATGCCTTGCATTTTCAGTGCATTTTAATTGCAGCTCATTATGATTTTGCCAATATGAATAAGTGAACAACTCTATAATGGAGCAAATGGTGCTGTAAAGTCATATCGACTCAATGAATCATTTGTGATGATTGGTATCGTTCTAGCCTGTCCATAATACATTTTATTTTTAGGCTTGACAATACATATATTGATTTGTGTTGCAATCTATGGAACTCCCCACACTTTATTATGATATGTTATGGAATGTGTCAATCACGGAGCTGCTCATCCAGGTAAGAGTGGTGGGGCATTGGGGCTGGGTGAGGCATTGGGGCTGGGTTGGGGAGTGGGGGGATTCCATGATGAGAGAACAATAAAGAAAGTATTAATTACCCCCAGGTTCCTCCTGTCCTCGTCCCCTTCATACAAACAAGTGAGATAACCTATCTCAGAGACAGAAAAAAGAAAGCAGAAATTATTATTATTATATTTCTTATATAGCGCCAGAATCGACCCCCGAAGGGGTATCTCCGCGCTTGCCTTGGGAACCCGTCCTGGTTTTTCCCTGTGAGATAGCCCCTACAGGGCTTCCCCAAGGTGAAAGCCAGGCATCCCGCCGCAGGGGGGCCGTTGTGGAGATTAAGCAAGCTTAATGCCCAGAGTTGCAGAGTTTGAACCCATGATTAGGTCAGGCACCGAAGCGAGAATTATCGAGTCTGTGGACATTTGAGCTCAACACCCTGCTGCGTCGGGAATTGAACCCTGGTCCCGGGTCTGACCTCTGCTTCAGGGTCTGCCTGCTCTAACCAGTGAGCCACACTTCTCCAAATGCTGGTACATACCTCCCCCTCTCTACTGGGAGTACATAAGGGTACAGTACCCAGCATTCCTCCTGTTCTTTTTTCTGTCTTCCGACAGTTTGTGATTGGACCAGGAGCCCGGGGGCTCCTGGGGCTTACCTGTTGCTGGGCTCCGGATGTTGACTGGTCTTCTTGGTCTCTCCTCCTGCCGGGCTTGAGGGAAGCCTTGTTGGCACTTCCTGGAGGCTTCTTGATTTGTTCGTGGGACGTCTCCTCTGTGCTGGTAGTGTCTGGTCCGCGTCTTCGTCTTGCCGGGCATATCGAAGACGCGGCTGTTTTTCCTGCTATGCTCCGGGAGTGCGGCGGCCTCCGTGCGGCTGGGGCGCTTCCTTCCAGGGCTTGCCTGACTTCCTTTGTTTGGGGCAGGTAGTCAGGCGTATTCAGTGAGCGGCTGGCGGCGGTGACATGGGGTGCCTACTGGCCCTTCCTGTAAGTACCGCGTAGCTTTTTTTTGTCCTATTTAAATGCCTGTGTTTCTGCTGTGCCGGCATTCTGTTTTTGGGCTGGTTGATGCGCAGTGCTGCTGCTTTGGTTCTCGCTTCTGAGGTCCTTGCTCGAACTGCCTCTGTACTTTCCGGTGGTCCTGGGCCGTTCGTGCACTGCCTTGCTTCTATGCTGATTGCCTGGGGTCCTGCTCCTGTGGGTGACTTGCTGGGCTTTGGTGGCCTTCGGTCCAGCTCCGATGGTGGCTTGCTGCTACTTGTGGATCATGGGTAAACATGCCAAGAAGAGCAGGCATGTGGTTGAGTCCTCCTCTGCTTCTTCATCTTCATCTTCCTCCTCTCCTTCTCCTGCACGTTCCAGGCGTCTTTCCCGGGATGGTGATGCCAGGATGAGGAGGCTTAATAGAGAGACTTTGTTGGAGATGGGGGGTGCTCCCAGGTCCAAGTCCTCTGGTCATGCTCTGCCTTCTTCTTCTTCCGCTGAGTCCGACAATGAGTGGTTGGGGGTAATGTTCAGAAGGGCAAGTATGTGGACAAGGACATGTTGCCGGACAAGTTGGGTCATGTTAAGGCAAATATGGGGTTTCCTGCTGATGAAGTCCCTAGTACTTCTGGGGGTTCCTTGCTTCACAATTCCAGTGCTCGGCTCCTGTGTTTCTGCCGGTCCATCCTTGTGTCAAGGAGGTTTTGGACTGGGAATGGAAGGATCTGGATTGCATTCTGCTCCCTCGCTTTATGGCTAAGTTCTGTCCTCTTCAGGATATGGCCACGGATTTGCCGGACTCTGTTCCTGTGGATTCTTTTGTGGCGAGTCTTGTGGGCCTCACTTCGTTGGCTGAGGATGCTGTTGAGCGTTATCCGGTGGACAAGAAGGTGGACGCTTCCTTGCGGAAGGTTTATTCTGGCTGTCATCTGGCACTCGGGGCTGGCATCTACGGGACTTATGTGGCTCAGTCTCTGCTTTTGGACTTGAATTCTTTGTATGGGTCTATGGATGATTTCACTGACTGTACAGATATTCTGGCTCATGTGGAGTGTCAGGTGGAATATCTGTCTGACATTTCCTTTGATGTGGTTCATGCTTCTGCCCTCTCTGGTGGTGCTTGTGTGGCTGCTCGTCGTAACTTGGTCCTGAAGGACTGGAAAATGGATTTGGCCCAGAAGTCTGCTGCTCTGCAGTTGCCCTTTCAGGGTACTATGTTGTTTGGCGAGGAGTTGAAGGGGAAGTTGCATCGGCTGTTTAAGGAGAAGAAGCATTTTTCCTCTTTCAAGCAGTCTTCTGCTGTGCCGGCTTCTTCCAAGGCTAAACCCTTTTTCTATCCTCCCTCTCGCAGGCAGTTTACTAGGGGCAGAGGTTGTTTTCAGTCTGGTAGGGGTCTGGACAAGAAGGCGAAGTCCCCTCCTGCCAAGCCTCATTCCTGACTATCTGGCGTCCGAGGCCGGATCCTTCGTCGGAGGTCTGGCATTGCTCTGGGCTGGGGGGCGACTTTGGGGTTGGACTTTCTTCAGGGTTGTTGGTCCCTGCAGGAGGGTCGATGGTCCTCAAACTGGCGGGAGTTGTCTGCGGTATGTCGGACTGTCCTGGTATTTAAGCACCTGCTGGTGAACCGCCATGTGTTGGTTCGGTCGGACAACTCTGTGACCGTGGCCTACTTGAATCACCAGGGGGTATCCGTTCTCGGTCTCTGAACGCGGTAGCGTCCCCGTTGTTTTGCTTAGCGGAGGCCCATCTTTTGTCTCTGGTGGCTGTACTTGTCCAGAGGGTGGACAATGGGGTGGTGGGTGCCCTCAGTCGGTTTTTTCCTGCCTCCCTGGAGTTAGCCTTTCGTCTGGTGTGTGTGAGGTTTGGTCTTCCCTTTATGGACCTCTTTGCTTCCCGGCGCAATGCTCTGCTTCCCCGGTTCTTTTTCCGGGTTCCTTAGGAGAGGTCTTAGGGGGTGGATGCTCTGACCCTCCCTTGGCCTTCTCGCCTGCTGTATGCATTTCCTCCTCTTGCTCTGATCTCTCGTTTTCTGTCTGAGTTGGTGAATGAGGATCGGGAGGTGGTGGTAGTGGTGCCCTTCTGGCCCCACCCATCGTGGTTTCCAACTCTGAAGTTGTTGGCTGTTCAGGGCTCTTGGTTCTTCCCCTTCCCTCCATCTCCCTTGCGGTCCTCTCCGATGTTGTCCCTCCTGCGTCTTCAGCTGTCGGTTTGGAGGTTGAGAGGCAGGAGGGGAGTAATAGGGGTCTCCCGAGCGTTTAGCCTTGGCTGTTCAGCAGTCCCGGAAGCCTTCTATTCTTCAGTCCTATGGCAGGCATTGGGGGAAATGCGAACGTTGGTGTCTCAGCCTGGCATTGTCTCCTTTCGTTTGTTTTTTGCCTGATGTTCTTCAGTTCCTTTGGGATGGGATTGAGAAGTGTTTGTCTGTCTCGACTCTTCGGGCTCAGTGGGCTGTTATTCTAGCTTTTCGTGCTCCTTGGGGGAATCTGCCTGATGTTGATGGTCTGGTTTCCCGGTTGTCGCGCAGTTTTGCGAACTCCGTCCTGTGGTTCCGCCTTCTTTTACTCTCTGGGACCTTCCTTTGGTTTTGAGGGCCTTGGTGGTTGCTCCCTTTGAGCCTTTGGAGGAGGTTGATTTGAAATTTGTCACCTTTAAGGTTGGTTTTTTTGGTGGCTATCACTTCTGCTCGTTGCCTGAGGGAGCAGGGGGCTTTGATGGCTCGGGAGCCTTTTCTTTATTTTTCTGCTGATGGAGTTGTTCTTCATTTGGATTCCTCTTTTCATCAAGTTTCATCCCATTTCCATCGCTCTCAGGAGCAGGTCTTGCCTGCTCTGTGTTCTATTCAGGTGGGTTAGGACGACTTTCCCTGGTCCTTGCTGGATCTTTGCTGTCCTTTGCGGGTCTATATTGACCGTACTCGTGCCTTTCGACGTTCTGACTCCCTGTTTGTTTCTTTTAGGGTGATCTCCAGGGGTTGCTGGGCTTTTACTTCTTCCATTGGTAGTTGGTTGAAGGAGGTTATCGTTTTGGCCTATTCTCTTTCTGGTTCCCCTCCCCCAGCTGGGGTTCAGGGGTGTTCTACTTGGGGGATGGCTGCTTCCTGGGTGGAGGCTCGTGGGGTGTCCCTTTTTGAAATGTGTAGGGCCGCTATTTGGGCTTCTGCTAATACCTTTGTTAGACATTACCGTATCCAGAATGTTCTGGGGGATGACACTGACTTTGATTTGGGGTTCTTCGGACTGTGTGTTCCTGATTCCCCTTTTTTTCTTTGGTACTGTGCTGTTTTCAATAAACTGCTGGGTTTTGCTGTGGTTCAGTGTCCTGGTGGTTTGTTGTGTGATGATGGCCGGTTGCTGCTTGGGTATTCTCACTTGTTTGTATGAAGGGGACGAGGACAGGAGGGACCTTGGGGTAATGTCCTATTACTTACCGGTAACCTTCATTACTCCGGGTCCCGTTGTCCTCATCCCCTTCATACCATCCCTCCCTCCCGGACTTTCCGGCCCCCATCTGGGGCTTGGTGGTTCAGGAGGAAGGCTGGGTACTGTACTCCCAGTAGGGAGGGGGAGGGGTGTACCAGCATTCCTGCTTTTTTTTTCTGTCTCGTAGATAGGTTATCTCACGTGTTTGTATGAAGCGGATGAGGACAACGGGACCCGGAGTAATGAAGATTACCGGTAAGTATTGGGACATTATTGACATAAACCAAAAGATTTTGTAGTTTCCTGGGTAGCCGGTGTGGCGTGTTCCCAATACAGTTGCCTGCGTCAAGAGTCAGTCAGTCAGTCAAAATACACTTTATTCGATTTTTGTTAAAATCATAAAAGACAAGAGAAATACATACATTAAAAACATTTAGAAATACCCACAATTCATTTTGTTTTTACACAGTGTCCGTAAAAGGAGTCACTTAATTAATCACCATGATATATAAAATGGAGTTACAATTGATATATTGGTTTTTAGTTTAAAACAGTACAGTTCTAGGGATTTTGTTTCTTCCTCTGTATGCGGCTGTTAGAAAACTTGCTACACAAAAAGTGACGTGTGCATCCGGTAATCTTTGAAGATAGAGCAAGGCTGGTCTCACTTGTATGAAGCCAAGAGTTTTCAGGAGTGGAATTAGATATTTTCTCCTCTCCGTATTATAAAATGCACAAAAAAACAGAAAATGGAGAGTTTCCTGATTGGAAAACTGGTCACACTCACAGGGTGGTGCATGCTCCGGTTTACCCCACGTAGGGAAGGTGCCTAGTGAATAGTGGATCAGATTCATTCTAAATCTGGTTAGCAAAAATCTGTGCAAGGGTTTAGAAACATATTGCAGGTATGGTTCCATCAAGGGGGAAGAGGACAAAACCAAGTGTGCTCTTACTAGTGGTTTATTAACTTCAAACTCCTCTCTCTCTAAGCGTGTCCTCCCCTGGAATTCCTTCTTAATCCATGCAATGTCCGCTTTCCTAATTATTGACGGTGTTGTATATAGGTCAGGTCTCCCGAGGGCAGTGAATGATGACTTTATGTATCTCAACCAGGCTATTTTCATTGCCCCCTCCCTTGCAATCACATCTTTAAGAATTGTGTGGTTTAGAGACAACTCAGTATTTAACCAGGTATTGGCCCAAAAAAGTAAAGGGGCCAGTTTCAATCCATCTATAATATAGGGTAACCCAACTTCTTCATGTATGGAGTAGGTAGGTGTAGAGTTTGGAACCGACAAGATTCTTCTAATAAGCTTGTTTTCTACCCTCTGCATACTGTCCAGGTTGGCATAACCCCACAATGCTGCACCATATGAGGCTATAGAAATGCATTTACTTTTGTAGACTTTTAACACAGCTTCCATTGGTTTAGCCCCTAGTCTTTTAGTGAAATCCATCAGGGCTGCTGTGGACCGGGCTAAAGAAATATGCTTGGCCTTAATTTGCGGAACCCAGGAGCCCTTCTCATCAAACAGGACCCCTAAGTATGGAAAAACAGGGACCCTGGAGAGAACCTCGCCTTTACAGAAGAAGGTTTTTGTGTGTAATTTATTTTTCTGCGGACCCACGATCATTGTGTGCGATTTGGTCACATTGATTTTTAGGTCTATTTTAGCCATAAAGGAACCGAAAAGCTCCAGAAGGGTCTGTAGACCAATGCCCGTGCGGGCGATGAGAACAGCATCGTCCGCATATAGGAGAGCCGGAATCTGCTTCCCACCTACCCGCGGGACATCAGCGTTGCCTGCTAACAGGGACTTCCCTAGATCATTAATATAAATGGTGAATAAAAGTGGGGCCAAAATGCAACCTTGGCGAACACCCTTATTTGACCTAAAACTGTCAGAGCATCGCCCTTCCCTGGTTACCCGGACCTTCGCAGTGAGTCCCTGGTGCAAACTTGCTATGAGGGCCACCAAGGACTCCTCGATACCAAGCTCACGGAGTATAGCCCAGAGCTTGGCCCTATTAACCAAGTCGAAGGCCGAGGAGAGGTCCATAAAGGCTAAATATAGTGAGCCCTCCCCGGCCACCGTATACTTAGATATCAGGAGATGTAGATTTGAGCATTGCTCTAAGGTTCCCCGTTTTTCCCTAAAGCCATATTGAATCTCTGCGAGGCCCCCACAAAGCTCCAGGTTTGTTCTCAATTTAGTCAATAGTACTCTGCCCAGGATCTTGAAGGCAGAGTCTATTAAAGAAATTGGGCGGTAGCATCCCGGATTCTCCCTATCTCCTTTTTTAAAAATGGGTACTATGACAGATGTATTCCAAGTTTCTGGAAAACATCCATCATTTGTTGCCCTAAAAACATTTGTGAGCACTTTAGACCAGGTGGTTGGGGCGTATATAAAAAAGTCTACCGGGACTCCGTCTGGGCCCGGAGCCTTATTCTTCGTGGAGTCCATTATAGCTTTATATACCTCCTCCTCGTTGAATTCTACTGCCGCTAGCCCCCTGGTCAGTCCTATATCGTTTCCATTCACAGAGTCATTACCACCGTGTATGTTTTTAAAATGGTCAACCCATTTCTCATCACTGATAATGCAGTCGGAGATTGAGTTAGTCTCCCCAGAGAAGAATTGGTTATTTATAATGTCCCAGAATCTCTTACTATTACGTAGTACATCCACGTCAAGCAAGTCATTCCAGGCATTTTTTTTAATTGTGTTTTTCCTATTTTTGATAGCCAATTTATACTCCCGTCTTAATTTAGAGATTAAGGTTTTATCCCTCGGCTTTGTTTTGAGTGCATTTTTCAGGTCTTTATGGGCTTTAGAACAACTTCTATCAAACCATTTATAAGGCTTGGGTGGCAAATTGGATTTGGGAACTGTGAGTTCTTTAGCTGTTTGTGAGCAAATAAGGTTAAAAGCTAAAACAATCTCTTTGTTAGTGGCATTTTGGTCTAGACAAATACACATGGGTTCTTCTATCTTTGGGCACAGGGAAGCCATAAATGTTTCCTGGACCACCTTACCCCACTTAAGCCGTCTGCCCTGGTCGCTGGGCACCGTCGATGTGCAAGCCCTAGGAAGACCCAGGTGTTTGCTCCATAAGTCACTCCAGTGAACCTGTGCAGAAACTGGGTTGTGGTCACTATGTGGGGAGGCAGTTACCTCATATATCCCCATCTTAGAGGTTAAACCCTGAGAAACAAAAATGAAATCTATCACAGACCCACTTTCAGACCCTTTGTAAGTGGGCAAAGATTCGTCACTACCAGTGCTGAGGGGTTCAAACATATTGAGGCTAGCAAGGAAAAATTCAAGCGCCTCCCCCGCTTTGGTGTGAGCGAAGTGCAGATTGCCATTATCAGTCTGACCCTCCAGGTTGCCTAAGTTACATTTTAAAACACATTTTTGAATGTTAAAATCACCTAAAATTATGAAATCGAAATTAGTGCAAGATTTATGACTGTAATCGTTAAGAACATTTTCCAAGTGATCCACATGGGCTGTGTCTGTTTGTCTAACCCAAGAATTATAAAAATTTGAGACCACTAGGACCCGCCCTGGTGAGATAATCCACTCTACCATTAAAATATTTGGGGAGCCAGACTCTAGTTGTTTAAACGTCCCTGCCAGTTTAAGTGAAAAGAGGAGAACTAGTCCACCCTTAGCTCTTCCTGCACTACTTGGGGTTGCAGGTATAGTAAAACTTATAAACCCATCCAACCAGAAAGTTGGTGAGGTGTCCCATGTTTCTTGGAGGGCAATTACGTGGTTACTGGCTATGAAGTCTATCCATGTGGGATCTAGTCTTTTAGCTCTAGTGCCCGCCACGTTCCAGCTAAGGAACCGGCATGGAGTGAGTTCCACCTCCCCTAATGAAGCTAAAGGCGGTGTCTGAGTATATGTTGGTTGTTTATTAACTGCAAGCATAGGATCCTCCGTCCTAACTATTTGGGTTTGCAGGGCCGAATGTCTTTGCCCCTCTGGTGTTTCTGCTTGGGCGCCCTTTTCTGTGATCTCCTTAGAGGCCTTGTCTGTTTGTCAATCCACCCCCTCTAGGCCGTTTAGACAATTAAACCAATTATAAGTTGGGAGAAATGGTGCCGGTCTGCCCAAAAGTGGCCAGGGATGAGAAGCCTGGTGACGCCCACTTCTTCCGACTCTCTCCCATCTATCATGATTTGGGGGTGGGTGGTGTGGGCCTGGGGCAATAGGGAAGAAGAAAGACACACGGAGGGTATGGATGGTAGATTCCCTTGATATATTTTCCCCTTGACATATATGCGACACCGTGCCCTTGTCCCTGAAACTCACCAAAACACAGTCCCCAGTGATGGATTTCTGAGTTCTCCCCACCCATGGGACCCTTCTTACCATTATAATCTCATTGTTAAGATGTCTCGGGAGGGGTCTATTTCTGTTTAACCACTTAATAACCCTGGTTTTTAGGGCACAAAAATCCTCTACTTCTCCTTCATCAAGTGGCGGGACCCCTGCCATAACTACTGTAAAGTCATTAGTCTCGGGGGGTAGGTTAGGACGACGGGGTCTTACAGGTGGCTTTTTTTGGTGGTCCGGAATGTTATTGTCTATCGTGTGTGCCTGAGGTACTGATACAAGGGGGGGGTTAAGCGTGTTAGCGTGAAGTGAATTGGTAGCTACAGGATTTGGTTTTAGGGGTTTTTGGGGGACTACCCCATTTACAGCCTGAGATGGAACTGGCGCTGGGTTAGCTACCCTGTGTTTCGACCCTTGCGAGGCTACAGGGGAGGTGATGGGTGCTAAATCGCTTTCCTGTCGACCACCGCGAGTTTTCAGACTTCCCAGTGTGGCCTCCAATATGGTTAGTCTGATCTCGATCTTTTTTACGCTTTCGCTGATCGGGAGTAACAGTGACCTTAAGAGAAATTCCAAGTTTCCCAGCGGCACAACAGAGAGGGGCACATTTCCAATACTAGTTCCAACATCTTTGCTCAAGGCGGGAACTATAACTTCCTGCACATTAGATTTGGGGTGTGACTCTGCCAGTGGTGTTACTGTGGATACAGAATGTTTTAGGGATTTGCCAAAGTCTAGGTGTAAAGTCTTGGGTTTGCTACCACCCTGCGCTCCCTTTGCCCTTCTCCTGCGTTTTTTTGGGGGGGGTCCCGGGATTACTTGTGTGGTGACTACTTTCAATTTGGGATGCCTATCTTTATGGGCTGTGGGCGGTTGTGAGATTAAATCTATAGTCCCCCTAACGGGACTGGAGCTAGTAGGTAGAGCTATGCTCGTAATTTCAGCTGGGGAGGTGATCATACCCTCCCTTAACAGGAGTGGAACATCCTCAATTCGAGTTAACTCCTCCCTTAATGTAATAGATTGTTCTCCCATGGGGGTGTTTTTCAGGTTGTCCACTGAACGTCTCCGTTCCGCCCTTAACCTTGACAAATTTCCCTCTTTGTCCGCCTCCCCCACAGCCCGTGCAAAATAGTTTTCAAGAGTCCCGCTTTTCACTCCACCCGGCTTCTGAGGGGTACTCTCCCTTGTCGGTGAAGGCATGATTAAGCTCCGGGAGGGTCAGTCAGTTATGTCTCCCAAGTCGGGTGTAACAAAAACAAAATAATTAATCCTGTAAATACCTGCACAATATGGGAAACCAAGAGAGTGGGCCCAGCCCGGCCTACTCCGGCCGATGACGGCCTTGGACGGTCCCGCCCTTGTCCCGGGCTTCGCCCGGCTGCTCCCGCGCGCGACTCGCGTGACGAGAGGCACTCCTCTCCTATCAGGCGCCTCCGGGCGCTACGCTGGCGTCAGGGACGCGACTTGGCCGCCGGGGCACCTGGGGGGTGTAGTTTGTGTCCCCCGGTGGCTGTAGGCGGTGTTGCGGCGTTTTCCAGCTGCCGTTTCCGTCACGGCATGTCCCTCGGTCTGGTGCAAGAGCCGTTGCCCTCACGGCAGGGTAAGTAAAAAATACAAGTGTCCCAAAGAGCGCTCGGCGCTCCTCTCTTTTCAGGCGCCTCCGGGCGCAACGCTGGCGTCAGGGACGCGACTTGGCCGCCGGGGCACCTGGGGGGTGTAGTTTGTGTCCCCCGGTGGCTGTAGGCGGTGTTGCGGCGTTTTCCAGCTGCCGTTTCCGTCACGGCGTGTCCCTCGGTCTGGTGCAAGAGCCGTTGCCCTCACGGCAGGGTAAGTAAAAAATACAAGTGTCCCAAAGAGCGCTCGGCGCTCCTCTCTTTTCAGGCGCCTCCGGGCGCAACGCTGGCGTCAGGGACGCGACTTGGCCGCCGGGGCACCTGGGGGGTGTAGTTTGTGTCCCCCGGTGGCTGTAGGCGGTGTTGCGGCGTTTTCCAGCTGCCGTTTCCGTCACGGCGTGTCCCTCGGTCTGGTGCAAGAGCCGTTGCCCTCACGGCAGGGTAAGTAAAAAATACAAGTGTCAAGAGTCTTAGTGATGTGGCCGTGAGATAACATCAGAGGTGACGAGTCAGGAAAAAAGGGGCCTGTCCAGAGGCATCAAAACGCTGTGTATGTGTGGCACTCAGCTGATAGATTATCTTGGGTGGGAGGGGAAACTCACACGAGAATGGAAACTGCGACAACACTCTAACTGTCTTATCAAACATATGATATACTGTATACAATTCCCGTGCCATTGAACATATATTGGTAAGACCACTCAAGACGTTAAAAAGCCCATTATGCAACATCAATCGAGCATACGCTGCAATGTCATCACGGCCCCACTTGTTGAAAATTATCAGAAGGAGTCTTATAATGCATCGGATATGAGTTGGTTTGTACTGGAGGTTGTAAGAAATGCAAAAAGGTGACAAAATGTCGATCGACTGCTCACATTGAAGAAGAACAAGTGGATCTGGTGTGTAACACAGTCAAGAATGGATTAAACTCCTTTATTGAGTGGCATACTCTAGCACCCTATAGAGGCTTCTAGGAGGGGCATGTGTGTGCTGATAGAGGTTGACAGGAATGTTTTGAATGTCCTTATAAAGTATTAACCAACTTCAGACCTCTTTGTTTTCTGTTTTCTGATCATTACAGATTGTTTTTTAGACTGATATTTTGATAATGAGGGTATAGAGGTCGACAAGAATTCTCTCATTAAATCTTGTCTATTTCATCAGAATGGACAAATAGGTGCTGGTGGCCTGAGGAATACTTAACTTAATTAACTTTTTGATCTATACAGACTGTTATTTTGTTTCTTAGTTTGAGCTATATATGTATACAGAGGCTGTTATGAGGAAGTTAGAGTTCTGTGCCTGCATTTGTCACCTGATAAGCATTTGCTGCCAACTATGGGTTGAATTGCAAGTTCAGTTTTCTAAAAATCACGTGGATAAACTGGCATTGTTATGATGAACAATAAAGTTTTTATAGGTATGGCGATATCCTACCTGCAATTGAGTATATAGCTTAAGTTTGTAGTGAGTTAGCATTAGTCTTTTTACAACTTTGAGTTCTTCTGCATATTTGTTGCGTTCTGATTTTAATAATATCTGCTTAAAAAATTTCTAGTCAGTATCTCTATGGCTATTGAGAATTTTTTATCATTCAAAGATGGCCACCACAGTGGGAAGGGAATGACGCCATTATGAAGTTTCTTTTTCTTTTTCTATGCAACGCGAGCCACGCTCCGCACTCTGTCGATTGAGTCGGACGTGGGAGAACCAAGCTAGTGCTGGTTCGGCGGCAAAAGTAAGTGTGATGCCTAATAATGTTTCATTAACGCTCGTTTTCGGCTTCTCGGGCTTTGTGAAAGGTTTTTCTAATATGCAGCCTCATGTTATTTTCAGGTGATTATATGCTGCAAAAACACTAAGTACTTGTGAGTATGTTGCTACATAACAGCACCATGGGTTTGTTTTCTAAAGGTGGTGAAAGTTTCACACGGACATTGGATGATTTTTAGACGTTCTGCTTTGTTTTTCAGGTTAATGTATGTATGGGCCTTGAGGAGTTTTTTATTAAAATATTTTTTTTTTGAAGACCTTTATTTCACCATTCTGCAAGAACACAGCTTCTGGCCTACAACCCGATGGGCCAGCCGCACATATTGAAACATACGTTCATTCAGTTTCAGAACACAGCCGTGATGCCGACAGCCAAAGGCCCGGCGGCGTAACAACCACTAATAAAACAAAATCGAACTTGCAGTATCGATGACAAATCTCCATGTAGCCTTAAATTTTCAAAGTTCATCGTCAACTTTATTAACTAAACAACCCCCCCCCAATATTCTTTCTGGATCCTAGTTGGACAGCCATTGAAGCGATGAAAGACAGAACAAGCATGGCAAGCGGTGATCACAGCATCATGGAGATACTCACAGTATCTAACCACCTGAGGCATTAATTAAGAACAACCATTACCTGCATCAATGTAAGAGGGCATCAACAAGCAAGACCAGCAAAGGGAGTGCTGTGCAACTGGCGAGACAGCAGGTGCATGCCCGAAGTAGCATCAGAGGGGTTTGACCAAATGAACGCTAACTGTACGCTAACTGCCTGGCAGTCTGCAACACTCTAGACAATGCCTCCGTGAGCAGAGCAGCGCGTCATGATAAAAGTACTGACCAAGCTCAGTCATCGTCAGAGAGCTTCGCCAACATGTAGGTGGTGTACGGTCCCCAAATATCTCCTGGTCGTGAGCCCACTGGCAGCTCCTCATAGTAACATGTCAGCTGATCTCGACAATAAGCCATTTCCTGCAACCAGGTTTTTACATCAGGGGCCCTCCTCCCTCCCCAGCAGGCCGCCACTCTACGCTTAGCCAACTGTAGCGCTAATGCAACCAAACGCCTTACAACCAACGGTATACTAGACACCATGCCCAGCAAACATATGCGCGGATCCACATCACCTGTTACTGACGTCATGGCGGTCAGCGCCTCCGTCACACCTGTCCAGAACTTAGACACATGCGGACACACCCAGGCCAAGTGTAGAAAATTGGCTACAGCTATCCCACAACGCAAACACGCAGGTGTGTCACGAAGCCCATATATGAAAAGTTGCTCCGGAGTGTAATACCATTGTTGCAAGAATTTATAGTGTATGAGCCTAAAATTCCCATTAGCAACAAATCTGCCAGTCATAGCACAACATTCAGCCCAGTCATCATCCAACAATGGCTCCAGTAAAAACGCATCCCATCTAGCCCTTGCAACCATATTCACATCACTTCTTTCGAAACCTTGTCCATTCGCGAAATCATCTTCACTCGGGAATTTGCAGTGTACATCAACTGCAATGCGTTCAGCGTAGGTGGCTCCATCGGGAAGGACGGGTACGCAGCCTAACATAGGTGAAAGTAGCCATAGTTCCATTAGTCGTTTGATCCAATAATGTCTGTAAGCCAATAAATTGACCAGCCCAGAAAATATCCCCATGGTGTGCATCCCAGCACCCTGCAACAATTGAAGGGCACCCACATCGCTCGAGACCAAAATGTGCGCATAATGCAACAAAGGCATGGCCGCTGCAAAAAGTGGTAGATGATCTGCGCGCTTCCCCAAGTACCGCCACGTCCTCGCTGTGCACTGTACCGTGTCCACCTCGCCCTTCTCGTATACCGAGTGTGGATTCACAACCATTGCCTTTAAGGGCAGCGGATAGATTGCCCCAGCCTCAATCGCAACATGTGGTGTGTACAGCGGCGCCGAGATCCAATAGGAAGCAAAGTGAGCTTGTGCACACAGGTAGTACAATCTCATATCTGGTACTGCGAACCCGCCCTGCTCATATGGCTTTGTCAGGATGTCCCACTTTACTCGAGGTTTCTTCCCCCCCAGGCCAATGTAATAAACAAAGATTGAAGCATTTTAAAAAAGTTAGTTGTCAAAACAAGTGGAATGTTTACAAAATAATATAAAAATTTGGAAAGCACCACCATTTTAATCAGAGCTACACGATCCGTGAACGACAGGGGCAACCGTATCCAGCGTGCAACCTGATCTTGCTACTTTGAAATCGCCACTCCGTAATTAGCACGGAATATTTCTTGGGCGTCTCTGTGGATCCACATCCCTAGATATCAAACTGGTTCCGAGGCCCATTCCAAAGGGAACTCTATTGGAAATGGGAGAGTAATATCAGTTAGAGGCAGCAATATAGATTTTTCCCAATTTATTGACAGGCCAGAAAAGTGTTCAAATCTGATGTATTCTCTAACCACCCAGTATAGACATCTGTCTAGCTCATGGATATAAAGCACCATATCATCAGCGTACATAGATACTGCCAATGAGCGAAGATGGAAACACAAAGCAGAGGCTGCATGTCTTTGCCGCAAAATACAAGCTAGGGGTTCCATAATAATAGCAAACAATAGAGGTGAAAGTGGGCATCCTTGCCTCGTACCTCTCTATATAGCAAATGGCGCTGATACTCGACCATTGACTCACACTCGCGCTACCGGATTAGTGTACAATAAGGTGATCAGGGGCGTAAAAAAGAACGGCACACCCATGCGATGCAATACCGCCACCATATATTTCCGGCTACAGAGTCAAATGCTTTGGCAGCGTCCAAAAGGACCACTACTGCAGTTAAGTCAGGTTTGAGTAAATGAAGAACCGCGAACAATGCTCTCAAGTTATGCGTCGTTGAGCGCAGCGGTACAAAGCCCGACTGATCTGGCAGTACCATATCAGGCAATTGCAGTTGCAGGAGTGTAGACAGCACATTGGGAAAAATCTTAACGTCTGTGTTCATCAGGGACAAAGGACGGTACGACTCACATCGATCTTGTAGTTTACCCGGTTACGAGAGAACCACTAGCAGAGCCTCTCTCATTGTTGCTGGTAGTTGTCCTTGTTTGAAAGCCTCCTCCAGTACCATCGCCAAATGTGGCAGTAGCAAATCTACATATTCTTTATAGAACTCGGACGGTAAGCCGTCGGTACCTGTAGCTTTGCCTTAGACAGCACAACAAGCGCATCTCTCAGTTCCCCCTCTGTGATGTGATGCATTAGGAAGTCTTGCTGCCCTTTCAAGAGCCAGACCAGCCCATTATCCTCCAGGTATTTCGCTATTTCTTCCTCATCAGCAGTTTCCCTATGGTCATACATGTTAGTGTATTACTGCGTAAAACATTCTAGTATACCTTCCCCATCTGTCACTGTCCTGTCACCATCCTTAATTTCCTGTACTCCGCAGTGTTTAGCCCAAGGACCTTTGAGTCTATCCGCCAGTCCCCGTCCCAGTCTACCACCCTCACCATAGTACCGTGCTCTAGTGCGCTTGGATAAATAGTTTACTTCCTGTTCCACCAGCTCGTTGTACTCAGTAACTTTCGAGCATCAGCTGGCTGCTGCTCGCATTGTCGCTCCAAACTCAGCAGCTCACTCTCCAATCTATCCATAGAATCCCGGAGCGATTTGAGCACTCCAGCCTGCATTCCAATACATGCTCCCCGCACAGTCACTTTGAAAGCCTCCCATACAATGCCCGCATTTGGCACCAAACCAACATTCTTATCAAAAAAGACTTCAATCATCTCACGCAGACGTTCACGCAATACCTGGTCCATTAAAGCCCCTGGTGGCAACCGCCATGTGAACGGAGCATGTGTATGCGTTGGCATCCTTACTTCCATCAGCACAGGCGCATGATCAGATAACGTGCGGGGCAAATGCGCCGTCCTCTCCACCCATCCACTAACATCCTTCGTCACCAGCCAGTAATCCAATCGCGACCAGGTAGGATGTGCAGACGTGTAACAGGTGCCCTCTCTCACACCCGGATGCCCAAGACGCCACATATCCACCAATCACAGTACTGCCATCCCATCCTGAACTGCCCCACATGCACGTAACTCCTTTTAATCCATACAACAGTTCTAGTGTCACATTCAGATCTCCTCCACAAATAATCGCAAAAGGGGCAACTTATAAACCTTATTCCATGACGTGACATAGAATTTGGGATCATCAATGTTCGGCCCATACACATTAATCATCGTTATCAGCGTACCACACAGTTTACCATGTAATATAATATAGCGACCCTCTTTATCTACTTCCTCATGCAAACACACAAAGGGGACATTGTTTTTAACCAGAATCATAACACCCCTAGCATATGAAGAATACGAGGTTGCCACTCTCGTTCCCGCCCAACGACTAGCTACCGTACCAGCTGCCTGCCCGCTAAGATGCGTCTCCTGTAGGAAGACTACCTGCACATCATGCCTATTCAAATATGCAATCACCTGCCTGGTCTTTTGCGGCCTGTTGAGACCCCGCACATTCCATGTTAGCAAATTGATTCTCCCTCCCTTAGCCATAGGTGTATTCAGGGTATTTGTCCAGCCAACTGTCCTGTGATGCACCTTTCAACCAATAGGCAGTGATTTTATCAGCCATCTCCACGCCCCACCAATTATGCACTCCTGTATATCGTACATAGACCCTCTTGTGATCCACAGTGTATACCTTCCAACAAGATCAGATCCCACAGCAACACCATGCAGCCTCCCATCCCACGACAGCCTCCCCAACTTGCCAAAGCCACCCTCCCACCCTTAGCGTTGCCCTGCCCGTGACTGTTACATATGTAAAGACAGACCAAAGTGGAAAACCAAAACTGCCCCAACTTC
This sequence comes from Lissotriton vulgaris, assembly GCF_964263255.1. Lineage (NCBI taxonomy): Eukaryota > Metazoa > Chordata > Amphibia > Caudata > Salamandridae > Lissotriton > Lissotriton vulgaris. Next base: position 262,174,984 of record NC_141696.1, read on the forward strand.
CCATGTTCATACCTGCCCACCCCTCTCCCACTTCGGCCCCTCAACAAGCCAAAGCAGACCCAAGCCCCCCATCTCCCTCCCCCAGCCAGAACATAAACAGAGTGTGGGGAATTCCCATATGTGGGGGCGAAGAGGCACAGAACTCCCGCCTTCAAGGAAAACAGGAGGTGACTAAGCCACCAGGATATGCAATCCACCCTTATCGCCCCATATCTACCCCGGCCATTCCAACAGCTGCCAGTCGATAGAACAAGAAATGGCAGATGCCCACCTCTCAAGGACCGACAATCTACATTCCACATCTCAAGCCATGGAACACTGTTTAGACTTCAGAGGCACCACAGGTGCTGCAATATTAAGAAGAGCCATTACCATAACATATTGAACCTAAAGAAAGGCACATAAATAGTAGAACAGCATCCCAGACATCCCGGTATTCGGATCCCGAACCCCGTAACCCCAGTAGCTGCACAACTGTCCCATACCGCCATTGCTACATGCCAACAAAGAATATGAAAATTCACAGGGCATGAAGGCTCCCAACTCATGATGACTAGTAATATTTAAACCAAGCAACACCTGTAAGGAGAAAGGTTAGTAATACAGAAAAAATGAACCATCTCCATTAGATAATGCACCAGTAGCCCAATAACAAACAGCTATTTGCGCCCTAATTGTAGGAGGACAGCTAGTTATCTTCAGGCAGTTCATTATCTCCGTCCTGCTTCCTAGCTGAGTCTTCCTTACGTTTCTTCAGTTTTTTCGCATATTCCATGGCTGCTTTTGGAGAGGTAAAAATGTTGTTATCCGAGGGTGCACCTATCCGCAGCCGCGCTGGGTACAACATAGCATATGGAATTTCCTCTGCCCTAAGAATCTGTTTCACTCCCGCAAATTCCTTCCGCACCGTTTGTACGGCCATGGTGAAGTCAGGGAAAAACTCCAATTTGCTACCCTGATAGTCTATGGTGCCTTTTTCCCTCGCCATGCGCAGCAGTGTATCCCTGTCCCTATGATTCAAAATTCGAGCTATTATAGGACGTGGAGGTGCCCCGGGCACCGGATGCTTTGCCAAAGAACGGTGCGCTCGCTCTACAATAAACATTTTAGAGAGTTGGTCAGAGCCGAATATGTCCACAAAAAGTCTCTCCATAAAGTCTTCCATCCTGCCCACATTCGTGGATTCCGGCAGCCCCGTGACGCGGATGTTGTTGCGCCGGGACCGGCCTTCCAACTCCTCAAACTTAGCCTGTATTACCGCCAGCACTCTTTCCATACTGAATACTTTATTAGTCACCGTGATGAGGTCATCCTCCGTTGCGGACACCCTCTGCTCCACCTCATCCATTCATTCATTCTGCCATTCAAATTGTGTGGACATATGGTCCAGCCTGTGGTTAACCGCCTCCATAGTGCCTTCTATGGAATGCAGCCTTTTCTGCATGGCTATCAGTGTGGCCTCCAAATTCGGCGCACCTCCTACCGCTCCTGTTGTTTCAATGTCTGACATACCTTGCGACGAAGTTCATTAGCAAGTTGAGTGAAAAACACATCAACTCCCAGCTATCTAAATATTTGGAGTCGTACAACCTGCTCAAAACATCACAGACCGGTTTCTGACCTGGCCAGGATACAGAAACAGCGATGGTGGCGGTTGTCGAAGAAGCTAGGAAGATCATTGATGCAGGAGGATCAGTGGCAGTGATCCTCCTGGACCTCAGCGCAGCATTCGATACCGTCAACCATAGCATCCTGGCTCAGCGACTGGAAAACCTTGGCATTTCTGGGTCTGCCCTTTCCTGGCTCAAATCTTATCTCCACAACCGTTCCTTCCAGGTGGCGGAGGGTGACTTCATCTCCAGGGAAACTCCTATATGTTGCGGAGTGCCTCAGGGCTCTTCATTGAGCCCAACACTCTTCAACGTGTATGTGTCACCACTGGAAAAAATTGTCGTCCCGTATGGTATTAAACTTCTGACCTACGCGGACTACACTCAGCTGGTTGTCTCCCTCAGCCAGTCAGATAACTCCACCATTGATCTGTATTCCTGCCTGGGGGATATAGTCAGTTGGATGAGCGCCTCCCATTTAAAGCTCAATGGGGACAAAACTGAGCTAATGGTATTGGGTAATCAGTCCCATTTTCGTCCGGAGTCTCTATGGCCCCCAAGCATGGGCCCCCCTCCCCAATCCCCAAAACTGACATCAAAAGTTTGGGGATCTGGCTGGATCATAACTTAACCCTCAACACCCTGGCCAGGAAAACAGCGGGAACATGCTTTGGTCTATTACGCTTCACCCGTAAGATCCTCCCCTTGCTTCCTTTCCAGTCAAAAAAACTACTTATACAGGGTCTGATATTGTCGAGACTTGATTACGGCAATGCCTTATACCTCGGTTCACCAAAAAAAGTCACTGCCAGGTTACAGGTGGTGCAAAACGCGGCCGCCCGGATTCTCACGGGCACAAAAAATCGTTGCTCTGCCAAACCAGCGATCAGAGCACTCCATTGGCTCCCGGTGGAGCAAAGGGTGCAGTTTAAGGCCATGTGCTTAACTCACAGAATCCTCCATGGAAACGCCCCTCCAGTCCTTAAAGATCTCGTGATGCCGTATATAACAAACAGAACCCTCCAATCCTCTAATGTTCACCTCACTCAAATACCTAGGATTAAGAAAACACGCTCCGGTGGCCGGCGGTTCTCTTATCAGGCGTCCAAGATGTGGAATGCTCTCCCACTGGACCTTCGTGCCCAACCTAACCTTCTGTCCTTTCGTAAATCCTTGAAGACGTGGCTGTTCCCTTGACTCTCTCCTTGTTTCCGCCTGACCTGACCTGACTATATGGATTTCCAGTCAGCGCTGGGACACTCTTGGGCAGCCATGCGCTTTAAAAATCTCATTCCATTTGGGTTGATTCCTCTCAGGCCAGCCCATAGAACCTATTAATACAATACACTTCCTCCAGCAGGTCTCAGGCCACTACTAGGAAATTACGGTGTATCCTAAAATGGCGGCGTCAACATAGCAGAAGCACAAATGGCGCTGTGAGGTAGGCAATGTCCCAACTACACTCCCGCAGGGGTGGCCAAATGTAGTCTCCAACAGGGTAAAAGAATCGCCCCACGCAGCCAGTAGGTCTATGCCGCCCACAATCAGCTCAAGCAAGGCGCTTTCCTCACATAGAGCGCTGTCTTCCACAATGCTGCCCTCCAGCAGCCGCTACAGTCCAACTATCAGGCCAGCCAGATGCACTCTTGATCACCCGTCCATAATTCAGAAGCCCAAGGGGATCACAGGCACGCCGCAACTCAGAGCCTCAGGCACCGGCCAGCAGCCCACCCCCGCCAGCCGCAGCTCGCGCAGCCAGGCCCAGGGCAGCTGAAGCCCGCCTCCGCAGCAACCGCTACCCCCAGGCCTTAGCCCCACTCACCACCACCAGCACGGGCAGACGCCCGATCTCCCCGCCATCCGCCAGCTCCGCCTCGGCACCGGGAGTCTCCCCCAGCTGTTTTTGCTGCAACCAGGACTGTCCACAGCAGCGCGTCGGGTCCTCCGGATCAGCTCCAGGCCCGTCCTCCGTCACAATGCACCGCCCAAAGTACAGGCCGCCAACAGCCCAGGCTACGCTCAGGTCCGACGCTGTTTGTCGGGCACTCTTCGGAAGCAGGACTCGTCCCGTACTATCTCCGCCAGTCCCGGACCGCTGGGTCAGCTATCCGCACCTCTCTCCCAAGCTCCGCTTCCCCGATCCGCGAGGCAGGCCCCAGGTGCCAATGGCAGTCTGTTCCCTGGTGTTGCACGCACCACGCAGCCAAGTCCGCGCCGGTACAGTAAGGGCTGTAATTATATGCAGATCAGGGTCTCAGGTCCTCCGCACCGGTCTCAATCCTCTCCGCAAGCAATTAGGCATAACATTTTACCGGGGTAGAGGGCGACAGTAGCAGGATTTTGCGGATAAATAACGGATGTTCAGCTTAGTCCGGAAGAGCCTCAACGATGTGCGGCGTTCTTGCCGTGCACCCTCTAGCGCCCCCGGGCTTTGAGGAGTTTATATGAATTTCTGGCCAGAATATGCTTAACCTAATACTGATGTATGGATTTTTCCATGTGTTGTTAGATGGATTGAAGAGTCCCTTTTGGGAGTTTCTTCTGGGATATTCAGATTGAAATTTTGTAATTAAGTAAGTAGTTTTGATAGCTAGCTTTTTAGATTACTAGTTAACACAGATATTTTATTGGGTGTTTTGTGGTACATATGCGAGAGGTGGCATGGTTAAGGCCTTCACTTAGCTTGCACTGGTTATAAGGACTACAGTTGTTGTCTTGAGTGTGGAGCAGCCGATACCTTTTTGTATATACAGGATGTTGAGTATGTTTATATTTTGTATTATATTATATTTGGATGTGCAACTATTTCCATCCTGATGATGGTCTCTGGGACCTTGGGACTGAAACGTCGACGAAAGAACACCATCTTTTTTATATAGATATATTGATTACACAGAACATGAACTATGTGTAATGTTTTGTTTAATTTCATGTTATATGGTGTTTTGTTTTCGATATGATTTATAGGCAAAAGGTGTTCAAGATACTGCAGTGAAATTAATGGAAAATACCAGTAGTATGTATGTTACCTTTTTGTTATTTGCATTTTTGAAAAAACTATTGGAATAAAATACCCATAGTTATAAATGTTGTTTCTCCCTGCATGAATACATTAGTGATCACGTCTGTGACAATCTTTGAATTTATAATTCATATACAATATATGACACATGTCAGCACAGCAAGCCTTCATAATGCACTGCTGTGTATCAAAAAAAGCGGTACAAAAGGGGGTGGTGGTGATGGACGGAGCATCTGAACCAATCAAACACTCACACCCAGTCAACAAATCTGGGTTTAATCCATCACCGTTCTTTAGCCCACTCTGCCACCCCAGTTCAGGCATGGCCATATGCAAATCAGCCCGACCCTGTGCCTCATGGGAACAGTCACCTTGTCACAGAGCTATGACTCCAGTGTGCCTGGCCTCCCATGTGTGGGCAGGTGTGTGGACTGCCAAGGGTGGGAAACTAATAGGGCACCTGGGAAAGGGTGCACTGCTGGCCGCCCCTGTGTGAAAGAGGCCTAGCCTCTCTATGGGGAGCCACTACTTCTAGGAATCTACCCATGCTTCAGCATCCTACTATGACCTCAGATAAAGAGGGTTTACCAAGTTTAGCCATGCTTTTTTCTCTACCTAGGTTTGTGTGTGTTCTGGTGTCCCTTTGCTGCTGCTGCTAGTGAGAGGGATGGGTATTGGGTCCCAAAAGGGTGCTGCCTACATTTCCCACTGAGTGTGTGGGCCTCCTCCTCCATCCTACAGCTGGACCGGCTAGGGCAAGTATGCCATCCTCCCTAGCCAAGGCAGGTTGGCATCAAACTGGAGAGGTACCTGGGCTGCTCAGGGCTGACCAGCTCCAAGAATCGAATAATGAAAGGTGGAAGAAGCAATGGCTTTCACCTAGGAGGCTCACCTCCCTCTGTTTGGAGCTCCAGCCCCCAGGCAAAGCCACCAGGCCTACTCTGGGCAGGATTGTGTTGGGCCCGAGAGAGATCTGGGCTGACCAGCTCCATTAATTGAACAGTGAGAGGCAGCTGATGCCATGGCCTTCGCCTTGGAGGCCTGATCCCTGCAGGCAGGTGGTTCCAGGCACTGAGCTGGGCCACCTTCCTTTCTCAGCGCAGAGTGGTGTCTAATTGGGGAATAGTCTGGGGATCCTCCAGGATCAACAGATTCAGAAATCCCATGTGAAAAGTAGGCGGAGCAATAGCTTTCACCTGGAAGGCCTAGTTCACAAAGGTAAGGGCACCAGGCATGGCCACCTTTCCTACCCGGGGCAGGATGGCAACAGACAAGGAAGCGATCTGGTGCTTCTCTGGGCGGGACAGTTCTATTAATTACTAGTGAGAGGTGGGAGAAGCTAAGTATTTTGCCTGGAAGGCCTTATACCTCATTCAAGGGGTTTAACCACTAGTCCTGGCCACCTTCCCTACTTGGTAGTGTGGTATCAGACCAAAGAAGGGCCTGGGCTCCTGCGACTCCTGCGATATAAAACATTCCTGAAATCTCCAAGTGAAATGCAGGTGAAACCATGCATTTTTTCTGGGAAGCCCAATCCCTGCACTGAGGAGCTCCAGCCAATGGGCAGGGCTGCTTTCCCTAAATGGGGAAGGGTGGTGTCCGAACAGGGTGGAGTCTTGGGCTTCTCCAAGAAGAACAGTTCTAGTAATCCAAGCTGAGAAGCAGATGAAGCCATGTATTTTGTCTGGTTGGCCATGTATCTGTAGACTCTCTAGGTCAGGACGCAAGGCATCAGGCATATATTCTTCCCTACTGAGGACATGGTGGCATTGAAGCGGGTAGGAGTCTGAGGCTTTGCCCAGTTTAACTGTTCCTATAAGCCACAACAAGAGGTGAAGGATAAAAATTACTTTTCACCTGGTGCAAACGTTGCCAGTTTAAAATGTTCAATAGCATCTTTGACATGTATGTACCTAGATGATAGGGGCGTATCTTTATCAGTAAGATTTTCCAACAATATATAATGTTAAAATGCACTATACTGCAAGCAGGGCTCATGAGAGGGGATAATAGGGCCATGGAACAAAAATATGCATGTGGGATAGGTAGAGGTACTGAGGGATATACTTAAAAGGGGGTAGAGCCACCAGAACATGACTTTTATAAACATTCTGGTGGCACTATGCCCTTCTTCATATTTACAATGCAGTGTTAAGCCTCCTTGAGTGTCTTAACACCGCCTTGTATATATGGCCCTTTTACATGCATAACTTTGTTTGAAAGGGGCCTGCAATGGGTGTTGCTGCGAGCATTCCACCGCAACACCCATTGCATTATGACGTTGATTCAGATTCAGAAGTTTATATAAGTCTGAGGCAGCGCCAAAAGCGAAAACCATGCAATAGCAGGCATAGGAATGGTGCAGCAAGGAAAAAACCTGTATTTATCCTCATTTTGTTATGTTTTTGTGTGCTATATTCTGCAGCATACATAGTAAAACAACACACCATTAATGAGTGTTTCTTTGTTTAATGTCTACTTTTAGAGTTTTATATAGAAATAACGAGACCCAACGATATCGGGTATCACAGCACTCAACATGAGCACCAGTTTCGTTACACAAGAACACATTAATTTTAGTTAGGCCTGGGGAGATTGAGTGATTTGCCAAGATTCACAGGTTGCTAAGGTTGTTGCCGATACTCAAACATGGTTCGCCAGCTTTGAGATCGACTGCTCTAGCCGCAAGGCTACATCCTCTCCAATAATCTGTGGAAGAAGGTATCCCTTCATACAAATGAACAATCATTAAATAATTACAATTTGCTACTTCTATGTGTGCTGCAAAATACAATGGCTATTGATTTAGTGTTGAACCAGGCATCAAAACCATGACTGTTGAATGTCAAAACATTGTTTTGCATGTTCCAAGGGTGGATGGTATGGTTGATAGAGAAGACCTACAAATGTTTGTTTTGTTAGTGTCAAGGTGGTGTTAATTAATGTGAGGTAAGATTTGCCATCTCTCATAGGAAAGATAGAAATTTCTCTAATAGAAAAGAGATTTTTTAACCTTGGATATCTGTGAGAGGCTTCTAGTGATAAGGCGGGAGGAAAGATTTGATGCCATATGTTTTTGGTTTTAGGAATATGGATATGTAAATATTTAAAAACGCTGTTGTTATCTACTTTGAATTTGCTTTGGATTTCTTGGAACTGTAGGATTTCGCCCTGTTGGTTCATAAGATTCCCAACTTTCTTGATCCCTTTGTTATCCCAGTCCCTCATCACCGTGTCTCTAAAAATGTCACCAGGTAGAGAGCTCTTTGTATACATTCTTGTGTAGTTGTTATATCTACCTAAACCTATTTTCTTTTGTAACACCTTCCAAATACTATAGGCAGCTTTTAAAGTCTTGAACCTAGTATGCTTATAATAGCTAAAATCAATTGTATTTAAGAATCCATTTACAGCCCCTTCTCCCAGCAGTGTAGCATAAACATTAGTGTATCCCTGTGAATCTTCTCCTGTCTCTATGCCCCCACCACCTATTAGACCCTGAAAATATTGCATCGCTGTGGCCCAGTAATAAAAACGGAAATCCGGTGCTCCCCATCCTCCCTTTTCTCTTGGAAGTGTTAAGTGGCGATATGCTCTCCTGGTTTTGCCTTGTGCCCATATAAATTTATTTAAAATAGCTTCTATTTTGTTAAACCAAGAGTGTTCAAAGAAGAGTGGTATTGCTCTGAATAAATACAGGAATTTTGGAAAGGTGGTCATTTTGATCACATTTATTCAGCCCATCAATGTTAAGTTAAGCTTACAGTTCCAAGAAATCCAAAGCAAATTCAAAGTAGATAACAACAGCTTTTTTAAATATTTACAGATTAGAAGTTACTTGGCAAACAAACAGGGCGGAACGTTAGGTTTTGGGTCTTGTCGCATAATGGATTATAAAGAGAGAAGCCCTCATTGCACGATTCGCTATTTATATGCAGAATTATGCACATATAAATCCGACGATAGAGAGAAATATGCCAGGAAGTGGTCGGATAGACTAGAGGTACACCCAGAAGATTTCCAGTTATCTCTTGATCTGGGAAGAACAGTTCTATGCTCTGCTACCCTGCAGTCGCAACACTACAACACTACATATTCGCTTTATCATACTCCAGCCAGACTTGCACAATGGGGGAGCAATACAGAAATAACATGCCTACGCTGTGACTCAGCTGGGGCAGACATTTTACATATGTTTTCACAGTGCCCACAATTGTTTTCCCTCAAAAAAGAGATTGAGAAATTTTCGGATGATTTACTGGGATGCAAAATTAAGCTCACAGATGAGATATTATTGCTGGGGGTTTCGGGGAGAACTGAGAATGCTTTTCCTGAATTTATTTTTATGTTGGCTGCAGTTTTCCGAATTTGTATAGCGATATCATGGCTCGACAGGGTCCCACCAACCTTCCAGATGTGGATAGCTCGGTTATTATCAACTTATAATCTAGAAAAAGCGATATACGACAGAAAGGGGAAAAAAGTAGATCTTTGGGAAAGAAGATCTGGTACCCAGTAACAAATTGGAAAAATGGAGTGATAAATCGGGTAGGGTTGGCTGATTGTATTGAGTAGTAAGCTCAAGTTCCATAACTGTTTTAATTTAGATGAATTATAATTAGTCGCAAATGATGGTATGAATAATGTAATGTAATGATCATGGTCTTGAAATGTATAAATGTGTTGTAACATTTATTGGTTTGGTACGATGGAAAATTATAAAAACTTTTAATAAAAAAAGAAAAAAAAAAGGAATATGGATATGTAGGCTATGGATTGGATGCCCTAGAGCTCTATGCAGTGCCATGCAAGGAATGGGCCAGATGTGTCATGTAATGTGTCATGTAATGCCCAAACCCCCTGGCCTTGCAGTGGACGAAGGGTACAGATTAGACTTTTGCAGGTGTCTTTCTTTCGAATGTAACAAATTAACCTACTTACCAAGTACGCATCTGGATGGATTTTACAGCAGTTTGAAAAAATCCACAAAAATTCCTTTACCACATAAAATGAGCAAAATCAAACTGCATGTATTTAGTGTGTGGAATAGTTTAACGCTTGTTATTTGTTCTGCCTTGTACAATTCTGTGGAGTATAGCGGTGTTGTGTGCAAATGATTTGTGAATATTTTGTACGTTTTACGTCGGCACAAACCATCAGCACCAACATTTTTTTTGTGTAGTAATTTTGGTTCCCTTTTTTTCCCCTGTTTTATGGGAAGTTGAAGGGAAATTCCACAAACCGTTGTAGATTCTCTACCTCATGGCGCAAACAATTAAATAATTGCATATATGCTCATACCATACACTATACTGAATGTTAATTCAAATATTGGCAATGCAGCAAGGTCAGTGTCTTTTTTAGGAAATCATTTTTTCCCAAATCTACTGTTGATCAATTTCGATATATGCTTGTTTCATTCCAAAGGTACCCATTCCCAGGGCCAGACTGGTGGATCTGGGCATCAGGCAATCCCGCCGTAGGCCAGATGGTGTGGAGGCTGGTTTTTTCAGAGGGGGCTGGTTTTGCTGGGGCCACCGCCGCCCCAGCGGAATCGCCCCCTTCTGAGTGGGGGCGGGCGGACTTTTGGGCCGTGACCAGAGTCAGACTGAAGACTGCGGGGGAAAAGACTGGCATCCATGCAGGGGCATAATACAGGCTCCCGCATCACCCGTGGTGCGGGGGGCCCTCAAGCTGTAGGGGGACCCCTCAGCACAGTATTGCGGTGTGAGAGCTCCAGTACTGAATTTTCACCCGATGCTGACCTCGCACCGTAGAATTTCAAGTGATGTCAGGAGTGAGCGACTGCCTGGCCAATAAACAAGGGTGATTTCAGTTATCAGAGTGTGCGTACTGCAGCAGCGTCACATTAATGACCTTTGGCTCCTGGCGTGACAGCAGGTATTCTGAATCACGCCAGCGCACAGTGCAGCTGGAGCCCAGAACTTAGCACACATGACCAACTGCCCAGAATCATGATTGCCTGGAGTTTCCATTTGTTGCCAGTGCCACCTGCCAGCCGCAGGGTCGTGGCAGTGGGGGATTTAATCCATTCATAATTTTGCAGCTTGTCAGCACCAACTTTATCAAATTGCCCTGCTCGCTGCAAAAAAGTTAGTGTCTAGGCAGTGCCAATGACTTTAGTTGCTGCTCTTGCTAGTAATTACTTTGCTCCTGTCGCTAAATTTCAGCAGAGTCGCCCCTGCTCAGCTCTGTGAATGAGTGGATGTTGGGGCCATCCGTGCGTGCGGCTTGTGTGATCGGGTGCAGTTGTGCAGCTATGTCTCGAATTATGTGATTGGCTGACTACCTGTGCCTGCAGCCGTGAGTAAACAACTGTGTAGTATTTAAAAAAAATAATACAGCCAGCTTGAGGCTGCCTAATCTTTCATCGCAGCAAATTGGACTCCAGGGCGCTCTCTGGTCCCACGTGGGACCCGGGTGGGGCCAGGCTGACACTCGAGTCTCCATCAGTATGTAAGAGGCCACAATAACTGTCAGATGTCATCATCAGCTGCCTGATAATTATAAAAAGACACTGTTGATTGCGTCAGTGGACTCAGTAGAGCCAATGATACAGGACATTAAGTCTCTGAGAAGTCGGTGAATCAGTGTAGATGAGATTGAGGCAGACAGAGGTCACAGCCAGGCGGTCTGAAGCAGGCTGCATAGAGCCCCAGTAAGAATAACCTTTGCCTCAACCTACCTACTACCACCCCAGCACCAGCAGCATTCAGAACAGCTCTAATGATCTCTGACTGATAACGTAAACAAAAATAGAAAGTGCATTACAAAAATGAATACGGCCAATTTCATATAAAGTTCCTTTAAAAATCAAGTCCAGGCCTTAGCAAACTGTTAAAACCTGAAGTGATAGCCAGTATTTTTTCTGCAAAAAGTGGCAATCCCAAGTGAGCCTTCAGTATTGGTATCGTAGTTGGAGGACAGCAGCTGAGTGCAATGTATGCCAGCACTCTCTGCAGCACTGATCCCCTGACAGATGACAGTACGACCATCTTAGAAAGGGGCACTAGGTTAGTGAACTTCCTTTTCAGGTTTTTTATGGTAGCTTCAATATCTTTTTTAATCTTCTCATTACTTGAAAGTGTGTAATTTCATACGGAAATGAATAAAACGTATACCCTGGATCCCCATGATTCAATACAGCCCATCCATCAACTAGCCCATGATTCTGTGGAAGCTGTTGTAAGGCCCTAAATACTTTCGGTTTATGCCCAGTACACTTTGCATGCTCAGAATCCCACATCTGCCATGCCCCATGTATGTTAAAGTCCCCGCACAATATCAGTGGGGTTCCCCACAAAGCTAATTCAACATTCAAGAATTCCAAGGTCTCGGTCTCATCCAAATTTGAGCCATATACTGTACAAAGAACTGTCTTAGTGTCCCCTATAATACACTCCGTGATGGCCCACCTCCCTAAATTATTAACCTTCTCCCTTCCCGTCCCAGAAATTCCACGTTGCGCTAAAATTGCCACCCCCTATTCATAATAGACTGTCTAGAAGTTGTAATTAGCGTATACCCCAGCTCAGATATTATCTTCCGATTAGACCAGGGAACATGTGTCTCATGTAAACACAAAATATCTGGGTTTATTAACCTGAGATGAGCAGCGACACGTTTCCTTTTAAGAGCATTATTCAGACCACATACAATAAATGTACATATACGCAATCTCCTATCGCCCTCCTTATCTGCCATTATTATAACTATATCTCACAGCCTTGACTATGACTATATATTGCATCGCCCCCTATAACATATGCTATGAATTGAATTTTTCCCTTTATCTGCCACCCACCCATCCCCTTACCCCCAGCGACCCCCCTATACCTCCCCACCACCTACCCCGAAGAATCCCCATCCCCTGTGACCCTCTCCCATTATTGAGGCCTTAGGGCCAATCTCCCTTATGATGCTCAGTGAAAAGCCCACCGGGTGCTCACCCAACCTGCAATGTCATCATATATGCGGCTTCACTAACACACTATACAGCATTACATCTAATATCGACAACATCAATATATTCTGACAAACGTGTCTGACAACTTTTAGAGTAGCTGCATGTAAGAGGAATACTTGTGTGCCTTTTGCTTGAAATGGGTTTATCAATTGGCGCATCTGCCATATTTTTTCCACTGTAAAATGACAATAGTCTGACAAAGAACTGTATCCCCTTCCCAGTTCTTTTCGTATTGGGCCGTGCCAATTCGTACACTGCTTGTCAAGCCAAGAAAGTATTTAATGAAATCAGTTTCGCCTGTGGTTGCTACGCCGGTTGACCATTTCTTGCTATCCATTGTCGAAAGGGAAATCTATGCGCTCTTTGTATTTCCTTAGTCCATTTCCATTCTTTAAGTTCAGGGAGCTCTTCCTCAAACATCTTACCCTTCTAGTCCTTCCGGCACCCTCAAAATTCGAAGATTATTATGGCGCAGTTGGTTTTTCATATCAACAGGTTTGTTATGCACATCATCTTTGTTAGCCTTTATGTCTGCGACTAAATGTTTATGTCCCACCATCTGGTCTTCTAGCGATGAAATACGGGTCTCCACTTCAGCCATTCTCCCAGTAAAATCATTGCACGTTTTAGCAAGTCGTCTTACAGTAGTAGTTTCCTACAAGTGGTGTGCGTTTTGGAATTCTCTACCCATGTTTCCATCCGGTGATCGGTTATACAACTGAAAATTGCTTTGAGTGATATTTACCCGGTATGTACTCCGCTTAGCCCCCAGCTGCCTGGTCAGAGAGATCAAATCACTCGTGCATTTTCTCTCCTGCAGAAAGTTCCCATTCCGGCACCTCCGCTATTTCAACACCAACCCCCCCTTCCTTAACCATCTTTTGTACTGTGAGAGATTCCATGGATGCAGCCCCCCAAGGGAGATTTTCTGAGACATTCCCCATACTAATAGTGGAGCTACCTGAAGATCCGTCTCCATGCAGTTGGAGATCATCATCAACGTCCGACTCTTCTGAGTGTTCAGACAAAGAATAGAACTCACTTTCCTTATTGCTGGTGGCCTCCTTCATTTCATCACTGATTGCACCATCACCCTCTAATAAAGCGGGTTCATCAGACACTTTAGCATCTGACTGGACCTGCTCAGTGGCTTCCGATACCAAAGAGCTTTCTCTGGGAGTCCGAGCAACTGTAACAACAATGGAGGAGTAACCCCTGCGGGAAAAAACAGAGAAATATCTCTGCTTCTAGAGCTGAAAGCTCAGGTCAGCACAGTGTGCTCCAACCCGTTACCGGACAATGCATGTCCTTAAAGAAGACCCCTCACTCACCTACCTGGTTGGTGACATGCTTCATCATCGGGGTCCCACCCCATAGGCCGAGTGCCCACAGGGTCTGCTACGACACCTGACTACAGTGGAGCGGGTTTCTTTTTTTCTTTTATATGTGCATAAAATTACAGTGACAAGTGTGTAAAAAAGGGGCCAGAACTACTCACTTCGAGACTTTATTCTTGAGTGCCTGAACCCCTATAAAACCAGTGTGGCACCCGTGCCTAATTAGGAAGGCTTTGGTGTCTCAAAAAGTGTAATGCATTAAAAATAGCGAAGTGTGCTATGTGAAAATTACCACAAAAATACATAATAAGGTCTACATGTTTCAACCATTAAAAAGATTCTAAGGTTTTCCTCGGGACCGTGATGATTGGACAGGGTGATCCGCACACGCTAAGGTGCGCCCTGCCCTCGTTCAATTTGAAGACCGCAAAATTGCAATCTGGTGTAAAAGGGTGTGTCTTTTCCTCATTCAGGAGAAAAACCTGCAAGAAAAAGGGGGAACAGGGTTGGGATTACGTACTAGGAAAGACAAAACAAGGGTGTACACTTAACAATTATAGTGCTGAGTGGAGTCACCTAGTAAAGGTAACTCTATGGAATACCCATATACATACATCATACTAGTGGTCCATCTAGTCCGATCCAAAATGTGCTCCAGTGTCAGTTACCGGAACGTGCTTAGGTAAATAAAACCCCCAGCGCTGTGGTGAGGTGTCGGTCTGGCAAGGCGACTGGGTTTATTTGCAAGAGGAAAAAGGTGAGGGAGAGTGATCGCTATTGTGCTGCGAAGTGGAACGCTATGGAACATTAATCATGGAAATTCCTGGTGGGCGGCTAAACACTCAACCCGCCAGTTGGTCAGCGAGTAATACTAATAACGCCCTAGTAGTTTAAGGAAAAGCGTTAACATGCAATGCTTACACTTGAGGCGGTGACTACCGCTTCGTGGGCATCGGAACTTCCAAGACGGCAAGTATCCATCACCTAGATATGTTTAGGAACAGAGGCAGACAATGATCAGAATTCTGCCTGTTTGAGATATAAAGGAAATAATGCTGGGGTGCAGTGCGGTGAATGCCGCATCGTACACAGGTCGGCGGAATTACACTTATTTGCGGCTTCTGTTTCTCTTGCGGTAAACCTACTTGGTTACTGCTCGAGATGCCCCATGAAGTGTTCTGTTGTTTTATAAAAGCTGGTAAAGTAAACTGATCAGTATTTCCTGGTTGGGCGTGGCCCGATTCGTGATCCTGGGAGAACCAATCGGGGTGCGCTAGAAAGGTGGAACCAGTTCTCTCTTTCGATCATGTGGTGACAAGAGTGTGACGCATAGCGGTATAGTAACAATGGCGACCATACTCTCGGATTCGGAAGTGTGAAAGGAAACAGTGTTATGTTTAATTTATTAAGGAAAAAGGGGAACACCATGCAAAGTGATGCAAGGGCCCTCTCCCCTGACCGTGAACAGATCAGGTGTAGGGGTCAGTTGACAGAACGGGAATGGCGATGATGAATGTCAGGTATTTACAAGGGACGTCGTTATTTAGTGATCAAACGTGACGTCTAACCCAACTCAAGGAGTGAAATGCAGCTGGATCAGTCAGATATAAGCCATCTACTTAGTTGGTATAGCGTAAGAGGGCCAGCAGATTAAACAAGCATTTACAATGCAACAGTTTCACCTTTGGAGAAGTTACAGCTATTGGCATTGTAAATGACAAAATTTGTATTTATGTGTTGGTTTTGAAAACAGATAAATAAATGGCATTGTCATTTACATTGCCAATAGCTTAATCTCTCGCAAATGTGAGAACTATTGTACCCTACGGACGAGCTCAGCATACAGCAATTACTACCACCCACACACACACCCAGAGCCACACACACACACCCAGAGCCAGCCACATACACCCAGAGCCAGCCACACACACCCTGAGCCAGCCACACACACCCAGAGCCAGCCACACCCAGAGCCACCCACACACCCAGAGCCCCCCCACACACACACAACCAGAGCAGTCACATACACACACCCACTGGAGCAGTCACACACACACACACACACACACACACACACACACACACACGCAAGCAGTCACATACACACACACACACTGGAGCAGTCGCATACACACACACACACACTGGAGCAGTCATAAACACACACACACATTCTGGAGCAGTCACATATACACATACACACTCTGGAGCAGTCACATACACACACACACGCACTGGAGCAGTCACATACACACACACACACTGGAGCAGTCACACACACACACACACACACACACTGGAGCAGTCACATACACACACAATGGAGCAGTCACACACGCACACACTCGGGATCCCTCATGTGTAGACAGCGGGTGAGATCGTTGGTGTTTTCAAATATAGAAGAACAGGCAAGGAACATACACGAACTGAGAATATTGTGTTCATTTGTCCAAGTTCTATTCCTATAAAAAATAACTGGCAAGAAAATAGTCAGAGGACTCAATATGGGAGATGGGCTTTAACAGCGAGGTTCTTCATGATCACCCTTCTTGAAATATGTATGATTAATTAGGTGGACCAAGAGGGAGACAGATGAAAAGTATTCAATCACACTGGATCACCAATAAAATGTAGCATGGAAAGAACCATGAACCTTCTTCCTGACGTACCTGAACTAACCAGCGCCTTAAGACAAATCACTTGTCTCGCTATTTAGGTTATTCTCTCATCATCTCTCCGTGTAGCCTACTGGACCAGGAGCAAACTAATCCAATTTGTATTTCTCTTACTAACAATTGGACCTATCCTGTTTTCACCTTGCTATCTGTGACCATGCCCTCCCTCAATCCTCCACATATCCCCTTCCATTACCTGGCTTCCCTCTTCCACCTGAACAGCATTTTCCCTTATCTGTCCTAAATTGTCCTTAATGCCTCATATACAGACCTCTCGTCACAGAAAGTGCAGGTTATGTCTCAGAAGTGGGGAAATGTTATTTGCAATAATCACAACTTGATACTTGCACAGCACAAAGGTACCATTGCATCCAAGCAATGTGAAATGGGTGCGCGTGGGAAAGGGTATTTAGGTTACACAGCAAGTACACAAAGCTTGATTAAATAGAGAAAGGCACACAGTAAGAACTGGGGGGGGAGCAAACCTTGCACAGACAGATTTTCATATCAAGAACACTTTCAGAACAAGCAATAGTAAAGCCAAATGACATGGTCTTTTAAACTGGATTCTACTGGCGTTGTCAATGCTTGTTCGGTTCTTCCAATTTTTGTTCGACTACCTTAATTTCAGAACTCCCTGAAGAAAGTGTCACTGTATGCAAATAATTATATTAAAATGCATTCCTGCATGTAAAATATACTTTTTAAATGACTACATTCGAAGTTAATTATAATATTAACAATAAGGAACGCTGCTTGTCTAAACGGACTTATTTCACCAAGCAACAAAATGCTGGCTGAAGGCTGGACCACAGCCACGACATTGTTAAGTGGAATTGTGTATTTTAACAACGTGTAACATATGTGGCTGCGACTATGTTATTTCAACTTGCATTCTTACTATAAATGTTCTGACTAAATATCTCCCTACGGGAAAGCGATAAAAATGCTGCATTTTGACCATATACAAATGGTCTGAGATACAAATCTGTTTTATTCCAGCCAACAATCTAGGCTTATAGACACAAAATAGGTAAATGTAATAAGCATGCAGAAATAAGGCTGCATACTCTTCACTGCTGGAGAATTCACTGTGTGCACTATACACAACGGGATTACACTGAGCAAGCGAGGACATACAGTTGGGAAAAGAAGGAGCACCCCCTCGACGGAAAAGAACCATTAAATCTTATACAGCAACAGTATGTCAATACATTAACGGTGGGTCATCATATGAAAATAATTACAAAAATAACATTGCAAACTTAGTATTGCATCAGTTTACTAAATAAGACCATCTGTAAGTCAGCTGAGACATTCTAATATATGCGTGGAATATGTTACAATCAAAGTGTATGGTGTGCATGTAACGCACTTGAGGGTAGAACAAGCGTAAATAACAAATATAACTGTGGAGGTAAAGATAATATGCTAAAGTATACGGCAGGGTTAAATGCAGCGGTTCTTTCGAGACTTACCGGAGAAGTAACGTGTAGTGAATTCCAGGTTCCAAACGCGGAGCCGGTCGGGTTTAGGGAAAGACCAATGTGAGAGCTTGTTATAGGTATGTGGGTGGGTCACGTGATCGGCAATAGCGGGTGTCAGATAAACGGAGTTCAAGTTAAGGTAAAATAATCACGAAAACGTAAAAACATTACTGGTTATGGAGAAAATATCAAGGATTAAGATGTGAATGTGATAGGTTGGGAAATAAATAAACTTAAATGCACGGAGAAAGACCCGTAGTGCGGATGCAACAAGTGATAGGATAGGTTCATGCAAGGTCACGTGAACGGACGCCTGGAAGTAAACAAAACTTTCGTGAAAGTTCATAATAGTGGTCGGGTCATGAGATAAGGCGTCTGTAGGTAAACAAACGCTCATGAAATGTAAAAGGTTAATTAATGCGGTCATGGCTAAGCGCATGCGACACATATAGCTTGAGCAGAGGTGGGTGAATGTGCATTAATTATGTAAGACTGTGAATGGTACTTAATTTACGACATAACGGTAATTAGTTGCACATTTCAAGTTTGACTATGAACGCTAATACATGATGAACGATGCTCCATAATGTGATTAGTCAATTAAACATACTGCATAAACATAATTAAAAAATTAAAAAATTGTAATGCGAGTCCAGAAAAAAGTTCTAATATCCAGTATATCATAAGTAGAGGAATGAGAAGTCTCTCATGTTATTATTCAATCTTATTTATTTTTTCGTACAAGTACAATAATTTCCGAAGAAACTGACTCAGTTTCATGTTAAATGAGCGCGCCTTTCAGTGATTTTTCAAATCACATTTTGGACTCAAGATTTAAAAACAAGTCAGGTCCCGGGCCGGCAGCCAATCACAGCGCGGCCCGGGAAATGACGTCACGGGAGTGTCCCGGGCCGGCAGCCAATCACAGCGCGGCCCGGGACAAAGGGGCGGGACTTAAAAAAAGCCAGAGAAACGCCCCCGAATCGCGTTTTCACCAGAAAGCGTGATTGACAGCCTCTGTCTCCCAATGGCTAGTCTCCATTTATGGAGCTAGCCAATTGGAAACAGAGGCGGTCCAAACATCCCTACTGAAAACAAAAGTTTTCGATCTGGGAGGGGCACTGCGTAAAAAGGGGGACTTTGTTAAGATATATAGTTGGCACAAGAGAATAATTATCCCATCACTGTGTTCCACGGGATATTGTCGTTCAAACCAGTCTTGTGAGTTGAATGCCTGTACACCCACCTTTGTTCCTTCTCGAACAGGCGTTGGGTCAGATTAGCTCCTGGTTTCACCTGTTCGATAACGGTCCACTTTATACCATCTGGTGTATGCCCAACCGACAAATAATGTTCAGTAAGCTTTGTGTTAGCTTTCTTGCACCTAATAGTGCTCCTGTGTTCTCCAATGCGTATTTTGACCTTACTGCTAGTCATTCCTACATAGTGCAGGTTACAGGGACATGTCAATCTGTACACAACGTTCTCGCTGTTACAGTTAGTTTGCCTTCTGATCGTTCAGGTCTTGTTAGGTTCAAACTGTAGAGTCTTGGTATTGTAGGTGAAGGGGCACATGCTGCAACTACCACATTTATAGTGGCCTGTCACTTTTGGTAGACCACTATTGGAAAGGTTCGAGTGCCTGTACTTGTCAATGGTAGGGAGGTGTAACGTGCTCAAAATGTGTATACTTCCCAAGGCAATGTATTATTTTAGGACTGTTCCGCTTGAGGTAAAACGTCCTTAATTATCACAGTTAAGATTCCTTGCTGATAGGTTTATATGGGGTCAGAAGAAAGATTGTAGTACGTCAAAGTATATGACGCTACCATCAGAACGGGGGTGGGCAGTACCAAACTTTACCTTTTATTACTTAGCCTGCCTCCTTCAAAATATGCAGTATATTGTGACTGGAGCAGAATTACAATTAGCAGAGGGGCCCAATATATATCAAATGATGATGGGGACTCAGGCCAGTGCGGCCTTATTCAAGTTTTTTTAACGTAGCTACTTCAAGCGAACGCATTTAAAAAATGTTAGTACAGCCTATAAAGCCTGGAACACAGTACGCAAATTAGTATCAATAAGCCGTATAAATCAGTATACAGCTCTAAACTCTATAGAACTATTCCCCGCTATTTTTTGGGATGCAAAGATGTGCAGTTGGCTCAATAAGCGATTCGACATTGAGGGGATATTTATAGTGGTGTGATAATTGCTTCTTTTTTAGAGCTAGTAGAACAGTTTAAGTTGCCCTAAAATGACTTCTTTAAATTTTTACAACTTCGTGAGTATTAAGGTAAACACTGCAATAGCACCCAATGCTTTAATAGAGGCAGTGAAAAAAAGAGCTAAGATTGGGACATTATGTGGCATATTGATTGAGACTCAATTGGATGATATAGAGAGACACGATGTGAAGTGGAGAGAGAGATTCGGGAACTCAGGCACATATGTGCAACAATCAATTGATAAGGTAACCAAAGTTATGTTGACAGCAAACTTGCATACCAAACATTAAAAAACTTTGTTTAATTTATATCACACTCCTGTCAAGATGATGAAGTGGGGGGCCCACGACGGACAATGCTATAGGTGTCAGATGAGGAAAGCTGATATTATACATATATTTTTGGATTGTACAGTGTTAATTCATTTTAGAGAGTGTATATAGCAGTTTTTAACTCGGATCACAGGGGTCAATGTGTGTATTTTCGGAGAGGTAATGTTAACAGGAGTGGGGGAGGGTATTAAGTCCGCTCAGGTTTGCTATCCATTTAGATACCTTATATTTACGGCTGTTGCAGTTGCTCGATTGTGTGTTGCTTCTATGTGGCTTCAGCCTGAAGCACCATCATTTGAAATGTCGCGAGCAAAGTTTTATAATGTATTTAATTTGGAATATAGTTTGTATAGTATTAAATCATTGAAGAAGAAAAAATTGGGGGCACAGATTTAGGGGCCCATGCTACAACAAATGGAGATGTAGCTTTGAGTAGCAATAACCTGCCACATTCTGTGGTCTTCATATTTAATGTGTAACTTATGTTGGCATCAATAATTTAAACAATGGATTTGTAAGTATTATATGCTATGAACTGTACAATAAGAAAATAAATGAAAGTGTGTAATTTCGGATATTTATTTCTGTCAATGTGCTTCATTGCCTGATTTGACACGCAAAAGTGTCTTTCTAAGTGTTACACATGTTGTCACATGTTGCCATCAAATGTCACTCATATGTACAGTGAAATCATGAACATGTGACACATAAGAAGTCAGAAACCTTGCCAGCTATGAGTAAGTGCTTGAGACTGAGACAGTATAATCTCCTAGCTGCACTTGCTATGCAGCAAAATTTGCTTTTTAGGCTTCCGCGTGGTCATGAATGATCAGATTAGTGAGATCTTCTGAGCAGCTGCATTGTCTACCCTCTGTTACTGAGAACTGCAGTCACTCATTCCATTTCTCGTACTTTAAAGATGTTTTAAGATCTTCTCAGAGTTTCTTTTTGCTCAAATGGTTGTAATTTCAGATATTTATATGTTTCCCTCGTCTTAATTGCTTGATTTTGCTCGCGAGAAAGTGTCACTCATTTTCGTTGAAATGTCACTCACAATTACACTGAAATTAGGATAATGTCACACATAGCAATCAGAAACCTTGGCAGCTATGCCTCCGGATTAAATCTGGAGTGGGGCCCATTCAACTTTCGTTACGCCACTGCATCCATGTGGCATTTATCATCATGACCAGGCCTGAATCTGATCATGGCAAGCATGATGCATTGATTTTGTACCTTTGGCCGCTGAGGCCAGGCAGGTGATGGGGCCAGTGCGCAGCCTGCGCAGATCATGTCTCCGCATCTGTGTGGTCTTAGGGTGGGGCTGCAATTGTCATGCGCATTAAGGCAGGGTGAGGCTCGCGCAATAAAAGGTTTGAGTTTGTGCCCTGAGGCTGTCTTCAATTCTGCTCTGTATGACCGTCCCTCAGGGCCCAGCTAGTCAGTGTCTCTGTCATGTGAGCAGACACCAGTAATGGTGTCTCGTCCATTTTACCAACATATCTCTGTTATGAGCCCTTCTTCATCAACCCTTAGCTCCCAGTAAACATCATTGTCTTTAATGCGCAAATAGTTTTTTTCTTGCTAGCAAAATTAATGGGGGAGAGGATTTGCATTCCAACACAAAACTACTATGTGTATCATTCTCAACAGGAAAGATTGGAATAGCCTCTATGTTTAGGCTGGTTTTCTGTACGTACTTGCTGGAAATCCATTGTGCAGAGCCATACATTAATTTAAAGGGTCAAATTCTCCAGTGTCGTATGGTTCTCATTGCTGGACATGCCACACACTCCCATTCTAAATTACAGAATAAAACGAACTCCACTTCGTGTGTGGAGGATGAATCAGACACGGTCCTTGGGCAATTTGTGGTAATTATCTATTTTCTCTAAAATTCACGTTACACATATTTATGCATTTTCAGATAATCTCTGATGATGATGGCCTCGCTGTTAATTCTCGCAACTCCCCCTACTGCACACTATCTAATGGGTGAGAAGTTATTTTATGAAAGTGCAGATGAAGCCTAACTAGCCTGAAGCCTAACTAGACTGTGATGCAGTAATAGTGATGTGAGCCTTGCAAAGCAGGTCTCAGCCTTTCAAACGTTTATTTCGGACAGTTTTTGGCGGGCTTGTTTATAATTCACACTTTACCAAGAGGTATTATTTGAGACAAGATGAAGATGAGTTGGTAAAGGCAGTCAATAAATTGAGCTAGACGAGTGTGGAAAGGCATTAAGATGCTCTGTTTGGCACAGGCTATAGCATATCATGTGACTGCGTCTTTTTTCCCCAAAATGAATGCTTCCTAGTAAAGACGGTCTCATCAAGGCCCCAAAAGGCACAGCCTCTAAACTTGCTCCCGGATTGTCCATCTCCGAAACATGCTTCCTTTGCTGCTGTGTGCCACAACAATCCCTCTTTTCTTATCTGTCTGCCTCTAGGCACTTTCCTGTAGACATGCTAATGGAGTTCTGGAGATTCTTTGCAACATCATTGTAGTGTTGTAAGTATAGTATTCTCATACGTGGGTCTTAGGCTTGCTGTGCCTCTGGAAACAAGCGACGCCTGACTGATGATGATAATCCCAATCGAAGCAGCACCAGTCTTGGGTTGCTTGTGTTCTGGTTCAGGGAGGACTTGGCCTGACTGTTTGGGAAGGACTGGTCCTATTTGAGCTTGGCCAAGACTGATTTGCTAATGGCTGGGACAAAACTGAGGTGGCATGGTGCAAAACTGTCATGGACTGGGATGCGGCCCAAATAATTACCTGTGGTTGAAATTAATTCAGGCATTCTATCCATCAATGTTTTGTATTTTTCACTTGTTTGTATGTGTTGATTAATTATAGGTGTCATTGGTCACGTTTTTCGAATTCCCAGCCCGTAATACTCCCTTAAATGTTAGGTGATTTTACATCGTTCTGAGGGGTGCAAATAAATGCCCAGGGACTTTTTTGCGACTTCTTAAAGAGGGCAGCTACACACATAATTTCTCTCTGCACAGATGACATGATACTGTTTATTTGTGATATGTATGTGGCCCTGGTCCTCCTGGTGTACACTATAGAGGAATTCTGGACGCTATTGGACTAAAAGTTAATTAAATAATTATTAGTGTTTCCCTTCAGCAATGCCATCCTACAACGCACAATCCATCTGGGGAGTGGGACCTTAACAGGTTCCCCCCACACACCTTTCATTATATGCAAATCCAAATCCATCATGCATAGGTAGACCTGCTGGAGAGTAATCCGGGGAAAGCTATTAGATTGTTATGGTCACAGGTGTCCTTTTAGACCTCTCACTGATTGTTAGTGGCGGGCCGTATACTGTTGTCTAAAAAGGTAATGCTTCCCCACCTCCTCTATAACTTTGCCAACCTTCCAATCTTGATCCATTCCTGAAAAATCAGTGATTTGGACATCCTTTTAAATGATTTAATTTGAGGCATGGGTAGGAAACGCATTTGCAAAACTCAAACCCCCAACCTCGGCATGGGAGCCCCTGGTTTCTCAAACTATAATATTTCAACACAACTGGAATGGGTGGCATACTGGTTGGCTGGATAAAACCTCTTGGAGAAAGACCTTATGCATTCCCAGATCTGGGAGGGAGTCCTTCATAGTACCCTCTACCCTGGCTCCAATAGTCCTGATCCCCCATTCACTTCTGCTCAATACTGCTATGGACTGCTTAAAATGCTGTTTCTCTCACAGTAAATCAACAAAGCCCTACGCCCTAGCCTTCCCACTTAAGGGAATCTCTACAGGGCATGGCATATCATGTCCATGTTTCTGTCAGCATGAGAGAGAGTAGATATCGGTATGATGGGGGACTTGTTCTCTGGTGGCTTGCTCCTAAGCTTCCAGGAATTGCTGGATCAATGGGACTGCAAAGTAGCACTTTTCTTTTATATGGCACGTAGGAAAGTATGATCTGCTTTCATGGTCTGGTCACCCCCACTTTTTGCTGGTGTCATTATGTTTATGTGACAAGTCTGACTGGGATCCTGCTATTCAGGACTCCAGTCTCTGCGCTTCTTCCTTAAATTTGACATGGTGAGTACTTAGGTACACTACAGATTGGCTACTGTGGTCCCCTAGTAAGTCCCTAGTATATGGTACTAAGGCACCCAGGGCATAGGTACCCCAGGGGTCTCCCATGGGCAGAAGTATGCATTATGCCACCCATGAGAGACCACTCGAATTGTGATATCAGGCCTTCCATTGCAGCCTGTGTAAGCTTGTGCTAGCACCATTTACAATAGGTATAGTTTTCCCTATATCTGAGGTCACTACACTTAAAACCTACCAGTCACCCCTAAGGCAGGCCTTTCAATACGGAATGCGGAGTGCTGGGTCCTAAGTTTGAGGGTGTCTCTGCATGAATGGGGCACCCGACCCTGCTCCCCCTAGTAGTGGTTCCTCACTCGGCTTGCTCACTACACACCATATGGGGGCTGGTCTCACTTTTAATTTGTTCTCTCTGATCCACTACTCGTGTCTTTTTTTGGTGCTCTCTGAAAGAATGTCCATGGGTATACATATGACTGGGTGGGTAAACTGGTGCTCTTTAAGGTCATCATCAACTATTTACTGTGCTTTGAAAGTTGATACAGTTAAATATGTAATGAAAAATGTGTTGTAAAATGCACCATTTTGATCTGTCTTTTTCCAAATGCCCCCATACCCTCCTAGTAGTGGTCGGGCTCACTCGCTGCACTCGCTTGTGACACGCTTGATAGGGGCTGGTCTGGCTACATTTGCCAGGACTGCTTTCAGTTCCCAGTCCAGCCCTGCCCATTCCCAGTTTCAAAGATCTATTTTGTGGCATATGCACTTTATCTTCAAAAGCTTCATATTGTGTATGTCAAATATAATTGTAGGCAAATGTGACATTATTCATGGTGGAACTAAAATCAACATGCCCTAATTGTTACTGGTCAAAACATGTGATTTATTTTGTATTTCTGATTAATGTGTGCTTAGGGCTGCGGCAACTAATTTTCTCATTTTTTGTGAAAGTGGAAATATTGAGTTACGTTACTTTACGCATATTTGTTTTCACAGTGTGCTCTTAAAATTCTCATGCATCAGAAGATGCTTTCCATTCTTTTGCCAAGCACTATAGCTAACATTGTTGACAACTCTATGGAGCAGCAGACAAGAACTATTGACTCTGTAATTGCAAAACTGTGTTTGCTTTGATATGTTTTCACAGGGGAAACATCAGGCATTGAGAGTAATGAAGAAAAGAGCCATTCCTGAGCAATTTGCTTCAAACAAGAAATTCAATGTTTTTCTACTGATTGAGTAATACAACTACTATCAATTAAATTCATTAATATTGACTAATGTGCATAAGGTGAGACTGGATGCAAAATTGTCAGCCGCGGCTCCTCAGCTATGGCAAAGGAGAGTGGCGCCACTGCTCTCAGTGCAAAATATTATTTTCTTTTTAGTGGATCTTGGAGCCAGGTTAGGGCAGGTGGGGTTTGTCACATCAGAGGGAGAAGGAGTAGTATAATTTGCACCTTAAGTGCGCATGGCGGATTGGACAGCCGTCTGCTGCAGGCCAAACCATCAAGCGCACTTAGCATGTTCTTCACCCAGCTGCATTGAACATCCTGGGTGGAGAACATACACAGGCTCCCACTCCCTGTCTGAGTGATGAGCCAGGGGACTCAGACCAATTACGACACAGCTATCATATTGCTGACAGCAGTGTCGTGAATGGCTCGGGGAGTCTGGGAGACAGGGTGCTGCTAGGAATCAGCAGAACAGCGAAGATGGAGGAGAGGCGGCGTTGTATGACCGACAATGAGCAGGTAAGTCTTCTTTTTTTCTATTTATCTAACACCCCACTCCTGACCCTCCCTTCACCATTCCCTACAAGTCACCACTGAAAATTGTGTTCAAGTGAAATGATAATAGGAATTAATTTACATTTTGCAGTGCGGAGCGCTGAATTTTCATTTAATTAATTTTGCTTATAGGGATTATTGTCACATGTTATTTATGTTGTTGCGAAAGTGATGGGGGATTTTTCTGTAGCAGATCTACAAAGTATAACAGAGATATAGCCTCACAAATAGTTAACATAAAACAAATTACATTGTTTCAACTAGCTTTTACAAACATCAGCAGTTAACAATACGTTATCTCACAATATAATCTGTGGCTTTGAAGTATAGGTTAAAATGAGTTCATCGTACAGGGGCAAACTTTTGTGGGGGTGGGGTTGGACTGTTATACACTCCCAAAACATGTGTTTTCTGAAAAATAAATGCTTTCAGTCGGCTATGGTGAGTTGTCTTTTGGATTTCACAAGAAATGTTTCCATACACACCCAAAAAATTATTTGACAAAATATTCGGTTTAATCTCACCGAGGGTCTTATTTTCAAGGGAATGTCAGAGATCGGAGCTGCCCCAACTTTGGCAGCACCACACTCCAAAACAAAGTGTTGCACCATATTTACAACAATACAGCACAGATCTGTGTTCTCCTTGTAGATAGAGTAAAAATTAGCTGCCTAGTACCAGATTTATATTTCTGGCGTAAATAAGGCCCTTAGTAAGTGAATTGTACCCTTCCTCGGATTTGGAGTGACCGGATGTTCTGCTAACACCTCTTTGTTTTTTTTGACTGGCTCTATCTTCTTTGAAACCAGAGTATTTTTTATTCATAAAATGAGGACTAATAAAAAAATAAAAAATAAAAGTACTGCTTGTTTTTTTTGAGGGGTTCTGGACATAATGGGTAGCTGTGGATTTTATGCTCTAGTTTAGCCATCACCTAGGCAAACCTGCAAATTGTTTGAAAACTAGACATCCAGGGGAGTACAGGGGTGCATGACTTGTGTGGCTTTCAACAGGGGCACTTTCTTACCTAGAATACCCTGCAAAACTCAAACTCCGCTTAAAACTGCACATTTTTCTTCCATTTCTGTGAGAGAAAAATCCATGAATATGCCGGCAATAACAAACTTCCTACCATCCATGATTCCCCAAATGTATTCCAACAACACCAGTGCCTTACTTGTGTGGGTGTGCCAAGTGTCCGCAAGAGGGAAGGACCTAAAATGTATTGTGGAGGCATCAAAATTATCTATTACTGAGCAACCTGTTTATGCAAGGGGAGCACCTGTGTTTGTGGTCCTGGGCTCAACAGCAATCTAGAGAAACCTATCAAACTGAGACTTTTTTTAAACTAGAGACCCGGGGGGGGGGGGGGGGGTCCAGCGAGATTACTTACCCAGATCCCATGCAGATCTAAAAAATCACATTTTCCACACATTTCTGCAAGAGGGGTACAAGAGCAATCCACCACTATAGAGGAGAAGGAAGGAATCCCACAAAAGCAGTGTACACTCAGAAACATACACAATCCATTAACAAAGACTCTAGAGGAGGCTGTCAAGCAAACTATGGTGGTAGATGATGTGAACACATGGCCGAAGGAACCAGATATTGCGACTCAACCCGACCTTGAGAAAGATTATTCATTGGTGTCTGAGGAACGGACCACACTGCCATTTTGGCCTACATTCGCCCTCCTCCTTAACTCCTGAGACACCCATGCCATCAGGCCTCTTATTTCTCATATAGAAGAACAGAAGTCAAGGTTCACTTTAGCCCCACCGCAGTTGAGGGGCACTTTAGACCTCACACCCAAGAGCTCCCATGCTTTTGCCAAACACTAACAGAACATGACATCTGCCTCCCCAACATGCCCGACTGCCTGGTTATCCATTACCTAGTTTGTCTGTGTGCATTTCAATTTTCCTGCAGAGTGTTTGCTCCTGAAATGACCCGCTATTTAATCTCAATATCTGAAGAGGATTTTAATATTGTGATGAAGAGTAAAACAGAGGATGCTAGGAATATTGATCAGAGCCAATACCTGGATTCTGACACCTATTTACTTTTGAGAAGTTTAGATATTTCATTAATAAACTGAATATTTCAGACTTTGTATGTTCATTTATTGATATTATGTCCCACATCTGTAAAGACTCTCTTTACGATGGTTCCTGGCTTGTTTTTATTATTTGTACCCCCCTTCAATTTTGGATTTCCCATCTGCACCACAACTCTTCTTTATTTCCTTCCTAGTCTCAATCTGTAGGACTGTTATTTGATTATTTTTTGGAAATATAATATTTTAGATTTTTTAACAATATAATGCAAATAAAGTGAAAAATAATGCATATGGTATTTCTCTCAACAACCTTGTTATTAAACCAAAGCAAATTGAAATTAAATATCGAGACTGAAGCTTTAATTTGTATCTCCACAGCTGTACTTAGAATCCTAATTTCAGCAGCTTGGAAAGATACTGAGGCCCCAACCTTTCAAATGTGGTTGTCCAGACTATTGGGAATACATAATGTGGAGGCGGCTTTGTATGAACTCAAGGGTAAAAAATTAAGAGAATTGGGGATGAAGACCTGGGCACCAGTGGCTGCTTGGCGTGCTAGTAGATTGTAGCAAACTCACTGATTTTCAGGGTTATGGCTATGGCAATGCTCTTATCTGCTATATTCTCTTTCATCTTTTTTCTGTTTGCGGTAGCCGGCATTATGTGTACAATACCCATATCAATGTTTATATTAATAACATTAACTACTTCATGATTTACAAGAATTAATTCAATCAGATACTAGTTATGTAATTCGACAACCGACCTCTACATACCTTTTTATATATTTTTTTCTTTCTATTTTTTCTTATTAATTTTTGTGTTTTTTTTATATTGTATCCTGTCTTTTTCATTGAAATCATGTATATTGCTTTCTTATTATGCTACATGGATTCTCAATAAAAAACATTTTTTTTTTAAAAACCTTGTTATTAAACCATACGTTATCATGAAACTGAATTTATCAAAGATACACAAAGGTTTATTAAAGGTGGTGAACAATTATGTGTTTTCTAAGAAGATTTTAAAGTGTCTTAGAGAAAGAGTAGTGAATACCTGACAATTATTAGAGTGACCTACACCCTCAACCTTTTGCCTGCCTCCTTCACTTTTCTGATCTTGTTTAACTGGTATTAAGACTCTGTGCACTTTACCACTGCTAACCTATGCTAAGGTACACATGCCCTTTTTACTCTACATGGTAATATTGGCTTAACCCAATTGGCATATTTAATCTACTTATAACTCCTTAGTAATGTGCCAAGGCCCTGTAAATTAAATTCTACTAGTGGACCTGCAATAATATTAGCAACAACAATGGTTCTTGTTGGAATTGTATCTGTATACTTGTATAAGTGAGAACACTATTGCACGAATAGAACTGCAGTGGGATGAAGTTAGAGACATCTAAACACTGAGATCCCATTTAACAAAAATGCAAAACTAAGATGTATTTGCCCTACTATTTAGTAGAATGGGACACTAATGGCCTGCAGCACTGCTTGTGCCACCCACTTAGGTAGCACTCTAACCATATGTTCAGCACTCTATTGGAGAGCCTGTGTTTGCAGTTTAAAGCGCCATTGTCAAATTGGCAAAATACAACTTTTTCCAGGCAAAAAATGTCCTTTTTATACATATAATTCACCCCTCAGGTAGGCACTGGATAACCCAGAGGGCAGAGTTAAATCCATCAAAAAGGTAGAGCATGCACTTTTAGGTTGTGCATGTCCTGATAGTAAAATCTCTTAAAGTCATTTTTCACTACTGCAAGGCCTATATGTCCCATAGCATTAACATGGGGATTACTTTATTACATTTTATGAGTGTAATTTCCAAATAGGAATATATGATTGAATCAAGTTTGGTGTCTCTGAAATCCTAATATAAAATCCTAACTGATGTTAAAGTCAGTTTTTAAATTGCAATTCTGAAAATGCTACCTAAAAAAATGGCCATTTTTGTGCTTTAGCTATCTGGCGCTGGAGCCTGCCATTGATCACATGAATGGGTGTTGTTTGCAATTGGGCTTTCTATATTCATCCTAGACTGCCACACAATGGGAGCTTAGATTTGTCTCAATTAGCCATCGCTGGCATAATCGGAGGGAGGAGCTGGGCACAGCCTCATTTATACCTGAATAGGCTGTGCCCTGCTCACACACAAAGGGCTCCATACCCCCTGTAATGAGTCTGGAGCCAGGGAAGGTAGAGAGGACTCCTGAGCATTAAAACCGCAGGTCCTTGAATTCTCCACCACTTCCGATGCACAAATGGATATAAGTACTGGATCTCAGACACCACCACTTCAGTACACACCTGAACCTGTGGATATTCTGCCATGAAGAAAGGCTGCTGTGCTGCTTAAGGACAACCACTCTGCTGGACTCCTGCTTTGCTGTGATGATCTACTGACTGCTACCCTCTTGCCTGGGTTATAAGGACTGGAAATGCATCACTGGACCCCAGATTAACTCCAAGGGATAGCTGGCTGGCCTCCTGATCTAAGGTCTTAGGGAAATAAGAGACTTCCAACACTTGCACTGTGATTCCCCATCAGTGCATCTACCCTGATAATTGGTGGCATCCTAGTCCTGGGCCTTTGGAAGTGGGTATAAGATGCTTGCTAACAGAACCAACACATGCTGCTGAGCGACTCATCCCCGAGCATGACCTATGCAACTCCTCAGCTGAGTCGCGACTCGCTGAGCAGAACCAACTAATTGCACTGCTGTGTGGATTGGATCGGTCACAACAGACTCACATATCCTCCAAATCCTACATCTTGGGACCAACTCATTGCCTTCGGAAGCGCAGCTGCATAATGCTTTTCCCTGTGAAAGCTCCTCCCATCCCTCATTGATAGTAGCCAAAATGTTAATGACGGAATTATGATTTACAGTTTCACTGCTCATTGGATCTGATGCATTGCCTCTGTTGAGGCTCGAATTCTTGACACCAGACTTTGCATCACAAACTCCATCCACAGGATCCTCAATGTTGACAACAGGACCTCACAAAGCAGCCTCATCGAATCTCAGAACCGACTCATCTCCTCAGCCGTGGAATAGATCTTTGAAGGTGATCCACTCAACACTCCACAGCCAGGATTTAAGGAAGCTTGTTCAGTGGGCCTAACTTTTTACTTTGCCCTAGCCTGACGCGACCAGATATCTACGATAGCACTTTGCACTTGTTGGCGCTATTTTCCTGAGAAACATTAAAGCTCAGTATATCCAGTTCTACTAAATGGATTTTAGGGTCTTATTTCATTTATTAAAGTCAAATCCAGTTTGCTAACCTGGTGTGGGAATGTTTTGGGTGGTGATTTCAGTGGTTTACTGTTTGAAGTGTTTCACAAGTACTTTACACACTGCCTCCATGTTAAGCTCAAATGCTTTGTGCCAAGCTATCAGATGGTTAGCACAGGTTTATTTAGAGGTTGCCTGTCCTTTCCCTGATTAGGATTGTGGTTGCTGCTTGACTAGGGCTTACACTTCAGTCACCCAACAACTCAAGTTCCATCAATATTTAAAAAACATGCTTTATTATTCTACATCTCTGCCTCTCCAATGCTAATGATGAGTTTGGTTGAAATGGTGGTTATGTTGTTGCTGGTTTATTTGATACAGTGGTTGAGTTGGTATGTTTTAAGTTGTGGCAGATGTGGTGGTGGAAGTGGTGGAGTTGGCTTTGGTGCAGGTGGTTGACATTGAAGTGAAAAGTTTGTAGAGATTGCTTACCTCATAAATTGATGTACATCTGTACAATCTTGTGTGTGTGATGGTCCTGAAGATTGAAATTGGCATTTTCTTGTTTTTTGCCTCTTTCATCTTCATGGTGAAGGCGTGTTTCTGTGCACAATTATCTCTAAAACTACAAAGATGCTCTCTGTGTATGCTTGCCATCATCTTGCAATATTTGAGAAAATTATCCCAGGTATTGTTCTACTTGTCAATCATCTGAGGAAGTTTCCCTTATTGCATGTATATGCCCCCCACATAATGGACTGTTGACTTCAGTTGGATAAAATATTCCTTCAAAAGGGGAGAATGAGACCATATGAACCTTTTGTGCAAGGCCGCCTAACATCTCCAGCAGATTGTCCTCCTCCATCATGAGAGGTACTCTCTGGGCATTTGTGAGAGTAAGGAAGGGAGAACTGTTCCTCACAAATGATGTTCTCTCCCTCAGATGAAAGAAAGAAGACCTGGGATGCACCTTCGAGGAGGAGTAGGGAGGAGATTCTGCTGAGGAATCTGTTGGTTGACAGCTGTGTGGAGATGACTCTTGCATAGGCGGACAAATTTTCCATTGATGCTTAGCTAAAGTTTGGGGACTTGTTCTTAGGAGAAAACTGCTATCGACTGTGAAGAAGTCTTATCAGATATTTTGTGGGGCAACAATATCTTCCTCCACATCAAATTACTCCTATATCACCTGCTGTTCCTCCTCAGAGAGATAATACTTCTCTGCCTCTTATTCTATGGCAATGTTGGTCACGGATAAAGCTGCATGGAAGATGGTTGGATTTTCTCCTTGGATTGCCTACCTTCATCCATGTGTAGATGGCTAAGCAACATTGTCTAGCACATTGCCCTCACTGCTTGTAAGAAGAATACCAAAACAGTTGAAATACATCAAATACAATCTAGTGAAAATATGTCTACACACTATTTTTATAGAAAATTAGAGTGAAATACTTAGGGACAGATGTAGGTAGCCAAATACCGGTCAGTAACAGCCGAAATTCAGAAATTTCGGCCGCTACCGACCGGTATTTGAAAAATGAGATGTAGGAGTCAAAATACTACTGAATCGGTAACTACGAGTCGGTATTCTATCGATTCGGAATATTCCGAATCCTTATTTACCGAATTCTTAATTAGCGAATCGGTAATAAAAAAATGGTAAAAAATGACTTTCGAGATGTAGGAAACCTAAAAAATACTGAATTTCATGAAATTCGGTATTTAAGAGTCGGTAAATACCATGGATTGAAAGCAGGTGGTAACCAGGTGCAGGCTATAAAATAAGACCCAAAATGCAACAGTGCAACCAGAATGGTGGCATTCTACATCATAGCAAGGCGGCTACGGCTACAGGCGGCAGGAGAGAGGGTATGGAGAAGGGAGGAGCAAGTCTACTGGCAGAGGATAACGCTCTTCCAACTGACTGAGCCGGAGATTCTGCAAAGGTACAGGCTACACCCCCAAACCATCCTGGACTTGATCAGGGACCTCCACCCACTCCTGGATCACCCAACACCAATGGCATATGCCATTCCCCCCCATGTGCAGGTGCTGTGTTGTCTACACCTGCTTGCCTCTGGGAGTTACCAGAGTGTGATTTCTGCAGTAGGTGGTGTGTCCCAGAGCTGCCTGTCCCGTTTCTTGAGGCCATGATGCAGAGAATACTTAATTATATTAGTTTCCCTTACACACCTGCGGAATTTGCGAAGACCAAAACAGATTTCTATCAACTGGCACACTTCCCTCACGCCATAGGCTGTATAGATGGCACCCACATCCCACTCTGCCCACCTGCAGCCACAGAACACATTTACAGGAACCGGAAGTCAACACACTCAATCAATGTGCAGGTGATATGCAATGCTGGCAACATCATAACAGACATTGTGGCCAAATTCCCAGGGAGTACCCACGACTCGTATATCTTCCAGAACAGTGGGATATACACACGCCTTGTTGCTGGTGATTTCAGGGATGGATATGTGCTAGGTAAAAAACTGTCACACACCCTGATAGTCAATGCTTATGGATGAATCATGAGTATGTAACTAATGGCATTCTATTTTCCACCTAAGTGATAGTGCTTATGCTCTGCAGTCCTTTGTTCTCACCCCCTACATGAATCCATCTACCAGGAGTGAGAGGCGTTACAATGTGGCACACAGAGCAACACGCTTCATTATAGAAGGCACATTTGGACTTCTAAAAAGCAGGTTCCGCTGCCTCCATAAGAGTGGAGGTGCACGGCAGTACACCCCAATCATCTGCTGCAAAATAATAGCGACCTGTGCCATGCTGCACAATTTTGCCACCAAGGAAAGCACAGAGGTGGAGATCACACATCATGAGGGCATTGATGATGGAACAGAACAGGCAGAGCCCTATACATCAGGAGCAGCACCAGAAACAGATGGGAGATTGAGGCAGGCAGAGATCACACGCAGCTATTTCTAAGTAAGTAAGGAGACACAGCCAGGCTTAGTATTTGAAGTACCTAGTTTAATAGTCACTATGGCACTTTACTGATACCACACCATGGTACTACAATGTCTGTATTCCACACTGGGTGGCCACAGTTGACCTCACCGTGACCTGTCCTGTGGGTTGAGGGCATCGTCACAGTGCGGAAAGCACAAGGACGGGTGTCAACGGTTGCCGTGGTGCCTGGGTCAGCAGATTGGCACCTGCTGCTCATACGAATGTCAGGAACAGGAGTGCTAGAGCCACTCCTGCTGGTTGAGTCTTCTGTGTCCCCAACACCTGTGTCTCCAGCAGTGGATGCCTGGTGTGTGGGCAAAACCTCCTTGGCAGAAGTGACTCTCCCCATCCCCCTCGACAAATCCGTGCAGCAGTGCACAATGTCATCCTGCATGGCGACAGAGCGCCGGAATAGCAGGGAGGTTGCTGTGGCAAGCTGGTTCATGGCTTTGGTCTGTTGCTGCATGCACTGACGATCCCTGCGCCTCTCGGAGTGGTCACTGTCTAGTTTTTCACAGAGGGCACTCTTGCACTGTGTCATTTCCCTCATGCCCTTTGCCATGGGGTGCATGCTCTCTGTCATGGAGCCAATCCCCCTGTCAATGTTGGACATCCTGCTGTTTAATATGCGCACCTGTCTATGCACTGCTAAAATGCCCTTTGCATGCAGGCGCTGGACTTTCACCATGGTGGCCTCGAGACCACAGAAGACCCCCTCTCCATCCTGTCCTTTGCCTCTCTCTAGTACCCTACGGCCTTGGACACCGGCAGGCACAGCTCCAGATGGAGTCTGCTGCCCAACATTGTCAGCCAGAGGTGGATTTGTTGGTGTGAGAGCCTCCATATCTAACGTCTCCATTATCCTGAGAGGGGGCACATCATGCCTCCTCGGCCTTCCCAGCACAGATGACTCTGAGGTGGGTGTAATGGAAAGTGCTGGTGGTTCCAATTTGGTAAATTTGGTAAATACCGATTTTGTAAATCCGATTCATTCCTATGGGCCTGGAGGACCATAGGGTTGAATGGGAATTACCGAATCAGTATTTACCGAATCGGTATATACCGATTCGGAAAATACCGATTGGGAAATCCGAATGTTACCGAATCAGTAATTTTTACCGAATTATTTGCTACATCCCGTTTTCCGATTCTGAAATATCGATTCGGTATGATTCGGTATTTAAGAATCAGTAAACTGGGATTACCTACATCTGGCCCTAAATGATCTAATATAGTGAGTACATAAACAAATATATGAAGTTGAAAGTTGATCCATGCAATGAATTATTACATCTGTATGATGTAAGTTCACTTACTCAAGCCATTGGAGATTTCTTTCTAAATGACCTTATCGATGTTAGCTGCAGAATGAATGTCCTCATAATTGGTGTTAAAAGATATTTTCTTTCTAAGATCTAAGTGCTATAAAGAGAAGAATATTGTAAAATGAGAAATAAATGTCAAACTTTAAAATTGATCTTCACCACAAACACTAACATATTAGAGATAAATAGATGGAAGCCAGCAGATCACAGTTTCTCATCACTGACCTTGGCTTCAGTTTCGGCTCCAAAACCCATCCATCCGCCCAAGGGTCCTGCTTCACCTACCTCAGCCACCCGCAAACTTTAACCCCAGCCTTCCCAGCTGCCTAGCCGCTTCTGTGACAGCTATGCAGTGATGGCTGTCTATGGTGCAGTAAGCAAGGCCAGGCAAGTGCAGTGAGTGCAGCTGTTGGTATTTGGTTGCCACAGAATACTTGCCCTAGGCAGAACCTCAGAGGTGATTTGACCAGGTGCAGCCTGCTGTTCTACCTGGTAAGCCCCGGTTGTCACTGGGGGCCTCTGCTTAGTCCTATGGGGAAAAGGGAAAAAGCTGCAGAGGAAGCAGAGAGACCCACAACCAGCAAGGAAGGGCATACCACAGCCTCATTTTATTCGTATAAATGTTACAATTGTAGAAAAAGCCCTCCAGGTGGTGGGGGGAAGGAAAAAGGGAGTCCTGATGCACCAAGCAGCCAGAAGCCATAATCAGTCTTGAGAGCACACCAACTCTCCCCAATTCTCTCGATCCCCATCCTTCCTGCGACATCTAATATTATTATTTTTTGGCTGAGCAACAACTCATCTGCCCTACCCGCTCCTCTCTTCCTTAGAAAGATCTATGGGGTGGTAGTAACTAAGACATGGCGCGCATCCACCCTTGAACTCTAAGTCATGATTAAGAGCACCATGGTGCCCCTAGATCTTCAGATTCCAGATCTAGACCCAGGCATTAACAGGGTGGACGCTTACTTTAAAAGAACAACCACTGGCTAGGAAATTATCATAGGTGCATTTTAATTTTGGTTTTTTTTAACTTTAATCACCCATTTGTGCCTAACCAGCTCTCTCAGCTATCCTTTGCCTAGTCGCACTAAAGGTACGCCTCGATGGAGGGAGTCCACAGAGGGAGTCGGAGCCAACAGGGCACTCAACTACAGATAAATAAAGGCTCAACCAAGGCCCAAAATGAGGTCAGGCAAAATAAGAGGTGCAGCAAAAAAGTCCCAAGAAAGCGAAAAGTCACTAACGAGATTTGTCAACAATAACTAATGGAGCACAGGATTCAGTCTCAGAGTCGGACACAGACATTACTGAGAAAAGAGAGCCGAGCATGACAGATACGCCTCGCACTAGTATCAAAGCTAACAAGACAGCGCTCATTATAGACTTCTTAAGAGTTAATTAGAGGAGGTTAACCATGGGAAATATGGGGGTGGCATTGCGGTACTCCTCCCCTACCACCCTGAGGAAAAGTCGGTGGTGGAGAGAAAAAATCAGGACCTAAAGCAATCCGTAAAAGCAAGGGTATTAAGTGCAGTTGGCAATTGGGTCAATCACCTGTATGGGGTCAAGAGGGCACTTAACAACATGCCAAGAAAATCCTTGGGATACATACCCCTTTGAGATCCTGTTTGGGACAAGAATGTGGGTACCTGACCTTGATTGT
Organism: Lissotriton vulgaris; assembly: GCF_964263255.1. Taxonomy (NCBI): domain Eukaryota; kingdom Metazoa; phylum Chordata; class Amphibia; order Caudata; family Salamandridae; genus Lissotriton; species Lissotriton vulgaris. The sequence continues at coordinate 262,212,814 of NC_141696.1, forward strand.
GCCAGTACAGTGATGGATGTAAAACCATTTGAATTGAATGATCGTATGGCTGTTTTACTCAAGCTCAATTAATTCTGGGCATTACGAAGCAATGTCCAAGTAAAATGCACCACCAATGGGGAAGTGACAAAGATTTTGGCAAGTGCTGACTGAGTCCCAGAGACTGCAGACCTGGTCAGAGAAAAGATCATAGAGCAGACCGAGTTTGGACCATCTAACAGAGCACCCGTACCAGTCCTGGCAGTTGTAGGAACAAGAACAGTACTTCTTCTGCCTCATGCCAGCCAAAAAGAAAGAAGATTTGTCTCCAATAATAGACAAACTTGCAACTGTTCTGACCACAAAGACAGAATTAGTGGGGGAAATTAAAGAAACATTCACAAACACCATAACAGCCAGGAAGTGGTTTTCAAAAAACGAAGGCAACAGTTATCAAATGCCGGCACAAAAAACATCTCAAACAAAACCTCCAGTACTTCACAAAACGAGCTCATAACAACAGTCACCCCAAAAGAAGAACCCAAACACATGACTGGAGCATCAACCACCCGCCAAAAAATCATACCCAAGTCGGGATAGCAGCAGAAGTCTCTCAAACAACTAGTTCACAGCCCTCCCTTATGAGGAGGGAATGTAAATGCTTAAGGAAAGCAAGGATTAGCAAAGTGAAAAAAGGCATTCTCATATACTATTCACTCTAATGGGAACCTCTGTTCACAATAACGATGAACAAACAGCAAAAGAACAAGGTACAGACAACATCAATGCAGCCCCTAAAGCAGTCCGCAGAACGAACAACTCACAGAAAGCCACAGCAGTGGCCACTGAAACAAGACAAACATCCCCTGTTATTTGGACCTATAACATATTGAAACTCTGGGACACTCACAAGGCAAATAAGACTACAGGACACGTTGAGTCAATGATCAGCTCAAGCAACATCCACGCACTCCCTCAGCAATTCCTCACAGTACCAAGGGCCAGATGCATCAAGCGAAATGCGCTCGCAAAAGGGCCAGATTCTCAGAATCTGGCCCTTTGCGAGTGCAATTTTTGCATTTGGGATGCATCATCCCAAATGCAAAAATCGCAAATAGAGAATTCGCTAAATTGTGATTGTTTGCATTTAAGGAATCTCAAATTGAGATTCCTTAAATGCAATGCATGAAAGTATCAAAAATAGCGAATTCGCTAATAGGGCACGCAAATTACCATGAAGTAATACTTCATGGTAATTTGCAAAACTTAGAAAAATGCACTTTTGTGCATTTTTCAAAGTTTCATGTTGCGCACACACATGCCCTAAGGGCATGTGTGTGCACAACATATGTGCACAGATCACATTCAGGGGTGTAACAGGGTGTCCTTTGGACACCCCTGCACCCTTGAACTCGCAATCTCAATTTGCGAATCGCTAATTGCGATTCGCAAATTGAGATTGTCTTCCCATTCATTCCTATGGGCCTCTAGGCCTATAGGAATTAATGGGGAGGTATTCATTAATTGCGACTCGCAATTTGCCAGTCGCAATTAAGGAATTCTAAGGAATCGCTATTTTTATAGTGATTGCTTGATGCATTCCATTTTGCTATTCCTTATTAGCGATTCCTTATTTTTCGCTAATAAGGAATCGCAAAATGGATGCTTGATGCATCTGGCCCCAAGATTTTAGTAAGAAATACAAGTGATAAGGTTTTCCTTGCAAGAGGCCTCCAAGAGATAGAAACCAGCAACCAAGATGTAGCCACTGGTACGAGACCAGCTATGACAGAGATGTTCAACCATGAAGATGGTCAGAAGCTTTTACAGTTTCAAGAAGCCCAGGGTTACCTCTGATAATGGACTTTCAAAGTACACCACTGTTTTTTACTGGACAAACATTACAAGTATTAACAACTCAACAAGGGCGTACAAAAGCATTAGAAGAGACTTGATCCATCGCCACAAGATGCAGTCAATAAATTCCTGGAGCCTGGGCAATGGTAAAATCGAGCTGGTTGGGCCCTATACATCAAGGGGCGTCCATGATATGTGAAACAAAAGTGCAATACTAAACTTATTAGAATGCCTTACCAGATCCGACGCATAGCAAATCCAATGGCCAGACAAGACCACATCTGACAGAATATGGCTGCAAAGAGAAACCTTTGCAATATGGGATATTGAGTTAAAAAAGGTGGTTCAAATATGATACCTAACACCACTACAATGGACCAAACCAACCACAAGCATACTAAAGAGCGCAATTGGACCCGATATTCCCAGCATAGTCAACATTGGAACACAAATCTTTAGGCACATTTTCAGCACAAGCCCTCAGCTCCAACCAGCTAACTTCAAGGAAAACCCACAGGCAGGGTCTCACACAAATACATTCAGAAAAGCATGAGTCACGTCTCAACACCCCACTGAAACAGCCCATTTTGTAAGATCTGATCTTCGAATGAGAACAGTTTAAGCAGCAAGACCGAAGAGGATGACTTTCTAGAATTCCTTCCAAGAACATAAGATCCTGTTATTTCAGAAAACTTGGCAGCTAACTAACACACCAGTAGGTGGTTACAAAGAATATCATAAGAAAAGTAATAAAAGAATTAAGGCAATTTGGGAGGGCAAAAGGTGGTCTATCGATCTACATTTCCACCAACATCTTCTGGGAACACAAAGAGGTAGACCTAGACCCATTATATTAGTCTTGAACATTTACAGTTATCACACACACAATCACAACGGAAAGAAAATCCAGTCATTGGTAGAGTTGATTAAAACAATAAAAGCAACATATTCACAGGCAAGGATAATTCTGTTTGGGGACTTTTATATGAATTTCATACAGGGTCAGGGCAAGAATGTACCTAGCTACATACAGGTGAAGCAAGGCAACAACACCAGCTGTGCCATGTTAGGCAAAACATGCATCTCCTTGTTAGAAGATCCGTCCTTATCCATGTTAAACGGACGAGGACCTTTGGATTGCCCAGCAGCCTTCACAAGGGTAACCAACAGAACTTGTTCCACTATAAAATTTACCCTGGCAGATACAGTTTTGTTTGCATACATCTCTCACTTTAACATAATAGAAAGATCTGACAGTGACCACTTCCCCCAAACACTCACCCTAGAACTCCCTCCTGAAAGGACTGGGCAAGCCAATGCCCTCACGTTGACAACAAAGCCCTATGACTTAAAATGCCTAAAATGGAAAAAAGATAACACTGCTGCCATCAGGGAGGCCTGTACAACCCTACTGACACCTGAGATTGAGAAGTTCAAAGATTCCGACCAAGCCCACAAGACACAAAGCAGTGCAGCATGGTTCACTCGAAACCTAAGGATCATAAAAAAAGCAACTTCACAAATTGCTTTGAAAGACAAACTCTTAGGGCCTCTAACTAACTCAGGATTCATGTAAAAATGAAAAATTATTATAAAAAAGCAAAGATGCAATTTGGATGAATATGCTCCACGCCAATCAGCAAAGAAACTCTAAACTCTTCTGGGCAAATATAAACAGCCTATTAAATGGATACAATGTTCCTTGTGATTCAGACAATACTGAATCCATCCAGAGAGTTCACATAGCCACTACATATAATGATGCAGCTCAGCACTGCTCACCAACTACCCAGGGTGAATGGAAGGCATTCAGCGAGTCCAAAGCTTAAATAAGGCCATCAATGACCTGTCACTCCCAATCAAATTAAAGGATAATCGCTCCTTATCAGAAACTGATAACACCTCTAAGCATCAAGCCAGTTTCATTGAGGGAAAAGCGCACTCAAGCAATCACTCAACAATGTGGGATAACCAAAAGGACTACAGCCCACAGTTTACACAAAAGCTGTTAGTGACACCATGAAAAAGCTAAGATCTGGATGGGCAACAGGTCCAAACGGTCGGACAAATTCTTTATTCAAAATAGACTCCACATTTTCGTCTATTCATCTAACCCCCCTGTTTACTCATGCATTGCATTGGAGACAGGCACAATACCAGATTCATGGGGATGTAGCATTCTCCAAACGATATAGAAAACTTGGGTCTGTTCAAACCCTTGCAATTACAGATTAATTGCACTTTTAGATGTGAAGGTCAATATCTACACCTCAAACCTACTGTCTGACATAGAAGACTGGGTAACCAGCATAAACTTAGTCCCCAAAACACAAACTTGATTCAGTGCGGGAATGATTACCCTAACAAACCTGTCAGCGGTTACTCTCCTGGCCGAGCAAGCCTTTGACAAATCCAGCACTCACCATGCATGCCTCATAGACCTCAAAGTCGATTTTGATAATGTCGCCACAGCAAAGCTATGGAAAAAAATTGAAAGTTGGTGACTCCCTACAGAATTGCTAGAGGCAATTATTAACCCCTATTCAAGAACATGGGCTCAAATTATACCAGGAGACGGCCGAAGCGTGACCAACAAAATATTATCCACCAATGGCTTAAGACAGGTGTGTGTCCTGACCTCCGTCTTTTTAACAATTATACAGTGGACCTAGAGTATCATCTATGGCAAGTACAGGGAGACCCCCAAAACTGGGAAATGTATCACTAGTAAGCCTGCAATACGCTGACAATATCGTCCTGCTCAGCATAACCCCTTGAGGCTTAGAGTAGCTGATATCTCAGCTAGTAGATTATACAACAACCGCACAATTGGATCTCAACTATCAAAAATTGAAAGTCCTTTGCTTTTTGACTCCCCACAAAAGACAACCCAGATTCACCTGGACGGCAAACAGTAACACCTAGGAGCAGGTCACAACATATAAATATCTGGGTGTACACTTGATCGTCATCTCAACTATAAGCAACACGTGGCCTCAAGGAAAGTAAAATCCAACCAGCTGCTATTAGTATTTCAAGTGTTTAAATAAAAACTCAGAAACTTCTCAACAAACCATATTCTTATGGTTGTAGCAGCAACATGCATGCCCCCAATTTTGTATGTATCAGAATTGCTCAAAACCAAAGATGCACAAGGTTTGAACACTTTAAAATCTAGGGGCATATTACCAAGCAATAGCGATAATTATCGCTATTGCTTGTTTAGTGGGAAAAATGTACCGCTGAGCTGAGGCGATTTTTACCGCAAATAAACCTTGGTATTACCAAGGTTTATCGCAAATGCGATAAAAATCGCCGCAATGCATGAATATCGCTGAAAAGTCCGCGATATTCATGCATTACCGAGCTAATGCTCTTAGCCATGTTATCCACCTCCCATTGGATAACATGGCTAAGAACTGCTCAGGGCAGGTGTTAGCTTTCGGAGATATTCGCGCTTAGGGCGAATATCTCCAAAAGTTGGTAATAGGAGATAGCGATGTTAGCGACTGTTTTCAGTCGCTAACATCTTGGCACACCCACTTTGCATGTCATTAAAGATAAATATCACTGACATGCAAAGTGGGGCCCAAGATGGTCGCTATCTCCTACTAGCTGTCGCTAACTGGTGTTAGCGACAGCTAGATAATAGGGAGATCATTTTATCTCCGTTTTCTTGGCTTTTAAAGCCAAAAAAGCGGAGATAAACCCCCTTGATAATATGCCCCCTAGTCTCTTAAGAAACTATTTTCTATCCCATGACACATATATGAAGCATATATCATGCTGGAGTTCAGATTAAATAAACAGACCCCCAGCAAGACAAGGCACCCTAATAAGATTCTACTAGAGAATGAGGGCAGCAGAGGCAAACTCCCTTGGCCACCAATGTTAGCTAAAAATCGAAAAACAATCCGGACCAAAGACCGCAGTCTGCGCTGTGCTACTCCAGTCACTTGTATCTCTGAAGCTAGATGAGGCTTGACACACAATACCTGCTTAGTCTGAGTTCAAACAAATAACCAATAAATCTATTAGTCTTCAATCATCGTTAACAGACAAAGCAGCCCTGGTGAACAACAGTCATGCGTGGGTGGTGAAGCCAAAATATAAAGTTTTAAAACTTCAGCCAAGCAGAACCCTAATTTCTAACACCAACATTGCCCAGCATATGCTAAAATGGACAAGTATGCCACAACTGATAACATGGTTTCAGGTATCCAGAATGCACACCAATTGAAATGTAAGTTATGATTCGGTTAATCTTTATGTTCCAGATCTTATTTAAAACTAACTTTGTTCCATTCAATAATGGGATTGATGTTGCACTATTAATAGCTGCAGGTTGAGATTCTTGGAATAAAATCAGCAATGGTTCCTTGAAAGACTTTTAATAACATAAAAGCATTCATTGATACATTTGACATTAAGCCAGTCCATCTTTTTCAAACAAACATAGATATCTACCATGTTTGAACTTGAAAATTGCAAATTACACTCAGATTAACTGCATTGTTAATAGATATATTGGGCCTGATGCATCAAGCTAAAAACCGGTTGCAAAGGGGCAGATTCTGAAAATCTGCCCCTTTGCGACCGGTATTTTTGCATTTGGGATGCATCATTCATCCCAAATGCAAAAATCGCAAATAGAGAATTCGCTAAATTGCGATTGTTTGCATTTAAGGAATCTCAAATTGAGATTCCTTAAATGCAATGCATGAAAGTTTCAAAAACAGCGAATTCGCTAATAGGGCACGCAAATTACCACGAAGTACAACTTCATGGTAATTTGCAAAAACTTTGAAAAATGCACTTTTGTGCATTTTTCAAAGTTTCATGTTGCGCACACACATGCCCCAAGGGCATGTGTGTGCGCAACATATGTGCACAGATCAAATTCAGGGGTGCAACAGGGTGTCCTTTGGACACCCCAGCACCCTTGAACTCTCAATCTCTATTTGCGAATCGCTAATTGCGAATCGCAAATTGAGATTGTCTTCCCATTTATTCCTATGGGCCTCTAGGCCCATAGGAATGAATGGGGAGGTATTCATTAATTGCGAGTCGCAATTTGCGAATCGCAATTAAGGAATTCTAAGGAATCACTATTTTTGTAGTGATTGCTTGATGCATTCCATTTTGCTATTCCTTATTTGCGATTCCTTATTTTTCGCTAATAAGGAATCGCAAAATGGATGCTTGATGCATCTGGCCCATTATCTTTTGTATGTCCATTTTAAAATGCTAATTTATTACATCAAATCAGGGTAATTTTTTCAAACATTTGGTTGATCTCAGAAAACAAGGCATTCCCCAAATTAAAAAGACTGACAGAACCTATTTTGTAGTCGTACTTTCAGCCACATGCATCAAACGTTAGCGAAATCGCTAAAATAGCGAATCGCTAAAATAAGGCCATTGCGATCGCAATTGGAAGAGTAGAAATGCATGATCCTTAATTTTGCGGAAATCCCTAAATTTTCGCAAAATTAAGGAATCGCAAATAAATTCTGCTAAAATCATTGCGATTCCCCGTTTGCGATTCACAATGAAAGAATCGCAAATAAGGAATCTCAATTCAAATGCATGAAAAATAGCAAATAGCGATTTTAATGAAAATTGCAATTTTGCTATCGCAATTTAAGAAGGGACACAACCAGGTGTTAAAAATGAGTGCAAATCAGAAACAGCTGAACACCAACAGAAACATATATAAACACACCCACAATGAGGCCCCAGTATCCAAAATGGCTGCCCTGTACCTGATGGCGAGGAGGATGAGGCTGCAAGAGGCTCAACAGAGAGGGAGGCAAATCAATGAGCGCATCTTCAGAATACGCGTCACTCTGCTTGGTCAGGAGGAGGATGAAACATATGACAAGTATAGGCTGAATGGGCAAATGATACTTGATCTGATCCATGAACTGGACCCTATCCTGCAACGACAGACCCATCGGACCAATGCAATCCCAACGCATGTGCAGGTATTATGTTGCCTACATCTACTGGCGTCAGGCACTTTTCAGGGAGTCATAGCAGTAGCAGGAGGTGTGTCTCAAAGTGCAATGTTACGAATATTGGCTGATTTTCTTGATGCTATGATGGTACGGATACACAACCACATAACTTTTCCTACCACAGCCCATGAAATAGCTAGGACCAAGCAGGAGTTTTATCAAATTGCTGGATTCCCCCAAGTACTGGTTTGTATTGATTGCACCCATGTGGCGATATGTCCCCCTGCAGCTCATGAATATATGTATCGCAATAGAAAAAGTTACCATTCCCTGAATATTCAGGTGGTGTGCAATGCAAAGAACATTATAACGGACATCGTGTCTCAATTCCCTGGCAGTGCACATGATTCTTATATCTTCAGGCAAAGCGGCATTCAGACCCGTCTAGAAAGGGGAGAGTTCGGAGAGGGACATTTGCTAGGTAATTATGTGCAACACATCTTTCCATACCTTGTACACATGTAAAACTCAAACAACCACTGACAGCCTTTCTATTCTCTCATGTAGGTGACAGCGCATACGCCTTGCGAAACTACCTGCTGACACCATACCTAAATCCAGCCACAGCCGCACAAAGGAGATACAATGCAGCACATATATCTACCAGGAACGTGATTGAGCGCACTTTTGGCCTACTCAAGAGCCGATTCAGACGCCTCCATAAGACCGGAGGTGCAATGAAATACAGTCCCGTCAAATTCTGCAAGATAGTGGCAGCATGTGCCATGCTGCACAACATTGCAACAAAGGGAGGTTTGGAAGTGGAGCTGTCTGACAGTGACTCGGAGGACGGAAACCAACAAGTACCACGCCACCCTGCCCAACAGGGCACAGGCGCAGCAGAAGGCCGCAGGCGCAGATTGGAGATTACACAGAATTACTTCTGAGGTCAGTAATGAAGACACAAACACAATCATTGAAATGCAAAGTATACTTTATGTAAATGTATTGTGACCGGTGAACATTGGCAAACAGCCATAAGTGACTTATGTCACTATACTCATTTGAATAGGAAAAGCAAGAGAAAAATTAAATGAAATGTACTTGAAAGTCAGTGATATGGTCACATCGTGTCAATGGTTACCTCACCATTTCGCTATAAATGTCAGGATGGGAGACTAGCGTTTTTTACCCCGTACACCCAGACGTCTGTCTTGCACAGCATCTTCTTGCCTTTCGTTGGCAGTGGATGGGGTAGCGCTGCGAGTAGTGCATCTCACAGCAATTGCTACAGGCACTGTGCTACTGTTCATGCTTGAGGCACACTCATTGCTGTCATCCTGTGCAGTCATGCGCACTTGCCTACCAGATGCATTCATCAGGTCTACTGCATTGGTCACTTGAAGCAGTGCTTGGGCAACATCTCTACTACAGTGACACATTTCCCTCTGCTAAGTCACTGATCTACGTGCCAGCTGTGTGGTGGCTGTGGCCAGACTATTGCTGCTCCTCCCTTGCTGTTTGAGTTGCTGCATCAGTTGCCGGTGCTGTCTGTTGCGTGCTGCATCCCCCTCCTGCATGACCTTTGTGAGTTCCTGGACACTACTGGCCAGTAGAGCAATGTTACCTGACATCTGTGCAATTTCCTCCTTCACTAACCAAGTGTTCTTGCTCTGCAGGCGATGTGAGCGGAGCATCTGTCCCTCCAAGCCACCCCAGACAGGATTTCTCGCCTCCACCTGCTGTGGTCTGCGAGCCCTGCATCTTCTCCTTTGCGATCTACACGTGCCTCTCCGGATCTGTGTTGGTGTGGGTGTTGCGATGTCTGTTTGCCGTACACGGACTGCAGATGCAGCATTGCCCTCATCATCGGAAGCCATGGGACGCAGTGTTGGGACAGGTGCCCTACGGGAATGAGGCACACGTGAATGCGTAGTTGGCAGTGCTTGTGTGTCCTCCTGTTCTGAAGCGTTGCTGTGTTGCATTTCCTGTGCATCAATGTCCTGGCCCTCATTGACTTCTGCATCTGTGAGGTAAAACAGTGCAAAACGGCATCAATGTATGCTTGTGAGGTCATGTCACAGTTCTAATTTAATTAAATTGTACATATTCTGAACATCTGCTACTGCTTTTCTTGAACTTTTGGGCATTACTGTGTGTGTGTCATTGTCAGTACTTAGCCAGACTACAACTCCCATGATGCACTTCCCTCAGTAATCTAATAGCTAACAGGCTTTACAGTGTGTGCTCATGCTGTGCTCTGCAGACATCCTGACTTATGTACTTGGGGCTATTGACACATGCATTTCTCTTACCTGCTGAGGTGTGTGCAGCACCGGAGGTGTCCAGCCGCGTGAGTCCAACAACTGCTTCAGGCTGGATGGTAGACTCCACCAAATCATCCATGGGAGTGTTCCCTGTGTGTGGCGGTGTGCCCCCTCCTGTCTTCTCTGCCGCCTTCAAACGGTCTGAAATGCTCGCCCTGGCACGACTGCGTAAATCATATCATCTCTTTTTAAGTTCTTCTGTAGAACGGTGAGTGACCCCAATGGCATTGACTTGGTTCTGAATCCGGATCCATATTTTGCGCTTTTCCTGCTCTGGAACCTTGAGTGAGGCTTTACCAAACAGCTTGTCATTGCTGTCCACTGCTCCCTCTATTAAAGTCTCCAGTTCTTTTTCAGAGAATGTCATTTTTCTCTTCCTTGTACTTTGGCTGTCCTGTGCTTCTTTGTCAGCTTCCATTTTGAAGTTCTTACAAGGTGTAACACAGTCTTTCTCACTCTCACTCTCAATCTCCTCTGCTCCCAGAGCCAGCTCCCTCCTCCTCCCTGTGCCTCAGCAGTGAAAATGAGGCTTGGACAGCAGTGAAAATGAGGCTTGGACAGCACATTTCCTGGTTGTGATGTCATCAACATGCATAAATGCGCGACCTCGCAATTTGCGAAATCGCAAATTGCGATATCGCAATTTGCGATATCGCTATTTTTTCACAGAATTTTACCGATTCCATAAAAAATCGCAAATTTTTTGATGCATTTCGTTTTGCGACTCCTTATTAGCGATTCCTTAAAAATCGCTAATAAGGAATCGCTATTTCATTCAATGATGCATATACCTGTTTATGTTTTTAAACATCAAGTATTGCTGTTCATGCATGAATTAAATAGTTCATGCATGAATATTACATTGATTATTTTAGGTTCTACCCAGTAGATTGTTGTATGTTCCTCAGACAAAACAAAACTAGTACAAAACCAATGTTCTATCCTTTTTATCCTACTACAGCATGTATATAAAAAAAAAAACTTTTGGTTGTACTCGCGAATAATAGTGATGACATTTTAGGGAAACATACTTTTCATTTTCACTCTAACAATGTCTCCAAAGACAATAAATACCTCTACCTATATTGTCTTTGCCTACTCAGAAAGGCTGTTTTGATAATGAATGTTCCATCTGTGATTTGGTTTTTAAAAGCTTCTGCTTAGATAACAATGTTCGCAACAATTAAAGCAACCTTTGCCTTTGACGTTTAAACCTTCAAACTGTAATCCTTTCTTTCCCATAATTTCAATCAATTTATTAGCACTTTATGATGTTTAGTTCTTATTTTATTATAATAGCCTGAAAATTACTATGGGGCCTATTCACTGACTGATTATAGAAACCATCAAACTCTCGCTGGACAAAGGAGACAGCCCTATTTTTATTCTTTTTAATTTGTCTGCAGCTTTTGGCATGGTTTCTATTGAAATCCGTGTTACTGTGTCTCTAAGAGATTGGGATGGCTTAAATAATTTCTGGAAGAGTGAGAGCAGCAAGTTTGCACAGCCCCTTTCCATTGTTTGGCAAGAAGGGTGATGTTTGGTGTTCCCCAGGGGTCGTGGCTCATCCTAACACATTTTACCATTCACTTCCAGTACTGGCAAAGCTCATTAAATCATTTGGCATAAAAACTATCTCTTATGCTGAAGGCATGCATCTCCTCCTCACGTTTGATACATCTCATTTTCCAGTGGAGAAGCTGCAAGCTGGCCACACTGCTACTTTCCTGTGGGCTGAAGGTTAGTCACTTGCTTTACAATGTGGAAAAAAGATCCTCCAATGTGGCTATAAAAAATGAATGGCTGTATGATTGCCAGGGCTCAGATTTGCAGCCAAATCTGAAGCTCCTTTCGTAAGGTTGAAATTGATCACAAACTGTCTTTTATTCTTCAAAACAATTCTGTTGCAACATCCTGTTTTTCTCTTCTGAGATCATCACACACATTTCTGGATTTTTTGCCGGTGTCTGCACGCAAATCTATGGTGCATAACCTAATGACATCCAAACTGGATTTGGTGTATGGGCCCTCTCTCAGTCTACCAGGTAGGCTGATTAATAAGCTCCAAGCTGTGCAAAATGCAGCAGCCCATTTGGTCTTGTGTATCTCTTGATGTGTGAATTATTTCATCATTTACAAAACTTACATTGGCGCCCAGCGAAGAGAATTCTTTCAAACCCCTCATGATCACTTGTCATGATTTTCATCATCAAGACCCATAATATCGAATATTGCGATTCGAACAATATGTGCCAAGGGGGGACATCTGTTCCACTTCTGCCATTCTTCTGACCACTTCTAGATTCCATAGATCAAGATGTGGAGGCCATTCCTTTTCTTTATTAGCTGGTGCTGCTTGAACTCCACTACTTCTCTCTCTGCACAGGATTCCACAGGAAATAGCCTTCAGACAAGCACTAAAAACCTATTTATTTGCATCTTAACTAGGCAGATCTGTCATTCTCCTTATCTCTTGTGTCCAGCTCCGGGACACTAGCTGAAGTAGCAATGCGCTTTATAAATCTCATCATTGCTCATTTACTCATTCATTTTATTATGTTTAATACTTTTCCAAAAGTAATGCTCACATACTACAACATGTTATTCACAAACCTGTGTGCAGAGAAATCTGTCTCTCTTATTATTCCTCTGCAGAGGTCTACCCCATGATTTTGGAGATCTTTGCACATGTAGGCCTATGTTTTACTAGTAAATATGATAAGAACAGTGGGGAGTTGCTGGAAAACGAAGAATATTTACACCTAAATATTAGTGGTTTAGTAAGGAGGAAGAAGAGGGTCAGGGACATGCAAACATAAAAAACCCATGTTAGACCTATATGGCTGAGGGTGGTCTTCCCTCAAACATTATGCCTACTTACCTCATTTCTTCTGCTGAAATTCGTTTTTTTGGCCTTTGGAATCATTGCACTTCACCACTGTTGACTCAGTGCTGCATGAGTGCAAGGGTAGAACCTAGGTAAATGGATGAGTAAAAGGCTAATGAGTAAAAGGGTAATGCCTGAGTGAATGAAGAAGTGCATGGGTAGTACCCCAGTGAATGGATGAGTATGAGAGAAGTGCCTGAGTGAATGGATAAGTGCATGGATAATGGCTGGGTAAAAACATTAGTACATGGGTAGTGCCTGGGTGAATGGATGACTACATGGGTACTACCTCAGTGAATGGATGAGTGCAAGAGTAGTGTCTGGGTGATTACATGAATGCATGTATAGAGCTTTGCAAATTCTGTGAGAGCATAGATTGTTCCTAAATGAGCGATGAGGGCATGGGTACTGCTGGCGTAATTGGATAAGTGCATTGGTAGTGCCTGCTGGATTGCATGAGTGTGTGAGTAGCACATAGGTATTTCAAACATTAGGCAACCAAACAACATCCAAGATTTTTTTACCAAAAATGTAATTCAATACAGGCAATTCATTTATTGATTTTTCCTGTTTTCAGATTTCATACTTGTTCACTTTCAATGGTGATTTGTATGAATACTCATCATGAAACAGTGGGAAAAACTATCTATTGATTGACAAAAATAAACAAACGTGCACAGTAGATCATTATAAATATGGCATACTGTTCACGGCACTCATTACATGTTTTTTAATACTGACTTGCTGATAGCTTACTACCTTAATGAAAAGAACTATATGGTAAAATTGATTCTGATATTATATCTGGTATAAAATGTCTAACAATTCTGAAGCACTCTTCATTTTTTTATACCCTTTTGTAAACATCATCCCTGTTAGGCCAAATGATGTCTAAACTGTTCTTAGTCCATGTGTGGAAAACATAACTGTAGTAAGTAGGTCCAGTTGCTTTATTTGGCCTTAGTTACAAGTTGTTAAGTTCCAGGAGCAGCCTGCCTGCTGCTCCGCCCATACTCCAACTGTCACACGTCACCTCACAGGCAACCAAACATTCCAGTCATCACCATCACACCAACATCGCACGCAGCACTTTCAGACTGGATGAGCAGCTAAGGAGAACATAACAGATTATTGCATAAACAGGATACTACAATCCCCACTTCTTATGTAACAACAAACATAAAACTGGTTACCCGAATAAGGTTTTAACAAGAAGAACCATAAAAAAGGAATTATGATAAAGTCACATATCAGATAACTATACAATGAAAAATAAGCATAAAAGGAAAATATCAAGAAGATGGACAGGAAAAATTATATGAAAGAAAAACGAAGTGGATGCAATAGATAAAAGATAAGGGGCCAGATGTAGGAGCCCTAATACCGGTCGGTTACAGACCGGTATTAGGGTTTTCAGATGTAGAGGGCCTATATTTTACCGATTCTGTAAATTTACCGAATCGGCAAATTTACCGAATCGGTAAAATACCGAATCGGTATATTTACCGATTCGGTAAATCCGCATGTAGGTGGCACTCCTAAGAGTGCCACAGGCCCTTAAGAATCGGTATTTTACCAAACAATCCTATTGTGTGGTAAAATACCGAATTCAGGTGTGCATGCACACCTGTGCAATGTGACACACAGACATGTCCTTAGGGCATGTCTGTGTGCCACATGGCACACAAGTCCGGAATTGGGGTGCAAGAGGGTGTCAAAGTGACACACCCTGCACCCTTGCAGGATTCGGTATTAACCGATTCGGTAAATACCAAATCGGTATTGCCCATAGGAGTCAATGGGCAATACCGTTTCGGTATTTACCAAATCGGTAAATACCGAATCCTACCGATTCGGTAATTCTTAAATTCGAATTAACTACATCTCCCCCCTTCCTATTTACCGACTCTTAAATACCGAATCAGTAAAATTCGGTATTTAAGAGTTGGTAAATAAGAATTAGCTACATCTGGCCCAAGATGAGGAATATGCATAGAAAAATATACAGGAAAGAATGCAGAAAATGTGAGAAGATGCGTAGATAACTATACAAGATTAGATATCACGCATCCTACCCTTATATATATTTCATAAAATATAGCATAAAGCTGTGGCATAAGAAACAACATGTTAGCTGAACAACATAACTGCACCAAGACTTATCCCCGACCACACCCACTGGACAGACAGGAATGGCTGATTTGCATATAGCCAGTGTCTGACCTAGGGTGGTGTGGAGTGCCAAAAAACGATGGATTTAGGCCCAGATCTTTGTACTGGGGTGAATGCAAGACATTGTTCTGCATTCTGTCCATCAACTGTGTTTTATGCAATTTTCACCCCGAGTGGGCTGGGTATGCTCAGACGTGAGTCCCAGGCTCTCCACATCACTGGAGTCAAGCTATCCAGGCTGAAGAATGCTAATGGCCAGAAACCGGTCCCTGGATGCTTGATTCCGGTCTAGGAAAGACATGGCTTGGTAGTTCGGGCTGGACTGTTCCCATGAGGCACAAGGTCAAGGCTGATTTGCATATAGCCAGTGTCTGACCTAGGGTGGTGTGGAGTGCCAAAAAACGATGGATTTAGTCCCAGATCTTTTTACTGGGGTGAATGTAAGACATTGTTCTGCATTCTGTCCATCAACCATGTTTTTTGCAATTTTCACCCCGAGTGGGCTGGGTATGCTCAGACGTGAGTCCCAGGCTCTCCACATCGCTGGAGTCAAGCTATCTAGGCTGAAGAAGGCTGATAGCCAGAAACCGGTCCTTGGATGCTTGATTCCAGTCTAGGAAAGACATGGCTTGGTAGTTCGAGCTGGACTGTTCCAATGAGGCACAGGGTCAAGGCTGATTTGCATATAGCCAGTGTCTGACCTAGGGTGGTGTGGAGTGCCAAAAAATGATGGATTTAGGCCCAGATCTTTGTACTGGGGTGAATGTAAAACATTCTTCTGCATTCTGTCCATCAACTGTGTTTTTTGCAATTTTCACCCCTCTTTTTGCCAGCACCACAACATAAAAAAAGAATAGTGAAAGGTCCTATAGTTTTAAAACACACATTACAGACAGCATAGAGAAAATGCTAGTCAAGCATTTCGATCCAAAAAGATGTCTGAGGAGCTAGCGTAACGGCTCATCTGTAAAGCTTCTACTCTTTACAATTCTATAAATCGCAGATGCCCACACACTTGAGCCAAAGTACAGCAAAAGAGACTCTTCCATATGTCAGATAACTTGTAGTACTTGAGTTCACACAAGTTGACCAGTAGCAGGACATCTCAATCTTTTAAGAAAATGAAGTACAATCAGGCTGAGGCTGTCTGGTGTGAGGGACACTGGTGGGGCAGACAGGCCTGGTACTTGAGTCCTGAGGCTTTTTCTTAGTTCTGTATGTTTGCTTTAATATTACTTCTTTCAGTAAGCTCTTTTGTAGCACAGAGAGTTTCTTTATCATAAATTGTTGCCAAAAATATGTAGTTATTAATTAATTGGTCTTAGTTACAAGTTGCTAAGTTCATGCCCCATGGGAAGCAGCCTGCCTTCTGCTCAGCCCATACTGCAACTGTCATACTTCACCTCACTGATACCCAAACATTTCATTTAGCATCATCACATCAACATTCCACTGGCTGAGCAGCTAGGGAGAACGTAACAGGATAATGGCATAAACATGATACGACAATAACTCATAGTACGACCTTGAATTTGCTGTAGCAGAAAAAAAGAGGACTTTTTTAGTGGTGAAGAGACTTTTCACATGCATGTTAAGGATACTGGTATTATGGTACCTCCATTTACTTTTCATTGTAGTAACACAATGTAGTCCTCAAATATTTATAAATTATTTTCCCACAGTTAAGAAGAGTCCTTCATTTCTAACCCCCGGCTGTAGACAATACCCCCAATAGGCCGAATAATGTCTCAGAAACACATAATACATATATATACATATCAACACAATACCACATTTTCTTATCTTACATTCTTCTTAGAACCTTTGTTCTAGAAATAGCAGATCTGACTTTGATAACTTTTTGGGTAATCTTGATTTGTCACTTGAATGTCATTGCACTCTGTCTCTCCTGTTTGACATCTTAAATACATTGTGTAGTGCCAGTGGTTATAATAACTCCTTCATGAAGCATAATTTCTTTAGTTGTGAAAGTTCTTTTTGAGATGGAAATTGGGGCAGCTTTAAAGTTTGTAATTCCAGTTCCTAATTTAGTACCATCCACTCTGCATCATTGTAGCATGACTATAATATATTTTCCATACCGCTGTAGAAACAACGTTGACCTAAGTTCTGATCTACAGCTTGGACAGATCATATATACATGGGCGTTTCTAGTTAATCTTCAAAAGGCACAGCTTCACAATCTGGTAATGTCATGTAGAGGAATCATTCTGAATTGATTTCAGTTCTAGACGTAAATTCACAATCTTCACAGTTATGTGTCCATTTATAAGTTAAAACAAATAATTCATTGATATTAACATCTTCTTCATCTAATAGTCCTAGCATTACCATTAGAAATTCTTGAGCATCCTGCTGAGGATGTTGATAGAACACTACTGAACCAGTACAGTCATCAGTGAGTTTTCTTATTCCAGTAGCAGAATGCATAATACTACTATCACGTCTTAATTCCTAAGTAAACTACACAGTTGTGAAGAAATTGTTTTATCTATCCTTTCTTTTACAGATTTTATTTAATGAGGCAAATGATATAGTCAATTTAACACTACATTTTCATAACAGATCACTCCATATTTATTATCAAAGTGATAGCCTTGTATTTCTTCATTGTGCTCTAGTTTTCCTTTATTTCCCCATTGTTGATTTTCTTTTTATTCATATTTCTGTTCAACTGTGATAGACTCTGGATATTTTCCACTTTGGACACAGTTTTGCTTTTTGAACCACAAAATAGTGGCCTAAATTAAGTGCAGATTGCACTCTTAACTGATTATGCTCCATTACACAGCTTATATTAGCATTTACTTTCTTCTAATCAAAAGCAATCAGAAATAAAACAGGCAATTTTCTAATTTGGTCAAAGTAACATATGATATTCCTTCTTTGAATACACTACAAGCAATATTACCAAGACCTATACCTACACTTAAACTTTGAGATTTATGAATAGTTACTGCATACAATATATGAACTGGGAACTGCTTTCACAGGACATAAAAGACTTTCACAAGTAGGAACTGTACAACACATCTACCAATCTGCTTAACTTCAGCAATACCATCAAATCTTATGGCTAAGTATTCCACAACATGTGTGTTTGGATAATTTACAAACTTCATAACTTCACCCATTGCACCATTCACTAGCCCTTCTTCAACATTTAAATTACGAAGTAAGATTACACTATAATTTTTTCAGATACATAACTATTTTTCTAAACCTGCAGTTTTCGACACAGACTTTTCTAAGCTATCCAATTTCGATTGAAATTTTTCTGTTAGTAGCAATGTAACTTCTTGATGTTCCATTTTATCATTTGCTCTAATTTCAACGATCTCTTTTTTCCAGTTGAATTTACTACACTCCTCAAGAGTTGGCATCCTACAACAATATACTTCTCTTCCCTGACAAAATTGTACAGTACTTCAGCAGCTGAAATATTACTTGGAAACAATTTTTTGATGAGACTGCTTTATAATACTGTCTTTCCCTCTTTTGTGAGGTCTCCGACTCTTATATCCTTTAGTACATGGTGAATATCTGATGCTTGGCATATATTTTGGATTAGCTCATTGTATTGAACGTTTTCCCAAATGTTTACATTTCCAAGACTTCCTAGTGAATTCCTTGTTTCATTATGTAGTAGTTTCTTGGATAAAGGTTTTCCTTTTACGACAGTTAGTTGTGGCAGGTCTCCAAGGACTAATAATTGTTTTCCTCCAAAAAGTGCATCGTTGTCAGTTTATAATATTTGTTGCATTTTAAATATATAAAAGCTAGCATTAGGTTAGACACTATGCTGTCTTCAACAATAATTAGTAGCTTACATTTCTTTAATACTCTTGCCACTTCATGACAAGCATCACTTTTCACAAAATCCTGACCGAGGGCTGTGCGAACCTCCAACGTTTCTGGAAAGACTCACCTTCATCTACGTTGAGCCCAGCTGCCTGGTTGCTCCCCCTTGCTGAGTCCTCCCGCCGCCGCACCGCTACCACCTGCGGCTGCAGTTGGGAGGGACTCGGTATCCCAGGGGCCTTTGCAACGGCGCTCCTGAAAGCGCGTCACCATCTTGCCCTGGAGGCGCTACAAAGGCGGGGCTCGCCCGACCATGAGTGCATCACTTTTCACAAAATCCTGACCGAGGGCTGTGCAAACCTCCAACGTTTCTGGAAAGACTCACCTTCATCTACGTTGAGCCCAGCTGCCTGTTTGCTCCCCCTTGCTGAGTCCTCCCGCCGCCGCACCGCTACCACCTGCGGCCGCAGTTGGGAGGGTCTCTGTATCCCAGGGGCCTTTGCACCGGCACTCCTGAAAGCGCGTCACCCTCTTGCGCCTGGAGGCGCTACAAAGGCGGGGCTCCCCCGCAACGCGGGACGCGAGCGGGACGCCTGGACCAAGGGCGGGCCCGTCTAAGCCCGACCAGGACCGGACTGGACCGGACCGGCCCACCCCTCTAACAACTGCTTCGTAAATAGTAAGGACCCTGAACTTTAAGTCTGTAACTCACGTTGTACTTTAGCTACACCGTTAAATATTGTGGCTCTGTGAGGTTTATCTCCGGTCAGGGGTCAATACCCGAACCGTTTGAACTATTCGATCCCTGCTGCAGAAACAGAACACTCAAACACTAAGTACGGCATAACGTCTATTGTCCTTTGTCATGTCGGCTAAGGCTACTTCCAACTTCTTAACTCCGCAGGGGATGGCAACCGTTAAAGGACCATTAGACGCCTATATAACGAAGAGGGTGGCTGCTATAAATCAGGAGATTGCCCTGGTAGAGAGACGTTTGTCCTTTGGCTCACAGCCAATCACACCTTCTCTTCCAGAGGATAGTACAAGGCTTATACCTTCACACACACAGATAGGTAAATCACCAGAACTAGATGTCCCACTCATTTTTCAGGAGCACTCGTCCCCACACATCTGAATCACTAGCCCTCACTTTAGTGTAGCACCTTTGGAACTGTCCTCAGACCTTTCCTCAATTGAACCTTCACTACTATTATTACCTGCACCAACTCCCAAGAGGTCACCTGAAAAGCAACAACTTGTTAAACAACCTGTAAA
Organism: Lissotriton vulgaris; assembly: GCF_964263255.1. Taxonomy (NCBI): domain Eukaryota; kingdom Metazoa; phylum Chordata; class Amphibia; order Caudata; family Salamandridae; genus Lissotriton; species Lissotriton vulgaris. The sequence continues at coordinate 262,233,093 of NC_141696.1, forward strand.
GGTAAATTTGAAAAGAAAAAGGGGCCCGTCTCTGAAGGGGAGAATAGCGAAAGTCCCTAGAATTTTGAAAAAATCCATCACAGGGAAACTTCCCCTCATTAATAAGAGTAAAGTTCAACAACGCCCCGAGAACATAAATGCTCAATATGCACCGGTACAGCTGGATGGGACATTTCCGTGCATCCTGGAAAATATAGAGCATTTAATGAAATCATTAGTTCTCCCACTGGTAGAAAGGGTTAAAAGATTGGGTTCTGACTTGGCTAACCTATCTGTGGTATCTACTGAAAAACCAAGCTACTGAGTGAAAACACCAAACTTCTGAGTGAAAATACTACTCTCTTGAAAGAACTAACACTCAAAACGAAAGCTGATAGCTTAAAGGAACACCCACTGAAAGAAGGCAAGCGACCTGACAAAACGACTCCTGCAATTAACGCAACTAGAGTAAATCCCGCACTACACCATAAGGCGAAGGAAAATTTAACTAACAAGAAGGCCAAAGACCCTGTCCCACCAAAGCAACCGAGGCTAGACCAGTTAAAACCAGCAAATGATCCCACATCCGTTAATCATCCAGGGGCTCCGGGTCTTAAACCTCCCGGAAATCAGGTTGAGGGCCCACCTAACTCTGTTCATAAGATCACACGATCTTATAGGGCTAAAACAACTAGAGAACCAATTAGAGAACGACCCCCCCAGAGAAACATCAACACCCGCAATCATATAGACTTACCTCCCGATTCTGCCCCTTTTGTAATTCTACTTACAGGTGTACCTGAGCTCACAGACGGCAGACGGGAAGGATATTATGATTTAAAAAACAAGGCCACGCACTGGCTTAGAAATAACAGACCATTACCTTCCCACCTGGATGGGGAGATAGTGAACGTGAGGCGCTTGTGGTGGGTAGGACAAAGTCCAAAAGACATCCCAGGAGATGTGATCGCCATCAACTTTAGAGATTTTAGGGTGGTAACTCACATCACCGATTGGTTTGACATGCGTGGGCCAAATGGTATCTCCACAAGGGACCTGAGGTATTTCTACCCCCAGCACTTAGTAGCACCCCAGCACGATGGATACTCTTTTGACAACTCCTCTCGGCCCCCCTTTGTTCCGTCCTTATTGGATATAAACATCGAACCGAGGAGGCCCCTGTGGCACATCCCGAGGCCAAGACCACCCAGAAGAAATCCTAGTGCCTGGGGGGGGGCACGGTAACTTTGTCTCGCGGCCCGCATATGTGCCCCATTGGCATATTCTGCTGGCTAATAGATATGATGCCTTGTCAGGTCTTGAAGACCTGGACTGACAAGCAACGCTCCCTGAGCATGATGAGAATTCCTTTCTAAATAAAACATCAATATCCATCCACAACCGGCCAGAAGAAGAGCCAACACCCAATGACACAGTGAGCTCAAGGGCATCTGAAATAGCCTTAAATGCCTGGGGAGGGTTTTCGCCATCTTCACAAATAGGAGAACTCCTAGTGTCAAAATACCCTGAAAGGAGTCACCTACAATTATCCCTAAAAGCACATAATCAACTTTCCCCCGTGATTATGTATATATTGCATACTGATCCCCGCATACCCTAGACTTAACTGGGAACCCTGGATCTAACCGTCAGGGACCTAGTGCCAGCCCTCATACCTTACTTTCATGGAACTTAGCTGGCTTAGGAAATAAAATCACCCATAAACCCTGGCTAGAGACTATACAAAATCATGCCATACTATGCTTTCAAGAGACCTGGCTCTTGGAGGAAATTCATATACTAGGCTATCAGACCTTTCATTCACCTGCCTTTCCTTTCAACTCAGGGCTGTAACAGGGGGGGTCTCTGTATCTATGTTTCGACTACGGGGGATTTGAAAGTCTGCAATTTTCATTCCATTCAGTTTTTCCAAATACTTTCTTTCAAGTGGGGCACTTCACACAGTATTGTTTTGGTGAACTTTTATAATAATATGCTAACCAACGAAATGGAATCTACCATGGCAGAAATTTTGAGCTGTATTAATTCACTGGGAGAAGTTACAGGGGAAAATGTGATCGTATGGGTGGGGGACTTTAATTGTACTGTCTGCCCGTCAAATGAACTAGGTTTGTGCGGCCTGTTAGATTACGGGGAGGATGGTCCCATACATTTCGCCCACACCAAGATGGGGTCTCTTTTTAACGACATTGTATTTCATTTTGATTTTTCATTTGTCAATCATGTATGCTCACCACCAGTTCCCTTTGCACTGACTTTTAATGGCAGGGGTTGTAACTCGACGATAGATTTTGCCCTAATCACCCCAACTACACCTGGGTTTATAACCTATTGGGAAATAGGGAAGGAGCCACTGAGTGACCACTATCCATTGATTTTCGGTGTACATTTGATAGGGCATAGGCCAAGGAAGGCAGGCATATGCACCTATCCTCACGAGGTTAATTTAACCAAAGTCAATGGATATGTTGTTAAATGGGAAAAGATTATACCAGCAGTCTTTCTTAAAAATCTCTTTTCTTTGTGCATCGCCGACATCTTGGCATGCCTAGATGAAAATAATGATCCTATTATCATAAGGGCTGCCTTTTCAAATATACAGCATTCCATTAAAAATGCGCTGGTTAGAATACCTAAAGGGAACATTAAAAAACTACATGGGTGGTTTGATAACAAATGTACCACTGCGCTCAAAGAACTAAAAAGAGCTCTACGCTCAAGCCCAAAAAACTTAGAATTAATACGCCAGACTAGGAGACTATATAAACTTACTATCAAAGAAAGGAAACAGATTTTAAAAAGGGAGTCTTGGGAGTCGCTGTTGGAGGCTTCAAGCCAAAGGAATAGCTCTGCTTTCTGGAGGGTGGTAAGACCTTTGTACCAGTCAGGGGATCACAATAACACCTTGGATGTAGCCATTACTGGCGAACTGTGGGCAAGTCATTTTAGTAAACTGTACAATTATCTTACCCCTGGGAAAACCCTACCACCAGACGGGGTGGGCCTACCAACAGAAAATTCTGCCCAAATTAGATCTACAGATAGACCTTTAGAGTATGCGTCTGTCAACCCATATCCTATTGACCTGTCCTTCACCGTCCAGGAAGTCCACGATGCGATCAGGGAAAGTGCCCCAGGTAAAGCTCCTGGACCGGATTGCAACCCGGTGGACGTTTATAAAGCAGAGCCAGACTTCTGGGCCCCCCTACTCACAAATGTACTTAATATGGGAAATCAATGTGGGTTTATTGCCACCTGGTCGGATGCCATTGTGGTTCCTATTTTAAAAAAGGTAACAGAGATGACCCCACCTGCTCCAGGCCAATATCTCTTTTGGATGGTCTTATGAAGGTGGCAGGAAGAATAATTTTAAAAAGAATCCAACTCTGGGAGGAAGAGCATAATGTAATCTCCAAATTTCAATACGGGTTCAGAAAGGGTTTAGGGACCATAGAACAATGCCTAAACCTGTCCCTACTTATTTCTAAGTACTCACATGCCAAACGCGTAGGCCTTTTTGTAACCTTCATCGATCTTAGCTCCGCGTTTGACTGTGTTGACCACGCTTTTCTGTGGTCAACGCTATGCGAAATAGGGATCGATGATCACATTATTATGTTTATCAGGGAGCTTTATAAAGATGCAGGGGCCAGAGTTAGGTATGGTAAACAAGGGGAATGCTTGGAGAAATTTGTCATTAGAAGAGGGGTGAGACAAGGCTGTATTTTAGCACTGTTGCTTTTTACTTTTTATATTAATTCTATTGGCCAGACTCTCTCAACCCTGCCTAATGACTATCCCACTGTTAATGGCTCCCCGGTGCCCATCCTATTATATGCCGACGATGCGGCTATCATGTCTAGGACCAAAATTGGTCTACAGCGCGCAGTTAACAGGTTCACAAGTTACATGAGGGAAAGAAACTTAAGAGTAAACATCTCTAAAACTTTCACGATGTCCTGTACCCAGAAGACTATTAGAACCCCCTGTACCATATTCCTAGATAATCACAAAATAGCTATAACAGATAAATTCTGCTATCTTGGAATCTTGTTTGATAGATAGGGCCGGTGGAAGGCGGCCGTAGCTGCCAGGAAGCTGGCCTACAGTCGAACAATAGGTGCGCTGCGGACCTTTGCCGGTAAAATTGGTGGTAAACCGATTAAAGAATTAATCCAGATCTACAGAGCAAAGTGCGTAGCTACGGCTACCTATGGTGCAGGCATCTGGGGCATCGAGAAAGTTCACTCCCTACAAAGTTGTGAAAATCAATTTATCTATTACCTACTGGGCGTGGCAAAAAACTCCTCCACATTTATGTCACACATTGAGGTAAGAGTCAATTATCTTAGCGATACCATTAAGATGTCCCCCATCCTGCTTTGGCACAAGGTTTGGTCTACACAGGAATGTGTTTTTAATAGAGATCTCATTAAAGACTGTTTGGCTTTAGACGGTGTAGCTAATGTTAAGTGGTTATCTTATGTGAGATCTATGTTTTCCGAACTAGGACATCCAGAATTTTTTGATAATCCAGCAACTCTAGAAGGGATAACTAGGCTAGCACTGAAAAAAATGATAACCATCCACTTAGAAACCGCTAGATGGAATATTGAAAAAGCCAAAAACAGAGTGCTAAGCTACCAGACAATAACACCAACTGAGGGATTACAATCCTACCTCGTCTTGGTACAAAATCCCTATCCTCGAATGCTGTTGACCCGGTTACGTCTTGGCACCTTCTTCCGCCTGGTCACTATGCCTAACCTTAACGATTGGTCTTCCCCGAAACTAATATGTCCCTGTGACAGTACTTCGTCACAGTCCAATATTCACATTATGTTTTTCTGCAAGCTATATACGAGTCCCAGGAAAAAATTCCTGTTGCCTTCCCTCAAATGTTGGGGGGGTTAGAAAATGTAGATCAGCATACACGAAAATGTTACAGCTAGAAGAAAATCATGTTGTTTATGCTGTCTCTTGCTTTCTAAAAACCGCTATAATATTTAGAAACTCAATGTATTAACTGACCCTCTTGCTGCAGCCCACTCAGGCCCTTAAATGAAATGCTTGTTTTTTAATTATTGTTCTTATGAATTTTTATGAAAAATGTTTTTAAGGATCTAGTAAGCTTTTCCCACTTGTATTGACTTTGTATATGTCATTTTTATTATTGTATGTATAAATGTCATATGAATGCTTTTATGATTTTAATTCAAAATCGAATACAGCTTACTTTGATTTGATTTGATTTGACAAGCATCACCAGCTAATTTGATGTAATGTAATGTGTTGTTATGATCAACAGGCAGAATTAAAAATTGATGAAGGGGAACTCGATTAACAATATGAGCAGTCAAGCCTGTTGGTGCAGTGACTACAAACTACAAATTGGAATCTGTTCTCTTTTTTAGGAAACTTGTTAGTACTTTAATCAAGAAGGTTTTTCCAGTTCCAGTTTGATCACTTATGTACAGTAGAACTGGTTTATATCTAGGACAGTCACACTTTTTATTCTCAGGGAGAAACTCATCTTCTACTTTACCTTTTACCTCTTCTAGAATGTCTTTCTGATCTGCATTCAGTTGCTGTATTAGTAATTCTAGATAAACAATGTCTTGTCTTACTTGGGCATTTCATTCCCCACCTCATTCATAGCTATTGCAGATTTATTTTCAATGGCCGGCTGTCCAAGAGTATCTTGACTTCCAGGTGCTGAACGTTAACTGCTTTGAGAACTGGAAACATAGAGCCCTCAATGCTGTCCTACACAGTGTTGAAAGCATCATCATAACAGGCAAACTCTCCAAGGAGCTCACTGTCAGTTTGTCAAGTCTTGAACAACTGTAACCAGACTTTTGTCTGGAGCTTGGCAAGTTAGATGTAGATGGCTGATTAAATTTCCTTTGTTATGTTTCACCAAACATATTTTGCATCCAGCCACAGCAAATCTTTTTTATCTATGTTTTTACGGACATTACTTCTGAAAGTATAATGTTGAAGTATTTCATAAAGATACATGCTTTCCAGACGATGGCTACTTCTTGGATAGTATGTATCCAGCATGTTACTCTTCAGAATATCTGTACAGTGTGGCTCAAATTCTGCAAGATATTGATTTTCAGGAAAAGACTTCAGTACTCTGTTATGAGTCTTAGCAAACCCTGAACCCAGCCATAGAACTGCTGTAGATTTCAAAAACAAACTAGCTAAGCTTAACCGGTCTACATATTCATAGGAGCCTTTCTCTCTGTGAGAAATCATATTTAAACTAAAACTGTACATTGTCTTATTAAGGCTCTTTTCTGTTGAAATATCCTCCCACATCTCTTTCAACATAGTATTATCTGACTTTGTTACATAAGATGTAACATACCGAGAGAAAGCAATTGAGTTGTCTGCAACTAACTGGACATTCTTGCTTCCATTCCACATCTTCAGAATCACAGGGTTGTTGTCATCAATGTACCTGGAGGCCTCTGTTCTTCTTAGATTGTATATATTGTATGGTGATTTCCTTGTCAGTGTATGATGTCTGACTGCATAAAAAAACTGGTAACTCTTCCTTGTGAGATGAAAGATCGTGGGAATCCAAAATGACATCTTGTATAACATTTCCCTGTTGCTCTGTATCTTTGCTGACAGTGTTTTCCACATCTTTGATTTTGGAATTGTAGAACTTGTTGTCTTAAAATATTGTTCCTACTCTCTTTGGGATGGAGCAAGTTACATGCATTTCAATAAAAGGCAACACAAACTCATCACTGTTTGTTCAAAACTTTGAGGAATCTTTTACCACAACAGCATGTGAATATGGGAAGCGCCTCTGACTTATTCTTTACTCCAAAAGAAATCAATCACTTCACCAAGAGAAGGTTTTATTTTGTTCAAGATGAAAGCCATCATTGCTTGAAATCTGTGATTTTATGGCATGACAGGAAGCTATCATTAACCTTTTATTCACCAACTCACGAGCAGCACTTTAAAAGCTTCAAGTAGTAGAACTGTATGAAGTCACAAAACAATAGAACATCCAAAATAATATTAGTCATCAACATTCCAGGCTCATCCTCTTTTTGTGCTGCTTCTGAGCAGATAAGTATACTTTTAGTCCATGAGAGAAAATGAAAATGTATGATTGGTAAGTAGTCTGTATATGTTGAATAGGAAAAGAAAGCTAAGAAATTAAAAAATGTAGAAAGAAGTGTTTTTTTATAACGATTGTTATGAATGTGGTATGAGTGTTTATATCCAATTTTCGGGTACTTAGTTAAATTGTGGATTAGTGGACTAATGCATCCACTGCAGGGGCCTGTGTTTGACCAAATGATCACAGGTTCAAACCTGGTGGGTCCACTCAGCCTCTCATACATTCTGAGGTCGATAGAATGAGTACCATTGAGTTGGGTAACAATAAACATCTGTTATTTGCCACCAAGATGTCCTGTTAGGGGGTTAACATGTGCTTTACAAGTACATATGTTATTTTTTGTAATTCTTTTTTTAGCGAGTTGAGGCATCATTTCATAAAGTGATGATTTTTTTCTTAATGAGAAACCGTTTTAAATCAGTAATGTTTACTGTTTTAAAAGTTGAGTAGTTCAGCCTACCATTGCTGCTGAGATGGCAGGGGGTCTTGCGTGTCCAGGCGTGTAGATTTGGCTTGATTTTTTGTAGGTGCATGGTATTTTAGCTGACACAAGTTTCCTTTCCTGATGCCAATGGAAAGCTCAGGTCGTTTCAAAGGGAAATAGCGCACGTTCGGACCACATGAGTCCAGAGGCGTCTACATAATAAGGAAATAGAGCTTGTTTGGAAAGCGTCTATTTCATAGCAAGCATCTAATTCATAGGGAAATAGTGCTTGCTTGCTGAGTGTTTTACATTTCACTTAGCAACAAGGGTTGCTAGGAAAGAGTCTCTGATAAGCACTGTCTGTTGATTTACAAATGACTGCTGCCGATCATTGAAAATGGAGAGGTTTTAGTGATGATAATTAATAAACAGGCATAAAAAAATACAAAAATAAAAGGTAAGACTTTAAAGGACCTCAATGGAGGAATAGTTTTGAGGAGAATTTTTAAGGTTTGATCTTAGTAATCGCTCAAAAACGATTAAAGAATGAGTGAAGGACCAGAGATTAGCGCAAAGGAAGTACAAGAGGGTATAATTAGGAGGCTAATAGATAAGGAAATAGAGAGTAAGGTACAATAAACTGTAGAAAGGTTGTTTAACACCTTGACTGCTGCCCACATTTATCACAAGTGCTGACCCCTAATGTTAATGGGTGTGGTCATGACGGAATGGTTCCGTCATGAGCACAGCTCAACCGATGCTCATGACTGAACCATTCCATCATGAGCATCAAAGCGGTTAAAGACGGAAAGAGGAAAATTGATATTGTGGAAGAAGATACATTTTGGACATTATCAGAAGAGGAAGGACTACAGAATAGGGGACCAGGTGGAAAGTGTTATAAGAAACAAAAACACAAGAATAACATAGAGAATATTTCGAGTACTTTGAATCAGAAAGTGAGTGACCGCACTATTGAGTAAGGTTTGACTGGTATCCCAAGAGGCATAGAAGAAAGGCAAGTTTACCCTGTATATGAATGAGGCAGACATCTTTCCTGGTCAACCCATATTGGAAACGAAGTTACAGATCAATGTTCTGAGTTTGGTAGTTCTTGTATTCAATCTGAGTAAGATTTGAGTGATCCCTTTGGTCAGTCGTTATTTAACCTAGCACAAAATAGACACCCAAGAAGTTCTGATGGTGGCCGTTGGTACATGTTTCAGACTATATTAAGTTCTGGATAAGGCAACCTCCGGAAAGGAATGAGCGTAACCTCATGAGGGCAGAGTACTAATGGCCAGTGATTGACATCAAGGAGACTATGATTCCTAATCTTGATCTAGATCTAATAACTTATCTGTTTAAATTATGCTGTGACCCGAGGAAAGGGTTAGAAAGATTGCTAAAACAATGCAAAGACAAAGTACTGGATATTCTAGGTCTAGTTGCAAGGATTTTTGATATGTAGAGGAACCCTACCTAAATATTGCAGAACTTGATATAAATGTGTTAAGAGGTTAGAGCCAAAGAGCTGTGTGTTTTATTGATAATGCCAATGCAGGTTTGATGCCGAAAGGCGTAAGGCAGTTTTGTTCAGGATTAGCCCGAAGTTGGGTGAATTTGTAAAAAAAAAGCAGTGAAGAGTCTTAGGGACTTTGAGTTGGAGACGGGATTATTAAGTCCTTAGGCAAGCACATTCAAACTTTTACATCTCTTGATTAGGCTATTCAAGATGGAGGGTATCCATCTGTTAAGGTATATCTTGATGGACAGCATTTGATTGGTGAAAATTGAGTTGAAGGATGCGCATTTTTCTTGATTTCAATTGCTCAGGAAGGTCACCAGTACCTTCAGTTCAGGAGGAAGGGCCATAGGTTTCAGTTTGTTTGTCTCCCCTGTGGACTAACTTCAGCAAAGTGGTGTTTTTCAATTTTAACACGACCAGTTGAAGGTTATTTACAAGTAAGAGGGGCTTGATTTCTTTGGATGACATTCTGATCACGAATGGGAATGTGCAGACATTACAGGAGCACAGTATTAGGGTGCACGAGTTGCTGAGAAATTTAGCATTTGTGAGAAATCAATTTTGAATCCGACACAAAGGATGGAGTTTTTAAGTTTTATGGTAGATATGGTAAAGAAACAGTTGGAGTTACCAGAAAAGAAAATTGTTCTAATAAAATAAGAGAAAACTTCTTATTAAGGAAACAGGAGGTAAGTTTAAGACAGTTATTAAGGTTGATAGGTCTTTTGTCCTCATCCATATGGGCTATTTTTCCGGGACCATTAAATTACAGCGCATTGCAAAGGATCAAAAGTTTGAGGTTGAACAAAGGACAGTGGTTTGGTGACAAGGCGAAGCCAAGGAAGAGGTGAATTGTTGGCTAGAGAATTTGCAGGCTTGGAATGGGCGTGCAATTTTTGGTGCAAGTCTAGATTATGAGTTAGAGACCGATATGAGCAGCTTAGGTTGGGGAGCGAGATTAGGAACTCAGGAGACAGGTGGACAATGGAATATGTTAGAGGAAAGGAGGGGTTTTGATGGTGCGCAGTTTCAAGGAGGGATTTCATAAAAGGAAAGCTTTGTTGAGGATGGAAAATATTTTGGCTGTGACATACATAAACAAGTTGAAGGGAAGCAGATCAAAGAAATTATCAAAGTTGGCAAAAGATTTCTGTACATATTTCATGGAGCACAAGATAAGTATACAAGCTCAGTATCTGCCAGGGAAGGAGAATCTAGTTGCAGACTGGAATTCCCATTTTTTAAATGATTTCAGCTACTGGAAACTGAATCCAATGTTTTTTCAAAGAGTTCAGTAAGTCTTGGGTCATTTAGCGATTGATTTATTTGCACCAAGGTTAACCAATCAGTTGGAGAATTATGTGAGTTGGAGACCGGATCCGGGGGTAATGCAAGTGGATATCTTCTGTCTAAATTGGCATGGGTTGAAAGGTTATGCTTCTTCCACATTTTCAATGATACTGAGGGTTCTGATGCAGGTGAGGAGACAAGCTTGCAGGCTGGTTTTAGTAACTCCTTTTTGGTAACACTGGCATGGTACCCATCTGTGATGGAGTTCGCTATAGAACCATCAATCCTTTAGGGGTTGCTTACTTTATAGGCCCCCTGGCACCAAGACATCGTTTATAGGCTCAGTGGGAAATATTCTAGAGGAGACCCTATGTGCGAAGACATTTACAGTATTAGGGGATTTCAGTTTTCACTTAGAAAATAGTTCAGACCCGGACACATCAGCCCTAAAGGAGGTGATGAATGGTGTTGGTCTAAAACAATTGGTGACATGCCCTACTCATAATGCTGGTCATACCCTGGATGGAATATGTACGAACCACCCTGACCTGAAGGTTTTAAAAATCTACCCAGTCACCTGGTCGGACCATGCTGCAGTGCTCTCTCATATCTCCGCTATAAAATCCTACAGTGCAAGGCAGGGTAGAAAATTAGCAAGGACTTGTAGGGCCTGGAATAAGATAGAGGGAGCCTCCCTGGAGGATCTTTTGCCATCATCCATGGTTACGCTCCCATTAGATGTGGATAAAGGGAGTATCACCTATTCCAATTGGGTAGACCAAGCCTGCACCATGCTAGTCCCACCCAAAAGCTGCCGCCCCAATCGTATGACTCCGTCGGCCCCCTGGTTCTCGGTTGAGCTCAGAGAGTATAAGCTTGTCTGTAAGAAACTGGAACGTGTTTGACGGAAAAATTACAACGAGGCAGACAAAAGAAGACTCAAATCAAGTCTGGTGGTATATAAAGACATGACTGGGAAGGCAAGACAAAGTTACTTCACCAACCGTATTAATTGTGCCAGGAGCTCGCCTAAGGAACTATTTCATACGGTTTCGAGTCTTGCCACTCCAAAGCCGGCGACTACACCTACCAGTCTGGAACTGTGCGAGGATCTAGCTCAGTTCTTCTTGAGCAAAGGGGAGAACATCTTTAACTCCCTTGATGGTCAAGTTAGGGATAACCTGCTAGTGGCCAGGCCGGGGAACGCAACAGCCAATCCAAATGAGGTCAAGCTTCGGAACTTCTCCCCAGTGAGTACGGAGGAGATTAAGAAACTGCTGTTGGGTACAAAATTGCGCTTTCCCTGAGACCCTTTCCCGGCCACGGTGGCAAATTTGCCGCGGCTCCAATAGCCACCACCCTAGCCACTTTGTTTAACAACATGTTTGTGGCTGGTGAATTCCCATCTAGCTGGAAATGGGCCGCGAACCTTCCTTTGTTAAAAAAAACAATCTGGACATTACCGATCCTAATAACTACTGTCCCATCGCCAGACTACCGCTACCGGCCAAACTAATAGAAAGAGCCATGAATAGTCAGCTTAGTGCATTTTTAGAGGCAGGTCACAGTACCGAATGTGCCTTAATTAAATCGTCGGAGGAGATCGGAAAAGGGATGGACATTGGAGGTAGAGCAGCACTGATCCTGCTGGATCTGTCGGGGGTTTTCGACACGGTCCACCACACAATCATGGTGGACCGTTTGGAGGCCTGCGGGATACAAGGCCCTTAACATCCTGAAAGCTTTCCTCACCTGGATCCAGGATCCAGGTGGTGGCAATGGGGAGTTCTATTCTAAACCATTCGTGCTACCCTGTGGGGTTCCCCAGGGATCCTCCCTAAGTCCCACCCTTTTCAATGTTTGTTTCCACATTGGCCCCAGTTATTCGATCATATGCGTTTGAGCTTACATAGTATGTGGATGATATGCAGATTGTGGTATCACTGCTACCTGGTAGAGAGGAAGGCGTAGCCAGTAAATTCCAGGAGTGCATGTCAGCGGTTAGCAACTGGATGTCCAGGAACTGTTTAAAGTTAAACTCGGCCAAAACCAAAGTTTTACTTTTCGGCTCTAGGGATAACTTTTGGGGTCCGAACTGGTGGCCTGAAGGGATGGGTGCACCCCTATTCCAGTTGCGAAGGTCAAGAACCTAGGGGTTCTGATCGATAATAAGCTTACCATTAGACCCCAAGTCAATGCAATGACGTCATCCATTCATTTTACACTGAAAAAAATCCAGAAGATCCTTCCATTTTTACCCGATGAGTGTAAGAAAACAGTGGTGACCCCCTGGTTTTATCTCGCCTTCATTACCGCAAGAGACTATTTCTTAATGCCCAACAGGGGCTTCTTAACAAATTACAGGCCTTGCAAAACGCAGCAGCTCATCTCATCACAGGCATACCAAAGTTTGCATCCATAGCCCAGGAATTGGTGAAGCTGCACTGGCTCCCATTGCGGAAACGGATATCTTTTAAAACTTTGTGCGTAGTCTTCAAGGCCCTTTGTGGTCTCGGCCCGTCGTTTCTAACACAGTACTTTCAATGGTACTTGCCGGGTAAACATCTTAGGTCAGCCAACCTGGAGCTGATCGTGACCCCTCGGATAAGGAACAAAAGGGGGTGGTGACGGACAGAGCATCTGAATCAATCAAATAATCACACCCAGTCAAAAGAGCTGGGTTTAATCCATCACCGTTCTTTAGCCCACTCTGCCACCCCAGTTCAGACATGGCGATATGCAAATCAGTCTGACCCTGTGCCTCATGGGAACAGTCCAGCCCGAACTGCCAAGCCATGTCTTCCCTGGACCGGAAACAAGCTTCTGAGGACCGGTTTCTGGCATTCCAGCCGTCTTCAGCCCAGCTTGCTTGAATCCAGTGGCAAAGTGAGCAAGGGACTCATGTCTGAGCATACCCCGCCACACTTATGGCGGCCAAAAGCGGCACAAAAAGGGGGTGGTGACGGACAGAGCATCTGAATCAATCAAACAATCACACCCAGTCAAAAGATCTGGGTTTAATCCATCACCGTTCTTTAGCCCACTCTGCCACCCCAGTTCAGACATGGCTATATGCAAATCAGTCTGACCCTGTGCCTCATGGGAACAGTCCAGCCCGAACTGCCAAGCCATGTCTTCCCTGGACCGGAAACAAGCTTCCGAGGACCGGTTTCTGGCATTCCAGCCGTCTTCAGCCCGGCTTGCTTGAATCCAGTGGCAAAGTGAGCAAGGGACTCACGTCTGAGCATACCCCGCCACACATTTATGGCGGCCAAAAGCAGTACAAAAGGAGGTGGTGATGGACAGAGCATCGGAATCAATCAAACAATCACACCCAGTCAAAAGATCTGGGTTTAATCCATCCCCGTTCTTTAGCCCACTCTGCCACCCCAGTTCAGACATGGCTATATGCAAATCAGTCTGACCCTGTGCCTCATGGGAACAGTCCAGCCCAAACTGCCAAGCCATGTCTTCCCTGGACTGGAAACAAGCTTCCGAGGACCGGTTTCTGGCATTTCAGCCGCCTTTAGCCCGGCTTGCTTGAATCCAGTGGCAAAGTGAGCAAGGGTCTCACGTCTGAGCATACCCCGCCACACTTATGGCGGCCAAAAGCGGTACAAAAGGGGGTGGTGACGGACAGAGCATCTGAATCAATCAAACACTCACACCCAGTCAAAAGATCTGGGTTTGATCCATCACCGTTCTTTAGCCCACTCTGCCACCCCAGTTCAGACATGGCTATATGCAAATCAGTCTGACCAAGCCATGTCTTCCCTGGACCGGAAACAAGCTTCCGGATTCAAGCAAGCCGGGCTGAAGACAGCTGTCATCACCACCCCCTTTTGTACCGCTTTTGGCCACCATAAGTGTTGCGGGGTATGCTCAGACGTGAGTCCCTTGCTCACTTTGACACTGGATTCAAGCAAGCAGGGCTGAAGACGGCTGGAATGCCAGAAACCGGTCCTCAGAAGCTTGTTTCCGGTCCAGGGAAGGCATGGCTTGGCAGTTCGGGCTGGACTGTTCCCATGAGGCACAGGGTCAGACTGATTTGCATTAAAGCGGATATTTCATTACAATTTCCTAGATACCAATCATAAACTGGAAACCTGTGACCATCCGAAATGTAGTACTTTTTAAATGTCATAAGGTTACCCAAGTATATCCAATTGAAAAAGGTAGGCATCACAGGAGTGAAAACAAATTTAGGAGGACATGGAAAACCTAAAAGTGCATGCCCAAACTTTATTCACAAAGCACCCTACCCTATGGGTTGCCTAGGACCTGCTTTAGAGGTTGCCTATATGCAAATGGGCGAATGCAAGGCTTGGCAAGGAGGTTATGTAGTTAAGTTCGAATAGGCAGTTTAAAACTGCAATCATGCTGCATTGACAGACCTGGGCCCACTGGCAGCATATCATTTACAAGCCTAGTGTGTATGGTATACCACCCTTCAAGGGATTTTTAAGTAAATTAAATTTGCTAATCAAGTGTAAGCCAATGAAAACTGTTTAGGGAGCGGAGCATAAGCAATTTACCACTGGTTAGAAGTGATAAAGTACACAGAGTCCTAAGGCCAACAAAAACTAATTTTTGAGGTGTTGGACCCGGTCCTTTTGGCAGGTTCACCCCGAGACTTTTTGCTTTTTCCTAGCCTGTTTCTGTGACCTGGTATTGGTGATTTTAGGCCTCTGCGCACTTTTTCACTGTGGTACAGTGTAAAGTGCGTGAGCTCTCTGTGTATGAGTGGTGTTTGACCTGCCCTCCCATAGGAATGAATGGGGAATATGTATGCCCATGGTAGTTCCTGATGTGTGGGGAGTGCAGGGTCGAGTTTGGTATGTGCGAACTAGTGAGATTGAATGCTGCGCAATGGTATATGTGGCATGATTGTGTCTAGTGTAGAAGTGCCACTTCTAGAAGTTGGCATATTTGTGTAATTTGTGTCTGGCGTGTGATTGGCTGAGGCTGGCTGGTGAGCCTGGCTCCAAGAGTCTGGGAGGGTCTGCCCCGGTGGTGAATGGAGTGTTTAGCATGCTGATGTGAGGGGAGGAGTGAGCCTGGGCCTGCTTGTGGATTGACTGTCTGGTTTGAGGGTCCTGAATGAGGCTGGGTTTTCCCCACACAATGCTGGCTCCACCCCCTGGGGTGCGTCTGATGTCCCTAGCCTGGCCAGTGAAAGGAATTCCCTATAACCAGTTCTAGCTAGTTCTCACACTGCCTGCACCCTGCTAGACAAAGGATAACAAGGGGATGTGGCCCCTTCCAAAATGTTCTTGTTTCTTACTTGAATCCTACCAGGGGCATGCTGCTGCTTGGGCTCAGGAGAAGGCTTGCCTCCCTGAGCCCTGCCCAGTCCCTGGGTACCTGATGGACTTGGAGGCTGAAGGACTTTCCTTTTTCTTGGGAGCTGGTTGCTCCATCTTTTGCCCCCAGGACCTTTGCCTTGGAATCCTGTGTTTCCAGGGGCCCTGCTGGGGATAGGGACCATGCCTGTGGGCTTGCCTATGCCCCTAGCATCCTTGAGAGCACTTTATGTTCCCTTCCTGGGCAGAGCGCTGTCGTTTTCCCGAGGAGGGAAGCGCTCCTGCCCTTGGTGCCTCTGAGCTTGCAGGTGCCTACCCAGCTGGGTGCCCAATTCGTGCTATGTTTTACTTACTGGTGCCACCCCATTTATTTACTTAATTTACAGGTGCCACCCTGTTTGTTTATTTATTTTATCTGGCGAGGGTGCCCACCCCTCATTCTGTCCCCTTCGTTTCACCGCCGCAGCCAAAGCCGTTTGCGATAATGGCCACTGGAGATGCCGCGCTGTGATTGCCGGGCCACGGGAGGCTCGCCCTGGAAGGCCGTGCTGTGGTAGCGGGCCGCGGGAGGCTCGCCCTGGAAGGCCGCGCTGCGATTGGCCAGCGCTCAGAGGACCGTAGAAGGAGATGGCGGTGGCCGCTGTGGGCTCCTGTGACCGAGGGGGAGCCCCGCACCCAGAGAGGAGATGCTGCCACGAGAATCCCGAGGAGCGGGAGCACTCCGTCCCCAGCCGCCGCCAGGCCCGGTGAGTGTGGCAGTCGAGGAGAAGGGAGGGGCGCCGGGACACATTGTCGGTGTCCGCCCCATCCCCCCAGTAGTGCGATCTCGCGCTCGTTGTTGTTGGGAAGCCACGATGGCTTCAGGGGTATAGCTTGTGTTCGAGCCCCCGAGCGGGGCTCCTATGCTGCCCAGGAGCATTTGCCCTGCAGAGCCTGCAAGGCTCAGACCCGGAAGGTGTATTGAGGAGCCCAGAGAGGCTCCAGGTGCCATTAGCATTTCGAGTCCCCGGAGAGGGACTCCCGCCACCGGCCATATTGGTTAACGAGTCCCGAGAGGCTCCAGGGGGCAGTTCTATGTTATTGAGAGCCCGAGAGGCTCAGGGCATTCCTTTTCGAGCCCACGAGGCTCAAAGCCCACATCTTGTGTAACTGCGAGCCCTGAGAGGCTCGAGGGTCAGTTCTTTTGTTCAGAGCCTGTGTGTCTCCCACGTGGGCCCATCATTATTGATTCCCAACTACCCAGCAATTAGTGGGCAGCTGCACCGTTTAGGACCCTGACATTGGGACACAGGGCGTCCTAGCCCGAACAAGGTCAATTGGCCTAGGGACTGCCACAAGTGGTGGCTTATGTAAGTTTTGCACAATTGTGTGGTTTTATTACACCTCTGAATGTTTTTGGGCATCATGTGTTTTTGCGCTATTGAGTTATGTTCTGGCACCTCTGAATGTTTTTATGCATCATGTGTCTTCCTTGATTTTACACCTCTGAATGTGTTGGTTTATGCATCATATGTTTTTCCTTCCCTGCACCTCTGAAAGTGTTTTTGATGCATCATGTGCCTTGTTCTGACACCGCTGAATGTATGTTTTATGCATCATGTGTTTTCCTTCCCTACACCTCTGAACGTTGTGATGCATCATGTGTAATGTGCTCTTGTTTTTACCCCTAATTGTATTGTGATACTTAGGTGGTTGTTCTTTTTAGTACAGGTGGTCCTCGTGAGGTCCTGGGTCCCTGCATGACATTCTCCTAAGGTGTTTAGGGTTGCGTAGGTGGTGCTTTCCTGTTACCAGTAGTTACTGGTTGTGATTTATATTTGCTAATTTGTGCTACAGTGATTTTATATCCTATATTCTATTTTCTACTAAGTGCTGATTCTGACAGGCGCCCACGTGGCCCTGTCCTGTGTAAATAATCCCTTGTGAATATTGTCCATGACAGTTGGCACAATGTACATGTGTGAATCTATCTGATGTGTTTTGACAATACAGAAGTTATTTTTATATAACCTCGTGTGGAGTTCCTTTTGTAGTGTGCCTAGGATGTTGTTACTGTTGTGTGCTGGCGCAAATGCTTAACATATTGCCTCCGGGATAAGCCTGTCTGCTCGTGCCAAGCTACCAAGGGGGTGAGCAGGGGTTATCTTGGCGTGTGACTCCCTTGCCCTGACTAGAATGGTGGTTTCTGCCTAGCTTTGGCGTCAGCCTTAGCCAACCAGAAATAGCCAGTTCTAACATTGTTGGACAGCAGTGAGGATTAGGACTTGTGTTTGCGCAGTGCCACAGCGACAACTGGCTACATTACAAAACTCTGCATTCTAGATAGTCACATGTTTGGGATTATTGTTTGTGATTTTGTTTTTCCTCAAGACTGTCATTTTCAAATGGTGTTCCTGCGCTTTTATGTTTAGTGGCAGATAAGAGAAAATGACAGGGCGGGACACCAGTAGAGGGGGAGGTTCCCATAGACAAAGAATTCCTTGGTGGGTCCAGTACCCAATCATTGTTCCTGCCCCTGTGTGGGTAGATGGAAGAGAGGGAGTGTGGAGGAGAAATGACTTGCTCGGGAGGGTGGTTATCGCCTGAGTGCAGTGTGTGTGTCTGGATTCCCCAGTATGGTAGGATCCAGTGGTGGCAGCTAAAATGTGTCCAGTGCGTGAAGTCCCATTCCCAGTTCCAGAGTATGGTGCCTAGTGCTCAGTAAGAGGGGTACAGGTTGAGAGTTGGGTACAGTGAGGAACTGTCTCACCAGTCTGGAGGGGGAGTGTTTGGATGAGTGGTGTGTTGAACTGGAGGAGTTGGTGTGAGTTTTTTTGTAATAAAAGGAGCTTGCACGGGAGGTGTACCTCTGGTGGTGTGCAGGAGGTCCTGCAGAGGCACTGGATGAGAAGGTGGACGTCTGGCGGTGTGCAAGATGTCTTGCAGAGGCATTAGGGAGTGATTCTAAAAGTAGTTGCTTGTGTATCTGATGATCCTGTGTAGAGGAAGAGGTTCATGTGTATCCCAGCTAGGTCCCAGTAGGATGGTAAGGGTGTAGGGGCTCACGTCCTGTCTCAGTGGAGGCGGAGTGAGTGTGGGACGGTGTGTCCCACATTGGCCCAAAACCCTATCTCAGGGCCTGGAGGGTTCCGTAAGGGAGCGCCAGGTCAGGGGCCTAGGCTGTACTTACAGGTCATTTGAGGAGGATCTTCCTGTGTCTAGAGGATGGGAAGTGTCTGTAACCAGAACTCCGGTGGTCCTGGTGTTGGGCAGTACCACTCCTAGTGGAGGGTGCAGAAGTCCTGGTTCGTTGGGCGTTTGACCATCTAGAGTGCTTGACGATTTGTGGAACCTGAACCTGGCCTCCCCCGAGGAGGGGGGAGGCCAGGTTCAGGTTCAGCCTGATCTGGGGGGAAGGGCATCTGTAATCAGTGTCCTGACCGGTTTGGCTTCCAGGGGTACTGCTCCAAGGTGGGAGGGTACAGAACTCTGGAAGGGGGTGCAGAGGTACTGTGTACTTCTGACCCCGGTGCAACCTGAGGGTTTAGATCCTAGGTTGGGAGATTAGGAAGCTTCCAGGTAGAGAGGAATCTCTACCAAAGTGGATCAGCTGAAGAGACTGAGGGGGCTGCCCTTGCTGTGTGATCTGGGGCACACCTGCAGTTTGTTGTTTCCACTAAGGTAGAGGAAAGGGGACTTTGCTGTGTGCTGTGTCCCCCCACCTGCTTGAAGAGGAACTGTGCTGTGTGCTTTGTACCTCAGAAGTGAAATAGTTTCCAGGTGGTAGAGCAGTGATGGAGTAAGGTCCTGATCTGGTAGGAGAATTGTGTTCTGGTGACTGCTTCCCTGTGAGGGTGCAGAAACCCAGAAGTAGAAGTAGGGTGGGGCATTCTTGCCCGTGACCTCTGGTCAGCCTGAGGGTGTGGTCCCTAGGTTGTAGGATCAGTGGTAGTTGTAGCTACACTGAGAGGGAGAGTGGAGAATGGCTATTGTGTGCCAGGGGTTACTGCCCCCCACTCTCTGGATTGGACAGGACCTCTGATATGTGGATGGCCTAGGGCCCGGTCTTGGCTGTGGACCGCTAGAGAGTACCAGTGGGGTATCCTAGTTGGATCAGAGAGTTCTTGGTTGGAGGAAACCATGTGGGTTCAGAGTGGCGAAAAACCGGAGGGTTCCCTGCCGTGCGGGTCCGTGTTCGTGTTTTGTCGTCCAAAGCAGGGAAGCCCATCAGTGGAGTGATTGGTCTAACCTGCGTTTTGGCTGGAAGGGGGTTGTGTTGGACCCGGTCCTTTTGGCAGGTTTACCCCGAGACTTTTTGGTTTTTCCTAGCCTGTTTCTGTGACCGGGTGTTGGTGATTTTAGGCCTCTGCACACTTTTTCACTGTGGTACAGTGTAAAGTGCGTGAGCTCTCTGTGTATGAGTGGTGAGTGACCTGCCCTCCCATAGGAATGAATGGGGAATATGTATGCACATGGTAGTTCCTGATGTGTGGGGAGTGCAGGGTCGAGTTTGGTATGTGCGAACTTGTGAGATTGAATGCTGCGCAATGGTATATGCGGCATGATTGTGTCTAGTGTAGATGTGCCACTTCTAGAAGTTGGCATATTTGTGTAATTTGTGTCTGGCGTGTGATTGGCTGAGGCTGGCTGGTGAGCCTGGCTCCAAGAGTCTGGGAGGGTCTGCCCCGGTGGTGAATGGAGTGTTTAGCATGCTGATGTGAGGGGAGGAGTGAGCCTGGGCACGCTTGTGGATTGACCGTCTGGTTTAAGGGTCCTGAATGAGGCTGGGTTTTCCCCACACAATGCTGGCTCCACCACCTGGGGTGCATCTGATGTCCCTAGCCTGGCCAGTGAAAGGAATTCCCTATAACCAGTTCTAGCTGGTTCTCACACTGCCTGCACCCTGCTAGACAAAGGATTTCTCTGTATAAAAAAAGGGATGTGTGCCCTACCAAAATGTTCTTGTTTCTTACTTGAATCCTGCCAGGGGCGTGCTGCTGCTTGGGCTCAGGAGAAGGCTTGCCTCCCTGAGCCCTGCCGAGTCCCTGGGTACCTGATGGACTTGGAGGCTGAAGGACTTTCCTTTTTCTTTGGAGCTGGTTGCTCCATCTTTTGCCCCTAGGACCTTTGCCTTGGAATCCTGTGTTTCCAGGGGCCCTGCTGGGGATAGGGATCGTGCCTGTGGGCTTGCCTATGCCCCTAGCGCCTTGAGAGTGCTTTATGTTCCCTTCCTGGGCAGAGCGCTGTCGTTTTCCCGAGGAGGGAAGCGCTCCTGCCCTTGGTGCTTCTGAGCTTGCAGGTGCCTACCCTGCTGGGCGCCCGATTCGTGCTATGTTTTACTTACGGGTGCCACCCCGTTTATTTACTTAATTTACCGGTGGCAACCCGTTTATTTATTTATTTTATCTGGCGAGGGTGCCCACCCCTCATTCTGCCCCCTTCATTTCACCTCTGAATGTTGTTGGGCATCATGTGTTTTTGCGCTATTGAGTTATGTTCTGGCACCTCTGAATGTTTTTATGCATCATGTGTCTTCCTTGATTTTACACCTCTGAATGTGTTGGTTTATGCATCATGTGTTTTTCCTTCCCTGCACCTCTGAATGTGTTTTTGATGCATCATGTGCCTTGTTCTGACACCGCTGAATGTATGTTTAATGCATCATGTGTTTTCCTTCCCTACACCTCTGAATGTTGTGATGCATCATGTGTAAGTGTTCTTGTTTATACCCCTAACTGTATTGTGATACTTAGGTGGTTGTTCTTTTTAGTACAGGTGGCCCTAGTGAGGTCCTGGTTCCCTGCGTGACATTCTCCTAAGGTGTTTAGGGTTGCGTAGGTGGTACTTACCTGTTACCAGTAGTTACTGGTTGTGATTTATATTTGCTAATTTGTGCTACAGTGATTTTATAACCTATATTCTATTTTCTACTAAGTGCTGATTCTGACAGGCGCCCACGTGGCCCTGTTCTGTGTAAATAATCCCTTGTGAATATTGCCCGTGCCAGTTGGCACAATGTACATGTGTGATTCTATCTGATGTTTTGACAATACAGAAGTTATTTTTATATAACCTCGTGTGGAGTTCCTTTTGTGGTGTGCCTAGGATGTTGTTGCTGTTGTGTGCTGGCGCAAATGCTTTACACATTGCCTCCGGGATAAGCCTGTCTGCTCGTGCCAAGCTACCAAGGGGGTGAGCAGGGGTTATCTTGGCGTGTGACTTCCTTGCCCTGACTAGAATGGTGGTTTCTGCCTAGCTTTGGCGTCAGCCTTAGCCAACCAGAAATAGCCAGTTCTAACATAAGGGAATTAGGAAAACATATTTGGGAAGATCACCTTAAGGCTGACGGGTTTAACACACATGCCCCGGGGAAACTTGGAAGGAAAGAGTATAAAATGTAACAAGTGGACTTGCAGACATATTTATTGTCTACATAATTTGGGGTTGGTGACAGAAGTGGTGATCATGAAAAGTGTGTGTCTGTTGTGTGAGAACAGTTAGGGGTTCACACTGTGTGAATACCAAAAGCAGAGCTACATCATACATGCATTACATACATTTCAATTAGGTGACAGTAAATTATACCAGACATGTGGACAAGCAAAATAAGATAATGCTTATTTTTTTTCAGAATTTAGGGTACCTCATCAGCCAGGCTAGCTTGAATCCAGTGGCAAAGTGATCCAGGAACCCACATTTGGGCATACCCTGCTAACTTAGGGTGGGTCATCAGTCAGGCAAGCTGGAATCCAGTGGCAAAATTCTGAACTGAGGTGGCAAAGTGAAATAAAAAACGATGATGAATTCAGTCAGTGGGTCCCTTGCTCACTTTGCCATGAAATGCAAATTGCTGGGTCTGAACTGGGGTGGCGAATTGAGCTAAAAAATGATGATGGATTCAACCCCGATCTGTAACTGGGGGTGAGTGTCTGAAAAGTTTCAGAGGTCTGTCCATCATCTACTTGTGTTTGCTTTTTCCGCCTTAAGTTGGCAGGGTATGCTCAGAGGTGGATCCCTTGCTCACTTTGCCTCTGGATTCAAGCTAGCCTGGCTGATTAGGAGTGTTACTCCGAAACCAGTCTAAGGATGCTTGTTTCCGACCTGGCTTGGAAGTTAAGGTTGAACTATACCCATAATGATCAGGGTCAAGACTGATTTGCCTATAGCTAAGTCTTAACTGGATTGGCGAAGTGAGCTAAAAAATGATGGATTCAACGCAGATCTTTGACTAGAGGTGAGTGTCTGAAAAGTTTCAGCACTCCATCCATTATCTCCTTGTGTTTGCTTTATTCTTTACGAACACCATATGCTTGAAAAGGAAGTACAGTACTAAAAGCAGGGGCGGCTCCTCCATTATGGCAGAGGAACGTCGCCCCACTGCTCGAACCAGTAGGTGCACGTAAAATGAAATGATAATAAGACAGTTAATATCATTTTATTTTACTACCGAGCCACTACCAAGTCATGAGGGTGGGGCTTCCGGCAGCAAGAGGAGTGGTGAGCTCAGTCACTGCCCATGCCAGTCCACGGCCGGCAAAACTGATTTGCGCAATTGAATATCTCCAAGATTTTGCTTGGAGATATCAGCAGGGCTCGGGAGCCTGGCACTTCTCTCATGCTTCTCTCATGCTGGGAGGGGCCACAGGCCCAAATGGTTTACCAACAAAGATATATAAAGCTTTCACTCATAAGTGGGCAGCGCTCTTGGCCCCCTATTTAAGTCATGCAGAATGGGCAGTCCTTTTCCTGATTCTTGGCGAGGCTCTCTCCTTGTCCCAATCTACAAAAAAGGCCTGCGGTCTACTCCCGATAACTATCGGATGATTGCCCTCCTTGACGTCGACGGGAAGGCCTATGCAAGCGTCTTATTACAAGAAATGACCAGCTGGGCGGAAGACAGTAAACTCATAACTTTTACGCAAACCGTTTTTCAAAAGGGCTGCCAAATGGAGGACAATCTGATCGGCTTAGCCCACATGATTGAGGATACTCCTGCAACAAAGGGAAAATCGCTATTCTTGGGATTTATTGATTTCCAAAAGGCATTTGGTAGCATTGTCCGTCCCAGGCTTTGGGAACAATTGTTCAAATGGAGCATCATGCAGTCTCTATTGAATGCCCTCATTGCTCTTTATACCGATACCTGCATAAAAATAAAAGTTTCCTCTGGTTGGTCCACAACCAATAAAATCATGACCAACAGAGGTCTAAAGCAGGGAAGCATTTTTGCTCCTTTTCTCTTAAATTTGTACCTTGCAGACTTGCCTAAGTGATTGGCCCGTTCTCAACTTTCCCTCCAAGAATCGCATCTGTTAAAATACAGTCAATGCAATACGCAGATGGCACGATTCTCCTTGATCAAACTCAAGTGGGACTTTAATGGCTTTTTGATTCCCTGGCATCATATTGTGAAACAAATGCTTCGGAGATCAATATTTCTAAAACCAAGGTGCTGATAGTCTCGAGGCATCAAGCAAGACAGTGCCCCTGGTACATCTCTAGGAAACCTGTAGAGGTAGTTACCATACATAAATATCTTGGAGTTTGGATAGACCACAGTGGGAGCCCGGGTTTGCAAATCGCTGCAGTGCAAGGTGTGGCTCTCAGCCTGGAGGGAATCTTCCTAAGAACTAAGAAAGCTCTCTATTCTCCAAACTTCACCCCATTAATTAGAATGATAGGTGCCAAATTACTATCCAATATAGCTTTTGGCACCATTACTTTTAAAGATAAAACGTTTACCTGGTTGTATAGAGTGCAATCAGCTTGTTTTCGCAGAGAGTTCCACCTATCCAACTCGACCTCTCATACCCAAATCCGTATGGAGTTCTGCCTGTTTTCCCAACATTGGATCATGAAAGCAAGATTAATTGGTTATTGTGCAAAAACTAAAATGGCTCATGACTCCACACTAAAGAGCTGTATACGGTCAATGTTAAACTACCCCAGCACTTCCTGGAATACATTTTTAATATTCTGCTTGGACGTACTAGAAGCTCATGAATTATTGGCAAGCTTGCTGGCCATATGGGTGGTTGCTAAAGTTTTGATTAAACAAGCAAAGATTCTCTCAGTGGAACATGATGCATCAGCCGTGAAAAATCTATCCCATGGCAGTTGGGTGCCACAACTTTATGATTTTCAAACCTTACCGCATTATCTGTCTTCCTCCATGAAGCCATCGGTGAAACACCAGCTAATGAGACCTCATTTTGGCCTAATCTCACTCATAGTGTATAAGTATGGACGGAGGTATAAGGCAGATACGCCCTCTCTGTATCGTTTTTGCATCAATGGGGAAAGAAAATCCCCATCTGTAGAATCCTACTCTCCTTTCGAATTTTTTGATTGCACCCCATCTGGAGAATTCTAAATGTATGGACATGCCAAGAAGCCCTAGAGGAGTGCATGAAGGGGGACTCAGCTCAAATGGTCGCCCGATTTGTAAACTTCATGATCAAGATAAACTCAATTTAACCAGTAGATGACCCCCATGAACTTCCGCTGTGTTGCCTATGAACTTCTTCCTTTTTCCTTCTTTTTTAAAAACATGAACTTTTTAATTGAGAGTGGAAAGTGTTTTTTATGTCCTTTTTGTTTGAATTGCAAAGATTTTAATTAATTGTGCAAATAAACATATCTATCCATCTATCTCTCACGCTGGATAATACCAGTGTGAGAATACCGTCTGGATTGGCCCAGGGCACTCTGGGAGCCTGTGTGAGAATCGTTGCGTTGGAGCTGGAGAGGCAGTGGATGTCAGGCTTTCTGGTAAGTTTTTTATTTTTTCTATTTCTCACCCTACAGATTTCCCCAGCCAGCGGCCACCACTGACTAAAAGTACTTTTCTATGTTTTTAAACAGAATATTTACTATTGTGAATTTGGGCCCTTCACTCTCTATGAGCAAACCTCTAAATGTTTGTTTTGTTCATGGCTCGATTTTTCAACATGTATTTAATTTCTGAGTGAAATGATTAATAGATACTCTCTAGAACACTTTTTCTGACCTGCTACACTTCACTAAACAAAGTTTTCAAGTCCGTCTCTGCCTTAAAAATCAGCATTCATCTTACTTAAATCTCCGGTTCATTCCATAAAAAACTTAAGACATTTCAATTTTATATTCTACTTTGATTCCTCATCGTAGCTGAGCCCACTTGCATCAAGAAAAGGAAAACCGACTGACTCTGCATTATGTAAGCATAGCGGGCATATTACCTTCAACTAGCGATAATTATCGCTATGTTGGTTTAGCAGCGATATTTTTATCGTGGAGCTGCGGCGATTTTTATCGCTTAGGAGCCTTGATGTTATCAAGGTTTATCTCCTAAGAGATAAAAATCGTCCGAAATGCATGAATATCGCTGAAAAGTCAGCAATAATTATGCATTACCGAGCTAATGCTCTTAGCCATCTTATCCACCTACCATTGGATAACATGGCTAAGAACTGCTTAGGGGCAGGTGTTAGCTTTTGGAGATATTCGCGCTTAGCGCGAATATCTCCAAAAGTTGGTAATAGGAGATAGCGATGTTAGCGACTGTTTCCAGTCGCTAACATCTTGGCACGCCCACTTTGCATGTCATTAGTGATAAATTTCACTGACATGCAAAGCGGGGCCCAAGATGGTCGCTATCTCCTACTAGCTGTCGCTAACTGGTGTTAGCGACAGCTAGGTAATAGGGAGATAATTTTATCTCCGCTTTCTTGGCTTATAAAGCCAAAAAAGCAGAGATAAACCCCCTTGATAATATGCCCCAGCATTTTTTTACTTTCATATATCAGCAATGAATACATCTAAACGACGTGCCTGCTTATATTGACACAACTGTATGGGGTCATTGGGCCTGATTTAGAGTTTGTGGATGGGTTACATTTGGCGATATTACATGTGCATTATACCCTATACCACTTGTAAAAAGAAAGATGGCTATCCCCCAGAGTATGACGAAGTCACCCATATACCATACTCCAAATCAGGCCACTAGTCACATATGGACACTTTGGGACTGATTCAAAGTTTGGGTGGGGGGTGCGATATTCACGTTATTAGAAAAGCCATTGACCATTTGTGACTGAGTAACCAGACATACGGTAGTCTTATCTCTGTTAACTCATTGCCACACATAGAAACAGAGCACAGGGAGCAAACGTGACAAAAGAACCTCTGGAACAGAAAAATCTGAAGAAAGTGTATGAAAAGAAGTGTTGCAGGCAGTTTTATAATGTCTTTCATTGAAAGTGATACCTTGCACCCATGTTTGTTGACAAGCCAGCCAACCCGCTTTTGTTTGGGTATGTCTGTGAGATCCATAAGAAATAAGCCCATCTTTCTTTTGGTGTATGTATGAATGTCATGGATACATCGTAAAACGGCCATATCGCAATAGTTGGGTCCATCGCACTGTCCATTTCTTAAGACATGACAACACATGTCAAACAACCCATGCACTAAACATGGTTGGTACTAATTCATGTTTACACATTTGAACAGTGTATGTTTAATGTGCGGTTAGAATTATGTAGTATATGTCAACAAGCACTGTCTGCTAATATGCAGACCCAAATAAAGGCCAACTTTCAAAGACTGAGATGTAAATTATATATGTACTAAAAGCAATTGCCACTTTACACTCTGCTGCACATATTTACAGAGCAGGAAAATGATTTTAGTTTCAATGAAAATTCCGTACCATTTCTGGGAACGAAAGATGATAGCATAGCAAAATAATAGAGTGCACATGTTTAGATGGCTTTGAAATAGATACAATGCAAATCACTATGTTTGTCAGTAGTAAACATTTTCTTTCATATTAGCATGCCGTAATGTATTTCATTGGCATCACAACATTAAACCAACCCAGTGGAATTAATTTCAAAATAATATGTTTTGCTCCACTAAGTCACTGGAGAGCATCAAAGTGCTCTGGTGTGCTGTGGGAATAAAATCAAGAACGCAATGGTTATAGCAGGAGATTGTAATTCACGCATGAATCTTGTTTAGGATGCACCATTTAAATGCTAATAAAATGGATCTCAGACATCTATTAGCTTTAATAATTGTAATGCTATATAGACATTAAGAGCATCTATTCCAGAATATTTTTACTTGAAAAGCAGTTTGAAATACTTTGTTAAAAAAATAAAGTATTCCACTGTATGATATTTTTTTTTTCTTACTTCTATATGGGAAGTGAGGATTTGAAATAGGGATTACCCCCATGTAAGTATGAAAGTCTCTAAACGTTTGTGTGCCTGAACTCTACCAAATGGGTTCTGTACATTTAGTTCACCGTGATTTTTCACCTATGACTATCTGGTATTTGTACTATTTACTCGGAGTGAGTCTCAATTCCTGTGACATATTCATTGTAAATTTACATTAATTGGACCAACTGTGTTTACTACTAGAGTCAACCTTTGGAGATAAGGTCACTGCTGTGCAACCAAGGTAAAATCACTGGAATGGTGTTAGACCTGAATTCCTTGGTGTGGTCCTTGGCCCTAACATTTTCTCTTCATTCCACCTGTATTGATGAATCTGTTTTGTGTGTTTTAGGAATCTGCACACTTTACCACTGATAACCAGTGCTAAAGTGCTTATACTTACTCCTGTAAACATGGTAAATTTGGCTTATACCCATTTGGCATAATTAATGTACTGAAAATTCCTTAGTAAGGTTGTATACCATACACCCTGGGCTGGTAAATTAAATGCAGCTAGCGGGCCTGCAGGACGTATTGTGCCATCCACTTAAGTAGCCCTTGAAAACATGTCTAAGGCCTACCATTGCAGCCTGTGTGTGCAGTTTTAAACTGCTATTTAAACATGGCAAAAAAAACATTTAGCCTAATCTCAACCTTCCTTTTCAATGCATATAATTCACAAAAGGAGTGGGCCCTAAATAACCCTCAGGGTAGCATGCAATGTGTTTAAACAATTGAACATGTATTTTAAGTTTTCCATGTCTTGGTATTAAAAAACTCTCACATACATTTGTCTCTATTGCAAAGCCTACATCTCAAATAGGAAAACATTGGGTTACCTTACTTACATTTAATAAGTGACAACGTTTGGTTGGGAGCAGGTAGGAATGTTGTGTTTGATGTCTGAAGAAGTGTAAGTTAAAATCCTCTTTAATGATAAGTTCAAGTCACAATTATGAAAATGGCATGCTTAGAAAGTTGACATTTTCTTGCCCTAACCATTTGGCACCTGCAGCCTGTTCCTGGGTCACATGACTAGCATAGTTGGTAATTGCCCTTTGTGCCTTCCTCTCAGACAGCACCAAAATCAGTTGGGTCGGGGTCGGGGTTGGCAAGATGGGCCATCCTGTCTTAATGAGGGGATGGAGCTGTCACCTGTCAGACTTGCACTTTAGAGACACTGCCTCAGGTCACACACAAAGCACTTCACTCTATCCTATTGTGCCTGTAAAGAGACAGGGACCAGGGCAGATGGCAGAGGTCAGGGAAATCCAGACACTTCTGGAGGTGGAAGACTCTAAAAGATTTTTCCACTTGAATGTGGGCACCAGGTCTAAAAATGGGAAACTCGGGCCCAATCTTCAGTACACTCCTCGACATGTGGACACTACAGAACGAGGATTGCTATGTTGCAGAGGACCTCACTTTTGCTCGAAGACCTGCTCTGCTGTCTGAGAAGGAAGCCTGGACCTACACTCTTAATCCTATGTTGAAGTGACTCAAAGGGTCAGCTGGCTGATCTCTTGTTCTGACCTACGTGGACACGACAGGCTCCAGATGTCTCCCTGCAACTGCCAGTTGACCTGCAGCACTGGACCTGCAAACTGAAATTCCTGAGTCCTGCTGGCCTCTGCTAGAGTGAGTTCCTGATCCCCAAGAAGTGCCCTTCAGATCCTGGCCCCATGGTATGGCATCAGATTGTCTCCTGCTTGACGAAAAGGAGAAATCCTAATGTTTTGGGCTCTTTGTGGCCAAAGACGGATCAGTTCATGCCAAGATCTTACCCCTTGTGCTGAGTACCAATATGAAGATCTTCTGAACTTGATTCTTCATGCTACAGTGACTGCCAGCGATGACCAGCCACACATAATCTAAACTTTGTGCTATTTTGACAGCCCACAGTAATTACCAACACAAATGTCCAGCAATGACAGTCTGCAATGCCCGACAGTATCTTCGCGCTACAGCGAAGACCATCCATGGCTCCCGACCTGCTCTTCATGCTTCAGCAATGACCATCCACAATGTAATCCATGCTTCTAACGGCCTCCTCTACACTGAATGGAACTCATTGTGCTGGACTTTAGAAGGTAACTTTTTCAGCAGGACTTACCTTGTCCCTGTATCAGCCCATGCTACATCGTGGTCAGCCTGTACTTGTGACTTCCAGATAACCAGATGTGTCCCTTTCTGCTTTTAGAGGCTATACTTACCTTAAATGTTTGAAATTGCATACCTTCGGTTGTACTGATAAGGTTTTTAATGTTTTAGTTTTGAAAAATTAGTTAAAATCTACTCTACTTTTCCTAATTTGTGGGGTATTTTTCTTAGTTTGTGTTTTCACTTTATTACTTTTTAAGTGCTTCATAAATTCACTACACATTGTGTCTTACATAAGCTTAACTGCGCTTGAGTCAAGCCATCAGATGAATATGCACTTGGTAATTTTGTGACTGTTTGTGGTTCACTCTGACAAGGATTGCAACTGTTGCTTGTGTTCAAAGCCCTCCCATCTTCTACTTTAAAAGGATTCCTAAAGCATTTAATTACACAAATAGGTTTGGAATATCTTGACCAAGACACAGCGCCTACTGGTGCTTTCACACGCATCACCTACACCCACCAAAACCTGTTTGACTCTTTTTCTCTCATCAAAGTGCTTCTTATTTTTTTACCT
Source organism: Lissotriton vulgaris (assembly GCF_964263255.1). Classification (NCBI taxonomy): domain Eukaryota; kingdom Metazoa; phylum Chordata; class Amphibia; order Caudata; family Salamandridae; genus Lissotriton; species Lissotriton vulgaris. The sequence continues at coordinate 262,263,653 of NC_141696.1, forward strand.
GTAATCTTTCTTCCCGATTGCTTCAAGCACCAGTACCAATATTTTTGTTACCCGAAGTCATCCAACCAGGACATAATTTATTGTTGGGAGTCCTACCTTTAAACAACTCAGAAGGCGACTTATGAGTCATATATGGGGTGTCAAATGATGACCCAAGATACATTTTTATAGCTTCTCCTTCAAATTTAAATCATTTACCCTAGACAGGTGAATGTTCTCCCTAATAATCCTATTAAATCTCTCAACTGCCCCATTTGTCTCCGAATGATAAATAGAAATACCACACATTGTCACAAATCTTCCATTTGCTTAGAGCAAAACTGAGGACCATTGTCAGACAAATCATTTTAGGAAAACTTTCCCTTTTAAACAAATCCTGTAAAAACTTAATTACACCAGCAGAAGTCACTTCAGACACAAATGAAACTTCCACCCATCAAGAGTAAAGATCAACCAAAACAATTAAATAAGGAGTACTATATTCTCCAGTAAATGGACCAACAATCTTACAACACAGGCTGCACTTGTACTGTTTTCATAATGCCCCCTCGCACTCTTCCTACTCGCCGTTGCTATGGAAGCACTCGTCTCAGCCTTCTTAAACCACCTTATCCCTTCATAACTTGTAAACACACCACAATAAATATTTTGAACAGTACCTTACAGGTCCGATCCACCCGCTTTCTTGAATAGTAAAAATCCAACGTCTGTGTTTCTGCCACATATATATCTGTGATAAATTTCCTTTGAACACGTTCAGGCGTACAATCAGCAGCCTTACTTCTTTTCCACACTTGTTGTTGGTGTTGAGGTGCTTCTTCTCAACACATCCCATCCTCGTTGCCAGTCAAAGATTCTCAAAAATGATGAGGCAACACTCAGAAGAAGGAATCATGGACAGGTTTAATGTAAGTACCTCATCCACCAAAGCCTGGCAGCAACTGTCAAACTCACCAGAGCTTTCAAAACATTCTCTGTTCTATATTCCATGGAACTGATTTAATAAACATGTTATGAAGGGGCAAATATGAGTGATTGACCCTGGGAAAGGAAAGGGGTGTGCGGGAAATTAGCATCTGATAATTAGCTTGTCACACTGCACATGGACTAGGACAGCCAAGGCCCATAAGAAGTGAGAGTCATAGTGAGAAATTTACAAAAACATGAAGTGGAAGGTGCACACAATTAGAGTCCAAAGGAAGGATAGTGTATTGTTTATCTTCTTCTTTATTTAACAGTTTTTTCAAATACAGGCACAGCCAACGCGTTTCGTTCCATTAGCCTTGTGGAACTTCGTCAGGGCTGTAAAAAGCGACAAACATATATATACATAAATATACATTAAAATCTTACACATATCAATTGAACACAATAGTAGACAAACGGTCATGACCCAAGACACACATATTTACAATGTTTATGTTAAAGACAAGAGGACAGAATAAAGACAATATACATATATATACATACAAACTTAAAAAACACCCGTTTTTTCGTGTATTATTTGTATACAGCCGTTTAGGTGGCTGTATTCAAATTTTTTAGGTTACACTTTTGAAATAAAAAGATTATGTACAGACACTCGTGCAATGAAAAAAACTATATCACAAATTATGTTTACAAGTATCCTCATATAATTAGGTGCTATCATATCAACACTCGGGAAATTGCACCCAGTAAAAAAGTGGCATAGTGAATGAAAACATTTTTTGAAGTATGTTGTCCAAGGTATATATCCACTGATATCTAGACACCTGAAAATACTAATAAGTGGTTGTATCAGATCCATTTACAGGAAGGGGATTCAGCAACATCACTATTGGGATACGGGGATAATCTCAAGAGAGGAAAGACACATTGCCAAGTTTACCCATAGGGAACACGTCGTTGTGGAGCCGGCTGTCTGTCAAAGATCAATAGCTACCATGAGTCAAGGCGTCAATTGAAAAAAGGGGAGAAAAAGCACTTACCGAATTGATTCAATTTTGGGATTGGAATCTATTCTGACCCACCTTGTGGATCGAACAGCAGCTGATTCTGGGTCTTCAAAGGCATGTAACCTGAGATGGAGAATAGAAATGGCTTAAATTTCTAAAGCAGTAGAGAAGAGGCTCAAGAGGAAATACTTCACCACATATATTCCAGAGAGATCTCTAGTAAGCCATTAATTGGGCCACAACTTTTTAAACGAAGTGATAGAACATATTTACTATAAGCAGAAAAGTGGCTTAACTGTTTGAAGAAGTGAGAAGGAAGCTAAAGTATGAATACTTCTCCACGTCTGATAGTCCATTGATATGTTCACGATATTTTGAAAGGAGTAATAGGATATATGCTCCGGTCATTCAAGAGCCTTAATAAGACATAGTTAGAATGTTTCAAGCAGAGTAATGGGAAAAGCCTGAATATTTTTAATCAAAGTAAAGTGGATTTGTATATAGTAAAACTCAATGATACCCTCTCTGACTGACTCCATGGAGTTTAAACACATAGTGTGACCCGTGAAAAGCCAACCAGGTTTTCTGGACAGAACTATATCGAGTATTTACCTTCGTACATTCAGAGAAGGTGTTCAAACTGGATACGAGTAGGTAAGCCCAGTAGATGTTCCCATGCTATATCCAGCAGTGTTCAGAGTATAAAAGGACTGGGTATAAAGATTGTTCAGGGTAGTGCGGACATTCGCAGGGAATCTGTTGCGTGAAAGATAATAAAAGGCAAAGAAGGGATAGTCAGATCTAATAAAACCCAACTTATAAAGCTGGTGTGTTACATGCCCACCAGTTAGTGATTAACATTTAAAAAGAGATAATGATATTTGTAAATATTGAAAAAAGAGTTACAGCCATGCTATTAAAAATACAAAGTGCATCCGGACAGAATTACCTAGTATTCGCAAAGACAATCTCTTGCTCTTTTCTATAATGTCGAGCTCCGGTACGGGCATAAATTGAAGATGAGGAGGCCACCGGTCCGTAGTAAAACTCGGTGTTCGTGGTAATAACCACTGAGCACCTATAATCAAGGAGGTAGGCATATATTCATAATAAATACACCATAAGTATTATGACTCAAGTTTTAAAAAAAGGTATTTATCACTTGCAGAAAATATAATTAACAAATAGCAGAAACTGTAATCAACGTGGTTAGTCTAACGACAGACCTCGCATTGGATAATACCCTCCCGGGGTCTGTCTGTTAGAATACTGTAGTATGCCGAGTTATCTCATATCTCATATAAATAACACCAGCGGGGGTTAAGGGTTTCGAAAAAATAATCACATAACCGGTCAGCTAGATATCCCTACGATGGTACATATTCTACATACATAACCTTTGAGTATCCTGGCCAATACACAGTGTGAATAACCCGTTTTTTAAGGCAAGAGATAAGGTTATGACTAAAACCGCCCGATTTGTTAAAATTCCCCATAGCGGTTTGAATTGTTAATCAAAGCAATGTTTAGGGCCATACTGAATGCCGGCAACCTCCGCCCCCTCCAGAAGCGCATTCCTCGGAAAAGCATATGCGTGTGGCCTAAAGCGATTTATGCCACCACCCATATAACCGGGCAAACAAATTACAGGTATCGTCACGGACCCCTTGGCTCCTACCTGCAGTCGGGTGCTCCAATTTCGTATGTCGTCTCGTGGCGGCGTCCCGGATTGTATGCCAGGTCGCCATCGCGCTAAATATGCGGAAGCGGATGGAGCGGATTCCTCCCACTTCCGTGTTAGTCCCGCCCATAGTTACAGATCACGTGGCGGAGCCCATAGCGGCTTCATAACATTAACACAATGAGATAAACAACCCCTTTTCGCTTTGCCTTGAAACGTGAAAGTATATAACGTTCTTGAAACTAATTGTCACTGCTCACATATTAAGGCACATGGCGGATTTAAAAATAATTGTCACCGCTCACATATTAAGGCACATGGCGGATTATTAGTAATAAAAAAAGAAGGGACCATGATAAGTATACTATTCTTACCTAGCTCAGTGTTGCAATGCGGCATTACCGATAAGGTGAGAGCCCAATTAGGTTTTTTAAAAAAACGAATATATTGCAAAAGATCCTCCAAGAAGTGTCATGATGAATTAAGGAAAACAGAGAAAAAGAATTTAGATGAGTTTAAGTAAGATTGGCAATGTGCTATGCATAAGAAATCTGAAGTAATGCGTGAGGGATTTATGATGTCCACCGATACATGTACCGAATCCATTTGAGAATGCATTATTACCAGGATTTTCATGTTACAGACACATTTGTAAATTCCCTGATCACAGAGGTTGCATTCAATTAAGGAAATAATGTAATTCCCTATCGGTGTTGTGCCCCATCTGTACCGCCCTTAGACGACAAATCCATTTCGCTTCCCTTTGTCGGAGTATCAACTCCCGGTCCCCACCACGGCTATCTTGTGGTATGTGGTCAATTCCATGAAACCAAAAGGTAAAATCATCTGGGTGTTTCTCATGATAATGTGTGCTGACAGGGTACCGTACATCCTTACTGGCAATGGCCCTGCGGTGTTCTTGAATCCTGACTTTTAGGGGACGTACCGTGCTCCCAACATATATGTTTCCACAGCTGCAACCCAGCACATATACCACGTATGTTGTGTTGCAGTTTATGAATTCAGTGATTTTATATGTTTTGGACGAATTGAAAGTGAATTCATTGATTTTGTAACTGGGCTTACCTACTCGTATCCAGTTTGAACACCTTCTCTGAATGTACGAAGGCAAATACTCGATATAGTTCTGTCCAGAAAACCCGGTTGGCTTTTCACGGGTCACACTATGTGTTTAAACTCCATGGAGTCAGTCAGAGAGGGTATCATTGAGTTTTACTATATACGAATCCACTTTACTTTGCTTAAAAATATTCAGGCTTTTCCCATTACTCTGCTTGAAACATTCTAACTATGTCTTATTAAGGCTCTTGAATGACCGGAGCATATATCCTATTACTCCTTTCAAAATATCGTGAACATATCAATGGACTATCAGACGTGGAGAAGTATTCATACTTTAGCTTCCTTCTCACTTCTTCAAACAGTTAAGCCACTTTTCTGCTTATAGTAAATATTTTCTATCACTTCGTTTAAAAAGTTGTGGCCCAATTAATGGCTTACTAGAGATCTCTCTGGAATATATGTGGTGAAGTATTTCCTCTTGAGCCTCTTCTCTACTGCTTTAGAAATTGAAGCCATTTCTATTCTCCATCTCAGGTTACATGCCTTTGAAGACCCAGAATCAGCTGCTGTTCGATCCACAAGGTGGGTCAGAATAGATTCCAATCCCAAAATTGAATCAATTCGGTAAGTGCTCTTTCTCCCCTTTTTTCAATTGTCGCCTTGACTCATGGTAGCTATTGATCTTTGACAGACAGCCGGCTCCACAACGACGTGTTCCCTATGGGTAAACTTGGCAATGTGTCTTTCCTCTCTTGAGATTATCCCCGTATCCCAATAGTGATGTTGCTGAATCCCCTTCCTGTAAATGGATCTGATACAACCACTTATTAGTATTTTCAGGTGTCTAGATATCAGTGGATATATACCTTGGACAACATACTTCAAAAAATGTTTTCATTCACTATGCCACTTTTTTACTGGGTGCAATTTCCCGAGTGTTGATATGATAGCACCTTATTATATGAGGATACTTGTAAACATAATTTGTGATATAGTTTTTTTCATTGCACGAGTGTCTGTACATAATCTTTTTATTTCAAAAGTGTAACCTAAAAAATTTGAATACAGCCACCTAAACGGCTGTATACAAATAATACACGAAAAAACTGGTGTTTTTTAAGTTTGTATGTATATATATGTATATTGTCTTTATTCTGTCCTCTTGTCTTTAACATAAACATTGTAAATATGTGTGTCTTGGGTCATGACTGTTTGTCTACTATTGTGTTCAATTGATATGTGTAAGATTTTAATGTATATTTATGTATATATATGTTTGTCGCTTTTTACAGCCCTGACGAAGTTCCACAAGGCTAATGGAACGAAACGCGTTGGCTGTGCCTGTATTTGAAAAAACTGTTAAATAAAGAAGACGATAAACAATACACTATCCTTCCTTTGGACTCTAATTGTGTGCACCTTCCACTTCATGTTTTTGTATCTTTGACTTAAACACCTATTGGTAGCAGGTGTAGGAAGAAGTTTGCACCACCCAGAATTTAGAAATACAGAACTAGTAGTGCTTGACCTGGTCTGCTGCCTTGACCCTTTTGGTTTTTTGCTGTTTGTATTTGACTGTCTTGCACCGGTTCTTTCTTTTATTTGTCCTTACGTAACAGAAAAATAATATGGCAAGATTTGATGATGGGAGGGAGGAACTGGCCCTCAACCTATTTGGCACTAATGGACCCAAAGATACACTCCCACAGGGGAATCCTGAAAAACCAAGTCTGAAAGCCCTGTTCCTGAAATTGGAACGATTAAAGAAACTAGAGTTGTCCCGATGGTGGGATGGGGTCACTTTAGAACAGTACTTAAACAACAAGAAGGTACCTAGGGGATTAAGAATTCTGATTTTCCCCACATTTAAAGACTTAAGTGACACATTACTTTCAGAATGGGAGGGAAATCTTGAACATGCATCCAAAATCATGATGCAGATACTAATAAAACATGCACGAGAAAAAGGGGATAAATTACGAGAGGAAATTGAAGCCTTAATGTCAGAAATTAATGGAATGGAACAGAAAGACCTGATCGAAAAAAACTTTGATATCCTAAAAAAGGTTATTAGTGAGCTTCAGGTATACCTTAAAGAAAAGAAGTTAAGAAAGATACGCAGAGACGATAAGGATTACCAAGATGGGCGAATATACACATTCGCCAAGAAATTTGATAGCCTACAGGGCAATGACGATAGGAAAAGACAACGTGAGGAAAGGGATGACAATGATGATGCGAGGTCAGGAAGCAGCATAACGTCTGCATCGTCGTGTAGCACAGCATCCACCACCCCACGGGATATCCCTTTAGCCGAGGGGGCCACTTCTTTTCAGAAGGAGTTGGCCAACCTACGCATCAGCAACAGGCTTCAACAGAAAAGAGACATGGCAAACCCACAAAGAGAACAGGCAAAACCAGGAGGGGCGGCCGGAGGGGAAAGGGCAGGTACAAGAAAGAACCAGGTAAACAACAGTGCAACCAAACCCAATACTGGAACCAGACCGAAACAATAAATGTTGCCTATACTGATGAATCTGCTGATGTTCTTAATTGTGACTTGGACTTGAAGGTTATTAATCTTTCGAATAAAATACTGGATGATGATGATATCTCAGTTCTTGGTAAGGGTCTTAATTTTTGTCCTTCTCAAAGTGGGGATCTGACTGATGTGCATGTGGATCTGTATAAGTTTACGAGAATACTGAAACTTAGAGACTTTTTTTCTCGCCAGATGCCCAGGACAAATGGTAACATGGAGGATAAAGAGGAAGGTTCCCATACAGTGTCAGATATTAGAAACATTCAGCTCTTACTCAATTTGAATGATGAGGAGACCCATGACATGAAATCTATAATGGAGGAACTAGGCATTCAGCAGGATCTTGATACTGATAGCAAACTCAAACCTAGATCCAAATTTGTCCCTTCCTATAACTATCATCCCAATATTGATACCTTTCAGGAACAGGTCACAAATGACTTATATAAATTGGAAACAAATGAGAAACGGTATCCCCCTTCATATCATAACATCACGGCTAGAGAAAGATCTGCTTTAAAAAAATTGAGTTCAGATAACACAATTGTCATCAAAGAGGCCGATAAGGGTGGAAACGTAGTAGTGATGAACCATCAAGATTACATGTCTGAAATCCAGAGACAGTTGGATGATACCAACTGTTACCAACATGTTTCTGGTAACCCTATAAATCGAATCGGCTGCATGATTACTTCCAAACTCACTGAATGGCGTGAAACTGGTTTGATAAATCATGATGAATTCGGATATCTAAAAGTTGATAAACCTAGATATCCATGTGTATATATCTTACCAAAGATACACAAGGGGGGCAGCTTTCCTCCTGGACGCCCGATTATCTCTAGGAACGGCTCAATAACTGAAAAATTGTCTGAATTTGTTGATCTCAACTTACAAAAATACGTCACCAATCTCCCCTCCTACATCAGGGATAGCAAGGACATCTTAACAAAGTTCGAGGGTTTACAATGGTCAGAAGATCTTTCCTTTGTAACCTTTGATGTAGAGAGCCTATATACATGTATTCTACATCATCTGGGCATAACTGCTGTACGATCTTTCCTTGATAAAGAGAGAGCAGAGCTACATGATTATAATGAGATGCTACTTGACATGATTCAGATCATTCTCAACAATAACTACTTTTTGCACGACGGCTCCTGGTATCATCAAACCCGTGGGACCGCCATGGGTTCAAAATTTGCGCCATCGTACGCATGTTTGTTCATGGGATGGTACGAACGGGAACACGCGTGGGGCAGATGTGCCTCCCCTTGGACTGAACACATTGTGTTCTGGGGGAGGTACATAGACGACATCTTTGTCCTCTGGTCTGGAACAAGCGAACAACTCGCAGGCTACCACTCCTACCTGAACAACAACAATTGTAATGTCAAGTTAACGATGAAACAGGGGAAGACGGACATCGATTTCCTAGATATACACTTTTACATCAAGGACAATGTCGTCCAAAGTACTCTCTTCAGAAAGGAAACAGCTTGAAATGCGGTGTTGAGGGCTGATAGTTCCCACCCGCAATTAGTGATCAATAACATCCCGTATGGGGAAATGGTAAGAATCCGCAGAAACTGCAGCCAGGATGACACCTTTACCAACAATATACAGGAAGCCAGTAAAAGATTCTTAAAGAGGGGTTACAATAGAAACGTTGTCCACAAAGCAGTAACAAGAGCAACAAATCTGAACCGGGAGGATACACTCCGCCCCAAACGGAATGAATCACAACCCACTTCTGAATCAAATTGCCCATTGAGATTCGTTACCCAATATAATAATAACAGCAACAGGGTTTACAATATTCTCAAAAAAAACTGGTCAATCCTCAAAGGCATCCCCAGTCTCTCAGACATAATCAGTGACAATCCTCGGGTGACTTATCGCAAAGGGAGATCGTTACGAGATACTCTCTGCAGGAGCTATGTGACAAATGCCAGGCCGACTTGGTTTCCACCAAAACCCACAGGTTTTTTTAACTGTGGTTCATGCAATGTATGTCCCTTTGGCCGTAACAAAATCAATGAATTCACTTTCAATTCGTCCAAAACATATAAAATCACTGAATTCATAAACTGCAACACAACATACGTGGTATATGTGCTGGGTTGCAGCTGTGGAAACATATATGTTGGGAGCACGGTACGTCCCCTAAAAGTCAGGATTCAAGAACACAGCAGGGCCATTGCCAGTAAGGATGTACGGTACCCTGTCAGCACACATTATCATGAGAAACACCCAGATGATTTTACCTTTTGGTTTCATGGAATTGACCACATACCACAAGATAGCCGTGGTGGGGACCGGGAGTTGATACTCCGACAAAGGGAAGCGAAATGGATTTGTCGTCTAAGGGCGGTACAGATGGGGCACAACACCGATAGGGAATTACATTATTTCCTTAATTGAATGCAACCTCTGTGATCAGGGAATTTACAAATGTTTCTGTAACATGAAAATCCTGGTAATAATGCATTCTTAAATGGATTCGGTACATGTATCGGTGGACATCATAAATCCCTCACGCATTACTTCAGATTTCTTATGCATAGCACATTGCCAATCTTACTTAAACTCATCTAAATTCTTTTTCTCTGTTTTCCTTAATTCATCATGACACTTCTTGGAGGATCTTTTGCAATATATTCGTTTTTTTTAAAAAACCTAATTGGGCTCTCACCTTATCGGTAATGCCGCATTGCAACACTGAGCTAGGTAAGAATAGTATACTTATCATGGTCCCTTCTTTTTTTATTACTAATAATCCGCCATGTGCCTTAATATGTGAGCGGTGACAATTATTTTTAAATCCGCCATGTGCCTTAATATGTGAGCAGTGACAATTAGTTTCAAGAACGTTATATACTTTCACGTTTCAAGGCAAAGCGAAAAGGGGTTGTTTATCTCATTGTGTTAATGTTATGAAGCCGCTATGGGCTCCGCCACGTGATCTGTAACTATGGGCGGGACTAACACGGAAGTGGGAGGAATCCGCTCCATCCGCTTCCGCATATTTAGCGCGATGGCGACCTGGCATACAGTCCGGGACGCCGCCACGAGACGACATACGAAATTGGAGCACCCGACTGCAGGTAGGAGCCAAGGGGTCCGTGACGATACCTGTAATTTGTTTGCCCGGTTATATGGGTGGTGGCATAAATCGCTTTAGGCCACACGCATATGCTTTTCCGAGGAATGCGCTTCTGGAGGGGGCGGAGGTTGCCGGCATTCAGTATGGCCCTAAACATTGCTTTGATTAACAATTCAAACCGCTATGGGGAATTTTAACAAATCGGGCGGTTTTAGTCATAACCTTATCTCTTGCCTTAAAAAACGGGTTATTCACACTGTGTATTGGCCAGGATACTCAAAGGTTATGTATGTAGAATATGTACCATCGTAGGGATATCTAGCTGACCGGTTATGTGATTATTTTTTCGAAACCCTTAACCCCCGCTGGTGTTATTTATATGAGATATGAGATAACTCGGCATACTACAGTATTCTAACAGACAGACCCCGGGAGGGTATTATCCAACGCGAGGTCTGTCGTTAGACTAACCACGTTGATTACAGTTTCTGCTATTTGTTAATTATATTTTCTGCAAGTGATAAATACCTTTTTTTAAAACTTGAGTCATAATACTTATGGTGTATTTATTATGAATATATGCCTACCTCCTTGATTATAGGTGCTCAGTGGTTATTACCACGAACACCGAGTTTTACTACGGACCGGTGGCCTCCTCATCTTCAATTTATGCCCGTACCGGAGCTCGACATTATAGAAAAGAGCAAGAGACTGTCTTTGCGAATACTAGGTAATTCTGTCCGGATGCACTTTGTATTTTTAATAGCATGGCTGTAACTCTTTTTTCAATATTTACAAATATCATTATCTCTTTTTAAATGTTAATCACTAACTGGTGGGCATGTAACACACCAACTTTATAAGTTGGGTTTATTAGATCTGACTATCCCTTCTTTGCCTTTTATTATCTTTCACGCAACAGATTCCCTGCGAATGTCCGCACTACCCTGAACAATCTTTATACCCAGTCCTTTTATACTCTGAACACTGCTGGATATAGCATGGGAACATCTACTGGGCTTACCTACTCGTATCCAGTTTGAACACCTTCTCTGAATGTACGAAGGTAAATACTCGATATAGTTCTGTCCAGAAAACCCGGTTGGCTTTTCACGGGTCACACTATGTGTTTAAACTCCATGGAGTCAGTCAGAGAGGGTATCATTGAGTTTTACTATATACGAATCCACTTTACTTTGCTTAAAAATATTCAGGCTTTTCCCATTACTCTGCTTGAAACATTCTAACTATGTCTTATTAAGGCTCTTGAATGACCGGAGCATATATCCTATTACTCCTTTCAAAATATTGTGAACATATCAATGGACTATCAGACGTGGAGAAGTATTCATACTTTAGCTTCCTTCTCACTTCTTCAAACAGTTAAGCCACTTTTCTGCTTATAGTAAATATGTTCTATCACTTCGTTTAAAAAGTTGTGGCCCAATTAATGGCTTACTAGAGATCTCTCTGGAATATATGTGGTGAAGTATTTCCTCTTGAGCCTCTTCTCTACTGCTTTAGAAATTGAAGCCATTTCTATTCTCCATCTCAGGTTACATGCCTTTGAAGACCCAGAATCAGCTGCTGTTCGATCCACAAGGTGGGTCAGAATAGATTCCAATCCCAAAATTGAATCAATTCGGTAAGTGCTCTTTCTCCCCTTTTTTCAATTGACGCCTTGACTCATGGTAGCTATTGATCTTTGACAGACAGCCGGCTCCACAACGACGTGTTCCCTATGGGTAAACTTGGCAATGTGTCTTTCCTCTCTTGAGATTATCCCCGTATCCCAATAGTGATGTTGCTGAATCCCCTTCCTGTAAATGGATCTGATACAACCACTTATTAGTATTTTCAGGTGTCTAGATATCAGTGGATATATACCTTGGACAACATACTTCAAAAAATGTTTTCATTCACTATGCCACTTTTTTACTGGGTGCAATTTCCCGAGTGTTGATATGATAGCACCTAATTATATGAGGATACTTGTAAACATAATTTGTGATATAGTTTTTTTCATTGCACGAGTGTCTGTACATAATCTTTTTATTTCAAGAGTGTAACCTAAAAAATTTGAATACAGCCACCTAAACGGCTGTATACAAATAATACACGAAAAAACGGGTGTTTTTTAAGTTTGTATGTATATATATGTATATTGTCTTTATTCTGTCCTCTTGTCTTTAACATAAACATTGTAAATATGTGTGTCTTGGGTCATGACCGTTTGTCTACTATTGTGTTCAATTGATATGTGTAAGATTTTAATGTATATTTATGTATATATATGTTTGTCGCTTTTTACAGCCCTGACGAAGTTCCACAAGGCTAATGGAACGAAACGCGTTGGCTGTGCCTGTATTTGAAAAAACTGTTAAATAAAAAAGAAGATAAACAATACACTATCCTTCCTTTGGACTCTAATTGTGTGCACCTTCCACTTCATGTTTTTGTATCTTTGACTTAAACACCTATTGGTAGCAGGTGTAGGAAGAAGTTTGCACCACCCAGAATTTAGAAATACAGAACTAGTAGTGCTTGACCTGGTCTGCTGCCTTGACCCTTTTGGTTTTTTGCATAGTGAGAAAGTTATATCAAGCATGTATTTGCTGAGATGTCTTAGCGCTTAACATTCTAGCTAAAGACCCAAGTTAAAAAGGTAGCAGATCATAAAGTGGAGATAAAAAACATGTTTTCAATAGTTTTCTAAAGGAGAGAAAGTCGTAGAGAGATCTCAGCACATCAGAAGATCTCATATAATTTCAAAGCCTGCAGGCCAAATATGAAAAGCTTCTACCTCCCAATGTGGCTCTTCTTATTTTAGGAACAACAGCATAAATTGGCAGTTCTTGATCTTAAGTTTTGAGTGGGGACTACCTTGAGAATTCTCCTTCATAGACTTAGAACCATTGTTTTGCAAGGCCTTGTGAATTATTCAGAGGGCCATACATGTATTCTATTAGACACTGGCAAGCAGTGTAAATCATTGATGCATTTGGAAACTGGGATCTTCAAAAGAAGTCAAGTTGCTGGATTCTGAAGTGATTGAAGCTTTAACAAATATTTTTTCCATAAGCTCAGGTGCAGGGCAGTACAGTAATCAATATGTGATAACACAATTGCAACAACAAAAAATTTCTGCATGTCCAATGGAATTAAAGGGCAGGTCTTCCTCAAAGTCCTCAAAAGATGAAAGCAAGGTGATGTTACTTTATTTATTTGATCTGAGAAATTAAGCTGTTGATCAAACCAAGCTCCTAAGTTTTTGTTTTTCTTTGGACTGGAAGTGGAGGAGTGCCTAAAGAGGAGGGCCACCAGAGAGAGTTCTTGGAGCCAAAGAGCATAATTTCAGTTTTTTCCCAGTTCAGTTAAAGGCAATTGTCTTACACCCAGATCACAATGTCAGAGAGATGAAAATGTGGATGCCATGTCATCAACCTCAGAAGAGAGAGCAATCACGGTGTGTGTGTCATCGGGATATGACACAACGGCAAAGTCATATGATCTAATAGGATTTGCCAAGGGGATGACATATATATTCAAAAGGGAAGAGCCTTGATGCACACCACAAGAACGGAATCATTGGTAAACTGTCCAATTGACACACTGTGTTTCTTATCTGTAAAAAAGAGCTTAGGATGTCTAAGGCTGTGCCTCTAACTCCGATCTTCTCAAGCTGGTTGATTAACAGTGAATGATTCACTGTATTAAACGTGGCCAAGATATGTAGTAGAATCAGGACATCTAGTCTACCCAGATCCTACTATTTCTGAATTTCTTCAGTGACGACCAGAAGCCCAGATTTGGTACAGTGAGAAGGCCTAAATCCATGCTGGGAGAGGTCCAAGCTGTTCTGAGAGTAAACAGTAGTTCAGTGCTTTCTCCAGAATATTTGCTGGTGAGTGTAATCTAGAAATGGGTCTATAAAGCAGGTTCCAAAATAGGTGTTTTTAGTTGTTGATAGATTTAGACTCTTTTCCATTCCAGTGGAAAGTAGCCAGATGTTAGCACTCTGTTCAGCAATACAGTAAGCCACCATATTGGATAACAAATGCATTATTGCAGGTGCGGAGGGATCCTATGGAGATCCGGGTTTGGTTGAATCTACAATGTCCTCTCCTCCAAAAAGGGGAGTAAAATAGTCCACAAAAGCTTTGTAACTAGAGACTCTTGAGAAGGGATGTATGACATTACAACGCATGCTTTTACATCGCATGCTTTTACATCGCAGGTTTTACAACGCATGCTGTTACAACGCATAGTGTTGAGGGGTGCTGGATAGTGAATAGTTTAATTTACTATTCCAACTCCAGTCCCCGTGGATAGTAGGGAAGGTGTTGGATAGTAAATTAAATCTATTCCCTATCCTAGAGCGCCCCCCAGCTCAAGGCGTTGTAAGGGCATGTGTTGTAAGGCTTGCGATGTAAAGGCATGCGCTGTAAAAGTTGAGTTGAAAAGGATGTTCCCCCTTGAGAAGTAGAGAAGGGAGCTTATACTTCTTTATAGATCACACACACTTTGGCCTGAAAGTACCCTGCTAACCTATTGCAAAGCTCCTGTGTCAGGGGAAAGGATAGAGTGTGTCTGCCGTTTGTTAGAGAAGTGACTGTCCTAAAAAGTTCCTTAGTGGAATCCTTGGCCGTACAAATTGTATTGATAAGAAATGTATCTTTCTGTTCCATCATCAGTTTTTTATACTCACCAATTAAATTTTCATATTGAATTGTTTTCATGTAACTGTAATCCGATTTCAATATTCTTTCTGAGGCCCTACATTTTAGCTTGAGATCGAACTGCTCAGATGTGAACCATGGAGCAGAGAGGGACTTCCTAAAACATTTAAATGATTTGAGAGGAACGTGGTTTGTGTTAGCTGATTTCAGCCGCTGGAAAGGTTACTGGTGATTAGATCACTGTCACCATTTAAATAGGGGAGCTGGTGGTTCAATGATATATCCAATTTTATTCCATCCACTTTCAGCCAAAGCTGTTCTTTAATTGCATTAAGACACATTTGTTGTCCCTTACTTATCTTAGGGACGACCATTGTAAAGCACACTGCCTTGTGATCAGTACAGGACAGAGGAATCACATAGTTGAAGCTAATCTTGGGATTGTTGGTGTAAATGCCATCCAAACTATGGTTGGCAGTAAGAGTTTTACAGACAGTCCAGAAAATACGATGTAGCACAATGAATATTCTTTTGAAGGTGAAAATTGAAACCTACCAATATAGTATAGTTAGTAAACTCAAACAGAGACTCCATTACAGTTAATTGATTGAAATAAATTGTGTTCTGGGGCTGAGGGGGCGATAAATCAACGTGCTGTGAAAACAAGAGGCCTCATTAAAATCAAATGTAAATACATGCTCCTCCAAGTGAGAAATCACTTCGAATGAGGCTTTAAAAAGAATGCGGGAGACCACCGCAACCCTCCTCCTCATTCATCTTCTCTGTTGGCGCGGAATATCAAATGAGTCTAACTTAGTAGTAGTAAAGTTAGACTTTCGGTCTTAGTTTGACTTTTGGTCTAATTTTAGACCAAAAGTCTAAATTTAGTAGGAGTAAAGTTAGTCTTTTGGTCTTAGTTAGCATTTTGGTCTAAACTTAGACCAAAAGTTTAACTTTAGTAGTAGTAAAGTTAGACTTTTGGTTTAAGTTAGACTTTTGGTCGAAACATAGACCAAAAGTCTAACTTTACTAATTTACCTTTGTGAATCCGGCCCTATGGGCCCAATTGCGACTTTTGGGGCAAATTTTAGGGGCTGGTAGGCCACCGTCAAGCTCCCACTGCACCTAAGAGGTGGTTGGGCCACCTGCCAGATTGGGAGTTTCCTCCTGTCTGGCGGGCTGTTTTTTGGCTTTCCCACAATGGTCCATTAGAAAATTGGCACCCCAACGGGAAAGCCACAAACTGTAAAGTCCATGCCATTCAGGAACTGGGTTACATGTATACATGGGGGCGCATGCTGTGCTCCCCTACATGCATCCATATGGCGTGAGGCACCAGGAGGCCATATGGACCCCCTTTGCTTCCTCTCCACCACAGTTTTCATGGCAGTGTAAATGCCATGAAAACCGTGGCCTAGAGGAAATTCCTACTATGCTTTGCTGGACTGCGGTGGTCTTGACAAGTTTATTGCATCCTGAAGACGGCCGCACCACCACCAGAGAACAGGGATTCCTTTATGGTGGCAGTGGTCCCAGGACAAACCCACCTCCCAGCTCGTAATGGTGTGGTCAGACTGCCTGTGCAGAGATGGCTGGACCACCATGCCACGGGGGCCCAACTCGTTATTAGGGCCAATATATTATAAACTATTCTCCATTTGAATTTAACAACTACTTCGGTTGATTGGATATTCTATTACAAAATCAAAAAAATCATAGAGCAAAATGAGGCATGTAATGATGAACAGAAATTAAAGCATATACGCAACTGGAAATCAACAATACACCAACATGCTTTCCAGTTTTGATAGCATTGAGCTCCTTAAGTGAACCTTGACTACAATTTCTGACTCTTTAATTAATTAACCAATCTATTGTAATCATAAAACAAACAACGGTACTGGCTGCATGGCTAAATTTGTGAATATCTTAACTGAATTACTCTGTTCTGAGGAACAAATATATGATCAACAAATCTGACGGAATCTGTACTAGAAAAACTATAGGCACTACTGATAACAGATTACTTAACTTACCTTATTCAATTACAGCTTACTAAAATAGCTGTCAAACTTCAAGAGCATCATCTAGAAACTTAACCAAGGAGGCTACA
Source organism: Lissotriton vulgaris (assembly GCF_964263255.1). Classification (NCBI taxonomy): domain Eukaryota; kingdom Metazoa; phylum Chordata; class Amphibia; order Caudata; family Salamandridae; genus Lissotriton; species Lissotriton vulgaris. The sequence goes on from NC_141696.1 coordinate 262,280,794, forward strand.
GTAACTCAAAATACTAAAAAATAACAAATTGTAAATAGGGAGGGATACTATTAATAATGTCAGTGACAGTACCAAATGAAAACTGCACTTTCCAAATATCTTATCAAATATTTTATGAAGAACAGAATACTTCAAATTCAAATAAAAATGAATAGTTTGTGGGTAATAAGTTAGCAAAATCAGAATTTCTTAAAATAAAAAGAAATACATCAGAACAGCATCAAGGAACAATATTGAAAGATTTACAATAGTTTGAAGGCATCAAAAAAGATATAAGTAAATGTAGATTCAAGAAACTAAGGAAATCAAATGAAAAATCTAAGGGGCAGATTCATCAATTTTCACACAATGAAACATAGCATGTCAAATTGAGGGAGAGGGCAGAAATGCACCATATCTATTTGGATATGCCACATTCCTGTTATATTTCCTGTTTATGGAAGGAGCGTTTGCCCCTAGTGTAGCAAAACTATATGTGGAATATTTTAGGAGAAATGTATATATAACGAAATTGCCCCCTTCTAGATCTATAGACAATATTTTTTTTCATTTGGAAGGGTGAGAAAGAACAACTTGGATACATGGATTCAACACGATAGTCAGCAGCTTCAAGTATTACTAATTTCAAAACCTATGACACAAAACACATTATTACACTGTAACAACTTTCATCTGCAATGCCAAAAAACAGGGCATTTGATTCAGCCAGTTTCTCTGGCTCCCACGGAACAGCACCTCTATGCATGATTTCTTGTTTCATGTTTAGACATTGAAGGAGAAACTTATAGCCAGAGGATAACCAAGGCAATTGATTCAAGAGTGCTTCGAAAGAGCCAAATATTACAACAGAGAAACCATGTTCCAACATGGAAACAAAGAAAGGGATGATAAATTAGCCAGTGTGGTATGCCATTCCAATGTTGACTGTAAGTCAGGCAGATCATCAGCTCTCAATGTGATATCCTTAACATAGATCCATCTGTAGCCAAGATTCCAAAACCATTGATTGCATACAAATGCAACCCGAGGAGCTCCCTAGTGAGGGCTGTGGCTATCTCAGGGCATCAATGTTTGCAAAAAATACATTATAGGACAGCAACCTCTCAGAGGGATACACAGGTGTACCTGCCATTCCTGTAACAATGCAGAGGTGCCTAGTACCCTCCAATAGGAAGGAAGAAAATTCCAACTACCTGATATGACAAACTGCAGGACATTGAATGTTATCTATCTTATTAAATGTCCATTCCCACTTGGGTGTGTAGGAGAAGCCAGCCATGAAATGAGAAAAAAACACAAGTCTGCGATTCGGAAAAAGAGACAGGGAGCACATTAGTAGAACCTTGTTATAGCCTGAATCATTTAGAGAAAGACCTTTCCTGGACCATACTATATAAAATGTGAACTATGAGTGCCTGGAACACCAACCTATGTTATAAATATACAGAAGTGTTCTTGATTTTTTTACTCAGGCATTTGTACTAATGGTTAGAATCAAATGATCCCCTGGAAAAAATGTTAACAGTGTTATTCTACTGTGTACCTAGCTTCAAGCTCATATGGTAATAATCCAACCTACTAAGTATAGTCGGACCCTATACATAGAGCCCGAACGCCTTCGAGGTATTTTAGTCTATCCATGCCCTAGACCCTTGGCATTTCATAAAGTGTTTATATCCTTATATTTATGGACATTGGGTTTATACAGTAAAGAAAAACTGTAGATATTGCTGTATTGTACCTCTGTAAACCCAATGCAACACCTTGCTTGCCCGTATTGGCTGTGCCAATCTTGCCGTTTTGGTGGCACCCACATCCTTCCCAGTGGTCTTGAGTACCACATATACTTTTCACATATCTTGGTTTATATAATCTTGATTCCACTGCCTTGCTGCTGACAAGTTTGAACTTCTATTGTAGGTTTTTTGTTCTTTCCACAATAACAACAATTTGAGTACCTTGTATCAATTTCAGCTTCGTTTCAAACCTGGGGGCCTATTCCCATTTTATTTCTCTAAAACCTGGATGTTATTCATCTAAGGAACATGTTCATCCATATTTTGGACAAAGCATGTAATATGTTTTTCCACTCAGTATAATCTACCATAAGGTGAGTCTCAGGCCTTATATATCTCTGGGCTGCTCTCTGTATTTATTTTTTATATTTTTGTTTATGCTGCCCAGTGTTTAGATGTCTATAGGGGACACAGGTGGTGAACTTGCTGATATCTGCAGTGTCAGTCTTAGTGACGGATGCCCCTTCTCTGGTAAATATATTAGGTATGATAATCCACCTGGTCAGTCCCTATATCATATTATGGCATGTTATGTGGCTGAGGAAATCTATCCTGTTGTCTCCTTCTCGCATGATTTCTAAAGTTGTAAGCCTTAGGTCTGGACTTTCTACCTACAATAATGGGACTTATTGCTAAAGCTTACTTTATCTTTCTATCCTTTCGTCTAGTTGTTTTATTATACCTTACCCTAGGTCTTACTTATTAGGGGTATGCACACGGTGAATTTTGGTGGTTGGCTATATTCCTTATATACAGACAAGTGTATTTTGTTGTTCTAATTGGAGCCTTCTTTGATCCTTAGTTTTTTACAAGATTGTCACCCTGCCCATTCTTGTTTTAACTTTGGCGGATTGTCCCATGTCGCCCTGAGGAAGGTGTAACCCCATCCATGATGTTTCACTGGAAAGAGCATCAGCGTTACTCTTGTGTTATAAATGGAACCAAAAAAGCATGTTTTAATATGTTTATGACTATGGGGAGCAGAATATGATTTTCTTACTTTTGTTAAGCTGTCTTCTAAAACGTATCAGAACTATTATATTACTTGCTAATTAAGTATGACCAACCAACCTTCTCAAACCTCTTGTTTGATTTTATCTATGTTTTGTTGTGAATGAGAGAGAATGGGAATGATTGGTTTGCATGTATTTTCTATGTTAGTATGAGCGATGGTTGAGTGGCTGCATTGAAATATACTATGTTATGTAATCAATGTTTGTAGTATAAAATTACGTTATCGGCTACATTGTTGTGTATTGATTTAGATACCGTATATATTTTATCTTATCCCTTATATGTACAATTCACATTGTCCTTATATAGGCATAGAAAAACAGTCCTTATTTAGGTATAGTCCATGCTACCCAAAAACAGGCATGGCTACTTCCATCTGTTCATCTACATCACAACAATTTCTTGGAAAACCAGACTCTTAAGCTGAAGGCAATTCCTCTTGCCTGGATATTGATTTCTCCAAGAACTCATTTATTATGCATGAACATTTAATTCTTAGGGGTTCATTCATGACGTTCATATGCCTGACTTTTACATCAATAATGGCATTCCTAAACACCTTCAAGCCATAAATATACCTTCACTTGCTATAGCAAAGCACCGTGTGGTTTGGTGCAATTTGACTACCTGCTTGCATGACGCATCTTGCTACAGCAAGTGCCAAAGGAAGCCAACTCTCCAGCTGACGCACTGACTAGAAGCTGTCATCCTCCTGCCGAGAATCCAGCTCCAGCGTGTCTGACTCCCCTTGCGGGGTGTTCAGAGATCAAGTCCAGGAAAAGAGATACCAACCTCTCTCCTTCTAAGGTATGGAGCTGATTAGAAACTAGAGAAACCTTTGGCAATTCTTGGCAGAACTAAAACTATATCTAAACGAATGTCTGACATAATATCGACAGACAGAATATCGAACTACAAAAATATCGGAACAAAAATATCGACATCAAAAATATCGGAATCCTATCTTCATAAAGGTAAGTACAAAAATATCGAAAAAAAAATATCGGAGTACAAAAATATCGGAATTAAAAATATCGTTTTTTTAAATGTATTAATAATAATGTAAAAATAATTTTAAAATACGTATAGTTTTACAAATATTAAATAAAAATATTAAAACAAAATTAAAACTAATACATATGCATTTAAAATAAATAAAACACTTAATAATGTAATGTAATTTTATTTTTTTAATGTTATTTAATTGATTTAATGTAATATTTTTTTGTTTTTACCCTGTACGCCTGTACCCCAAAAACCCAAAACTGACCCTGAACCCTAAAAATATCCCTGTACCCCAAAAACACAAAACTGACCCTGAACCCTAAAAATACCCCTTTACCCAAAAACTGAAAACTGACCCTGAACCCTAAAAATACCCCTTTACCCAAAAACTGAAAACTGACCCTGAACCCTAAAAATACCCCTTTACCCATGAACTTAAAACTGACCCTGAACCCTAAAAATACCCCTTTACCCATGAACTGAAAACTGACCCTGAACCCTAAAAATACCCCTCTACCCAAAAACTGAAAACTGACACTGAACCCTAAAAATACCCCTTTACCCAAAAACTGAAAACTGACCCTGAACCCTAAAAATACCCCTTTACCCAAGAACTGAAAACTGACCCTGAACCCTAAACATACCCCTTTACCCAAAAACTGAAAACTGACCCTGAACCCTAAAAATACCCCTTTACCCAAAAACTGAAAACTGACCCAGAACCCTAAAAATACCCCTTTACCCAAGAACTGAAAACTGATCCTGAACCCTAAAAATACCCCTTTTCCCAAAAACTGAAAACTGACCCTGAACCCTAAAAATACTCCTTTACCCAAAATTAATTATTATTATTTAATTACCAATTAATTATTAATTAACAATAACAATACAGTAAATATATTAGCACATTAGCTGTAATTAATTTAATTTAATAATTAATATTATTTTCCCAATTAATTAATTAGGAATAACAAAAAATTATATATTAAAAAAATTACTATAACTAATGCAATTAACTAATTAATATTAATTAATTACTAACTAATTAATAATTTAAAATATGTACAAAATTATATTAATTAATTAACTAATTAATATAAATGAATTACCAAGTAATTATTAATTAAAATATGTACAAACATATCTTAATTAATTATTTATTATTAAATTACTTCCCACCCTATTCCCCTATAAACCCATAACCCGCTACAGAACATATTTATCAATTAATCAATTAATTAAAATTAATTAAAAATTATTTCTCAATTAATTAATAATTCCTACTAATTAATAATTAATTTAACATAATTAAATTACTTCCCACCCTATTCCCCTATAAACCCACAACCCGCTACAGTAGTAAAAGACAATATTTAATTAAATTACATTAAAAATAAATAATAAAACATAATAAATACAATATAATATACACTAAATTTATTTTAAAATTGATATTAGTAACATCGAAGTTATTTATTTCGATATTATTGACATCGATATTTAAAACTTTGATATTACTGATATCATACTAATATCGATATTAAGACTGTCAATATTACTTACCTTCGATATTTTGTACCATCGATATTTAAACTTTGATATTTTTGTATGTCGATATTAAAAAATCGATATTTTGTCTGTGTACCTATCTAAACAGCACCTACTTCTTCTCTTGTACTAGACCTAGGTTTGGTACACTAGGGTAGGTGTATTTTAGAATCACCAGTTGAGTATTTTAGCCTGTGTTATTTATGTATGTATTTTTATATATATCATAGCATCAGACAATGCATTTACAGTATTATTTTATATTACTATTTATGCTGTACACATTATACTTCGCATTCTGTCTAACGATTATAGCAGTTCATATCTCTTGCATGAGAAATAACTTTTCAATAAACCCCTTTTTATTGAAACGCCCGTCTCTCTATTTCTATGCAACTCTGTAGAAACGAAGCATGCACAATTGATCAAGAGAAATAGTTATCTATTGTTTCCACGACTCTGTAGATAATGTTCTGGTTCTAGGGGAAACAAAGTTGTCATGTTTATGTGGTTGTCAGAGACTAATCCCTTCTTGTTTATTCGAGAACGTTTTTAATAACCTCTGAGTTAGCTGGCGCACACACAATTAAGTTTAATATACTCGATAGAGACATACTGACCGCAGTCCTATGTCAAATCTATAGTGTATATTATTCCAATGTCCAGAGCCTATTGGGAATATAGGAACTACACTGCAACATTACCTGTATCCTAATTGATTGTCATTCTCTATATGTTCTATTGGTGATTTAATAACAGACACAAAATAACAAACAAATGTTCTGTCATTCTAATAATGATGGCTCCTCCAAATGTATTTTTATAAACTATTGGATTTATACTCTACTATATATCCAAGGGATATTTGAGTTTCTTTCTTTCCCTCTGCTAAACTAGCGTACAATATGTAACCTAGCTAAAAAAACTAGTCACCCATGTGCCATGGAGCATGGGTGTCTGCATTACACGCATGATTGGTTTTTTTGTGCAGGAAGAGTTTTCCAAGAAGGTATAATCTGACCATAAATAATCATAGAATTTAAGAATGAAGAGAATCTCAACAACTTTTTATTAGTACTTCCATTTGAGAAATGAAGGCCCTCATTCATGGGATTTCTGCATATGGAAGCACTGCAAGGAACCTTGCTGCACTGCCCTATGCCAAACTGAAAAGGCACGAAGGCACCGTATTTATGCAACACATGTGCTGATTCCGTTTTGGCAGCATAGCACCAATGCTAGGCACCCTTGGAGAATGGTGCCTCTGTTGCATGCAGGGATGCTTTCCTGCACAAATACAATACTTAGAGGCATTTTCCTCTTTCTAAACATGCTGTAGAATGCAGCACACTTGGAAAGAGGAAACAATTAAGAGAAATAAAGATATTTCTCCTTGATGAGCCTGTGGTGGTAAGGTAATGCAGATGAATTCCCAGGTCTACCAGTGTTGGTAAATCTCAGAATGCGCAACAACAAAGAGAGAGTGAGGGATTTTCCACCATTTGGAGGGGATACCCCTGGTCCCCTTGACCATGAAATAAACAAACAAAAGAAGGAGTACCACCACAGGACCTGTCAAGGACTCAATGGAGTGTGGGGAGAGGGAGTGTACAAAAGAAAGATGTTCTTTTGTTTAAAGACCCCTCACTCACCAACCTGGTTGGTGACAGGCTTTATCATCGGGGTCCCACCCAGACAGCCGAATACCAACCGGGTGTGCTGCGTCACCTGATTACAGTGGAGCGGGTAGTTTTTCATGAATGTGAAGTGCAAAAAAGTTGGTTAAAAATTGGCAAGATATAACTTTATGGAAAAAACGTTATTCTGAAGCTACTGGACAATGTTAACTTTTTTTCGAAACTTGCGTTGGTTAGGTTGTCCGACAGTATCTGTGTAGGTGCAAAAGGATAAAAAGGTCTACATGTTTCAACCTGGGAATAGCCAGGTGTTCGTCAGGACCAAGTGTGAGTGGCCTGGGTGGTATACACATGCTAAGGTGTACCCAAACCTCGGCCACAGTTACCTAACTGTGTACTTACATTTGGTGTCCTTTCCTCTAAATTAGTGAAAGGAAAAAAACTCGAATGCTCGAGTGTACGGTGCCTCATGGGAGTCAGGGTCATGCCGCTACTCCTGAAGCACAATGGTGCCAGGGCTGTAGCATTTGCCAGTATGCCTATTCGCCGACCGCCGCTCCCCGTCAAATCTCAAAATGCTTCAGAATACATAGGTGGATGGGTTTGAACATCCACGTTCCACCCATGTAATTCCCCCACCACTCAGAGTAAAAAGATTCACAGCCATATTCATGAAGTGAAATTGTGCCCGCAATCGCTGCAAAAATGCAATTGCGGACGCAATAGACGTAATCGGCATTCAACATCAAAATAGCGAATTCGCTAACACATAATAGCGAATTCGCTATAAAAATCGCAGAATCCGGGTAGCCGATCATTAGCGAATCGGAAAATGCGACAAACCACGGATTCTGCGAAATAAATTGCGAATTCGCTAAATAATCGCAATCGCCATTCATAAAAAATCGCTAATAGCGAAAAACCCAAAAATCGCTGTTTGCGCGGGGCAAATTAAGGAGAACTCAAACCAGGTGGTAACCATAAAAGCCATGAAAAAATTACATTTGAAAATCCGTTGGCCAATCAGCAACAGGTTCAGGCCTGACCAATCACACATAAGGCCATGCAGCAACAGCATTTGGAGTGCCACAATGCCAGGAATGTACATGGTGGTGAGGCGTCGAAGGCTACAGCGAGCAGCACAGAGGAGATGCAGGATCCAGGACAGAATTTTCCTCCAGCGGGTCACCTTGCTGGGCCAAACCAGAGAGCAGATATATGCAAAATATAGGCTGAATGGGGAAATGATAATGCAGCTAATACATGACCTTGACCCCCTGATGCAGCACCCAACAAGCCGTACCAATGCAGTGCCTACAAATGTGCAGGTATTGTGTAGCCTGCACCTCCTGGCCTCCGGGAGTTTCCAGGGGATAGTAGCGGCTGCTGGGCGGATATCCCAGCCCACCATGTCACGCTGCCTCCACACTTTCGTTGACGCCATGCTCACCCAGCTACAGCGTCACATCAAATTTCCCACGAGCCAACAGGAATTGAACTTGACCAAGCTACAATTCTACAATGTAGCCCATTTTCCCCATGTACTTGGATGTATAGACTGTACCCACGTCGCCATCTGCCCACCAGCTGCCACAGAGTATATGTTCCACAATAGAAAGTCTTACCACTCCCTGAACATACAGATGGTGTGCAATGCTAAGTCATACATCACTGACATTGTGGCCCAGTACCCAGGGAGTACCCATGACTCCTTCATATTCCGGCACAGCGGCCTCCACTCACGACTGGTCAGGGGAGAGTTCGGTGAAGGACACCTACTTGGTAAGTGCACTTTGTCAACAATGTCACATTGCTATGAAGTGTCTGCGCAGCACAGCCAATCACCATCTGCTCCTCTCATTCAGGTGACAGTGGCTACGCCCTCCGTGAATACCTCCTGACCCCTTACTTCAACCCTGCCACACCCCAGCAACGGCGTTACAATGCTGCACACATACGGACAAGGAATTGCATAGAAAGGACATTTGGCCTGCTCAAGAGCAGGTTCTGCATACTGCACAAGACAGATGGGGCCATGTATTACAGTCCAGCAGTGTGCTGCCGCATTGTGGCTGTCTGCGCAATACTACATAACATGGCAACCAAGCGCTGGATACCTGTCGACATCTCTGGCAGTGAATCTGAAGGGGACGACCGGCCACCTCCACATGTACGTCATGCCCGCGGAGAAGATCCTGCGGAAGGACACAGGCGCCGCAACCACATCACTACAAACTGTTTCTAGTGCACACATACCACTATCACAACACTGCACCCATGCATGACGAATGAAATAATGACATGAGTGTGTATGAAGTATGACCTTTCTTCTTTAATGTTACATCACAATAAATTGGCCTTCAAAAAAAATAATTGTCTGATGGGGAGTGTATTACTCCATACCTCCCCATGCTGGGGTAGGGGGTTTGCAGGACTCGACTGCATGGCCTCCCTCATGTTTTTACAGTCCTCAGCGATGTTGACGACGAGACGCCCCAAGTCGTCTCTCCGCATTCTCAGGGACGGTGTTGGCCCTACTCCCTGATGTTGGCCGGCTGCTGCGGCGAGGTGGAGGCAACGGTGGTAAGGAGGCACTGCTATTGGTCGACGCAGCCTCACTTGCATCGTCACCACCCTCTGCTTCGTCCCGGCCAGTGACCTGTCTGCCAAGCACAGCTGCATTGAGTAGGTCGAGTGACCTGGCCACATCCTGGCAACACTGCACCATTTGTGCCTGCATAGCAAGTGACCGACGTGCCAGCTGAGATGTGGCGTGGCCAACAACATGGTTAGACCTGGTGTAGGCCGATAGGCGGGCCAGTAGTTGGCGTTGGCATTGACGGGTCATGTCCTGCTGTGAGACAAGCAGCTGGTTGTTCTGTCTCACAGCTGCTGTCATCTGGGCAATATGTTGCCCATTTGCCTGCATCTGTGCAAGCATTGCTGCCATGTGGCCTGCCTGCGCGCGATGCACCGCCAGCATGCGGCGTTCAATGACCAGGCCTGGGTCTCGTGTTTCTAGTGCCCTGCCGGTGCCTGCTGGGCCCTGGCGCTGCTGGCGCCTCTGTGCGATGGTCTGTGACCTGCCAGCTGGTGTGTGCCTCGTCTGCCTCAGAGGCGCTGGTGGTGGAGGCTGTACCACTGCTGTGGCGGCACGGGGTGTTGGTGCAGTAGCTGGTGCTGGCTGCACTGCAGTGGATGCAGGGGTGGCCCTGTCGGCACGGGGTGTTGGTGCTGTAGCTGGTGCTGGCTGCACTGAAGTGGATGCAGGGGTGGCCCTGTCGGCACGGGGTGTTGGTGCTGTGAGTGGTGCTGGCTGCAATGCTGCTTGATGTGATGTGCCAGGTTGTTGGGAGGACTGTCCCTCACCCTCAGTGTCCTCCGGGCTCTCAGCGATGTGTAGCGCATCACTATCGGTGCTGGCTTGATCCCCTGCACCTGTAATGTGAAAGGGTGGATGATTAATGTTATGTTTCTTGCACAGGAAAATTTGACACATGCACGCAGCCTTGCTTTCCCTGACTGGGTTTTGTTTAGACTTAGCAATGAGTGCTCTGGGACTGTTGGGCTGACTGCGGGCTCATGATTACACTACAAGTACCACAATGTAATGGGGCTTTTTTGGTGTGCTTGGTCTGCATATTTGGGGATGTCATAGTGCTAGTTCAGGACGTATGGGCATTGTTAGGGGACTGGGTCGCAGTCGTATGGCACTTACCTTGACTTTGTTGTTGGCCGGGTCGAGAGGAGTCCAGCTGAATGACCCCCACGCAGGCTGCTGGCGCTATGGTCTCCTCAATCATGTTCTCCAAGGGGGTGTTAGGTGTGGCTAATGCATCCCCTCCTCCGGTGCCCAGTTGGTCCCCAAGCCGCAAAGCAACCCGCTCCTTGGAACGTCCTCGCAGGTCATACCAGCGCTTCTTGATGTCGTCGATGGAGCGCTGGGTGACACCGACGGAATTGACCTGGGCGCGGATGCGCTGCCAAATCCTGCGCTTTTTGGGCTCTGGCACCCTCCGAGAGTCTTTACCCAACAGCTTCCCATAGTCATTGCACACCCCCTCAATGACATACTCCAATTCAGCTTCGGAAAATTTCATTTTCCTTTTCCTCTCCTGCCCACTGCTCCCTGCTGCATCCTGGGACATCTTTCTGCACTTTCCTTCAGGCTGGGGTGCTGCAGGGTCTTGCTTTTGGAGCTCCAAACTTTACTGCTGCCACTCCCTGGCTCTGTTTTTGGTTTGTGGGTGTGGTGAGCCTACTTCCTGGTTGTGATGTCATCAGTGGGCTCGAAATGCTCCTTCCTGTTTTTGCGATCTCGCTGTTAGCGAGATCGCTAATTGCGATATCGCTATTTGCGATATCGCTATTTCGGCATGAGAAATTGCCGAAACTGCAATTATTTAGCGATTGCGGCTAGATCGCAATCGCCAATTGCGATCGAATGCGAATCGCAATTTTTCTGCGCTTTTTATCATGAATGCCATTTTGCCAGTCTCAAATAGCGATACGCTATTTTTCGCTATTTGCTAATCGCAAAATGGTAGCTTCATGAATCTGGCAGTCAGTGACTTGCGCTGTCTAGCATTACTACAGACTTAATAAGCCACGCAGGACTATGTAAGCTGACCTTGCATGACTTGGTAAACCTCATTCTAGGTTTTGCCTTGCCCTGTTTCCCCTTGCGTTGGTGATGCAACGCTTAATAAATCTGGACATAATTGTATCTCAATTACCAATAAAGAAGCAAGACATCAGAATCAGAGATGATTTCCAATCTTTGAGGAGATTGAACAAAGCAAAGAGTAGCATATTTTAAATGAAGCAAATGTTCATATGGAAACAGACATTCTAAATATTGAGATGACAAATGTTGTACTAATAGATCGTAATAAACAATGAACTAATAAGCTAACTCTATGCCAAGCCAAGGAAATCAAGTTTAAATCTAATACCTCCAAACCCACACAACATGACTCTTGTCCATAATACCATTGTGAAGATAAATACAACATTTTAAAATAGGCAACATATTCTACAAATAATGTTTTGCAACACTGAAACAAGTCACTTTTGAAAACCAAATAATGTTTATATCAGTTGAAAAAGGATATTGCCCACAATATCAAAACAAAATTTGGTCCAAGAAAAATATTTTTTGTGAATATGCTTTTTCATTAAATTGGTTAAACAAGAGAAGGATCAATTTATACTTAGAAATTTCAGCTTTGCTTGTAACTTTACAACAGTACCCAAAACTTACAATAGCTCAAACTTTCCAAACAGCCGAGAGAAGTTACATCTAATCAGGTGCATGACCTGATAAATGTATTTAACAATAACATTATAATACTCTAGGAATTCACTATTGCTGGCAATATTCCTACCCCCACTTTCAACTGCACACCCCCAGGACATTTTAAATTTCTGCACCTGGAATATAGAAGGTATAAATAAGAAGATCAAACTGAGAGAAGTATCATTGATTATTATTTGTTAATCAACAACAAATATTGTATCTTTAAGAATCCTGGAAGTAAAAAAACTAAATATTTCTAAATTCACTCTGTGTGAAAGCTTGGCAACAAATACCAGTAGGGGCAAGTGAGGCCTTGTAGCTGTAGTTAAGAGTTTTCTCTGTCTAGTCAAAACTAAAGTCACAAAAAGCTGAAATATATCGTGACAGTTTCTATCAAATTTAAGGAAATACTCAATCATAATGTGTCAAATACTTATATTTCACCCTTGATAATAAAGGTAACAAAAACAGTTAACAGACTTAGAATCTATCTCTGACTCCAACACAGAAGGTTATGTTTTGATAATAGCAGACTTTAATTCAAACTTACTGTGCAGGAAAAAGCAACAACTTTTGACAACGTAGATGAACAGTTCCGTCCGCTGACAAGCAAGAAATTCAAATCCACTTGAAGTGGAAATTCTATTTATACATCACTCTAGATCAGGGGTCTCCAAAATCTTCTGTAGTGAGAGCTAATTCTGATCAGTGAAAATCATTGTGAGCTGCTGAAGTCTGAACAAATTTTGCATTATCAGACACCACAACACCACATGTCCATGGAGCCAGATACTATGGCTTAAACAAAATGCTTTGACTAGGGGCACTATGATAGAATTGTAATGGAACTGAATGAAAAGTGGATTTATAAAGCACAAATAAATACCAGGGGTTGTCTAGGCGCTAGCTCACAGAACATCTAAAGACTGAGACTTGACCTTCAAGATCGGAGATTGAAAAGCCAGGTTTTAATGCTTTTCTGAAGACCAGCAGTTTAGATTTTTTTTTAAATCTAGGGGAAGTGAGTTGCATAGTCTGGTGGTGCCGACCAGAAACCTTCTGCCGCCCCAGGCGGTTTTCATAAACCTGGGATCACAAGCAAACGAAGATCGAAGCGACTGAGTTGGGACACATCATCGAAGGTTTTGTTTAAAAAAGCTTGGTCCTGCACCATGTATCTCTTTGAAGGCGATGCATAGAGCCTTAAACTCAATGTGTTTCTTTACTGGGAGCCAGTGTAGTTGTCTAAGCATGGAGGCAGTGGATTTATGCTTGGGAATATTCAAGAGTATGCTAGCAGCGGAGTTTTGCAGAATCTGTATTTTGGTGAAGCACTTTTTCCTCAGATTGACGAATGACCATAACAGTAATCGGCTCTAAACAAAACCAGAGATGGGATGCCAAGTTTTCAAAGATTATGGGGTAAAACATTAAAGAGTTTTTACTAAGAAGCTTTAGTGTTTAAAAGGATGCTGAGGTAACTCTATTCACATGGCCTTCGAATGTAAGCTTAGAGTCGAAGGTGACTAACAAGTTTTTAACTTTGTTTTTTGGAACTGGAAGAGAGCTTAGTTCCTGAGTCCAGTAAGAAGGTTTTATTAGAGTTAAGTTTTGAACAGTTCGCAGTCATCCACTGTCCAACATGGAGAACACAGTCATGAAACCGTAAGGCTGAGTCCAAGGGGTTGATTTTCACAGATACAAATATTTGGGTATCACCAGCATAGGAGACTGCTGAGAAGCCCAATGATTGTATCAATTGTTCCAGAGGGGCCACATAGATATTTAAAGGAGTAGGGCTCAGAGAAGATCCCTGGGGAACCCCACAAGGAAGCGTGAAGTTGGATGATTTGAACACAGATAGTGCAACAAATTGTTCTTGATCCTTACAAAAACAACTCAAGTAAAGCCAAAGTGCTCCCCTTTATACCTATCGCCTCCAGGCACTCCAGCAGTTTTTTTTATTATGGACGGTATCAAATGCGGTAGAGAGGTACAGCAGCACCAGTGCTGCATTGCCCCCAGCATTGAGTGTCTGCCTAACCTGTTCTGTTGTAGAGATCAGAGCCAGTTCTGTGCTATGGTGCTTCCTGATGCCATTCTGGGTGTCATCCAGATACCCATGCTCCTCAATGTAATATGAAATTACCTTATTCATGGCCTTTTCGACCATTTTTGTCGGCAGTGGAAGCCTAGAGATAGGGCGATAGTTGTTTGGATTGGAAAAGTCAAAATTAGTTGTTTTTTTTTAAATTGAAGGATTGATGCTAACTTCCACTTGATGGGAAAATTGCCCGAGATAAACATTTGGTTAAAAATTGGTAAGAGGTGTGTGGAAAAAAATTCTGCCAAGAGGTGGATGAGCTTGGGAGGACTCAGATCGAGAGGAGAGCCTGGTGGACAACAGTAATTTTGATACTTGATCAAGAGTCAGTGATAAAATGAAGGTAATGTAAGGGAGTTGGCTGCTTCTATAATCAAGACTGGTGCCTCTTTTGAAATATCACCATTGGCCTAAGGGCATAGGGATGAGATTGGGCCCTGAGATTGGGCCACAGCAACATTTCTGTAGACTTTCTTGACCTTGTCCTGAAAGAAAGTGGCTAACTAGTTACAGAAGTCTTAACTAGTAGTTGTGTTTACAGACTCTGGGGGTTTAGCCAACTTCTTTATTGTGGCAAACATTTACTTGGATGAGTTTTTTGATGCTACAAAGGCTGTAGTGTAGTAGCAAGTTTGTTATACTAGAAATGAACTCTTTATTAGATAGCAAAGATGATTTGTATACTTCTTTGTCACTAGTGTTATAGTGAAGTCTCCAACTCCTCTCTAGACGGTGGCACTTTTGTTTTAATTACTTGGGTTGTTCTGAGAACCAAGGTTCAGAGGGTTTAGATCTATGATTAGACAGTATTTTTTCAGGTGCTAAAAGATCTATTGAGAAGTGGAGCCATTGCTCAAAGGTGGACACCCATACGTGGGAATTGCTGCTGAACTGGGGTGTCTGGGTCCGGGATCTTTCCAAGGCTTCAGCCATGATTAGGTTCCAAAGGCGAAACTATTTAAGATTTATTATCATACCACTCTCTGAACAGGGCTGCTGAGGGTAAACATTAGTACTTTGTGATGGGGCCAGGTCAGCAGAAGAGGGGGTAGACACTGGAGGAAGTCATTATTAGAAAACACTCCATCTAGCAAATGAGCTGCTGAGTGGGTGTCACCAGTGACCTGTTGTGAGAGCTAGTCTTTCCATAACATCTATAAGATGGGCAGCATCCCTTCCTCGGGGGTCCTCTAGGTGTAAATTGAAGTCGATCAAGAGTGTAAAATCATGCAACTGTGAGATGACATCTAACGACTGACCCATGGAGTCTAGAAATTCTGCCCTGGGACCCGGGGCCAGTAGATTAGTGAGTCAATAAATACATATTGATTGTTGATTAAAATCTTGGAGAACATGGATTCTAAGCTTTCAGTACTGTTTTGGCTTAGGAAAACCCCTTTCCAACTGCTCCAATATATTACAGCAATACTGCCACCCATTTTACCTACCCGTTCTTGCCTAAATATGGCATACCCCGTCAGGACAGCTATAGTTAGATGTGGGCCTGATGGGTCCTCTGCCCACGTCTGTGTTAAAAATGCTATATCAATTGCTTGTACGTCCAAGAAGTTGGCGAATTCAGGCCCACACTTACTTAAAGAATGGGCAATAATTAGAGTACAGCAGACTGACTCTGTTGAGGTTCATGCTGAGCTAGCTGAAGGCTTTTTAGACTTTAAGTTCCAGAGACAAAGTTTAAAGTCAGGGCAATGAGTCAAGACAAGACAAACATCTAGGAAGAACAGGGGTCCTGAGCAATGCTCACTCACAGTTTTCCACTCGAGTAACTGGTTCCGACTGACTGACTAAAGTATTTTTAGAGCGCTCTTATGCCGAGGCAACTTGGCACTGTAGGACGGAAGGGAGTTCAGAGGAGGTTTAGGACATAGTGAAAAGTCAGGTTTTTAGCGCTTTTCTAAAGCTTACTATGTTCTTTTCAGAGTGCAGTGTGATAGGCATGCTGTTCCACAGCTTGGCTGCTTGATAGGAAAAGGATTTGCCTCCCCACCTGGCTCTTTTTATTCTGGGCAGTTGGACTAGCCCTAGACTGCAAGATCTAAGCGTGCATGATGGCAGGTAGCGAAGGAAGAGTTTTGTGAACTCCTCCGATGTGACTCCATGGAGAGATTTGTGGAGCATACATAGGGCCTTGAATTGAATTCTGCGCCTCACTGGGAGCCAGTGTAGTTCCCGTATGACTTTGGAGGTGGGGTGTCTTTTTGGGAGATTGAGTAGGACTCTGGCTGCTAGCTTTTGTGTAGACTGGAGCCTGGCAAGTTGTTTTTCCCCCGCTCCAATGTGTAAGGCATTACAGTAGTCCACCCTCGACATGACTAAAGATCCCACCACCGTTTTTCTAAGAGAGAATGGCATGTAGGGTAGGATCTTCTGAAGCACTTTTATTGTGTAGAAACAAGCTAAGGTGACCTGACTTATTTGAGCTGTGCTGGTGAGTTCCTTGTCGATCATAAAACCCAAACTTCTGACCTTTTCGACTGGTGCCGGACAGGTACCGGCCTCTGGGAGCCACCATAGGTGATTCCAGATGGATGGTTTTTGGCCGAACTCGATCACTTCGGTCTTGTCAGTATTGAGTTTTAAGAAGTGATCCTTCATCCAGCTTTAAACGTCTAGGAGACAACTCCTAAATCTCGCAGCTGTGGCTTCTACCGACTGGGAGAGTGACACTACAATTTGAGTGTCGTCGGCATACGACACGAGATGTAGACCGTGGGATTTTATTAGTGTTGCGAGAGGGGTGACGTATAGGTTGAACAAGTTGGGTGAAAGGGCAGACCCCGGGGGGACTCCACATGGGAGATGGAACTCTTCTGACTTGAAACCTCCCCAATGGATTTGTTGTACGCGTGAATCCAGGAAGGATTCAAGTAGAGCCAGGGCAGTGTCAGCAATGCCAAGTGCCCTCAATCTATTCCGCAGGACCACATGGTTGACGGTGTCCAATGCCGCTGTTAGATCCAGGAGGATCAAGGCGGCTCTTCCCCCCGTCCATGGTCCGGCGGATGTCTTCAGTCGCTATGATTAGGGTGGTTTCTGTGGAGTGGCAGACCCTGAATCCATGTTCTGTGGGGTCTAGAAGATGATTAAGGTCTATGTGTTTTGTAAGCTCCTGATTTATGGCCTTCTCCAGAATCTTGGCCGGAGGCAGGATATCGGCCGGTAGTGCTTTGTCTCATTAGGGTCTAGAGATTCTATGTTGAGGATAGACCTGATACAGGCTTTCTTCCAGCTATATGGAAAGATGCCAGAGCTAATGACTCTGTGAAGCAGCGGGGTTAGGACCGGGCTGATTGTTTCAGGGATTTGATGGAGTATGTGAGGGGGACAGGGGTCTTGGGAAGACCCTGATTTGGTCTGGGTAAGCAGAGTTGCCACCTGAGTGACGCTTAACTGGGAAAATTGCGAGAAATTAACAGTGCTGGTAGCCAGACCAATGATGTGTGTGTTGGGCGGAGTGGGGGGCGAGGTCTGGAGGTCGTCATAAACTGTCTGGACTTTATGTAGAAAAAATTGTGTGATGTTTTCCACAAAGTTCTGATCTGGGAAGAATATTGTGTCCCTGGGGCTTTTGGCTAGGAGGGCTACCGTTTTAAACAGTTCCTTCGTGGAGTTTGAGGACTCTTGTATTTTTTGTGAATAAAAAGCCGACTTGGCTTGTTCTATCTTTGCCTTATATTCGTGTAAAGCTGCGGTGTACTCTTTTCTGGAGTGGGTGCCATAGTCAGCTCGCCACAGCCTTTCATAGCGCCGGCATTTTAGTTTGATTTGTTTCACATCTGGGGTGTACCACTGTGATGGGGCTGAGCGTGTTCTAGGCTTCTTCAATTCTTCAGGGGCTAGCTCGTCAGCAGCTTGGCTGAGCCATGTGCTGAAGAGGCTAGCTCCTGTGTTACTGTCGCAGTTTTCAAGAGAAGGGGGATCCCTGGATAGAACGCACATAAGTTTGGTGGTTTCTAGTTTCTTCCATGGACGTATTTTTACTGGGAGGGCAAGATCTCTCCGCCTAGAGTTTGAGAGATGTGTGCGGAGGTTGAAGTGAATGGCCGCATGGTCAGACCATATGAGAGGTGTAATTGGGGTAATTTTTATTTGTTTGTTGTTTGTAAAAACAGCATCAAGTGTGTGGCCAGCTGTATGGGTAGGTGCGGAGACTAGCTGGTCCATTCCAAAGCTACAGAAGTTCTCTATTAGAGTGGAAGTATCAGTGGAGTTGTTCTCCTCTAAGTGGAAATTGAAGTCACCAAGGATTGTAAATGAAGTTTGGTCTAGAGTGGATTCCAAGAATGTGAGGAGGGCGTTAGTGAAAGGACCTCTAGGCCCCGGGGTTCTGTACAGCAGAAGACCGGAAAATAGTGCTTGGTTGTTGTATTTCACTGTGAAGGAAATTGTTTCTGCCTCTAATCCAGCTTGCGGTAAGATATTTATTTTGAGGTATGATCAGTGAATAATGGCTACTCCACCTCCCGTTGCGCCCAGTCTGTCAGCATGTGCCACGGAGTAGCCTGTAGGTACCGCTGTGTTCCAGTCTGGCTCGGAGGCTTCAGAGGCCCATGTTTCTGTTGGGAAAACAAGATCGGCCGAATGGTCGGTAATTAGCGCTTCTATTTCATGCTTATGTTTAGGCATTGACCTGACATTTATGAGGATGTTCTTAAGAATCTTGATGTTACTATTGTGTGGGTTGGCCTTGTCAGGATTAAGTGTGTTAGGCTTACTCGCGGCTTTCCTCGGAGGCTGCTGGCTAAGGTGAGGGTACTTTGGCGCTGCCTCTAGCGTGAGCCCGCACGAGGGGCACTTGCGGATTAAGCGCCTGCCATTACCATGTAGGATTGTCGCATGTAAGCAGTTTTTAGGTTTTAGACTTGTGAGCTCATTTGTTGAGTAGATAATTTTGGGGAAATGGGCAGGGTTTCAGGTGCTGGGCGCGGGTCCGGCACGGACGGGCGCAGACGGGCTTGCCTTTGGCACGCTGCCGGAGCGCCCGCTGCACGTCCTGGGAAGCATAGGGCTAAGTAGGCTCTGAGCCCGGAAGTCTTGACAGCTAGAGCGCGTCCCACCAGTCCTAATATGGCGGCTGTGGTTTGACAGGCTATGGATTACCCGGTTTCCCTCCACATCAAACAGGACTTCCCGTGGCGGAACAGGGATAGGGTATGGGTAAGTGCAGTACAATTTGTAGTCAATTGTGCAGATAAATCAATTTCTTTTAAAAACAGGCTACGCAACAACTATTCTAGATCAATTGTACAGATGTGCGCAGAGGTTAAAAAATGAGCAGTGAGAAACACGTTGTAATCACGTTTTAAAAATGATTTTTTCTAGCAGCAACTGGTCAATGACTAAGACCTGGTAAGTAGTATGGCGCTAACCGCTCTGAATTTGCTTCCGTATGGTACTGAGCCTCCGGCCGAGTCCTGCCTAAGTAGGCTCTGAGCCTGGAAGTCTTGACAGCTAGAGCGCGTCCCACCAGTTCTCACCAGTCCTAATATGGCGGCTGTGGTATGACAGGGTATGGATTACCCGGTTTCCCTCCGCATCAAACGGGACTTCCCGCGGCGGAACAGGGATAGGGTAATGGGTAAGTGCAGTACAATTTGTAGTCAATTGTGCAGATAAATCGCTTTCTTTTAAAAACAGGCTACACAACAACAATTCTAGATCAATTGTACAGAAGTGCACAGCGGTTAAAAAACGAGCAGTGAGTAACACGTTGTAATCACGTTTTAAAAATGATTTTGTCTAGCAGGAACAGGTCAATGACTATGACCTGGTAAGTAGTATGTCGCTAACCGCTCTGAATTTGCTTCTGTATGGTCCTAGAGTAAGTCCTCCTCCTACTGGTCTGGAGATGAAAACCAGCAGCCTGGCTGGCACTGAGCATGGTCCGAGCACGGACAAGCGCAGATGGGATTGTCTTTTTCCATGAATAAAGTAGTGGGGCGTGTCCAGCCTCGGTGCCGGAGAGGGAAAGATTAAATTAAGTGGAGAAAGTAAAAGGGGCTTTTCAACTTTGGGCCCAGCAACCACTGCAGCACCCACAGGCTCCCCTGTGGGATGGTGCTACTAGTAACTGAAAATTAATAACAAAGGAAAATGAGAAAGAATGCATACAATTAGTTAAAACAGGTTGGTGGTACCATAGAACAATGGCCCCCACCCTATCAGGAGGTAGACACCTCCCAGAAACTACAAGAAAACAAAAGTCATGTCCACGCTCTAGCATGCTCAGGAGCAGCTGCTCTGCCATGTGTGTCATTTATTGTGTGTGGTCTTTGGGGATGTATGAACATGTGTGGATATGAATGAGGTATAGTTGTATGGGTGACTGGATGCCTGTGTCATCTGTAGTCGCAGCACAGAGCAAGGCTTTTGCCATGTGTGGCACTGTTACCTGTATAACAAAAAGTTTAAATGGGAGAAATACAGAAAAATGGTCTGCAAACGTTTTGATTACATGGAACATTATTTTGCACTTTAAAATTCTCTCATTTAGAAATGTGTTTGGGCTTCCCAGATATACTAATGGCACATTGTCTACTGGCCACTGGGAGCAAGAGGCCTGCTCTCTGTAAATGCTATACTTCAAAATGAAACAAACATAATTTTATTCACAGCTCCAATACTGAGTTGAAACGCCATTCGTAATTGACTTTGGCCACGAGGAGTTTCTGATCGTATTTGCCTGACACCATCGCTAATGCTCGCCGGACCCACTGCGCGGGTCCCACTTCGCAGTTTGGAGGAGTGTTCTTCGCCTATCGGACCTGGGGCAGAGACTTTGGGGTTTGAATCATTAAAGGCAGGAACAGCAGCAGGGCTGCGAGCGGTGCCTCAGGGATTCGAACTCCCAGGAGTCCCTGCAGGATCAAAACTACCAGCACCTGGCCCGCTCTCCCTGCTGCCACGCCCCCGGACCAAGGTTTATCTAAAAGCCCTGTGCTCCCGATCATCGTGGGATGCCATTCGTAATTGACTTTGGCCTCGAGGAGTTTCTGATCGTATTTGCCTGACACCATCGCTACTGCTCGCCGGACCCGCTGCGCGGGTCCAGCTTCGCTGTTTGGAGGGGTGTTCTTTGCCTATCGGACCTGGGGCAGAGACTTTCAGGTTTGAACTCCCAGGAGTCCCTGCAGGATCAAAATCACCAGCACATCGCCCGCTCTCCCTGCTGCCACGCCCCCTGACCATCTCCCTCTCTTTATAACAGGCGTTGCAGCCCGCTGCGCGGGAGGGCACGGGAGCAGCCCGGGACAAGGGCGGGACCGTCTGTGGCCGTCCGTGGTCGGGCGAGGTTGGGTTGGGCGCACCCCCCCCTTGATCTGTTGTATTATACCACCTTGCCGTTGGTATAATTAATCATGTCACTACGCTCTGGTAAGGTACGAAATGTCCAGTTGCAGACATCCAAGGGGGTGGTATCCAGGCCCCTGGATGCCTTAATCACTAGGGCAACAGGCATATTGGAAAAAGAGATAGCTATGATTGAAAAAAGGCTCTCAATTGATCTAGTTAGTGGGAAATGTTCTTCGTTGGGCTTGATTGCATCAATACCCAGTCCAAAGGCAACAGAACCGAGCGCTAGTCATCACTTGGTCTTAGCACCGGTGAATGTGCATTGTGGGGAGGGGGGGAGGGCATGTCCCTAATCTCCTCCGATATTGATACAAACCCTGGCAACTCACATTGTAGTGGGGCCGAGGATAGTGTGCTTCTGGCTAGTCAATCTTTGTCGTCCTTCTGGCATCAAGAGACGCCAGAAGGGAGGTGTCTCTAAGATCGTAAAAACAAATGGCTTACCCCAGACAACTATTACTCCCGAAGTAACCACTAATCCTCTCCCTGTATCGGTTATAAATGACTCCCTGTGTCCTCCCAATATCCCTTTTGGGTCCTCCGATCCCTGTCCCACGTGTCATAATAGTGATGATGGTTTGTTGGGTAAAATAGAAGTTCTATTTAAATCCCTTTTACTGCCCGTTCTGGAAAGAGCTAGAGCGATGACCTTAAAACTGGATGCTCTCGAGAATCTTGTTAATACCAACACTGGGCTTTTAAAAAAACTAGTCAATCCACAAAGTGTCCCGGTGAATCATATCCTCTCCAGTAATCGCAAATCACAGCGATCAGTGGCTACAGGTGAATTATCTTCCATAACATCTGCTAAGCCAGATAACTTCGGTGGCCAATGCCATCGCTAAGGGGGCATGGATTCCAGTGTCCTGGAAGGGGGCGGAAATTCTCCCCATTTTTAAAAAGGGGACCGTTCGGTCCCGGGCAGTTATCGCCCCATAAGTCTGATAGATTCCCTACAAAAAATCACTGCCAGGATGGTCCTTGGCAGAGTTCAGGGTTGGATGGAGATGGAATGTATCCTTTCCCCACTACAGGCCGACTTTAGATCAGGCACCAGCACCATCGACCAGGTCTTTAGATTTGCCATGATTTACTGGAAGGTGGTCCTGTAGGCGGAGGATCCATCTATGCCGCCTTTGTAGATCTAAAGTGGGAATTCAACCTTGTGCCAAGGGCCAAACTGTGGGCTGTCCTGAAAAACTTGGGATTGCTGTCGGAAGTGCTCGACCTGGTAGTAAGTCTACACGAGGGCAATTTTGCAAGGGTGAGGTGGGGAGGCCAAGGGCAGGTGACGGACTGCTTCCCCGCAACTCAAGGCGTCCATCAGGGTTGTGTCTTGGCACCCACGCTCTTTTTGTTGTTTATCGACCAGGTGGTGAAGTTTTTTGCTGACACTCCCTCTGATGCTCCCTCACTGGGTGGGACCAAAGTCCCCATGCTCATCTTCGCCGATGACACTCTGCTCCTTTCAAAAACCCGCAGTGGCCTGCAAACCGCATTAAACAGATTTGACGAGTTTTGCAAGGTCAACGACTTGAAAATCAATGTGAGCAAAACCAAATTTATGGTCTTAACTAAAAACTGTCCCATTAAAAGTTCGGTGACCATGAACGGCGAAAGTCTTGAACAAGTAGAGGTCATGACCTATTTAGGAGTAACCTTGGATCAGCGCCTTAGTTGGAAACCACAGGTTGACACACTTCATTTAAAATTTGCACGTCTTACTGGTTGTCTCCTGCAGGAGAGAAAAAGGTCTTTAACAAAAAGGGTTAAACCCGCTCTTAGGATCTATGATACTAAGGTCAGCTCTGCTATTTTATACAGGGCTGATCTATGGAGGTACATGGACCTATCATCCCTGGTAAAAGTCCAAAACAAATGTATGCGTAAATTGGTAGGACTTCCCCAATCCGCTCCGACTAAACCACTTTGTCTGGACCTGGGTTGTAAATCTATTAATGAGATGGCTCGATATCGGCTTGTAGCGTTGTGGAGATGCATTTGGATATCCCCAGAGTTAAGCCTCTTCGCCAGGGAACTAGAGGAAGTAAGGTCAGCTTGGGGGTCCAGTAGTATACCTTGGCTGCGAGAAGTTAAATCAATCCTGGAAGACATGGGCTGTCATCAGCTGTGGGCCTCCCCTGGGTCCACTGTTTTTCCCTCAAAGCAAGACTTCAAAGCACTATATTGGGCCTTTGTTCAACAAGAATCTGTAATTAGTTCAGATGCTACTAGCTTAACAGGTACATTCCTGTCCCACAAATTGAATCCCTCTTATGAGATCTATTGGGACGTCATTACCAAGTCACTTGATAAAAAACTGTATCACCAGT
Source organism: Lissotriton vulgaris (assembly GCF_964263255.1). Taxonomy (NCBI): domain Eukaryota; kingdom Metazoa; phylum Chordata; class Amphibia; order Caudata; family Salamandridae; genus Lissotriton; species Lissotriton vulgaris. The sequence continues at coordinate 262,304,904 of NC_141696.1, forward strand.
TTCGAGTTGGGTCTTTGCCTTTAAGGTCTTTTACCAAGAAGTGGTCTTCTTCTACCACTGACTCCTGCCCATGGTGTACTCTCCATAAGGAGAGTGCTGGTCATTTTCTATTTGCATGCCCTGCTTATCACGCACCAAGAAGCAAATGGATTAGGCCTATCTGCCGCCAGGTTAAAGTTCGAGGTAGTGCTGAGGCTTTGTGGGCGCTACGTACCACCACCTCAGAAGTGGTAGTAGTAGGTGTTGCCAAATATCTGGGGTGGGCATGGGTCATAAGAGCAAGACATTTGCAGGCATCTTGATCCTAATTTTTCTTTTTTTTAAATGGTTTTAAAATATGAGGTCTTTATCATACTGTTTAATTCTTTTTAACGATGAAATGCTCTATGCAATTACGATGATCTTCATTTATTATTTTTATTGTATGTTTCTTACTCTTTTGCCATACGATGTCTTTTATGATGTAAAAATCGCAATGAAGACTTTAAACCTGAACCTGAGTTGAAAACTAATTTTATTTAGAAATTAAATACCTAAGTGCATTAGTTGTTCATCTCCTTGCCCCAATATGGTTCATAACTCTGAGTGTGGACTGCTCAGTATTAGGTCGTCCTATCCCAAGCCTGATGATAGTAATGTAAAATATACTCAGCCTTCCATTAACTGTAAAAGGAAAATATGAGATTGTGCTTATTTAAAAATTAACTCAAGAATATGACTGACAAGAGATACCTGTTGTAGATCTAGAGATCAGTTTAAAGGAATATTATAGAATGATCAACCACCTCACTATCGCAAATAAAACAGTAATTGACTATACCTTCCTTCGTGTGATTTTTATAAATTTTCTACATTTTAAGAATTAGGTCAGAGAGTGATGATGGTCTATAACATTCTTTGCCTTAGGTTCGGCATCTTACTTACATAACTCTACCTATCAGGTTGACTCAGGCATCCTGACAGTAGCTATAATCGATTTTGGGAACTGTGACATTGACACCCATTTAAATATGATTTAGGAACAATTACCCAAACAAAATGTACTAAGATTGATCGCACCTACCCAAACTATTCCCAAGAAATAGATTGTCATCTTGGAAACCCAATGAATAAATATCTTTACATGAATTTCCTCCTCTGCAGTTTTGACAATGAAAGGGGTACTAAAGACAAATTCAGCTGTTTCCCTGATACTTGATGCGAAAATACTGTCTAGGAAAAACAGGTTAATTGCACAGAAATACATTTGACTGGTAAATAAAAAAGGGCCATTTAATATAACATTAAAAGAAAGTGATTAATATAAGATTACCTGGATTGAATTGCAGTTAGCCGTTGATTTCAACAACATTTGCAAATTCAGGTATATTGTATGACATGACCTGTAGCAACATAAATACAATACAAATCACTATATTTCATACACAAGTTTGGAAAGTCTTTATCACCAACGTATATGGAGGATCTCCAAACACTTTTAAGATATCATCTTATGAAATGGATCAGCAAAATAAATTAGGTGCTTATTCATGAGAACGCGGCATCACCTTTGCACCACGTAAAGTGATGCTTGCAGGGCTCTCAATACGCTTTATGAAACCACACAAAGCCACTCTGCTGGCTTCGATCATTCTCATAACTCTTGAGTAAGGCAACGTAGAGCAGACCGCTGCATTGCCTTACTCTGTGCTCGGGAGGCATTCCATGGGCATTGCAGTAGGTTTTCCCACGCAACACCCATTGATTTTGATGTTGCCTCAGATTTACAAAATCATGTAAACCTGGGGAAGCACCAAACCAATTTGTCTTCTGAGGTGAGCCGTAACGAGGAGCAATAGGTTAATTTGTCCTCATTATTTTCTCCTTCTATGATAGAAAGATGAAAACGCCTCTTAGGAATGTTTTGTGCAGTAAGGTGTCCCTGCATGCAACTGAGGCACCCTCGCACCATGGTGCAAGGGAGCCAACGTTGCCACTAGGCTGCAGAAACTGTATCTGCACAGGGAGAAAGGATAGGAATGCATACAGTGCATTTGTGCTCTTTCACTTTGGCGTAGGGCAGCAAAGCAGCAAAGCAAAGTGCCTTGCTGTGTAGCCAATGCCAAAATCCTATAAATGAGGTCCTTAATTTCTCAAATAAAACTACTAATAAAAGGTTGTTAAGAATCTCATACACCAGATCAAAATGCCCTCTTCACTCTCAATTCTATCACCATTACGGTCAGATTGTACTTTCTTGGAATACAATTCAAATAAAAAAGGGACTAAAATGTATACAAAACACTACCAACCTATTGCACTAAGAGATATGTATGACAAGAGATGTGCAAAACACCACCTCTCCCCCTTCTTGCCTACGTGATAATTTGGCAATACCAGTTAAAAATTCAGGATTGGGGATGTGGTTGGACTTGGCCGACTCATAGGGCATTCTTCCCTGGGAAGTGCTGCAGGCTAAGATAGGTCCTCTTTTTTCTAGGTTTAAATATCTCCAATTAAGATCATTGTATGAGGCAGAAGGTAGTGAAGGGTCAGGGAATTGGGAATTGGAGCAGTTATTGCAAGATCCTCGGACTAGGAAGAAGGAAATATCTCTTTGGTATGTAAGAATCCAAGAAGCTGAAGAAGGTTAGCTCCCTTCCCCTATACTAGTCTGGAACCAAACACCTATTGCATCCCATATTGAGGAATCCTTTGAATCCACACTTAAGACATTGTATAAATTCATAAAACCTGCCTCCTTGAAAACTTTTTTTTTGTGATTAACAGGCTATACTACACTCCAGCCAAGATTGCAACATTTGCCCCCCATCCACCGCCAAGATGCCCCAGATGCAGTCATACCAATGCCAAAGATCTACATATCTTCTTTCAATGCTTGGAGTTAACTGTTTTTAGAAAAACGTGGGAGATACATTAAAATCTATTTTTGAAATTAATATCGAAGTAGATCTAAAACTAGTGTTTTTTGGCAAGAACGATTCCACCATTATATTCTCCCAGGCCCAATTAGGCCTGTTACTATACTTAGTACTCCTGGCTAGGAGAGAGATCTGTATTAAATGGAAGGACACAACCCCTCGGGGCAGTGGAGATTGGCTTAAAGCCACCCTTAAAATGGCACGTTTAGAACGAAATACAGGGGAAGACAGCCCACCCAGTGTCTGGTCACCCTTCATAAGCTGGGCTCGTTTACAACACCTGATGATTGAGTAACATACAATAGCAGCCCCATGTTAACAGTCCTATGATTACACCAGTCCTCAATCATGTGAGGAAGGCTTGGGAGCCTAGACGGACACAGTGAGCCGTGGGGCATCTCCTAGAATCGGTTTAATCGGCTTGTCAAACCTGTGAATGTCGTTGGTGAGATGGGGACAAAAAAAACAACAAAATAAAAAACACCTCTCTTTTTATTTGGTGTAAAGGAATTATTTGGATTTTACCAGGCAGGTTTTAAATAGAACTGCTCAACTGTGGACAATTCAGTTACATTAGTTGCCTAGGTGAGACATTAAATGAAAACTAAAATTCACATGTTCTTTTTATGTTTCATTGACTTCTCACCTTATTTTGATAAGGTTGTCAGAAATACTCTTTGGTCAAAAATGAGGTTTTGGGGACTAACTTTTTCACTACTACATGTTTCAATTAAGCTCCATACAAACTCTTGGTTGCAAGTTCACTAGTAATGTGTTGAAGCTTGTCAATGAGACAAGAAAGCTAATGACACTTAAACAATTTTTAAACAATATTTTGTAACTTCTATGTGTGCTGCTCAATGCAGAACACATAGAAGTTCCAAAACGTCAGTTTTTTGAAGTTATTGTTTATGTACAGGAAGTGTCACCTTCCTGCACATAAACAATCATTGTTGTTTTGCTGTTTCCATGTGTGCAGCACACATGGAAACTTCAAAAATGAGAAGCAATCAAACATTTCTCCTCCCTGGTCTTAAATTGGGCCCTGTCCCATATGTACGCCAGCCTTGTTAATATGGGAAGCATCAACATCAATGGGTTTTGCAGTGGAATGTACACAGCAACGCCCATTGCCTCCTATTTTATGTTAAGTATAGCGAGAAAGGGTGCTTTATTTACAAGGCAGTTTTAAGCCACGTTATGTGGCTTAATGCTGCCTTGTAATTAAGGCGAAGCCCGCATCGCCACAGGAACATCACGAAAACTGATGTTGTGGTGGCGATTGGGGGTTATAAATATGCCCCTTGGTTTCAAATTATATTAACAAGCGAAAAGGTACTTGCTCCAAAAGGGATGCATTTCGACCCCTCTTCTACTTTCACTTCATATTGACAACTGTTGGAACTGGCCCTTCTTGCAGGGTGATCCCTAAACTTTTTGCTTCTTCCTCCCTCATTTGTGTGGCTGTTGGCAATAGGACTCTGCGCACTTTACCACTGCTGAGCAGTGCTAAAGTGCATATGCTCTCTGTGTAAATTGTTATTGTGATTGGATATACACGATTGGGATATTTGTATTACCAAGAAGTCCCTATTAAAGTGCACTGGGTGTGCCAGGGCTGGTGATGACAAATGCTACTAGTGGGCCTGCAGCACTGATTGTGCCACCCACAGGAGTAGCCCGAAAATGGTGTCTCAGGCCTGCCACTGCGGTGCCGGTGTGCAGTCTGTGAACTGCCATGTCCTCCTGGTCAGCGTCCCCACTGACCAGGCCTAACCCATCGCTTTTTGTGTACATTGGTCACCCCTATGGAAGGCCCAAGGTACCCCCTTGGGCAGGGTGCAGTGTATGTGAAAGGTAGAGCATGTACTTGTGCAGGTGACATGCTCTGGTAGTGAATTACAGCCATTTTCGTTTTTCACTGCTGCAAAGCTATCTTGCTCCATAGGCTAACATGGGGGATGCTGGCTACAGTGGTTACCAGCATTTCTTCCCATAGGAACAAGATAGGACATAAGAGCCTAGTAGCCCTGAACCCAGAATTTAATAACACACCTTTTAGGAAAGGTTGTTTTTAAAACCTGTGTTTGAGAACAGCACTTTTAGAAAGTTGCTGTTCTCTTGTCTGACCCTTCTGTGTGCCTTGGCCTGTTTGTGTATTGACTGTCTGGTCTGAGAGTTACAGGGGCTGGAGATTCCCCAGGAGGCTGGCTGAGTCAGCCCTAGGTTGAATGATTGCATTTGCAACTTGAGTGGTGGGAGGCACCTGGGCCTGAATAGGGCTGTGCTTGCACAAAGATAACAAAGACTTTCAGGGGTATAACTGCAGGACCCCTGACAACAGAAAAGTAGATCTTCCTGAAATCAAGAAGCAACCTCTGCCAAGGAGAAAGCTGAAACTGAAGAAGGAGGATTGTCCAGCTGTTGCTCTGCTGGATTGCCCTGCTGTTGCTTTGCTGCCAAGGAGAGGGGAAGGATGTTGCTTTGTGCTGTGTCCCCTTGCTTGAAGGAATCTCCAAGGGCCAGAAGAAGAGCTGGCTCCCTGTTCTGAAGTCCCAGGAACAAAATGACTTCACCCCCAGCTTCCCCTGAGCTCTACTGAGAGAGTTCTGTCCTTCCTGAAGTGTGTGGCCCATGTGTGGTGCCTCAGGAAGTTGTACCAGAGCTGGGAAGCTGGAAATCAATATTTAAAGAACTTTGCTACAGAAACGTTATTGCATCGCTCGCTGCGGAGCGCATCCCCGACAGTGCAAGGAAATTCCCGCCTCTACGAAGGTTGAGATCGTCGCAGCGCCTGTTGCCGCTGTCAGAGCCGTCACATCCTTCATTTGCGGGACGCACCCGATCGGTGCGGGAAGTCTAACATCGCTGCGAGTGTCGTCGCAGAGCCTGTCGTCGCTGGGTGAGATCGCCGCACCGCCTGCTTGCGGACTGCATCACGTCGCTGCGAGAGTCATCGCCGAAATCATTGTATCGAGGAGCTGTGAGAGAGAGGATCACCGCTGGATCGCGCATCGTCGCCCCAGAGATCATCGCAGCCCCTACGAGATCGACGAATCGTGCCTTTGCGAGAACAAACTTCCTACGGACCCTATGCACCGGAATCCAGACAAGAGGCCTTCCTCCCCATACAGACCGAATTCGTTGCAACACGCCCGCTGCTGCAGCTGGGCTATCGCATCGCCTCCTCAGGGTCTCAGGAGCAATGCACTGCTTGTTTTCCACCGCATCAGCTTCTGCTTCTGGAACTTTGTTGCAACTAAAGGTACTGTGTCTGAAACGTGACGCAACTGTAAACTTTTCACGCAACTGTGCATTATTTTATCGCAACCTAAAGAACTTTTATTGCAACCTTAAGAACTCTTTTGAAACCAAATTCTTGAACTGTGTATGTTGGATGTTTGTGGTTTTGGTCTTGTGTAGTTTGATTAAATACCTTTTTTTTCTAATCTGTTGTGAAGTCAGTTTGTGGTGTTTTCACTGTGTTACTGTGAGTGTTGGTACAAATACTTTACACATTGTCTTCTGATTAGCCTTGACTGCTCGTGCCAAGCTACCTAGAGGGTGAGCAGGGATTATCTCAGAGGGTTTCCTCCTTACCCTGACAGGAAGCAAGGGTCTCTATTTGGGGTGACCAGATTCCAAAACAAAAAACTGGGACATGCCACAGACATAGAAGTAGGACTACAGCTTGCAGCAACCATCGACCTAAAAGTTGGACCATTTGACAGTGGCTATAGATATAGACAAAGGACTACAATGATAGCCTCCTCCACAAACAAATATGAAGAATTACAGACAGCAAATCAGACGTCTTTTATTTTTTTTAAGTATGCATTCTTATGAAATAAAACAGCATACATATGCAGTAGTCTTCAAAATTGGGTACTCTGTTTGTAGAATACTCATCACCACATCCTATCTATTGTTATTTTGCACACCATTCCACCTCTGTTTAGACACATATAAAATCAGTGTGTCACTGGGACCAAGCTATACCTGCTTTTTGAGCAAATTCAGTCATGCTTGTGTTCTGGTTTAGGGAGTACACAGCCTGGCAGGCTGGCTGGACTGTTCACATTGGTGCAGGGTCAAGATTCCCATCCATCACTTTTTGTTTATTTGAAGAAAACAACCTTTTTTGTATTAAAGAGAGATTCTTGCATATGAAGGAAGGCTCGAGAAGTTCCGGCTGTCACAAATGCAATAGATACCCCAAGTCTTCCGGGTCTTGAAAGGGACTGCCTGATCTTTATATAGGCACCAGTGCCCACATGCATCAAGCATTTTTGGAGTCGCAAACGGTGCGATTCCTTAAAATCGGCCGTTTGCGATTCCAAAAATGCTTTTTCAGATGCATCATTATTTTGTGATGGAAATCGCTAATTTTGCGACTTTCCAGAATGCGATTGCATTTAAGGAATCGGAAATTTGCGATTCCTTAAATGCAATGCATCATTCTTAAATCAAATTGCGAATACAAAGTTTGCAAGTGCAAATTACCACGAGGTTGAACCTCGTGGTTGAACTGGTGTTAGCGACAGCTAGGTAATAGGGCGATAAAATTATCGCCGCTTTAGCGGGAAAAAGTCCAGCTAAGGCGGCGATAATGGCCCTTGGTAATATGCCCCCTTGAGAGTAAATTCTCTCTTTAAAGTATTTGCCTTTCTTCTACAACAATCACCTATGTGATATAAGACTGCAACATTTTCAGCATTGGAAAGTGAGTGTGCGCACATCAATTTTACACCAGTGCGCATAATCAAGACAGACAATACAGAAAACCGGGATGTTTCTTTAAATAATCCAAGGACTACCCAAAAACTGGTACATTTCTACAATGTGGCGAAAAGTGTTGGGACACAAGCACACTTCTCCAAAAACCGGGACCATCTGGGGAAATCCAGGATGTCTGTTCACCCTAACCACACTACACAAGCAACAAAGGGGCCCATGTCTCATGCGTGTGCTCCCCCTTCAACGTCCTGCCATCAGTAGGATGCCTCGCTGCCTCGGCCAGCGCTGGATCCCCAACATGCATGGTTGACCGAGGGTGTTACCAACTACGACTGGCCAGGGCTCTGGCTCCTGGTGTCAATGCACCTGCTACACCTAAGGTAACTACATCTTTGAATTAACGAAAGAATAATATCAGCTTTGTATCTTTCCGACATGGATTCTATAGGCAAGTATAAAATGCAAGCTATACCAAAATCACATAAAACGCAAAGGTAAGTCTTTTTAAATTACAACCTGAACTCACAGGTTAAAAAAGCATTTCTCAGATTTATATTACTGTATATTACATAACTAGAAATTGAAGCATCTTGAGCACGTTCCACAAATGTCCATTGGAGATGTCGCTGTGCCTTGGCTTTATGTAAAAAATCGAGCCCATTTTATGTTTGTTCTCACTGTTGTCGAATATAAGGAGCCAGTATTTTAAACAATTCAGTTGAGAGAGCTGAGTGCGGACTGTTAAAGGCGCTATGCTCCTGTATTTCAGGGGTCTGTCAAACAAAGTAATTGGTTGTGCAATAACATTACTGATTACAACAGACAAACAGAACACGATCTACAGAACAAGACTCAAAGAGACCAGCTGAACATGGATGACCTAAAAATGACCTTGAAGACTATAATCCTTTACTGAATTGACAATTTTGTAAATGTTTCTATGAAGCTCTTAATATCAATGTTGATATATTTGTGATTTTATAGGATTGATTTCACTAATATTGTAATGGGTCTTAATTGACTTACACAATACATTTTTTACAAGTATACAAATGACAAAGCTACGTAGCACCACAAACAAGCACACGCACATGACACAGAAAAACACAGACATGTTTGTGCCCCCACACACAAATACCCAACTAATTTCAAAATTATAACAGAAATCTAGTGAAACATAATATATAGCCATGTTTTAATCCCTTAGTTCAGTGGACCAAACGTTCACATCTCATGCAATACATCTCCAGAGCGGAGGACGTGATTATCTCGCCCTCCATGCAGGGAGCAGAAATCTCTCCAGGGCTTGCCTCAGTAGGGATTTTTAAAAAAGATAAAATAATTCAGGGATGTGGGGGAAAACGTCCTTTGCGTGCTGAGATGAAAAGAAATCACTCTTTGTGACAAGCAGGGCACACGGCGTGATGACGTCAAGTGAAAGTAAATGTAGGTAAAACACCATTATGCATATCTCTGTTCTGGATTACGAAAAAAAAGCTTTAACGGTACTGTTAAAAGTGAACGATGTCACTTTCCAACAGTGCCTCTCCCTATTAGAACTATCCTTCGGTATCACTGCAGGAGGGAGATTGCAAAAAGGAAAACCACTAGGTCAAGACATAATTTTAAATATGCCTGTAGAATTTGAGTCATTTTAGCACTCTCGATTCAAGAGTGTTCAGTAAAATTATTTGTATTACGCCATTACACCACTTTTTGTAAACTATGTGTCATTTGCAGTAAAATTTGGAACGGCCTGTCATGTTTAAAATTTACCATGAATGTAAAGGAACAGCATTGAGCTAGCAGCTGTTGTTTTTGGTGTTTATGTGTTATTGTGCACTATTTTTTTTTCTCAAAATGTTTCCTTGGGTAAAACACATCGTTTAGTGCTAAATGACAGATTTGCATTTGGCGTAATTTAGTTTAATTTTACCAAAGTTATTTACACATAATTACACAAAACCAAATTGCAAATATTTAGTTAAGACAACCCCAGTCATGGACGTGTGCTCACCAATTAGCACTCAGGGTCTCAGTCCCTCGGGGAGGGTGAATGGAGAATTACCCTCTATCTCTTCCAATAGGGTATCAGAAAGCACACTAGGTACCAATGAACATTTATTTATGGAGCTGGGCTGTCTGACCTGGCATTGCATCCCTCAGCCCTCCTGGGTCCAGTAGTCTTTCTATCGCCCAGGGGACAGAAGAGGATTCAACCTATCTTTCCCCTGGACTGCCTGCCCTATTTTGAGTCAATAATCTGTCACTGGATACCCAGTCAGATATTTCGATGGAATACTTCCTACTCCATTAGGCCATCAGAAGAAGGCATTTTCACAATTCGCCCAATTTAGGATGGCCAAGGAAAACTCTTTTTTTCCCTGTCCATCACTGCCATGAAAAACCTCGTGTTAAGGGACAGGCAAAAAATAATAATGACACCTATATACTGAATGAAAAGTCTGAGAGTGTAGATTAGCTTTTCTGAGCTTATTTTAGAAAACAAAATCCTTTATAAATATTGATAGCCAGCTGTCATGACTGATGAATCTGTTCATCAAAAACTTTTCATACATTAACAGGAGCTGCTGTGACTGGTGTTCTTGTCAATACACAGAGTTGTTCCACTGTGCTGGTGGACAACTCTAAATCTGGCAGGCGTGGGTCCTTCTGGATTGCAGAGGTAAATTTCTTGGCCATCCCAAAAAAGTACTAGTAATAGGTATTTTGTATATTTTGATTTCATGGAATTATGCACAATCTTTTCAGAATTACATGAGATTGCGCCTTTTTAGGCAAAATGAAAACCTGTAGTTTTGCACTAAATATTAGCGTGAAATTTGTCCCCACTGATTTTTTTGGGTGCAAAGATCATTTGAAAAAAGCACTGTAAACCACAGCCACTGGTGTTCTGTAGTTGGGGTCCATTTTTACAGCGAATGATGCGTAATTTTGGGAATTTCACATAACAACTGTAAAGTGAAATTCCCGAAATTACTTAGATGGGGGCAGCTTAGCTTACATTTCACCCAGGCCAGAAAAGTAGCCTCGGTTTACCAAAGTCTAAACCAGGCCCTATGTCTTAAAAATAAAGTGGGTGTGCAGCTTACACTGGTATCAGGCAAACGACCCACCTCTTTAAGCCCCAATACATTTTCCATCACGTAGTGGGATCCTGGGGGATTTACGGCAATCTGCTCCCCCACCCCTAAATGGCTGGAATCCCACTGGATTTCAGAAATTGATTTTCTTTTAATAGAATGGGTTAGGTACTGCTCCCTTCTGTCTTCAGTTCGAACCCACAACCCTAAAGCCCCAATATATTTTATGGCCTCATTATTTCTAGAGCATCTTCATTACCCTTTCAAGAGAGTCGAATGTTGATTCTTTTGGTTGTGGGTTTGATATATGGACCATCAGAGAGGGGGTAAACCTCCTAGTTGTGCCTCCTCCAGGTGGCTGAAATACTATCTTGTGCCCGAGGGTGTTGGATCTTCACACGCAATCTATTCCTCACTTTCTTTCATGATGGTCCGGTGAGATTTCAGACACCCTGGCACAGGCAAAGACCTAGTGAACATCCTTATGTGCCTACTTATGTTCCTATTCAGACGATTGAAAGCCCACATATCAGGAAAAATGTAAAAAAATGTATGGGGTTGGGCATTTTGGCATAATTTCCAACCTCCGAGCACAACATAGTATTTCTGTCCAACGTGGAGGCAGACTAATTGTCAAAGCGACACCCAAGGAAACTACAATTTATTTGTACTTGCCATGATGTCTGGCTGCATTATTTAGTCTCTGGGTAAGCTGGTTGCCAGGGAACCCTGAAAAAACCTGGCCATTTCTGAAACGTAGAGACCCAGGAGAATTTAGTGTGTTGTGGTTTGGATAGCCTCCAAAAAGGCTACCGATTTCTCTTACAGTTTATGAATTGATATGGCCGCAGTGTAACCAGCGGCTGGAACACCCCTGCTACAAATTCCTCCTCATGTAATTCTGCCATGCCTTGCCAGGTCCACCCTCCAGGAGAGGGACATGCTCCTCTTCATCCCCTTCCTCCTTAGTAATATCGCATTCACCCTGGCTGACTTTCATGGCAACATCAGGATATTTCCAGATGGGAGGATAAGCATTTGTGATAGAGTTAACAGCAGCAGCTGATTAGATTGTATAGTTTGTGGAGGCACATTTAGAGGCCACAGATGGGTAATGGTGTTGCTGGTGGCAGAGGTAGGTGGTAGAGGCCCCAGAGGTTGCAGCTGTCACTAGGACTGATGGGGGGTACTAGCAGCAGCAGGGATAGAGGCGACAAAGTGGCAGTAGCAAGGATGTTGCAGTTACTTGTCAGCTGCAGTGGACGCAACGGGTGCCCCTCTCCTATTGCTCATTGGCACATCAAAAGGACTACTAGATTAGTCACCTGAAATTGTGAGCTCATAGCTCATAGCAAGAGTGACATTGTGCGTATTTTGTTTAATACATGTGTGGTGACTAGGGGTGTGCGGAATTTATGAATTTCACTTTCGCAAACATGTCAAAAATCTCTGCAAATACACGGAAATATCGCAAAGACGCAGAAGTTTTTTCGCGCCTGATCACGATATTTTCTCCGTGATTGCATTGGAAATGTCTCGCCAACTTGCCCATGCGGTCGCCTATGGGTGCGCCCATCTTGTTTTCACTTGTCCCGCCCGCTCGCAATGCTCATTTCCTGTTCCGGGTCCCGCAATGCATGCTCGCGCCCGTTCGCGATACGTATTTCCTGTTCGGAAACACTTTTACGTGTTCGCGACGCTTTTTGCGTGCTCGGGGAGAGAATATAGCGCAAACTTGCCCACGCGGTCGCAATGGGCGTGGCCATCTTGTTTTTCACTTTATTGCTATGGTTCTGGGGCCTGATTTTCAATCCTCCCTCTATCTTTTCAATCCTTTGTTTCTAGAAACTTTTTAAAATCTTTTTTATTAATTATCTGTCTGACTATTTTCCTGCTTCTATATTTTTGTTTTTTGTCTAATTTTTGTGTGTTTTTAACTACTTTTTCACTCTTTTTCTATTGCCTGCTCTTTTCATTTCTTTTACTTACTTTTATCATTTTTTACCTTTTCTTTCCCGCCACGCCTACCCCAGAACCATGTCGAAGGGTCAAAGGGCTCGACGCAGGAGCCAGAGCCGCGATCGCCTTCCTTGCGGAAGGTGGCGCATACAAGGGTGAGGTTCCGTGACGATTTGAACCCGTGTTTTCAATATTGTCGGAAATACATAATATTGGTATCAGCGAACCGCAAATGATCCATTTAGCATATCCTGGTGTTTTCGCTACGATACGAGCAAGAGCACTCCTGTTATGAACACATTCCTGATCTACCCACGGCATCCATCTTAGATCATGACAGCCATTTTGTGTTTCTTGCCCTCACATACGCAATAACCTCTGATCACTTCATTTCGATTAAGGACACGTAGCCTTAGCCGGAGATTCACCTCTTTCATGACACGTGCACCTTAAACCAGATCACGCTGTAGCTACATGACTCGACAAAGACTGCCTCCTCTGCCCGAGGCCAGCCCAACTGAACTGGTTCTCGTGTCCATTGTCCCGATCATGATTAGGCGGCCGAAGCCGGTAGCCTTGCCCATTTACAACCCACAAACATCTCTTATCCCGCTTTTCTATCTTCCACACCTGGCTCCGTTCCTTTCTTTCTGAATCTTTATTAGGGGGAGGTAACGAAATTTACGATGAGGCGGTCCGGCTCTTGAATGCAATATTGACAAGGGATTGTGATGAACTAGTGGGAACCCCTCTTCGTAGATGTTTTGTATCAGATTTTATCAACGGTTCCTGTGTACGCCAAATATTTATTGTTTATGACACAAAGGTTTTGGGAATGTACCAACATGTGAAGAATTCGCCTGAAGGCCAAAATTTAGTATATAAGGAGCAACCCTCTTTGTACAATTCGAACAGGCTCCTAGTTACTGCCCATGCGTAGTTTCTGTGACTTCTGTGTCCCTGCAGTAATAAACCTTTGGTCTTTGATGCCACCATCGAGAAGCCCGTGTTTCTGTTCATTTGCGCACCAAGACAGGTGGAACTCCGGGGTCTTTGGGTGTTGTTCCCTGACACCTCTGGACGGAACCAAAAAGTCCAGAACTCCAATTGGCGCCCAACTTGGGGCGACGTCATTCGGTACCGGTCCAAAAGCCTGAAGAGTTCGAGAAGCTTCGTGTGAAGATTCCTGAGGGAGGCGCCCCACTTCATCGATCCCGGCATATCGCAAAAGTGGCCCGAAGTTCTCTTCCACGAGGGTTCCCGTTCAGACGGCTGCAGTGGGCCGTTGCCTTGACCGTCGCCCTGTCTTGGACCCGAGGTGCAGTCCTTAGTACAGCGAAACGTGACGGGTTTCTCCTTGGTGACGTCTTCAGTGCCTCAGTTAAGTATTTAGTGGTTGCTAGTTGGTTACTTTGAAAGGGTTGTTATAATCCTTTTTGGTTTTTGGTTTGGTTCGGTTTCGTAAGATTATCATTGGTTGTTCTGATTACGATAATCTATTTGGTTTAGTTTGGGTATCGATACATCAGTTCGTTTTGGTAGGCCTAAGTTCTTGGTTCAAGTGCATATATCTGTTTTGTGTTTTGTTTGTTTTGTGTTCCGGACTGAAAAATGGTAAGTCGGAGAAATTGTATGTTGTCTTGTTTTGGTTGCAACAGTGACTCACGATTGGAGGACTCATGTCTGGTTCCTCCGATTGGGACTCCCCTATATGACTTATATTGTAAACATGGTGTGGGTCCTATATCCTATAATGAGGTGTGGGTCCGCTACACTGAGAAAGACGGTGTCCTTAGTTGGCCACTGCATGGTAGTTTTGAACCCGAAATTCTTGACAATTTAGAAGCGAAATTGTTTAGGAAGAAAGCCCGGCCGGCAATGTTTGATTTTTTCCGTTACTGGCGAAAAGAATCCAAACAGAGAGAAATGAAGAGATTAAAGAAAGAACAGAAAGAGAAAGAAGAGTTGACTCTAGAGCAAGCAACTAAACAGTTGCAAGATAACGAGTGTGAAAAGGCCATAGAGGTGGCCATTAGAGAGCATAATTTAGCGATTGACAAGTGCTATCCTGCCTTGCCATCGAAAACAGCTAAGATACTAGAGGACCCCGAAAACGATCCTCTGTTGTCTTATCTGTTACGGTCACCTCCACCGTATGCACAAGGTGCTACGGCTCCACTTGTACCAAATGTTCAATTGCCAGTTGCTGGACAACCTGGTATTCCTGCTCCTGCCCCTCAGAATCAAGCTCCTGTACCTCCTGTAGTTAATGTGAATGTTCCTACGGCTCCTCCTCTTCCTGGGTTGCCGACTTCTATACCTGTATCTGTCTCGCTTACACCTACTGCTTCACAAACTATTTTTATCGATACTCCTACTGTCCCGCTATCTGTTCCTACTTCCACTGTGTTCTCTACGTCTGCGAGTGTGTTGACTCCACTTTCTGTTCGTCGAAGAATCACTGATTCTGTGTCTAATATGCTGTCTCCTTTCTATAAAACTTTAATTAAGACTCCTACTTCCGACTCTGTTCAAAGACGTAGCCAGCATCCAAGCACTGAGGAACGGGGAATTTTAGATTCCACGGCTCTCAGATGGATATCGAAGAGTAGGAGATATAGTACGAAAGATGTGCTAGATACATTTATGCAGTGGAAGGAACCAACGCAACGGTACGTCTTTGACGAGATGTGCTCGCTGCTACGTGAGGAGATAGAGGAAGATGATGTTGAATCGGATTTAGAAGATTTAATTAAGGTTCAGAAAGAGTTTGCTGCTGGTATGATAGTAGGTGAAAATATAGAAGAAGCGATGGAACTGATCTTAAGTTTTAGGAATGATCCATCTCTTCGTTCACCGAGAGATTTGGAGAAAGGTAAGACGAAGCTGAGTCGCCAATATCCAATGAGGGAGGTTCCTCCGATTTGGCGCGAAGCTGTGCAAGCTGACGCTCCTAATGGTATTGTAGCCGCTCCGGCGCAATTCCAGAGAGTATGGATACATATTCCATGGAAGCGAGCCGAAGTGCTAGCAGTGAAACAGGCCTTACCAGACCCGCGTAAGAATCCTGCTGGATATTACAAGGAATTAACGCAGACAGTTGAGGCTTGTATAATGAACTTAGCAGACATTGATATGTTATTTGGAAATGTAGTTCCGCAACCAGTGTGGGCTAAAATTCGTAGGGAGGATCATCAAGTTGCCTTAGGTGGTGATTGGGCAGCTATCACTGCAGCAGATGGTCAGCAAACGGGTGGTGCAAAACCTGAGCCCCTAATTGCTAATCTTCCGGGTAGGATAATCGACTTAATGAAGACTCTGATGCCCGCATTACGTGTTAACTGGGACAAGTTATCCGCATGCAGGCAAAAGAAAGACGAAAGTGTCTCCGACTTTTTCACGAGGTTCGAAGAGACTTTTGTAGATCATAGTGGTCAAGATATGAGCACTGAAGGAGGACAGAGACTGTTTGTTGATAAATTTGTGCATAATTTGTTACCTAAGTTATGCAATAAATTAAAGGATTCAGAGAGTGCGTGGGCTGTTTCTACAACTGCGCAAATACTTGCAACTGCACAATATTACGAAAATAGGGATAAAGAGGAAAAAGAGAAATCAGACAAGAAAACGAAAGATTTAAAGACTAAAGTTCTTTTGCAACAGGCGTATCCGCCTCGCACGAATCAGACTAATATGCAACAGAATTCGTATCAAAGGTCAGATTATAGTTCAACGAGGCCTCAATATCAATGGAACCAGTGTGCGTATTGTAAGAAAGAGGGTCACTACAAGAATGAATGTCCGATCTTAGCGCAAAATAATGCAGCAGCAGCTCAGAGAGGTCGTGGTGGTTTTGTGCAGAATTCTAGAGGTCGAGGGCGAGGTGCTATGCCTCCACAGACGAATGATCGTCCTTCCAATCACTTTGATCAGCGAAATGGACAGTCTACTCAGCAAAATAGATCTCAACAATATCTTGTTGAGGACTATTGTGAAGCGGATGAGGGATTTCAGCAAAATGGGTACTAGGACAGCCATGGACAGAGAGAGGGAGTAGTATCAGTTCCAGTGGATCAGAGTGGGCCTTATGTCGCAGTAGCAACATCAGGTGTAGTCGAACCGTTTCTGTTGGATACTGGTGCCGCAAAAAGTTCTATCATTCATGCGAAACTCCCTGGCGCACCTTTGTCCGGCTCAACAAATGTTTCTGTAGGTTTTTCAGGCGCCCCTGTTTACAACCCCATATCTGGCCCTTTGTCTATTTCTGTTGGACCGTGTCAATTGAAAGCACCCTTGATTTTGACGACGGGTTGTAATGAAAATCTGCTTGGTTTAGACTTGTTAAAACGACTATATGCGACATTGTACTGTTCTCCGGAAGGAGTACAGCTTACATTGGGTAAAAGAATCACCTCTCCGATGTACTTGTCAATGGATGCACTCCCACCAGAGCTGCGTTCACTCCCTGATTCTCTTTGGGCGACTGGTCCTAATGATGTAGGCCTTTTAGAAATACCACCATATGTAGTAACTTTGAAAGCAAATGTGAAGTTTCCAAGAACTCCGCAATACAAAATATCTAGTGAAGGTGAGCGTGCACTTTTATTAATTGTGCAAGATTTGATTAAGAAAGGTGTAGTTGAAGAAACTAGAGGAAATGTTTGTAATAGTCCTGTATTACCGATTTTGAAACGAACTGATCCTACAAAGCCTCCAGTGTATAGGTTTGTCATCGACCTCAGAGAAGTCAATAAGATCGTGGTCCCACAGTTTCCTGTGGTCCCAGACATTACTGCCTTGTTAACATTGATTCCTGCTACAGCCACTTGGTTTTCAGTTATCGACTTGAAAAATGCTTTTTTCAGCATTCCGATAGCCGAGGAAAGCAGAGATATTTTCGGCTTCTGTCTAGGAGGTCGCAGTTTCAGATTTAAACGCGCTCCACAGGGCTACTGTGAGAGCCCATCTATTTACAGTCAAGCATTAAAAAGTCAGTTAGACTCCTTTGTCCTTCCTCCAGGTTCTGCTCTAGTGCAGTATGTAGATGATCTTCTAGTGGCTGCCGATGACAAGGAAACTTGCAAAGCAGCTACGGTTTCGTTATTGCATCACTTGTCTACTTTGAATCACAAGGTATCACCTTCAAAAATGCAATACTGCTGCCAAGAAGTGACCTACCTAGGTCATCTCTTGTCAAAGGAGGGAAGGAAGTTGACCCCAGAAAGAATAAAAGCAATTACGCAAATGAGTGTTCCGCGCACACAGAGAGAAGTACGTGCCTTTTTAGGTATTACCTCTTACTGTAGGCAGTGGATCCCAAATTTTTCTCTTTTAGCGAAACCGTTGGTAGCTTTGACTGGGAAAAATATTCCGAGTCCGGTGCCATGGTCTGATGAATGTCAAGAGAGTTTTATTGAGTTACGAAAAGCACTGTGTTCAGCTCCTGTATTGGGTACACCCGATTACTGTAAGCCATTCACGCTCTACGTTCACGAGAGAGAAGGTTGCGCGTTGAGTGTTCTGACACAGAAGTTTGGTGATAAACAACGCCCCTGTGCGTATTTTTCATCAACATTGGATCCGGTAGCTAGAGCGTTACCTAGTTGTTTGAGAGCTACAGCGGCAGCTGCGGCTTCCATTCGACAATCTGCTGGTTTGGTCATGAACAACATGCTAGTGGTCATGGTTCCTCATGCGGTGGATACACTCATGAATCGAACGAAGACACAACACCTTACTAGTGCGAGACTATCTGGTTACGAGCTGACATTACTAGCGAGTCATATTCAGATCAAAAGATGTAATGTATTGAATCCAGCAACTTTGTTGCCGGCTAATCAAGAGTCGAGTGATTCTGAACCACATGATTGTTGCTTTAGAACGGAGGAAGAGACAAAAGGACGTATTGACTTAAAGGATACTCCATTATCAGATCCAGATGGTACATTGTATGTGGATGGGTCATGTTTTAAACTGGAGAATGGTGATGTGACTGCCGCTTACACAGTAACGACTTTGAAGACTATTGTGGAGACTGCAAGAGTGAGTCAGAATTCTGCCCAAGCTGCAGAATTAATCGCTTTAACCAGAGCGTGTGTTTTAGCTAAGGGAAAGAGAGTGAATGTTTTTACAGATAGTCAGTACGCATTTGGCGTGGCCCATAGTTTTGGCCGTTTGTGGAGAGAAAGAGGTTTCATTACGTCCCATGGGACGAAGATTCAACATGGTCAGCTAGTTAACGACTTGTTGGAATCTCTAACCTTGCCAACTGAAGTTGCGATTGTGAAGTGCAGTGCTCATAAAGCAATCACGGATGATGTTGGTCGTGGAAATGCTTTTGCTGATGAAATTGCTAAACAGACAGCTAGAGACATAATGAGCAGAATGTATGTTGCTACGTCTGCAAGGTGGATTGCTGAATCTGGAATGTGTGAGGATACAATGGAAAGTGTGAAAGAGATTCAGAAAAAAGCAACTGAGGAAGAGAAACGTGTATGGAGAGAGAGTACGGGCAAGTTGGATTCGAATGGGTGTTGGATTGATTTGACAGAACAGCAGCGTTGGATGTTGCCTGATGCGTATGTGCTTGCAGTGGTGACGATGGCGCATGGAGTAGCGCATATAAGTTCTAAAGGAATCTGTAAGATGTTGGCTCCGGTCTGGAAGAATGATGGGATCAGTAAGTGTGCAGAGAGAGTGGTGAAAAATTGTATGGTATGCCTAATGCATAATCCTGGCAAGGGAACTCCAACTCCTGCTGGTCACTTCGCTCCTCCTTCCTGCCCCTTTGAAGTGATTCAGTTAGACTTCATTCACATGGATCGCTGTAATAATTTGAAATATGTCCTGGTGGTAGTCTGTGCTTTTTCCAGATGGATCGAAGCATACCCACTAAAAGACAATACTGCCCTATCAACTGCCAAAATTCTTCTCAAAGAATATTTCCCTAGGTTTGGAATGCCACGGATTGTATGGTCAGATAACGGAAGTGAGTTTATAGGGTAAGTTATGCAGAGTGTGTGTGCCGGCCTAGGTCTGAAACAAAAGTTCCACAGTGCGAACCATCCCCAGTCTGCTGGTTTAGTGGAGGGTTACAATGGCACCCTCAAACTGAAATTAGCTAAGATACAAGCATCCACAGGTTTAGCCTGGCCAGACGCACTTCCTTTGGCTTTGTTATCAACGAGAGCAACTGTACATTCTAGAGTGGGGCTTAGCCCTTATGAGATAGTGTTTGGCCGCCCGGCAAATATTTGGGGTGTGCCAAGGCCTAAGAAGTTTTGTTCTCTAGAATACCCTATGTTAATAGACTACCTTTACGACTTGACTGCTAAATTGAGTCTTATTCACCAACAGGTTTTCGATGCTTTACCAAAGCCTCCGGAGAGTCCAGGGCATCAGCTGAAACCCGGGGATCAAGTAGTCATCAGGAACTTCGCGAGGACGAAGAATCTTCAGCCCAGATACGTCGGTCCCTTCCAAGTCCTGCTTGCAACGAGGACAGCAGTTCGTGTAGCTGGACGCAAGCACTGGGTGCACGCGTCCCATGTTAAGCGTGTCCCTTTGCCACTCCCTTACGACGACTGGGTGAAGAAGGGAATTGGTGCCTCCGAGTCTGAACGCACGCCAAAGTTCATCCCTTTCAGCGATGCCGAATTGATCACTGACACTCCGAAATCTGACTCTCCTCCTGAAAAGACTCCTTTGAACTCTGAACATTTGTCTCCTGCATCAGAAGAAACTCTGCCATCTGCGAACTTGAACACTGCAACAGCAACCAGTGATACGCTATTTGCCGATCAAACAGTACCTGCGAAGCAAAGATATAATTTACGAAACCGTAAAATGGACAAATAAAGCAGGCAACTGCATATTGTGATATTTTGATATATTGAACTTTTGCCTTCAGCCAGGAAGTTTGCTATTGTTTTATTGTTTTTAAAATTGCCTTGCCGTCTGGGTAGCCGTAGGGTCGTGGCTGTGTGCCTAGTTGAATCTGCGGGGGTCTGACACAAGGTCGATCTTTCTGTTAGTTCTGGGAACTCCCAGGGCTGATAGAGGCATTTTCATCTACGTACACATCATCAGTGGTCGCGAGCGGATTGTAGAAGATGGAGCTTCCTGCGCTGCAACGAGAAAATGTGATTTATGTTCGCAGAAACAGACTTTATAGAATTCTTCATAGCAAATGCTTTTTGACGGAATGTGCCATTACATTTCTAATTGTTTTGTTAACATTGGTGGGTGGAATCGTTTTTGGTATAAGTTTGATTTATGTACCAGTAACTACAGTACCTCCCCTTAACCCTGTTACTTCTACTGTTTCCTCTATACACTCTTTTCATTCGTTTCCTGAACATGAGCAAGCCCGACGCTCAGAATTCATTAACAACACTTTTGTACAGCTCTTGCACCAACACCAACTAGTAGTTAACACTACAGACTGCTGGGTGTGTGGCTTGATACCCCACACTATGGATAAAGGCATTCCCTATCTGGTTTTGCCTTTCAGCTACAATGGATCATTTCAGGCCCTTCAAACCATCTTTGCTTATGCCCTTGAAACCTATCCTCCGCGCCCACCTCGTTCCACTAAATATAACTCTGCCAACAAAGCCTTAGTCCAGGGAATTATTGACATGATCAAGGACGTCAATAATACTCCATCATACCCTAGAGACGAATTGCGAGTATATTTAAGTTGGAATTCTTCAGAGTATCGCCTTAGTTTGGGAGAAAGCAAGCGTAAAAGCTCAACTCCAGTCTGGGTCGTACCTCACCGAGGTCAGGTCTGTTTGCAAGGTAATGGGAGAAATCCAAGAGCTCAGCTAGGGAGGAGTGAGTGCGTTGAGACTTATGTGTTTCCGGCTAACTCTTCCCCTGCCTTCCTTACTGCTAGGGGTACCTACTTCATCTGTCGAGACAGAGCATATACATGGTTGCCTGCCGACTTTTCAGGTTCATGTTATATTGCTCGATTGTTGCCTCCAACATACACTGCTTCATCTGACTACCACAGAACCAGAGTAGCGAGAGGTGTCTTCAGCAAAGAAGATACCGCTGGTCAGGAAGCTGGAGACTTTTTCAAAGGCTTCCTTCCGTTCTGGGGGCCTATGGCCAATAGTAGAAACATACGTCAGCTAACACGGGTAGTTGAATCTACTATTACCGAAACTGCTGGTGCCCTTAGCAATTTGACAGCTGAGCTTCAAGCGGATAGACTCATGACGTTGCAGAACCGTATGGTTCTAGACGTTATACTTGCAGATCGAGGTGGGGTATGCAGAATGATCCAATCGAGCTGCTGTGTCTTTATTCCTAATAATGCTCCAACAGTCTATGAGGCGATCTCTAAGCTACACAAGATTTCCGACTCTATACACGTAGACAAGGGAAACTGGTCCTTCATGGAGTGGTTTTGGACTCTGATCTCAGCGTGGGGATGGAAGGTTCTAATGGTCATTGGTGTCATCTTAGTATTCCTATTCTCATGTTGCTTGATTATCCAGTGTGGTCCTGCTCTGTGTAGTCTTTGTGCTGCAACCTGTTTTAGGAAACCACCTGCTTTTGGAGAAAAGGCACGAGAAAGGATGATGATACAACAACATGTCACTGACCTGATGAGCATAGAATTAGATTCTGACATAGACTGAGTAATTGCCTATGTAAGGGCAAAAGGAGGGTCTGAGGTTCCGTGACGATTTGAACCCGTGTTTTCAATATTGTCGGAAATACATAATATTGGTATCAGCGAACCGCAAATGATCCATTTAGCATATCCTGGTGTTTTCGCTACAATACGAGCAAGAGCACTCCTGTTAGGAACACATTCCTGATCTACCCACGGCATCCATCTTAGATCATGGCAGCCATTTTGTGTTTCTTGCCCTCACATACGCAATAACCTCTGATCACTTCATTTCGATTAAGGACACGTAGCCTTAGCCGGAGATTCACCTCTTTCATGACACGTGCACCTTAAACCAGATCACGCTGTAGCTACATGACTCGACAAAGACTGCCTCCTCTGCCCGAGGCCAGCCCAACTGAACTGGTTCTCGTGTCCATTGTCCCGATCATGTTTAGGCGGCAGAAGCCGGTAGCCTTGCCCATTTACAACCCACAAACATCTCTTATCCCGCTTTTCTATCTTCCACACCTGGCTCCGTTCCTTTCTTTCTGAATCTTTATTAGGGGGAGGTAACGAAATTTACGATGAGGCGGTCCGGCTCTTGAATGCAATATTGACAAGGGATTGTGATGAACTAGTGGGAACCCCTCTTTGTAGATGTTTTGTATCAGATTTTATCAATGGTTCCTGTGTACGCCAAATATTTATTGTTTATGACACAAAGGTTTTGGGAATGTACCAACATGTGAAGAATTCGCCTGAAGGCCAAAATTTAGTATATAAGGAGCAACCCTCTTTGTACAATTCGAACAGGCTCCTAGTTACTGCCCATGCGTAGTTTCTGTGACTTCTGTGTCCCTGCAGTAATAAACCTTTGGTCTTTGACGCCACCATCGAGAAGCCCGTGTTTCTGTTCATTTGCGCACCAAGACAGGTGGAACTCCGGGGTCTTTGGGTGTTGTTCCCTGACACCTCTGGACGGAACCAAAAAGTCCAGAACTCCAATGGGTGCAGGCACGGACCTTATTTGGGGAGATGGAGTTGGCTGCACTGGTTTTCTTTGTGCAGCTCCTCCTCCCCTTAACCCTGGCAGCAGGTAGCAGGCCTGGGTCCGGGTACGGGCTCCGGGAGCGTTGGCAGCGGTGGGGGAAGGTGTAACGAGCAGTGTTTTGCTGCTCTGGGGTCCGGCGCACCCAGAACTCCCGGTATCCGATATCCCGAACTGGGAGCAGGACCTGCTGGACCTGCTAAGAGTGGAGTTCCCAGATCTTGGTGAGTAACTATTTAATTATTACTACTTTGTGTCTGTTCTTCTGTTCTGTGTTATATATTGCGAATATCTTTTTTTTTTCAACCAGCTAGAATACTGCTGCTCACATTACAGGTAAATTATGGTTAAAAGTAATCTGTGATTGTTATGACACAGGTGCTATTCTGCGCTACTAATCTTCCTTGTTTGCAACTTTGCGTTTGCGCTTGCTTAGCGTGATTATGTAAGAGTTTATTCTAGAGAAATTAAGTTACGTAATGCTATAGTGACTCTAGTCCTTATTTTGTCCTGTCCCTTAGAGATAGGGACGGATTGATACTTAGGTTTAGTTACTTTGTATGAGTTTGTAATTTTTTTGTGGTATGCGTGATGCCCCCTCTGTTACTTCACGTGCTGCTAGTACCCCTGTCTTTAATAGAACCTTTTCTAGTTTGCGCAATGAGTGGTAATAGTTTTAGCACTAGCAGAATATCAGCATCAATCAATCAACCAAAAATTTGGTGTATACAAAAATGTAGTCTTGTGTCCTACATTTGACCATTTATGCATTGTTGATGACTTAAAGAAGTGAAAATGCATACTTAATGTACAATTGGCACGCCTGGAATAGGGCTAGGTCAGGTGGTAAATACTCATTAGGCTTAGTTAGTATTCTGGAATCAGAATGGAAGACTGGATAAGTGTTGATAAATAGTAAGTAGTCGATCCGCGAATCCCCTAATACTACTTGTTGACCAGATGAGATCGGTCAATTTATTTATTGCAATTGTTGTTTACATAAATGTTTTTTTAACCATCCTTTAAAAATATTTTATTTGTTTCACACCAATCATCACTGTTTGTCTCTTTCTTATATCTTTCCTGTTCAGCACCCAGGGGCAGGCAGACAGGGTCGCAGTCGGCGGGAGGAGCACAACAGCAGCAACAGGAGGACACCAACAAGGGCTCTTCTGCTTGTCCTAGTAAGTCTTCTTGTTTTTAATATTAATAATTCTTATCCAGAACTTTTACTCCACCATATTTTTTCTGAACTATTGTTTCCGTTTCCTAATGCTATTTTTTACCAACCATTATCCTTCGATCTGGACTATCTGTTTCGAAATTCTTGTTATCCCTGCCTCTAACTGCCTCTGCTATGGTGACTTTCTGTACTACTACTATTAGTCTGTCTGTAGTAGCTAAGCTTGCCCAGTTGGCCACTCTTTATTTAAAAGGTTTTAAATAAAACTCAGATTCACCAGTAGCTTTAGCCATTGAGTCCAGTCCTTTGGGTTATCCTCTTGTACTACTTCTAGTCTTATTGATCTTGAGTATTTATTAATCTAGAGGCTTTTCGACAATTCCCACCAAAAATGCCCAATCAGATTTATTACTATTTTGATAGGATAGGACATACTACTACTGTTGTAGGGATTTTGCACATACAGAACTTTGCACAAGAAAATAGGATGTTGGTGATGGGAGGTTGGACCTTCCTCACACCTCAATCAGAAGTTCAGAACCCACCACAATCCCCTGCCCGACTAGTTATAGTAGTGTCTCGTCATAACTATTAGCTCTCCGAACCCTCCCCCCAAGATACCCAACAAGTAGACAACCCAAAGCATCATACCCCGACCTCTCAGTCGTGGAAGCAATGCACAGGCACACCCTTCCTTTGGCTCGCTCGTGTAAGTCCACACCAAATACCACCGAGTCTATGAAAGTTCATTTTGAATTGACAAGCTCTGTACGTTATTCTATAATGCAGCACCAACAGGAAAATGCATAACATTAACACTTACTTACAGTTACAACAACTAGAAGTCCATAGGAAAAAAATGGTAAATCATGATAACTGAACCGTGGTGGAAGCACCACCATCCCCTTGGTAGGAATATAGTTTATATAAAATTATAAATGAAGATCTCTGAGAAAATTCTGGGGACCCCTCACCTTAGAAGAACTTAGTACTGGTAGTTGTTACATCATAAGCTCTGCAAAGCTCTGGTTCATAGAAAGGAATCTTCAGTCTGTAATGAGAAAAATGGTGCGCGTTAGTATATTGCAAGCATTTCTCAGCCGTGCCAAAAAGTGTAGCACTTTTATGGATAAGTAATATGGACTAACACCAGAACTTCATAAAAAAGTGGCTTGTTAATGTTTTGGTTGACCTTGTATGCAGCGCTTAGACAGTAGCAGTATGAGGTTATGTGGGCTCAAAGGTGTCTAATACAACAAGCTGTGAGGTAACGTCACGTGTGCAAAAATAAAAGACACAAAGGTAAAATGGTTCCATGGCTCGGGCTAGCTAAGCAAACACTAGAATGACCCTAGGGACCCTATAACTACTAGTGTCTACTCTACTACTCTACAATCTTGCTTCTGACCAATAGGGGGAAGTGTATATGACACCTAAAAAATGTGTAATGTTTTTTCTAGGCGCACTACCGACCACCAGTGCCGGGGCCAGTGACAAAGGTGACGTGGCTGGCGAGGATGCAGCAGTTGCGAATGGAGCTGCAGAGGATGAACCAGCACCAGTGGCAGGCGGTAGTAAGTTAGATTCATAATCCTTAACTATTGACATTACACTCACTGCAAAGGTGTACTGTATATATACTGTACTGTTGAGACTTAGGGCACCATTAGGATGGCGGGCGGATTGCCTCCGCCGGGCCGGTGGTAATCACCGCCGGCCGGGTGGGGGCAAACCACCCGCCATCCCTGTAGAAAAGACCCCCCGCCATATTACAATGGCTGGGGGGTCCGCGGCGGATGGCACCGCCAGCCATATTTGAAGGTGCAATTTGGAATGCCTTTTCCTGGCGGCATTGCCGCCAAGGAAAGGCATGCAGAGTATGCTTGGGGGGCCCGTTGTGGGCCCCTATGGACTCCCGGGGGGAGGGGGGTGGGAGTGCATACCGCACAGTGCCTGTCAGGTTGTGCTTTGAAAAGCACAACATGTATTTTTAGCATTGCAGCGGGCGTTGCTGACGCAATGTTAAAAATACGGGATGCGCCCCCCACTGTGGCAGGCGCATCCTAATTGCCCCCAACGGGACCCCCCCTTATGGTGGGCGGTCCCTTTTAGCGTGAAGATGGGATGGTGCAGTGAGATAAATAACGGTGATGGATCAAGCCCTGATCTTTGGACTGGGTAAGAGTGGTCTGCTTAATTCAGACACTCTGTTCATCACCACCCCCTTTTCTGAATCGTTTTTGGCCACTATCGGTGTGGCAGGGTATACTCAGACATGAGTCCCTTTCTCACTGCACCATCAGGATTCAAGCAAGCCGGGCCGAAGACGGCTGAAATGCCAGAAACCGGTCCCCGGTAGCTTGTCTCCTTTCTGGTGAAGAATTGGCTTGGTAGTTTAGTCTGCCCTGTTCCCATGATGCACTGGGCCAGGGACAGACTGATTTGCATATAGCCAGGTTCTGAGCTGGGATGGTGCAGTGAGATAAATAACGGTGATGGATCAAGCCCTGATCTTTGGACTGGGTAAGAGTGGTCTGCTTAATTCAGACACTCTGTTCATCACCACTCCCTTTTCTGAATCGTTTTTGGCCACTATCGGTGTGGCAGGGTATACTCAGACATGAGTCCCTTTCTCACTGCACCATCAGGATTCAAGCAAGCCGGGCCGAAGACGGCTGAAATGCCAGAAACCGGTCCCCGGTAGCTTGTCTCCTTTCTGGTGAAGAATTGGCTTGGTAGTTTAGTCTGCCCTGTTCCCACGATGCACTGGGCCAGGGACAGACTGATTTGCATATAGCCAGGTTCTGAGCTGGGATGGTGCAGTGAGATAAATAACGGTGATGGATCAAGCCCTGATTTTTGGACTGGGTAAGAGTGGTCTGCTTAATTCAGACACTCTGTTCATCACCACCCCCTTTTCTGAATCGTTTTTGGCCACTATCGGTGTGGCAGGGTATACTCAGACATGAGTCCCTTTTTCACTGCACCATCAGGATTCAAGCAAGCCGGGCCGAAGACGGCTGAAATGCCAGAAACCGGTCCCCGGTAGCTTGTCTCCTTTCTGGTGAAGAATTGGCTTGGTAGTTTAGTCTGCCCTGTTCCCATGATGCACTGGGCCAGGGACAGACTGATTTGCATATAGCCAGGTTCTGAGCTGGGATGGTGCAGTGAGATAAATAACGGTGATGGATCAAGCCCTGATCTTTGGACTGGGTAAGAGTGGTCTGCTTAATTCAGACACTCTGTTCATCACCACCCCCTTTTCTGAATCGCCAAGGAAAGGCATGCAGAGTATGCTTGGGGGGCCCGTTGTGGGCCCCTATGGACTCCCGGGGGGGGGGGGGGGGGGGGGAGTGCACACCGCACAGTGCCTGTCAGGTTGTGCTTTGAAAAGCACAACATGTATTTTTAGCATTGCAGCGGGCGGTGCTGACGCAATGTTAAAAATACGGGATGCGCCCCCCACTGTGGCAGGCGCATCCTAATTGCCCCCAACGGGACCCCCCCATATGGTGGGCGGTCCCTTTTAGCGTGAAGATGGCGGGCCAAATGATGCCCTAAGTAAGAGAGAGTTGTTGTGAAGGTTTGAAGAGTGAAGACACCCTTTAATTGGCATTAGTAAAGGCATATGGGGCGGGAGTATTGAGTAACCAATGGCCTCTTCTATCTGATTTCAACTCCTCTTTTATGGAGAAGACTAAAAGTCAGATCAGATCACCTGGTGTTGAACTAAAAAGGGAACGATGGATGGAAGGAAGAAGGACGGATGAGATTTAATATTTATAACTGACAGAGAGAAGGTTACGTGTGATGCAAGCATGCAAATTGCAAAGGTGGCTGATAGGAATCTGATGCATGGTTAGTTGAAAGCCTGAAAAAATCCCACACATGTTAAAGCCCAAGCAAGTGGGAGGATACATACATACAACAAATGTTATGCACTGTGCTTTATAGTGCTACCATGCCACTATGTGTATAATTAACTTTTCTTACTGTTTTTCTAAGAGTATATTTTACAATAGTCTTGTTTTTTCTTTTTGATATACATTTACTCCTTCCAATACCGGATCGAAAGGAGTTTACCGCCAAGGCACGGCGCCGGAAGCTGTAGGTCATATAATTGAAATATCGTCGGCTGGTGGTCCTGGAAGACGAGAAGGAGGAGGCGGCAGCAGCTGAAGCCTCCTCCAATGCCCGGGGCCCCAGCCACCGCCCTCCAGCGGTACGGCGCCACCGTCTGGCGGCCACTCGCTGCCACCTTTTCATCACTGGTACCCCCACTGTAGCTGCAACTGCCCCGCTCTAAAGCCCTGCGTCGCCCTACTTGAGGAGGCAGTGCGTATCCCCCAAAGATAATCCGGTCGGACACAGAGGACCCTGTTTACTGCCCGTTTTTAATTTATTGTTTTGGTGGGTGGGAATTGGGAGTTGGGGTTTTGGACAATTTGACATTTGGTTGGACTTTTTCTTTACGAACATTGGTTGGGGTTTGGAGAGGAGTGGGTCATGTTTTGTGTTTTTTTTTACATAGTTTATTTTTGTTAGGGTTATATTAAATCAATATTTCTACTTTTCATACAATGTTGTTAATGTTTTGTGGGTGGGGTTACTGTTTTATATCACACTGTTTCCTTGCTGGTGCAGGTCCACTCATAGCCATTGTTTGATTTAAATAGTTGACTGACTGTGTAAGACACAAACAGATAGATGCCATACCCCTCACTGATTGAGTTGTCCTACTAGTACTGTCAGTCTCTCTCTTCTAGTCTATGCATTCTTTAACTGGACTCAAATGGATGTGTGAATTGATTTAAAACATGTCCATTATTAATTATGCCTCCCCCAAACTTCTCTTAACTTTGCTTGATGTTTAACTTAGGCACAGTGTTGGCTGCATGGTGATGATGGTTTCCTTTCCTAACATGCCATGATTGTGATGGTGGTAGTAGTCATAGTAGACACTGGCAGGGCAGCAGCATTTGCAAAAAAAGAAAATGAGACAGTCAGTCACCTGAGAGAGACTGTTTGAGGAGTAGTAGAATGAAGTACAGTACAGAACTTACCGAGCAACAATAATATGCAAAAATATTTTACAACGAAACATAATGGTAGTGGGGATAGCCTACTAGACAGAGTTGCAAACTATAGTTGTGTTGAGTCACTTGATTATGCCTACAGTACACTCGACACAAGCGGAACAGTTAGTGCTGTGTATGAGGATGAAAACAAATCTAATCAATGCCGGCAATTAATGCGGATGTATATGTTGCTTTGGTAAATAAAAATCACCTCTAAGATGTACTGCTCATGGGTGGAAAAGCAGAAGAAGATCCTCGCTCTGCCTTGAAATTGAAGTACTGCTGCTTTCGCCACATCCGCCCCAGCAAGCGTGTGACAAATTATTGGTGTACATTTAATTTAGTCACACCTCCATAAGTCACATAGCCCGGGGGAAAGGGGTTAGGGTTTGTTGAATGGATGGCTAGGGGGGTTTGAGGAAAGGTATGAAAATGAAAATAGTACGCATGGACAAACAACAAACTCTGTAGACTACATATCCATATAAATATGTTAAGGTAGAAAAAGGAAATGCATGCATGATGATGATTGATAAGGAGACCTGGATTACATACTGTTTTTGTTCAGTTGTTCCGGGCTTACTTTTACAGATAGCAAATACAAATTTAAAATATTGGTATGGATGAATCATAAACAGAGAGCAAACCTAATGATAACAATAACAACAACAAGAAGAACGCACACTGTTGTAAATATTGTCGGCCAAAAAATGAAACAAATTCTTAAAAAGATGATGAAAGTTGATACTGTTACTGTGTTATCCTGGTCAAAAATGTGGATTTGCATCTTGGCATTCCTCTTGGTCCTCTCGTCCATCAATCTTGGGTGTCGCCACTGCCTGCCTGATGTAGATTTATTGGTAAGGTAAGTGTGCATTGTTTTCCCAAGTATAGCACAGGGTAAGAGCTGGCCAGTAATTGTAGATGGAAAAACAAAAGGGATATTATTGAGAAACAAAGTTGAAAAAAATGCACAAATGATGGTGTAGTGCAACAAGAACACTTTCCGAGGCGGCATGTATGCATCATCTCTACTCTAGTCTGTTTCCAGCATTGACCTACAACAGCACCAGGACAAAGCAGGCCCACAGTGACGGCACGTTGCTTAGCACATCCTCCGTTTACACAGAGTACATTTTTTTAAAGAGTTGGACAAAGCACATATTCAGCAACATAGCATTTTACAATTTAAGTGACTAAATCAATGCAGTCATACCACCGCTACACTGGACTCCACTTCTACACAGACATTTAGGTCTGCTGGGGTTGTTGTTGACTTGTTTACCTTTTATGCCACTCATGAAACGTCCTGACTTATTATTCCATCAATCATCTCCGATACTTGTACTGACTGACTGTGAAGATCGGCCTGCAGTAGAAGTGCTGGGACTGTGAGGCAGTGTGCTCCCAACCCCCATTCTGTGCAAAAGGCTCCCTGAGCCAGCAAGCTGACGAGCTTTGGAGATGCACCTGTGTGCCTGTGAGTGGTACTGTGACATGAGAGAAACATGGCAGCATTTCCAGCAACCCCAGATGATTTTTCTTTGCTCTCTAATACTGCTGCTCTCTACTGAAGACGGGCTCAACCCAGAAACATGTGTCTAGAGATATACAGCAATGTCTGCACCAACTTTGGTGAAAAACTCCGGCTAATTTTGAAGAAAGTTTGAACTGTGTACTGCATTTACCAGGATGCAATGGGGCGAACTGTGCTGGGACTGTGAGGCAGTGTCCTCCCAACCCCCATTCTGTTCAAAAGGCTCCCTGAGCCAGCAAGCTGACGAGCTTTGGAGATGCACCTGTGTGCCTGTGAGTGGTAGTGTGACCTGAGAGAAACATGGCAGCATTTCCAGCAACCCCAGATGATTTTTCTTTGCTCTCTAATACTGCTGCTCTCTACTGAAGATGGGCTCAACCCAGAAACACGTGTCTAGGGATATACAGCAATGTCTGCACCAACTTTGGTGAAAAACTCTAGCTAATTTTGAAGTAAGTTTGAACTGTGTACTGCATTAACCAGGATGCAAAGGGGGGAACTGTGCTGGGACTGTGAGGCAGTGTGCTCCCAACCCCCATTCTGCCTCGTTTCGTATCCTCCTTTACAAACATGTCTGTTTGCAGTTTCACGGTTTGGGTTTTAGCATAGTTTGTTTACGTGCCTCTAGACTGAGGAAAAGTGTTTCACTAGAGCGATGTCACATAATGGAGCCCTCCATTCAGAAATATGAAAGTGTCCTAGTCAATTTTTAAAGGATTGTCACAAATATTTCTACAGGAAGTTTGTGCAAATGTAGAAATTATTCAGAGCATGCTAAGCAGTAGCACAGTTGAACTCTGATAGATAAACGGCAAGGCAGGTGTAAAAAGGGGCATGGCCTCAGACCACCTCTCTGCAACGCAGCTCTGTGGTGCTTACTGGAGGTACCTGGAGGGCTAGTTGGACCCCAGGTACCCTGAAGATTCAAGGGGACTAAGGGCTAGATGTAGGTAAATCTTATTTACGGATTCATAAATACCGAATTTTACCGATTCAGTATTTATGAATCAGTAAATAATATGTAGGTAAAAATTCGGTAATTTTTACCGAATCGGTAGGATTCGTTATTTACCGATTCAGTAATTACCGAATCAGTATTTGCCATTGATTCCATCGGCCTTGAAGCCCATATGAATCAATAGCAAATACCGATTCGGTAATTACCGAATCGGTAAAAATACCGAATTGCCAAGGGGGACAGGGTGTCACTTTGACACACTGTTACACCCCTGTTTCTGGCTTGTGTGCCATGTGGCACACATACATGCCCGAAGGGCATGTATGTGTGTCACATGGCACAGGTGTACATGCACAGATGTGCATGTACACAGGAATTCGTTATTTACCCCCCAATGGTATTAGGTGGTAAATAACGAATTCTAAAGGCCCTGTAGCACTGTTTAAAGTGCTACCTACATAAGAAATTACAGATTCGGTAATTTTACCGATCGGTAATTTTACCGATTCGGTAAATTTACCGAATCTGTATGTTTTTGCTACCCCTACATACCAATGTCCAAATACCGGTCGGAAACGGCCGAAAATCGGTATTTTCGTCCGTTTTCTGACCAGTATTTGGACACCTACATCTGGCCCCTAATCCCCCAACTTAAAACGTGCCATGGGTACGTTTGCACAGTGGCGAAGGAAGGGGGCTGGGTCTGAAGCAACATGGTGCAAACACCCCCTGTGGCACATTTTAAGTTGGGGAATTAATTCCCTTTCAATCCTGAGCGCCCCTGGGGACAAACTAGCCCACCAGGTACCTCCAGTAAGCGCCAGAGGCCTTCGTTGCAGAGAGGTGGTCCAGGCCATGTCCCTTTTTACACCTCTCTTCAACGCAGCTCTGTGGCGCTTGCTGGAGGTACCTGGTGGGCTAGTTGAACCCCAGGGACTGTCAGGATTCAAGGGGACTTAATCTCCAAACTTAAAACGGCCACAGCACGTGTTTGCACACATGTCACCTCAGGCCCCCCTAGCCTTCACCACTGTGCAAACGTGCCCCGTAGCACATTTTAGGAGGTAGTTTTAATCCCCCTGCCCTATTATGTTCTAGGGCCTTACAGAGGAGAGTGTTCCCTAGTGTATGTAGGTGTTTTCACTCTGTTCTAAGTGTATTTTAGCATACCACTGGCTCTAGGCTTGGATAGTCAGAGTCAGTTACCACCAGTACCCATCTGAAAAAGTTGTGGGCACTGGATGATTTTGTAATAAGGCCTCTTCCTCTCCTCTATTGGTTCTTTCTGCGCATGTCTTGCTTCTTCCTGCACTTTTCTTTGTCTTTGTGGACTTCTGTTGCTTCTTTCTGCATTTCTTTTGCTTTTTTTCTGTGCTTTTTTTCTTCTTTCTTCACATGTCCTACATCTGTAGGTATTTCTAGAAACTAGCATTTGAAAAACCTTTGAAATTCACTGAAAAAAATACAGGTTTCAGGTACGTTATAGTTAGAAATTAGCATTTAAAAAAAACCTTAGAAATTCACTGAAAAAACCATAGGTTTCAGGGGGGTTATAGTTAGCTGGACATTACACTCATACAAAACCATAGAAATTCCTCTGTTATAGTTAGTTCTGCTAACTATAACTCGCGCCCCTGCAATGCACTGCTGATGGCGTCACAGATCACATCACTCGTGACATGGTCAGTGACATCATTGATGACATCACTGATGACATCTCAAATGACATCCTTTGTGTTTTTCAGTAAATTTGTAAGTTTTTTTAATGTTGTTTCCTAACTGTAATGTACCTTTAACCTTTGTTTTTAAGTACATTTCTACGTTTTTAAATATTGCATTTTCTATCTTAAATTTGTAACCTTTGAGAGTGAATGTGTGAGTGAGTGCACAAGTGTCTCAGTGGGAATGTGAGGGAGTGCATGAGTGTCTCAGTGATTGTGTGAGTGGATCTGTGAGTGTCTTACTGGGTGTGTGAGTGTGTGTTGAGTGTCTCAGTGGCTTTTTGAGTGGGTGCTTGAGTGTCTGAGAGGGTGGCTCACTGGGTGCATGAGTGTCTCAGTGGGTCTTTGAGTAGGCATGAGAGTGTCTAAGAGAGTTTGTGAGTGCCTCCATGAGTGTGTGAATCAGTCTTTGAATGAGAGCATGAATGTCTCAGTGGGTCTGTGAATGGATATATTAGTCTCTGAGTAGGTCTGTGAGTGGATGTTTGAGTTTCTGATTGGTTCTATGAATGGTTGTGTGAGTGGATGCATGGGCCTGTGAGTGGGTGCCTGAGTGTCTGACTGGGTCCATGAGTTGGTGAATGAGTGTTTGAATGGGTCTGTGAGTGGATGTGTGAGGGGCTGTATAGGTATGTCAGTCGCTGTATGAGAGAATTAGCCACATGGGAACCACACCCACCCTTGTATCCAACAAGAGTCCACAGTTTTAAACAAAATGTTTACACAAGCGGAGTGCTTTCTACTGGTTAATTACTAAGCACTACCTCCTTGGGTAAATGTTCAGTACGTATTCTATGCTGCAGATGAGTAATGGAGCACAAGAAAATGTCACCATTGGCTATGTGCGCGTTTTAGCTATGTGATTGTTCCTGGTGTATCATTGTCCAGACATATGTGATAACATGAAACTTCCTATTGAGAAGACAATAAGACTACATTGACGTAAATCTCCACCAAACAAGGGCTCTTCCTCTTAACTATATGATGTGAGGTCTTTTTTGTTTGGTGGAAATGTCATATCTCATATTCCTCACCAAAATCAATGGGTAATGCACTGTGAAGGCCGCTTTTTAAGTATTCCATCACCCTGGCAAAATGCAGGAAAACCTTTGGATCCTACTAAGGTGGTTGTGTGTAGCCAAAGAGGGAAGCATCCAAGCAACTTCCACACTTGCATACTCCTAGCAATTTAAAGGGAAATCCATGGACTCTGCTCTCACCATGACAGGACAAGAAATAGCCTATTCATCAGAGTCACAATCAGATTGCACTCCAATAGATCAACAATGCAGTCAACTCCACATAGGATTTCAGATTGTTTTTCAATATGGAATTGCTGGGAAAACATAATTGCTTTGACATTCACCAAGCCCAGGAGTTACGATCATATAGCCTTTACAGAACTTGAGTATCAATGGGGCCACCTACTATGTTTAATTGTGTGTGAGTGCTTCTTGTTGAGGTTTCATTTCTGTGAAATGAGCATCAGGGCCAGAATGGCCATGGAAACCCACTTCCCGGGGACCAGCAACAACTTAAAGGGGAGGGTGTCTGTGCAATCAACCTCTCCGGACTAAATTTAGCACCTAGACCCCATCCCTGAGGTCTGACTGAAATGTAATGGTGGACAGGGGCTGTTCGGTCCCTCTCACCAAGCTGATCTCGACCCCAGTGAAATCACCACCCATGGTCCAGGCATAATACAGGGGGGAGGGGGGCTGCATGGCCCCAATCCCCAAGCCAATTTTGGCCCCAGGGATCCCAAACTCCTGGGGCCCCTATGATTCAATGGAAAAGAGGAGCCATGCAGCTCCCATCCGTGGGTCAATTTCATTCCGGGGTACCTATACCCTGTGCCGGGCCAAGGTTCCCTTGGTGCCCTTATGCCTACCCAGGGCAACCCATGTGCATCTAGGGAACAGAGGGGGAGATTTTAAGGTCCCCATGGTCTCAGACGATTCCCTCCCTCCGGCGGGAGCCAGCATTGCTATTGCAAACAGCGAGGTGCTGAAAATGTTAGCTCCCTGTGTGCAGGAACAATAGCGACATCTCTTTCCCTGCCCCCCTGTCTGTGGGCAGGGAAAGAAAAGAAACGTCTGCTTCCAGCGAGTGGGGGCACTTTAAGATCTCCCACCCGCTGGAACCAGAGTGTTTGCTTTATCTCTGTGGGAGTTGCAAGCAAACAGCTATGTCCTGGTGGTAGGCACCCTGGCACATAGCAGGTGGTTGTCCCCAGGACCTTTAATTGCTCCAAAAGGACGGGTCATGCGGTGCCCCTACTTTAAAATCCACAAACGGGGAACCCCTATATGTATTTTAAATGCTGGCCCTGGAGAGGTGGTGGTCCCTTGGGCATGGGGTTCCACATAGCTACCCAGCTAATTAGGTGTTTGAAGCCCCAGGCAGGTGATAGTCCCTAAAGCTCTAAAGATCCCATGGAGGGGGTCCATGTGTCTCCCTTGCAATTTCTGAAATAAAGCCCAAGCGAGGTGGCGGTCCCCGGACTCAAAAAAACTGATGGAGGGGGGTCAGCGCGTCACCCCTCCAATATGTAAATAAAGATAAAGGGAGGTGGTGGTCTCTGGGGCTCAAAGAGCCTTAGGAGTGGGGCCCCATGCATCTCCTCAATTCTTTAACTAATGTCCCTGGAATCTGGCCCACCTGGGGCCTCTTTTTAAAATGTGTCAGAACCTGCGCTTTTTTTTTGTTCTCTATTCGCAAATCCACCTAAATTTTCATATTTTGTTTTCCCAAAAATGTTTTTGCCCTGGACCGGTCTGCCTCTGATCCCTGGACCAGAGCTAAGTTGTCAGGGTATTCCTATCCTGCCCCCTTTTCTTTATCATTTAGAATCTTTCATGGGCTAGGCTGAAGCTGAGTCCCAAGATGGCTGTCAACTCTTCCTGGCTAAAGTGTTAGCAGCCAATCAGATCTCAGCACGAAATTGGGAGGAATCATGGAGCCTTTGCATCCCTAGATATACAAATTTGGATTTCTTAGAAACTACTGAACGGATTTACACCAAATAACAAAAATCACTCCATTGGGACATCTGCTAAATTTTGTGTAATTCCATCTAGCGGCTCTGCCTGTAGTCGTGGTAATGTTCCCTATGGGAGTTAACATGGGAAACAGACTTTTTTTTACCGCACACTTTTTCCCGGCCCCCACGTGAAAAATCGCCTGAACGTTTTATACTTGCAAATGACATTGTGGATACTATACTACATTAGAATACAGTTGACACCATGGCGGGCGACGGCTGTGACCCGTCAGGTCCACAGGAGGTGCACTGACATAAACTGGTCTCTAACTGCTTTACTATCTACTCCTGGCTGTGTCCAATCCTGAGTGGCAAAGAACCACCCCATGTAATGGCAGACCAACTCTCCTACAAACTGTTATAGCCCCTGGGATTCACTCACCTCCCTAAATATTGGGGCAATCTGACCCCTCCAGTGCCTACTCTCCTTTGAGATGACCAAGACCCCCTGATGTGGAGAAGATTAGGGCTCCTGTGGGGCAAATTCGGACACTGTCGACTCAGAGTCTCAAGCACCTAAAGGCCAAACAACTATACTAGCTGAATTGCGCGCAGGATTTAGATCAATGGACATCCGTTTGGATGCATCAGCTGCCCGACTGGTGAGCATGCATGAAAGAACCGAACAGCATGAAGCCCGCATTTCTACCTCTGAACTGTGCATATCGGCCCATAAGGACACTAACTCCTCAACCTTCAAATTTATAGTTTAGCTCGAGAAAATGCTCAAACTAACTACTACAAAAACAGAAGATATGGAGGCGAAATCATGCAGAAATAGTATACACACAGAGAAAATCATGGAATCCACCAATAATGGTTGCATATTATTCTCTTGTGTAGAAAATCTCCTCACTGAACTTATTTGCAGAGAAGCGTTCTCATCTCCATTCACAATTGTAAGAGCCCACAACACCCTCCTGATTGATTGTAGCCAAGCTGCTCAGTTGCCAGGATTGCAACACAATTCTGTACCTTCCCAGAGAGAAAACTGCACTGCACTGCAATATCAGAATATGTTGCAATCCTTTTTTTCCTGGTTTTACAGCAATTGTGCAGGAAGTGCACCAAAAATTGACCAACACAAAATGCTTTCTCTTGAAAGCCAACATAAAATACTCTATGCTATACTCGGTGCGACTGCATGTGCAATTTAATGGCAAAGCTCATTCATACGCCTGCAGAAGCCATAACATTTTGCAAGGAGAATCACATTGGACTGACACCGCCAACTGGCCATGGACCTCGCAACTTTCCCATTCATATTCCCCAGTGACCTGATAGAGACACATTCAACCTGCATTCTACTGCTTCCATGAGCTGCTCCTATATGTAACTAAGCGTGAGATGTCTGATTGGTTATTAGAATTGGGTTGAACTATACCTTGTTGTCAGCTCACTGGCACTATCACAGAAAGGCTCTATTGCAACTTATTGAGTAGGTCCTGTTAATTGTATTATGCTATTTATGACAATAGGCACTCTACTTTGGGTGTTGCCCCCCCTCCCACCCCAAGGATGACTCTATTTGTTTGTTGTTCTCATTGGGTGATTTTAATTTTGATGGGATTCACCGGTAGCAGGTTGTTAGCTATCCAATGTGGGTGGGGGTTTGGGAGTTAGAATGTTTTATGTTTAGAATACATTTTGAACAAGGGAATAAATACATAAACAATACTTGCACTACCTGGTATACATATATCATCAACCTTTTCCTTTCAATTCTTACCCATTTAAATGCCAACAATCAATGATGAAGTCAGGAGTGCAAAGTTAAAGTGTATAACTTGAAACATATGGGGGTTATCCAACAGGTACTGTAATACCTAACCAGACATGGCACACAATTAGCTTTTTTACAGAAAACTCTCCTTTCCCCCAGTTCTACCAACCACTTTGCTGCCAATTGGGGCACAAACCGTTTTTAGCCAACTACTGCACATACTCTAGAGGTGTGTGCTTACTGATACATAGGGCGCTCCCCTTTACTGCACTCGATGTCATGACTGACCTGGAGGGCTGCTATTTTTTAGTATCTGGCATACTGGCTAACAGGCCCCTTACACTGGCAAACATCTATGCTCCCAATGTAGTTGCCCCTAACTTCTTTACTACTTTTTCCACACAACTCAACTAGCTGCAAGCCCATACTATACTCATGGGGGTGATTTCAACCTTACTATAGAACCTTCAGTAGACTCAACAGGCACTGGGACTCATCACCAAAGCTCACTCCCTCCAAGCATTCTCTATGCTTATTTAATCTTATCTCCTTGCAAATGCCTGGTGCTCTAAACACTTATCCACCAGGAGTTACACCTTTTATTCCGCTCTACACAGCTCGTAATGACCATTGGTTTCTCACCCCAAATTTGGCGCTAGCACTCACAGACATCGGGTATCTCCCTGGGACACAACCAAATCATTCACCAGTACTCCTCACTCTCCGGCTTCCCAAAACCATACTGTCTTGTGCACCCTGGTGCTTTTCTTCTAATGCACTACTCGATGACGTTTTCAGGTGCGAATTGCATGATGCAATAACGGAAAATTTTCAGCTAAGCACGGGCACTGAACATCACTACTCTACGCTTTGGTATACCTTTAAAGTATATATTAGAAGAGTGTGAATAGCCAAGAATCCCAGAGTATTGCATTCCGTACGGCGAGGGATCACATTGGGACCAAGATATACAAACACACACCAATGGTTCCACCTTTCTACTGCGTCAGCATGCATCCTTTATACAGGACTTTCAAGATCTGGCATCCCGAAAAGTCAATCACCTTTGTTAATATGCACATGGTCGTATCTCGTGTGGCTCACTGATTAGAGCGGCAGACCCTGATGCAGAGGTCTGGCCCGGGACCAGGGTTCAATTCCAGACGCGGCAGGGTCCTGAACCTAAAAATGTCCATGGACTCGATAATTCTCGCCTCGGTGCCTATTCTAATCATGGGGTCCCACGCTGCAACTCTGGGCAATAGCTGCTTAATCTCCAATACGGCGGCCCACCCGCTGCGGGATGCCTGGCTTTCACCTTGGAGATGCCCAGTAGGGGTTATCTCATAGGGAAAAGCCAGGACAGGTTCCCAAGGCAAGAGCCTTGATGCCTTCGGGTGATACGTGCGCTATATAAGTCGCAATACATTACATACATTACATTACATCGTACCTATGGTGAGGGAGAAAGAATAGACCAAACATTAGCCACATTACTGCACCCCTCATATCAGGATACATTGATCATGCACCCACAATTGGACCGACGGCTCCATGGCCGCCAAAACCGATGCTATAATTGATAATTTTCTTGACTATTACATCTAACTGCATGCATCATGCTGAGATACTGCTATATTTTATTTATTTATTTATTTTGAGGTTTATATAGGGCATAGTTACCCTAAAGCATCCCAGCGCTTATTCCAGAGCAACAAAAAGGAGGCAGTTAGGCGTGATCAAAGGCATTAGTTGGGGAAGAGATGCGTTTTAAGGAGTTTACGAAACCAGAGAAGACAAGTTTCTGATCGTAGACTCAGGGGGAGTGAGTTCCAAAGAGTCGCTATATTCACTGAGAATCTTCTCCCCCCCCCCCCGTTCGAGCCCTTTTGACTTTGGGAGTTCTAAGCAGATGTTTCTGATCTGAAAGCAAGGCTCTGTTTGCTTTGTAGGGTATAACTAAGTTCTTCAGGATGGGGGGTCCCTTATCCTGAAGAATTTTATGCTCCATACAGAGGGACTTGAATTTGACCCTTTCGCGCACTGGGAGCCAATGCAGCGCCCTCAACACAGGTTTAGCTGACTGCATCATTGGGGTGCTCTTGAGGAGCCGTACGGCAGCATTTTGAATCTGCTGGAGTTTTTTAAGCGTTGCTTCTGGCGCACCAAGAAAAATAGCATTGCTATAGTCTAGTCTTGATATGATCAACCCCTGAATAAGCAGCTTTCTAGATTGCGGTGGAAGGAGGGTCAGAACTTTCCGAGCTGAGCGGAGGAGACCGAAACAAACTCCCGCCGTTTTTTTCACCTGGGTCCTAAAAGCGAGATCTTGCTCCAGCCAGACCCCAAGACTCTTAATCTCCTCCTTTGGATTCGGAAGCTCGCCCAAAAACTGGGCCAGCTAATCGGAGGAAGTGTGGCTCCTTTATGCCCTAAGAGCATTATTTCGGTCTTTGAGCCATTTAGCTTCAAAGCCGATTGACACATCCAGGTATAGACTTTGGACATGCAGAAGTGCAGCGTGTCCGGACTTTTAGCAAGCAGGGATAAGGCGACCACCAGCTGAGTATCATCAGCGTAACTCACGATTTTGATACCAAATGGGGCAACCACATCCTCCAAGGGGGCCATATACACATTAAACAATGTGGGGCTTAGGGATGAGCCTTGTGGCACACCACAGTGGAGGGGGATTGGAGCTGACCGTGCGCTGCCTTCCCATACTTGGTAAGTCCGGTCGTTAAGAAATGACTTAAGCCATTTCAGGGCCATTCCTGTTAACCCTGCATCAGACAGCCGTTGAATTAACACTTGATGGTTGACAGTGTCGAAAGCCGCACTGAGATCCAGGAGGATCACTGCCACTGATGCTTCTGGCTTCCTCAACGACTGCCAGAAGAGCAGTGTCAGTGCCCTGACCAGGCCGAAAGCCTGTTTGCGAATTTCTCAGCAAGCCATTGGACTCAAGAAAGTGTGAAAGATGTAGATTCACCAGCCTTTCTGCGATTTTACTGAGTCCCGGCAGCAGAGAAATAGGCCTGTTATTCGCTAGATCCAATGGATCTAGGTGAGGCTTTTTCAAGAGGGCTTTCACAACTGCTCCCTTCCAGCTCGGTGGCACCAGACCACAAGCAAAAGATGCGTTGATTAAGTCGGTGACAGGGTTGGCAATGGTAGCTCCTACCTGTTTCAGGATCCTAATAGGGACCGGATCACTGGGGGAGACACTTTTAATAGTGACCAGCAATTTACGGACCTCTTCTACTGGTGTTGGTCCAGAGGATTTCAGGTATGCGGGGGCTCCAACTGACTCACTGCTAGCCTCTGCTATCTGGTCAATATGGGGCAGGGCACTTAGAATGTTCTCTATTGTAGTATAAAAATAGTTCGCCAGGTCTTTACATTTCTATCCTGGGTTATCATGGGCTGAGGAAGGCTCGGGAACTCTCAATAGCTCCTTAACCACTAAGAAAGTTTCTCTCGAGGAATTCGAGGAGTTTTTAATTCTTTCCTCAAAGAATTGTGCTTTAGTGCGACGAAGAGCACATTTATATGCCCTTATCGCAGAGCGATATTCAATTCTATTAGATTCACCCCAATCCTTCCTCCATGTGCGCTTCAGCTTCCTGCAGCCCTTCCTAAGGATTCTCAACTCAGGCGTATACCAAGGAGCAGAGCCTATTCTCTTCTCCCTTTTTGGGACTGTTCTTTTGGGGAGGATAGAGTCAAGTGAGCTGGTCAGCCAGTTGCTGAAATTTGCATCTGCCAATACCGGGTCAGGGACTAGAGAGGGACGCGAGCCTTCAAGTTTGAGGACCCAATTCTCAACCGACAATCTGGACCAAGCTCTTTCCAGAGTGCGAAAACTAGG
The DNA here is from genome assembly GCF_964263255.1 of Lissotriton vulgaris. Lineage (NCBI taxonomy): Eukaryota > Metazoa > Chordata > Amphibia > Caudata > Salamandridae > Lissotriton > Lissotriton vulgaris. The sequence goes on from NC_141696.1 coordinate 262,347,418, forward strand.
AGGAGGGGATATAGTCATGGCCTCCATTTGCCAAGTAAAAGGAACCAAGAAATGGTCTGACCACGGGAGAGGGTAGGGAGGCATAGCCTTACAAAGGGGCACATGAGAGAAAATCGGGTCAAGCAAATGGCCCTTATTGTGTGTTGCTCCAGAATTGATCAGGCTTACCTCATAGGCCTTAAGACCACATTGTACGTCTGTCGCTAACACATCCGCTGGATCGTTAAAGTGGAGATTAAGATCTCCCAGCATCATAAAGTTGGTAGCAGTAGATGCCAAAACTGTAACGGTTTCCATTAGGGAGCTGGCAAAATTTCCAATGCACCCTGGTGGACGATACACCAGTAAACCTGACACGGAGACCGTGGGTGAAATCTACAAAGAGAACTGACAGCTCTCACAGTCCAGCACCCCACTGTTCTGTGCCCTACATACAAATGAATCCCTACATAGTATGGCAATGCCACCTCCTCGACCTACTGGCCTGTTCTGAGAGTATATTAAAAAGCCAGAGGGAAGGGCTCGTACAATGTCCACCCCTGAGCTCGAGGTGAGCCACGTTCCCGTTAAAAACAGGATATCTAAATTATGATCCTGTATAAGAAAATTAATCTCTAAAGAATGCCTCGGGAGGGATCTGCAATTCAATAAGGCCATTTGCAGGGAGCTCTTTCCTATAGGTGACTGGGTCCAGCAGCATACCTCACAATGAGTAAAAGGTTTTACTCCCCTGTGAATATAGTTGCATGTCGTCTTTTTTGCGGGACGTAGTGCTAGCAGATCATCGCAGGTGTAGATGATCCTGGGCCCTAATGATTTGGACATAGATCATGGCCCTGAGCCCGCCTGGGCCCGGACGGGTGCAGACGGGCTGAACTCAGGTGTAACTCCGGCGGAAATCCGGCGGGCCCGCCTCGCGTGACTGCTGCGCGTTAAACATATCCGTATTAAATAAAGATCTAGCGTCCTTATGACGACTAGACCGTCAGCAAAGATGGCGCCGCCAGGCATCCTTCTCTCTACAAAGATGTCTGCCGAGGAGGGGATGTTCGACAAGGGACCCGCCGAAAAAGCCGTGCTATTCCAATTATGGTGCAGGCAAGTGGGCCAGGTATTTAAAAACAGGGGAGAAGGCAAAATAAAACAAAATAAATACCAAATAGCAGGATTTTTAAGATATCGCTATATAGCTCGCAAATTAGCGCAATTAAGCGCAGCACGCACTGATTCCTTACTCGTGCCACCAGTCAGTTCTAAAGACTGATCGAGTGATTCCTTCGCCTTAAATAAAGATCTAGCGTCCTTATGACGACTAGACCGTCAGCAAAGATGGCGCCGCCAGGCGTCCTTCTCTCCACAAAGATGTCCGCCGAGGAGGGGATGTTCGACAAGGGACCCTTGCTATATAGCTTGCAAATTAGCGCAATTAAGCGCAGCACGCACTGATTCCTTACTCGTGCCACCAGTCTGCTCGCAAGCTTTTGCAGACTACCTGGTGGAAGCAGCCATGGTGTGGTTCGGACAGCAGTATTTCATTGCTTCCCCTATTTCCTATGATGTGACAATACAAGACATTGATGATTTGAGCAGCACTTGAGACCCGGACCTTGGCGGCTCAAAATGCAAACACTTCTAACTACTTATTGGACCTGGGCCAAATTCCAAGGGTATCTGAGTTATGATCATTTATACACTCCACACATCCCTCTTGCAGGCAATCCTTGGCTGCCAGTATCTATAGAAGACCTCACTAAGCGCATCTTGTTTGCCTTTCGTCTGCTCCAGCTGGGCGACCTCTTTGCAAATGCTATTTTGCGCTGTGTCACATTCCTAACAGATAGAAGCAATGTGCCGTACATGGATAAGTTCATAATACATCGATTACACAACACTATACATGCCACAGTTCTGACTGCCTTGATGGAACTCCCGATTTTCCACTCCTGTCACTATTTATTATAACTACAGATGATTCCCACTTGGTCTCACGGCTCTCTCACTGAAATCTGTGCAGGACAGAGGAGTGCATTTGGCATGGGAGACTGATCTGGGAAAATCCCATACTTGAAATGGCGCAAACCAATCTGGTCTCAAACCATCATAGGCACAATTATTTACATTTCAAATATCTTCATCAAGCCTATGCTACCCCTCATCTATAAGCTAAATGTCAACCCACTTAATCACACCGCTGCACCAGTTGTGCCATGGACCATGCAGACTTCTCACACCTGGCGTTGAACTGTGCACCAATATTCACTTTTTGGGGTGAAGTGTTCAGCATATTATCACAGATTATCTGAATAGAAGTAGCCCCATATCCGCTCATGGCACTATTAGGATACGTTAAGCCACTCCCTATTGTGATTTGGCGATATGCCGCTATTGCACTCTTACTAACAAAGCACCAGGTATATTAACATTGGTGTGCCACATCAGTTCCAACAATTAGAGGCTGGGTCCGATTTAGTTAGCTGCGACACAATGAGTGACATTTATGCCACACTGCAACCTCCCACTTCCAGGTCTACAAATGTATGGCAACCTCTAAGTAATTACTTGCTGCTTCTTTCACTTGAGGATGCAACACCTGCCCATACCCAAGACGCACTCTAATCCAAGAGACGTGCAACTATAGCATACACCATCTGCAGAATCCCACGGGAGGGATGATTGACACAAATTCGCACATAATTATCTCTCCCATTTCACTCTGGATATTAGTCATTCCATGTGGTCATTAAGTTCTTCCCTTGCTATTGATTACTATACTATTTTGCATTGCATCTCTTTCTGGTGCTATTTCAAGTTCAAGTTTCAATCTTTATTTCGATCAATTAGACCATCAAAGATATACAAAAAATCACAGTCATTTTAAAACATTGGTTAAAAATGCCGGGAAAGAACTGAGAGCGGTACTACGTAGGTGATCCGACGGGGTATTGCCCCACACACACGGATGTGACCACGGGGTACCCCCAGAACCCTCGCCTCCCATGGGGCTAATTGCTCCCACCTAATGGGTCACTGGACCTCTAAAGTGGACAAGGACTATAGGTCATATCCACAGAGTGGCACTACCTATATAGTAGGGTAAGATTGGAGCCCCCTGATTGGTCCTGACGAAAGCCATGTACCTCTGGGACACTATGGCTGAAACATGTTGACCTTTTGTTGTTTGAGAATTCACATGGTGGTGATTGAATGATTGGTTTCTTATTCACCGCATTTCCTGCTTTTAAATCCCACATGGTTCCCCTACTAAATAAAGTTTCATGGGGGAATTCTAGATGGCTTTTTAACTCACTATTCCCTTAGGGCCCCCACTCACTTTAGAAAAGTGCATCCCTGTCGTCAGGTATATGCCCGTCCTCCACCAAACGGGGTTTCTGGAGGGCGAGGACTGGCAGATGATGAAGCATGACACCTGGCGGTGTGTGATGCCAGTCCATCACTTTTTGTGAGATGCCCTAGTACTGCTTGGCTATCCACATTCACTTGGTCCTTTTTCTAGAAGTGGTCTATTTTTGTGATATATAAAAAAAGGGCTGGCAATATAAAAGTAGTCCGTGAGCAGTAAGCTGAGAAACATGAATGAGATAAAGATAACATAAAATGAAATAAAATTGTTAAGGGCCCAGCTCCGCTTTCAAGATGCGGGTACGGATAAACCACATGGCTGTGAGGTATTTCGCCAGTGCAAAAACAGTTAGGGGTGAGACATCGGATTTTAAAATTCTGTACGTGGGGGAGAACTGTCTGCAACCAAAGTTTTTGATGAGGGGGACAAGCCAGTATTTTCTGATGTCTTGGTAGGCCTTGCAAAATAGGACCACATGTAAGTTACTTTCCACAGCGAGAGCACATGCCGGGCATAGCTTCGTAGTTGGTGGCGATGTCCAGGAGCTGGTGAAAGACCTAAGGGGCAGTGTGCCGTATCTCCACTGGAGAAATAGCTTCCTGGTTAACACAGGGGTCATCCCATCCAGTACACTCTCCAGGCAGTAGGAGTCTTTACTTTGAGTAAATAGAGTCGTCAGTGAACCCTCACGCTTGATGTCTAAAGCAATGGAAAGTTTTAGATCATAATAAGCCTTTGACAGAACTTTACATGGTATCCTGGCAGATGCGTTCGCTGGGTCAGTCCATAATTCTGAGAACCCTAGGCTCTCACACGATATTTGTATGTATTTTAGCCTCGGAATCTGGATAGCTTTTGGTTGGATTAGAAACTCCTTGAGCTCTGACCTGTAGTTGATAAGTTCCTCGCTGCTCCATAGCTTTCGCCAAAATGTTAAAGGTTTAAGACCCAGTTCCTCTGTAATTGGTCTGAGTCCCAGGTCTAGTCTCAAAGGGAGTAGCGGCGTGCTTGATGGAAGTGCAACCAATTGTCTGATGAATTCGTTTTCAGTTGTCATCAAATTTAGGGCTGAAGTGTGACCCCAAAGTTCAGCCCCGTAGGTTACAGCACCCCGTGCCTGGGCTTTATAGATCTGGATAACTGGGCCCAGTGGACGATGTGTTGATTTAGTCAACATCCTTGTGATACCTCCCGCGATCTGCACCAATTTCAAGTTTGCCTTGGTCTGGTGTGTCCCCCATGTCATGTTCTCATTTAAGGTTACACCTAGATATTCAAATGTGGAAACCCTCTCTAAGCGTGATGAGCCAAGCCGTGGATTGGGACGTGTCTTCGAGGAGGGATTTAGGATCATATATTTTGTTTTTAGAACATTGATCTCTAGGCCCATCTCCGTACAGAATACCAGAAAGAGTCAAGAATTTGCTGAATCCCCATTGGGGTTTTGGACAGCAGCAGGGTGTCGTCCGCTAACATGATTGCGGGCACCCTGCTGCCATTCAATTTGGGGGCATCGGTGTGTTCAATCCCATTCAGGTGGGCGATTACCGCGTTGACAAAGAGGCAGAACAGGGTCGGTGCGAGCACACATCCCTGTCTCACCCCTCTGTCAAGGGGGAATCTATCTGTTAGTTTGCCATTTCTTCCACACCTGACACGTGCAAAGTTGTTCCGATGCAGTCTCTGTAGAATTCCAAGGATATCAGGTGGAACCCCCATCTCAGCGAGCAAACTCCACAATTTCATTCTAGGCACCAAGTCAAAGGCAGCTCGCAAGTCCACGAAAACCATGTACAAGCTGCCCCCCTCGAATAGCGCCGTCCTCCAATAGATGAGGTTTATGCGGAAAATCTGATCTATTGTGGACACCCCCCTTCTAAATCCTGCCTGGTAAGGACTAAGAGTGTCAGTTTCTTCTAACCAAGCCTGAAGGCGATCTAACATAAGCCTGCCAAAAAGCTCTGGAACACGTCTATTAAGCTGATGGGCCTGTAGTTGGCTTGGAAGCAGAGGCGAGCCCTTCTTAAATATAGGAACCACCTCTGCCCCCAGCCAAGTACTAGGGATCTCCATGCCCAACAGGACAGCATTAAATATTGTGACAAGATAGGGGGCCAATACGTCAGGCTCCTGTTTGAACAGGTCACCTGGGAGACCGTCCAATCCGGGGGCCTTACCAGATGCCAGTCCCGCGATGGCTGTTCGCACCTCCTTTAATGTAAACAAGTCGCCCTTGCAGTGCATGGGCGTGCTTGGGAGTGGATTACAAGTGTCCCCAGCATCCGAGGTGTAGAGCGATTGGAAGTGCGCCTGCCACACCCCGGGTGCAATATTTGGTTCAATTGCTGAAAGTAAGTGCCCAGAGCCCCCATTGACAATTCGCCAAAACTTGCGATAATCCCTGGTAGCTAGGGAACTAGAGAGTTCCTCCCACTGGCCCTCCTCCCATTCCATCTTGGCCTGGGCGACCAGTTTCTTGTATACCCGTCTACTGGCCTGTATCTTCCCTCTGCCTTTGCCTTTCTTGATACATAAGAGGAGTTCTCCCTTTGCCTTGCGGCATGCAGCATTATACCATGAGGACTTGCGATGTGGTCCCCCACTTTTGCATTGGGCTTCGGTAAAAAGATCATCCGCCATGGTCCTACTAAGATCCTCGTGAGCCAGATATATTAATTTATGTGTCTCCTCATTGCGGATTTCATCAATTAAGTTACCTACCTTTTCCAAGATCGGAATTATTCCAGCATAAAGCTTTGGAAGCTTCTCTCGGCTAGCAGCTAGTTTTTCCCACCTAATTCTCCTTCTGTTGTTTTCAAGGAGGAGCTCAGGTTTGGTCACCACCATGCTTTGATCACTGACCTCCATACCAGGGTGGGCAAAATCTAGTTCTAGAGCATTGTGGTCGCTATCAGCTCTTTTTGCTACCCTAAAGTCAATGATATCCGACCATGCAGAAAGTTGTACAAGGACATAGTCCAAGCGCGACTCCCTTCCCACTCTGTTGTAGGTGTGTCTGCTCGATATATCAGATTTGATACGCCCATTGCAGGCTCTAACTCTGTGCTTGAGAGTTAGGGCAGTAATCTGTAAGGCTAGAGGTGTCCAAGCTCTGGGAGGGGGTGCCACTGCGGGGGGAACCGCCCACCTTGCATCCTCTTCCATCATAAAACCATCCAAGAGGCCTGCTAGGTGCTCAAAATGTGAATTCAAGTCCCCACCAATCAAGAATGGGGTGCCCCTAGGAATTTCACTAAGGTAAGCTGATAGTTCCTCGATGGTGGGCGATTTGCGTATTCTGTTAACCGGCATTGAATAAACATTTATCACGGCAAGTCTGGCTGAGTTAGGCCATTCTAACAAGACCACTAGTATGTCCTCAGATGCCAGGGGAAGGCGTGCTGCCTGGCAGCCCAAATGGGTCGCCACCCATGTTGTAAGCCCGCCAGAGGGACGACCCCTTCCCGCCCACTTTGCGGGAATGGAAAATGCCAGGTAACCCCGTCGGGAATATTCTTCCCTCGCCCAGGTCTCTTGGAACATACATACATCCCCGGTATCCACAAAAGCGGTCCATTCCTGTAGGTCTAGCTTATTGCCTAGGCCGGCCACATTCCACAAAATTAGCTTCAAGGATGGTGGTTTTGAGGTCTGGACCAGTTTTGGTGACATAACATTGCTACTTGAATTGACCACGAATGTTACCACGGGAGTCCGATCACCACTAGGGGACCGAGCATCCCTAGGTACCCTTGTCTCCGAGTTTATAGGGGGGGTGTCTGCATTAATTTGATTTTTGTCGACAAACTGGCTCAAGTCTAGCATTGGGTCAGATGTGTGTCTAGGGAGAATAAAATCTGCCTCCGCACCCTCCCTTAGGTACAAGTTGTCCCCGGTGACATTCTGCCTGGACTGTCAGTCTATCATATCCCCCTGTTAGACAGGGGGAAATATGTATGGTGTTGGAATCTGGGGTGGCGATAATCAGCTCTCTCTCTTCTCCTCCAACCGACTCCCCCTCTTTGACAGACTTCCCATCCCTCTTCTTCGGTGTTTGGAGGATAATACACTTGTTGGTGGTGACTTGGATAGTAGAAGTCCCCTCTCCCACCTGCCTCAGGGGGACTCCCCCAACCCTCCTCCTCGTAGGCACATGTCAGCCGGGGATAAAAAAAGGAGAGAGGTAGGGGCTGAATGTTGGTTCCCTGGTCCTCGTAATGATAGCCACAGATGTGAGAAACGGTCATGGGGTCTCTGAAGCTGACCAGGACACAATCTCCTTTGATAGTTTTTCTAGTCGTGCCCACCCACGGGACCCTTCTTACCATAAGGACATCACTAGTTATACCCTGCGGTAGAGGTCTATACTTGGATAGCCAGTCCAACACCTTGTTCTTAAGAGAAGCGGTGGATTCTATCAGTGTTGTTTTTAACTCTTGGGCCCCTGCTAAGATTACTGTGTACTGGCTGGCCTCCGGCAGCAAGTTCACTGCTCTTGGCTTTTTTTTTGTTCACTAGAGACTCATCTGTCAGTGTGACTGCTTTTTGGGGTAAGCTAGGGCAGGAATGTTAGCCTTAGGCTGGATAGAAATGGTTTTGGGAGGTGAGACCTGTGGATGGTTGGGAGTAGCTATGTTAGTACTAGGTTGCATGATCTTATTTGAAGGGGCAGTTGGTTTGTCCTGCTGTACTAAAGGGCCTGTGCTTTTCCCCGTGTTGCTGTTGGCTAGGGCACCCCTCTTAATCTTAGTCACTGTCCCTGATCTGCCACCCTTGTCCTCTATTTTGAGGAATAATAGTGGTATGTTCTAAAGACACAGCAGTCTGAGACTCTGATAGGGTTGCCTCAGCTCCCTCAATAGGCATAATCCCCGTTATGCTGGGTCCATGACTATTTATCTTCGGATAAGGGTTCTTCTTTGTGGTATTTGTCTTCCTCCCGCCACTTTTCTGTGCCCTATTTTTCACTTAAGGTACCGCTCCTTCCCTTAACACCTGCAATATAACTCTGTCATTGGTAATTACCACATCTAACTCGTGGTCGGGGTTGGAAATTTGGGCTGGCTGGAGTTGGACTGGTGGGAGGTTTAACAAACTCATGTCATCAAGGTCACTTGCTTCCTTTAGACTAGTGTGGGAGCTAGAGATGGACAAGTCTAAGTTCATAGGGTGCTCGCTATTCCTAGTTGCCCCGTTGCTTGTGCCAGTTGGCTCAGTGCAATTGAGTCTGTTAGTTGGAGTCTTGGCTTGTGCAAGGGGGCCCATGGAGGACCTTCTCACCCAGTCAATTTCTTGGGAAATGCGCCTTTCGAGAATTGTAATTTAGTCGATCAATAATGACCCCGCTTTTACAGAGTAATTGTCCAGAGTACCTTTTGTGGCTCCTGTAGCCGCCTGCGTGCTTTTGCTCCTTGTTTCCATCGTTGTCATCCTTGGTCACAATAAGAAGCATTGGATTCCTGGTAAATGGTTGAAAGGGAGGTGGCCCGGTCTGGTCTCTGCCGATCTCTAACGGCCTCAAACGGCCTGCCCTTTGCCCGGGCTTCGCCCCGTGCTCCGTCCCGCGCACGCGTCCGTCGATCCGCGGGGGAGGGCTTGTTAATATATTGGGAGGGTGCAGGGGCGGGAAGAGACACCAGCTGCGCTGAGTTGTGAAAGCGCTTGGTATGCTGGATCTCGCAGTCCCGACCCCTGCTGCTGCTTTTCTCACTTTCCCCTCAGCATTCCCCCGCCTGCGTGGATTGTTCTCCTGACGATTTTCAACAAAGTCCGTGATGGGCAGAAGTTCCCAGCAGAAAGTACCAGCTAGGAAAAACGGCCTCGAGCCGTAAATAGCCTGGAGAGGGGCTGGGGCGGGAAGAGACACCAGTTGCGCTGAGTTGTGAAAGCGCTTGGTATGCTGGATCTCGCAGTCCCGACCCCTGCTGCTGCTGTTCTCACTTTCCACTCAGCGTTCCCTGCCTGCGTGGATTGTTCTCCTGACGATTTTCAACAAAGTCCGTGACGGGCAGAAGTTCGCAGCAGAAAGTACCAGCAAGGAAAAATGGCTGCGAGCGGCACCCGCGGAGCGGACGGCGAGCCGTAAATAGCCTGTGGAGGGGCTGGGGCGGGAAGAGACACCAGTTGCGCTGAGTTGTGAAAGCGCTTAGTATGCTGGATCTCACAGTCCCGACCCCTGCTGCTGCTGTTCTCACTTTCCCCTCCACGTTCCCCGCCTTCGTGGATTGTTCTCCTGACGATTTTCAACAAAGTCTGTGATGGGCAGAAGTTCCCAGCAGAAAGTACCAGCTAGGATAAACGGCTGCGAGCGGTGCTATTTACCTCTGTACACATCCACTGGTGTATTTTTCTCTTACTACGTTGTACAGGTTTGCACAAACAGATTATATTTCAGTAATTGTACGATATTCCTCCCTTGGCTTATATTGCACATAATGAAACAGAAAACGTGAGATGCATCTTTAGCGATTATTTTCCTTGAGCATGATGTTGGTAGTTAATTAGTAATTTTGCAAAAAGCATTGAATCAGGGACCAAGTGACAATAGTACGAAGGTATAACGATAAGATATTATTGACAAGATTGACATTTACGAATTCCATTTTCAATTAAACACAAATCTTCTACAAGATTCCATCTTCGTACTATTATCATTTGGACTTTAACAATTTATGCGGCAGATGGTGTTGTCATTTTATAGCAGTTGATAGCACAGAACAGATTTTTATGGCTTGGGTCTCTAGTCCCTCCGAGAAACAAAATCACATTAAACAGGATATTTAATTAGTAGACAGAAAATGTATGGAATAATTTAATTGTAAAGATCACACAGATAGTATTGTGAAAATGTGTAAATGAGAAGTTATGTACCCTAGAAAAGTTGCATTCGTTATTTAGCAGAGCCTAGTTTTGTTATATATTTAAACAATGTTTTTTAACTTCATTAGCGAAACAATTAAATTATGAATAGATTGAAATTGTTTGTAAACCCACTTAGAAATCTCTACTAAAATGCAATAATTCTAAATAAATGTATACAAATGAAAGTAATCTTCACCCTAAATCATCTACTGTCTCATAGTAACATAAGTTGCTTGTATTATTATGGTTACTCCTGAGTAAGCAATTTCAGAAGTATAGAACTCTATTTAATTCGTTCAATTTGTGCATAATGTTCTACGCTGATGTAGCTTACTTTAATATCACCTCAGAGTGCCAGTACGGAAGCATTGATTGCTAGTGTAGAAGAACATATTTGTGAACATTGTGCAAGGCATTTAGGGGCACATTTATGAAAGGGTTGCGTCACTTCTGCACCAAGCAACAGGGTTCAAAAGCGACACAATGCCTATCTTTGATTTATCACGACACTCAAGGCCACAGTGTGTGGCCCGAGTGCCTTGATGAATCCAGAGTAATGCAGTAGCAATTGTTGCATTGCATAGCGCTGCTCCAGGGATGAGTTCCCTGGGTGGTCCCTGTGTGGTGCGTTGAGTGGGCCCCCCTCCCCAAGCATCATTAGGCCCTGCTGACCCCAACCCCAAGGGCCATATTTTTAACAAAATTGAGGGTGGAAGGCTGTGCAGCTCCCTCTCTGAGCCCTAAAAGGCACAAGGGGACCCTGTCCCTGGGCACAAATCTAATTTAAAAAATGCCCTAATTAGACCCAATGGACCCCATCTACTGGGACTGCATTTAAGTGAAAAAGAGTAGGGGGACACTCTATTCCCCTCCTTGAGCAATCACAGGTCCCAGGATGGTGCACATACCCATGGGACTTTCTTTATAATAGGTGGGTGTGCCATCCAACCAACATGTTGGGGGTTGCAGTTGGAGCAAAAGTACCCTCGCAGCCCCAGCCTGCTCCCCGCATAATGCAGGAGCTGGCAATGCTCTTAGCCAAAGGGAGCAGCTGCATTTATTGGGCAGGAGCAACTAGTGTTATATTTTTCTGCCCACATCAGTGGAGACATGGAAACATAACACAAATCTGCTCCCAACTGGTGGGAACTTTTTTAAGCTCCCACCAGCTGGGAGCAGACTTAGGGTCCGATTACGATGTGGGGCGGAATACCTCCTCCCAACAGTCAGATTCTCCTAGACCGCGTCAGAGCCCATCCGCCTGACTCGATCGAATTTCAATCCGCCTGACCAATTAAGATGTTCTTGGTTGGATTGCAAACCGCACAGTCTTTCCAAATTGGTTTCACCTGACTCTCAGAGTATCTGTGTCAGTCGGAGCTGCTTCATACAGTTCTTTGGACAGTGTTTCTAACCGAGCAATTAAGATGTCGGTTTCCAACAGCCTTTTTGAGTCAGCCTGTCTGACATGAAAAGGCTGTTGGAAAGTGCCTTTGTCGGCCCTTGGCAGGCTCCCCTTCATCCTGTGGCCTCCAGTTTAGGGTTGAGGGGGTACACGAGGGATCCCTCCTGTAAAAGCATGCACTGTGTGGTAGTCGCAACAGGGTGCAGGTTTTACTACAAATGAGACTCCGACCGAACAGTGTTCAGTCACATTGTAATCAGTCGGGCAGAATGGTCGGATTCGATTCCGAGAAGGAGTGAGGTGGAAAGTTTCCACACAACATTGTAATCGGTCCCTTAGTGTTTGCTCTCATGTGGTGGGAGATTTTAAAATGCTCCTGTCAGTGTCCCAGGGTGGGTTCCCCAGGACCCAGTTAGGGAACGGGCCCAAGGGGATGGGGTCCTTGGGGCCAATAAAGGCTCAGGCAGGGATCTGTGCTGACCCCCTTCTCCAAAGTTTACATTTCAGTCTCAGAGGATGGGGTCCCCAGGGCCTAATTAGGCTCAGGGAGAAGGGCCAGGCACTCCCTCCTTTCATTTGTTTACTCGGCAGAGGGTGACAGGGTCTGGAGGGCTTTTCAGATTCAGGGAGGGGTTGATTTTCCCTGTGCTCAGTGACTAATTTGGCTGTGGGAGGGGGGCTGCATGCACTCCTTTTGTTTAACCTCTGGCCTGGTGGATGCGGTTCTAGGGGCCTCTCAGAGGCTTGGGGAGGGCTGCCACGTGCAGCCTTCACCCCCCAAAAATACAATGCATTCCCCCGGGCCCATGGCCCACCCATGGGAGATTTAATTAACAAGCATGTAAGTCTGTGCTTGTTTTACCACCAAACTCAAACTGGAATGAATAAAAGCAACCCCTGACACTTGTTTCATTATGAAAGGGTACTGTTTTAACATATACTGGGTGCTCCCTTGTGTTTGTACAAAGCAATACTGATAGCGAAACACAAGTCAGGAAACCTTGTGTATGGACATAAATATACTGATAGCGAAACACGAGTCAGGGGTTGCTTTTACTAATTCGAGGTTGGCTTGGGTGGTATTTTACCAATCCCAAGCTGTAATATGGTGCATGGACTGGTAAAAGGCTTTTGTCACTTTACAGCTGGGCATGGCATGGATGGTATACTCCCTGTTTTGCACTGCACTTTTTCAGCACCATTCTGTGGCACGGACACCTTTACAAGATGAACCAGTAGTGTGTGTTGTCTGGCCAATTCATCTGGGCTCGGACTCACCACCCTGGTTAGACGTCCTACATGACGAGGCTCCGCCAGATGGGTGGGCTGATAGGATATCTAACATATACTCGTGTCATGTGACCACTTGGTCTGGTTCAGTGCAATCCAAAAGGGTCACTTTAATAGGACCTCATAGACTCAGCTACGTCGGTTATCAGACCCTCCAACTCTTTATGTTCGTTATGGATGGTATACACCTGTTACAACGCACTACCACTACAACGCAGGCATTACAACGCATACCATTACAACGCATTGCGCTGGGGGGCGCTCTAGGATAGGGAATAAGTATAATTTACTATCCAACACCTTCCCTAGGGTCCACGGGGACTGGAGTTAGAATAGTAAATTATACTTACCACTATCCAGCACCTCAAAGCGCTATGCGTTGTAACGGTATGCGTTGTAAATACCGCGTTGTAATGGTATGCGGAGTAAAAGTATGCGTTGTAACGTCATACATCCGGCATGGATGCCACCATGCTAATCCTTTGCTTAAATACTTTGCTATAGAAATGGCAAAAGACTTTGCCCCTTTCTAGACTTTGCCCCTTTCTATCGCATCATGGATGGCATTGTGCTAATCCTATGCTTAAAAACTTTGAAAATCATACATTTGAAGTGAGCAAATTTAGAGTGTCACTGGTAATGTGGGGTGCTCTATACAGGAGCTGCTTTCCACATAAACTTGGGAACTACCCAGAGTTTTCTGCTTCTTTTTTGCATGACTTATGGAGCTCTCTATGCCTGAAAGGGTATTGTTTTGACTTATGCTGGGTGATCCCTTGTGTCTGGACAAAGCTAAAGTTATCTGAAAGCTATAATGATAGCAAAAAATATGTCAGGGGTTACTTTTATTCATTTCAGGATGGCTTGGGTGGCATTTTTCCAATACAAAGTTGTAATACTGTGTTTGAGTAGTAAAAGGCTTTTGTCATTTTACAGTTCAGCATGGATGGTCCTGTGCTAATTCTAAGGCGATGGCCGTTTCATTGGGGAGCCTAAATGCCCCCTAGGTCTCCGTCGAGTCCCTGCCTCCTGCTGGAGCTGCTGAATATGCTGCTCCATGGGTCCTAATGTAATGTTTCTGTTTCCCTGCTTGCTAGACAGCGGGCAGAGAAACAGACACTTGCTCTGCTTTCAGCAAGTGAGAGCATTTTGTGCTCTCGCTTTCTGAAAGCAAAGCACTTGTTTACTAGGACGTGGCATTAGCGGTGCTCCCACTAAGCCATAGAAAATGTTATTGTCTCCCAGGTGGTCACCCCTGGACATTACTGGAGCTGGCCCTGTGGGGTGGCGGTACCCAGGGTCCTGTGTGGTTCCTAAAGGGGATCCACGCAGCCCCCCTTTTTTGTTCTAATTTGGCCCGAGGAGGTTGTGGTCCCCGAAGCTTGGGGTCTGAAAGGACCCCCTTAAATATTGTACTTGTGCCCCTGGGAGGTGACCGTCCCGAGGGATGTGGGGATTGTACTTGCCTTTGGATGGCGGCAGTTCCTGGGGCAGTAAGGGATACCTTGCAGTACTTATAAAGGAAACAAAGTGCTCTGGGGACGTGGCGGACCTCGGTGAAGGGGGCTCCATGAGTCCATTTTATTGAAATTAGACCCAGGTAGGTCTCCTTGGCAGGAGGGTCCGTGAGGCCACCCATATTATTTTAATTAGCCCACGGAGGTTGCAGTATAAATGGTTCAACAAGGCCTCCCCATATTATAGGAATTGGCCCCAGGGAGATGGCAATTGCTGAGGCTGCAGGCAAGCCTGGTGGACCCCTTCACATTCAAAATCAAAACTGCCTCTGGGAGTTGGGAATCCCCAGAAGTTTGATAAGTCATATGAGTGGGGCCCCCGGCGCCTTCTTCCTATATTTAGGATATGCCCCAGGTGACTGAGTGCATAGATGTGTTAGTGGTATATGGGTGAGTAAATGCATATGTGGAAGGAAGTGTATGTGAGTGTTGGAGTATATCAGTGACTGTATGTGTGAGTGATTCTGACAGTGGCCTTATGGGTGAGTATGTGCTTGTGTCACTGACAGAATATGTGAGTGAGTATGTGTTAGTATCTGTATGAATTAGTTAGTGTGTGTATACCTGTATAGATCAGTAATGGCTGTATGATTGACTCAATGAGTGACTGAGTAGGTATGTGAGTATCTCTATGGGTGGCTGACAGTATTTGAGTGGCTGTATGGGTGTATGAGTAGATATATCAGTAGATGTATCAGTGAGTGAATTGGTATATGAGTGGCTGTATGGGTAACTGAGTGGATATATCTGTAGACTTGTGAATCAGTGAGTGAGTCAGTGAGTGACATCTAACATGGGCTTCGATTGGAATTCCACAGAGCATATTATGAAGCCCATTATCGCCGCTTTATCGGCCGTTTTCGGCCGATAAAGGGACGATAATTTTAGTGCACAGGCTTGATAATATTTCCCTACATTCTCAGGGCTAGGTGATAGGCTGGGACCAGCCTGGCATGTAAAATGGCTGCCGTGCATGACAAAATTGTGGCATTGTAAAAAAGGCAAGTTGGAGCAGACATTGTTTATCAATAAGGATTCATTTATAACAATGGGGCATATTATCAAGCCTGTGCGCTAAAATTATCGCCGCTTTATCGGCCGAAAACGGCCGATAAAGCGGCGATAATGGGCTTGATAATATGCTCTATGGATTTCCAATCGAAGCACATGCTAGATGTGAAGACATCTAAAATGGGCTTCGATTGGAATTCCACAGAGCATATTATCAAGCCCATTATCGCCGCTTTATCGGCCGTTTTCGGCCGATAAAGCGGCGATAATTTTAGCGCACAGGCTTGATAATATGCCCCAAAATATTTTATCGCACTGAGAAATTGGTGGTCAACACTTCCTGATTTCCTTCGAATCGAACGTTAACAGACGTCACGCAGCAAAAAAAAAAAAAAAGCTCACGCACAGCCGCTGGAACACATGTATCAACATATATGAGACTCCTCACCCACCCTCAGAAAATATAAGGGATTAGGATACGTCTCTCGCACCTCCTTATACCTAGTAATTTAATTAAAACGAAGCACAAAATGGCGTATTCCCGTGCAGTTTGCGGCCCAGTTCGGTGTTTGGGAAGCGCTTCTACCGTGAAAAATATATTTTTTTTATTTTCCCCAGGGGACCCTTTAAAAATCCCAACAACATTCCTAGGGGGTCAACAGGGGTATACCTTGCCCCCTTTCATTAAATTCCCCCTTCGTTTTTCACCTCTTCTTCTCTCTCGATCCTACCGAGAGATAAGATGGCGGCCGCTCCGGACTGTTCAGAATGTTGACAGACACCGGGGACCCAATCAGCTTCGCATTGCAAAGTTCCGTTTCGCAGGTGGGAGCGTATTTACAAGAAACTTGCACCATGAAGAACGCTTTCCATTTAAAAAAGAAAAATAACATTATACACACTCATATGCCTTATAAATATGACCAAAAACAACCTAAGAAGCTTTAGCAGTACATATCCAGAAATGTAATTGATTTCAAATAATGACTTACTTCATTGGTAGGCCTTCACATGTATTATTTCCTTTGTTTTCTTAAGTGAAAATCTTATCTGCAACCATGTGTTGGCCTTACCTCAAATAAACAAAACCGGCGATGGACTGAATGAGGATCAATGATACACTTTCACCCCAGTCAAAAGATCTGGGCCTAAATAAACCTGTAGATAGGCCACACCTTATCGTTATTCTGAATTAATCATTTAAAATATTAGGGAGAGATTTATGACTGTTGTATGCCTGTTTTGTAGCACTGTGTGTCATTTTTGTGATGCAGTGCTGGTGCAAAAGATTTGCTATGTTAAATAATAAGTAGGGCATTAAGTTTTTGATGACTGTTATTCATTTACTGTTGGGTAATAGTGGTTATTAACATTTTTTATTATATTTTTCAACAGATTCAACTGCAGATTCTTTCATAGTTTGGAAAATGCCTACAAAAAATAGAATTAGAAAGGCTAGAAAACGTCAAAGACAGCACGGTGATGTTTTATTGCAGCAGTCCTCTTCCCTAAATACTTATCAAAACACCAAGAAAGCTCCGGGTAAGAGCACAAAATCTTTCTTAAAAAATATTTGTAGTAAAAAAAGTATTTATCGCCAAAATGTTTCAGTTCAGAAAAAGAAGAGTAATTTAAATGCAAAGGAAAGACCCATGAAAAATGTTACTGGTAGAGGAAGAGATAACTCTGTGCATGATAGTAGAAGGAAAGAACAGTTTAGGGAGATTCGAAAACGAATGTTCCGTAATAGGATAATAGTTAATTTAATAAAAAATATTAAGAAATGCAAACAGAAAGCGGCATTTTATAAGAAGAAGAAAAATGTAGAGAAAATTATTGATCATGCTTTTGAAATTAAGTGAAAGTTGTTTATTTTGGTAATCAATAGAATTAGGAAACTAAGCAAGGTAATTTCTGATTTCAAAACAAACAGTAGATGGAAGAGAGTAGTAAATCGTAGCAACTTTTGTGAAGTTTTTTCCGGAGAATGGATGCATAGTTCAAGTTCTGAGGCATTTTTTAATGAGGAGAGTTATTTTCAGGATAATGATTTGGTGCATGCAGTTGACACCAGTGGTCGCGCTTATGAAGTGAAGGATGGTTGTGCAGTTGAAAAAGAAAAACTTGTGACAACAGAGACAGAAGAGGCGCTAAGTGATGAGGTTTTAGGAAGACGTCCTAAGGGTCCTGTGTACATTTGGAAGTGTAGTTCTATTTCCAGTGTGCGACAGGTTTCCATCAATTTGCTTTGTGATTTTATACGGACATTTAATAAGAAAAGTTTGAAGCAGAAAATGAAGTTGTTGCAAGATTTAGATCCTTGCAGAGTGAGACAAATGACAGGTTTGCGTGGTCATTCACTGGCTTGTCTTTCCAGGAGAGTATGCCAGAGTGTTTTTCATCATTTCAGGATGCTAGCAGTGCATCATAATAAAGTGAGAAAATTAGTGAGAATGTTGTATTATGCAAAGAGTCCAGCAATTATGCTTAAACAATTATGTGCTGCTCTTTTGCATGGTTCTGAAATAGATGTGAAGAATATTTGTGAAGAAATTGAGTTTTGTTACTTTAGTAGTAAAGATGAGAATGTTCAAATTGACCCTGAAGTAGAGAGTAATGTTGAAGATAATGTACAGGTTTACAGTACAGATAATTTTCAGAAAGAAATTGCCACGTTTCAGATGAAATCAAGTGAGAGGCCTAATTTCACTTGTGTATGTTGTCGACGCACTTACTATAAGAATCAGACTAAGGTAGTGGATTTATATGCAAAAAGTGAAAGGGAAAATAATAGTGAATGGAAGGATTTTGCCACATACTTGATGGTAGAAAATTATTTTGATTTGGGATCGGATCAACGTGTGTGTACTTATTGTTGTAATAAATTAAACCAAAACCAGATGCCTGCTAGGGCAGTTCATAATAATCTGGAATTGGTTGAGATTCCTTCTGAATTGAAGGATTTAAATACTTATGAATCTATTTTGATTCAAAGTATCCATCCCTTTCAGGCTATTGTAAGAATGGAGCCAAAGACAGGGAAGTTGCCTCCAGCAGATTTACAGAGAGGATTAAAGGGAAGAGTTGTTTATTTGCCTCTAGATTTGAATAAAAACATTAACACAATTGGAGTAGAAGAAGTGGAAGAGGAACCTCTGGTTATCTTGGTTAATGGGGTTCCGACAAAGAATAAGAAAATATGGCAAGATTTAGTGGATGTTAGGAAAGTGAAAAAGGCAACAGTGTATTTGAAGAAAAATAATAAGTATTATAAGAATGTGTATGTTGCAGAAGAGGAAGTAAGTGATGAAGAGGATAGCGATTTGTGTGCTGGCCAAATTGAGAAAGTAGAGGCCTCTAAAAGTGAAGAAATATATGAACATTATAGTGTTCATCCTTTGCATTCCAAGGAAGTCATGGGGAATGCTATTGAGTTGTTTCAAATGAAACAAGCCAAAGGGAGTCCCATTAGTGTTTGGGAGGAAAGTTTGGAAGCTCGGTGTTTCCCACAGCTATTTCCCACAGGTCGAGGAGGAAGATATGATGAGCGATCTCATCAAATTCCTGCGTCTGAATACCGGACTTTACGATTGTATGCAGAAGATCCTAGGTTTCGTCAATGCATTCCCTATTTGTTTCATCTCCTGTTTGAAAGCGATCTGTCTGGACTGTCATATGCAGTGAACCACATCTTAAAAAGTGGTATACAGATGCGAAATATCTCGGCAAGGGACTTTATGCATAAAGTCAATGTCCAAGATAGTATTTTGGATTCTCACTTAATTAATCTCATGGCGTGTCAGCGTGGTACTAATGAGTACTGGTACCGTCGTCATGGTGATTTAAAATGTATGCTGAGGAACTTAGGAACTCCGACATGGTTCCTCACTCTGAGCTGTGCCGAGTATGGCTGTGAAGACTTACTTGAATTTCTACGAGAAGCAAATGGAAATATTGAAAACATTGAATTCAAGACACCTGGAGAACTGTGTTCTTTGGATCCTGTGAATGTATGCAGGTACTTCAATCATAAATTTGAAGCTATGATGTCTTTCATCACAAATAAGAAGAATCCACCTCTTGGAGAGGTGTTGGATTTCTTCTGGAGAAAGGAGTACCAAGCAAGAGGTGCTCCTCATATACATATGTTGTTGTGGATCAAGGATGCACCTAAATTTGGAACAGATCCGGATCACTTAGTGATGAATTTCATAGAACAGTATTCTACGTGTGCTGTTCCAAACGCAACGGAGAAGAAAAGCCTAAGAGAACAAGTTCTACGTTTCCAAAGCCATCGTTGTGGAAAGTACTGTCGTCGTAAATTCAGAAACAAGGACAAGTTCTACACCAAATGTCGTTTCAACTTTCCACGACCGGTGATTTCTAAAGGAAAAGTGAACAGTTTGATGTCTTCACTACGACATAATGTGACGAGGAAATCACCCAAAAATACATACAATTTGAAAAGGAACGAAGAGTCCAAGTACATCAACGACTACAACCCAGTGATTTTGTCCATGTGGAATGCTAACATGGATATACAGTTTGTGGGTGACAACTGTATGGCTGTGGCTCGGTATGTGACATCTTACATCACCAAAAAAGAAAAGACAGAACTGAAGGATATGTGGGAGGACATTTCCCATGAAAAGAGCCTCAGCAAGAAGTTGTACAGTTTCAGTCTGAAGATGTTGTCGCATCGAGAAATCGGAGCTTACGAATGTTCAGATCGATTGTCTTCAGCAAGTCTCTATGCCAAATCCAGGAGTATTGTTTGGGCGAGTCTTGGTCTTGCTGCAACGTGAAATCGGGTTCTAAAACCTGTCCGTGAAATTGAATATTTGGCAGAAAAGGAACCAAACAGTACCGACATTTTGAAGACCAACATGTTGGATACATATTATCCAAATCGAAGCAGTCACCTTGAGAATGTTTGTCTATATGAGGTTCTACAAAATTATATATTGAAGAGGAACATCAAAGAAGATATTGAGAAAGGAGTGTATGCTGTAATTGGAAGTGAGGGATGCCTGGTCAAGCAAAGAAAATGCCAATTAGTAAACCATCGAAAATTGAGTGGCGAATCTCCAGAAAAAAAGGAGTTTTTCTATTTAGCACTTTTGCAACTTTTCAAGCCTTGGCGTGCAGAAGAGGAACTGCTTGGAGATTTCCTCTGTTACGAAGACTCTTTCACTGCTGCTAAGGAGACCATAGAATGTCCTGCTTTTCACAAATATCAAGAAATGCTAACTTTGGAAATTGAGCAGGAAGCAACGATTGCAGCCGAGATTGCCAGAGACAGTTCTCAGGACAGTCAGAGTTCTGTTTCATTGAGTCAAGATCCACTTGGAGGACCTATTATCGAAAATGAAGCTGCCACTGCTATGAATGAAGTGGAAAGAGCCATGGCACATGCTCAGGAGGATTCAGTTAAGTTAGAAGACTTGGAAAAACAACTCAACGTTGAGCAGAGGAAAATATATGATGAAGTTACCAAGCAAATTGAGCATGGATTAAGTCATGAGAAGAAAGAGTGCTCATGTACATCGTTGAAGCCTGTCCGACTGTATGTGAGTGGAGAAGCGGGAACTGGAAAAAGTTTCCTCATTAAAGCAATTTCATGCTATCTGCAGGAAAGGACTGAGTCATCGCTGTCTTGTGTTGTCACCGCTCCTACTGGACTTGCAGCACATAACATTAAAGGTATTACTTTGCATCGTCTACTGATGCTGCCGGTGGAGCATGACAACAAATTACAATACAACAAGTTATCTGGGGATGCTTGCTGTGAAGTTTCGAGAGTCTTGAGGAAAATGAAGCTACTTATCATTGACGAAGTAAGCATGGTTTCCAATGTCATGCTTGCCTTTGTGCATTTGAGAATGCAAGAAGTACTTAAAACTGAATATGATGTGTTATTTGGTGGCAAACACATCATTGTTTTCGGAGATCTGCTGCAGCTGACACCAGTAAAAGGACAACCTGTGTTCAAAATACTCACGCATGAAGATACCAGGAAGTGCTTAGGGAGCATTGGCAACGTCAATATATGGTTAAACTTCAATTATGCTGAACTGCATGAAAATATGCGTCAGGCAAAAGATGAAGATTACAAGAATATTCTACAAGATATTAGAATTGGAAAAGTGACCGAGCATGGAAAAGAAGCTTTAAATGCACGATTACTTTCAAATTTATATCCCGGACAAGAGATTGTGGCAGAGAATATTTTTCAGAAAATTACTGAGAAGAAATCCGGAATATGTTTGATGCCAACTCTTGCAGAATGTGCCATCTTCAACAACAAAATGTTGAATTTAGAAAAGCAAGAGATTGTGAAACTTGAAGCTATTGACAAAATAGAGCATATGGGATCAACAATTATTTTGTCAGAGAATTTGAAATCAAAATTGGATTCATTAGAGAAGACTATATCTAAAACAGCGGGTTTTGAAAAGACTCTGAATGTGTGTTTAAATTGCCGAATCATTTTGAGAAGGAATTTACATGTTGAAAGAGGTCTGGTAAATGGATCAATGGGTAATGTTGTTGATTTTGAGAAATACAAAAGTAGAGATGGAATTGAATTTTTAAAAATTAAATTTGATGGCATTGAGGAAGTACAGGTAATTGGTCGTTGTTCTGCTAGGTTTTTGCTTGTTAAAGACTTATATGTTCGCCGTAAACAGTTTCCTGTTTGCTTGGCATATGCGGTGACAATCCATAAATCGCAAGGTTTAAGTGTAGACAGTGCATTGGTGAATATTGGCAGTTCTGTGTTCAAGGAGGGTATGGCATATGTGGCATTGTCACGAGTTAGAACTTTATCGGGATTGTACTTGATTGACTGTGATGTCACAAACATTTGTGCGGATCTAGATTGTGTTAAGGAATACAATAGGTTAAGAAGAGAGTATGCGCCACATTTGCCTCAATATCCTTTGTTTGAGAAACGTGTGGTAGGCCGGAAACGTAGAAATATCAGTAATAGTAGGGAGGTTGTAGCAAAAAGACCAAAAGTCGATGAACCGAAAATTGTTAGCAGAAAGAAAGTGGATTCTGTTGAAGATGTTGTCGGTTTTCAATTTGAAAACAGTTCTGGTGTCAACTGCTATGCAAATGTAGTGGTTAATGTTCTCTTTTCACTAGAGAGTTTAAAAGAACAGATTCTGTTGAATTCAGAACAAATTTTATGCTGTTTGTTGAATTCTGTTTTCGAGAAATGTAGCACTGATCGTACAAAAGTAGAAAGTGTGTCTGAAGTTCGTTATCTGTTAGATGAATGTTCAGGTCAAACAGACTTCTCTGAAAATAATCAGCAAGATTGTCAGGAGTTTTTAATGTATATGCTTGATGTATTGCAAGATGAGGGTGTAGATGTAGATCACCTGTTTGGGGTTTCTTATCAATGGCAGCATGACTGCGAGAACTGTAGGGTATCAAGTACTACTAGTGTAGACTCAGAAAGATTTATATATTTAACTTTGCCAGACAGTAAATCAGTCTCCTTTAATAAGCTAGTAAATGCAGCGGATCACAACATGGAGTGTAGCCAATGTAAATCTGAAATGATGTCAACATTATTTATACGTAGATATGGACAGTATGTCATTTTAATGATCCAACGATGTAGGCCTGATGGGTCAAAATTGTCAACTTTAATAAAAAATTTTGTGGCTTCTCAGCTTTCAATATCAGGAAGGACTTTTGTAACTCTAGCAATTATCTATCACGATGGTCCTTCAACAACATCAGGACATTATACAGCTTATTTAAAGGCTCGAAACGGCTGGTCATTCTGCAATGATTCCGTTGTAACTTTAAAAAATAAATTGCCGTTTGACCTTAAAAATTCTTACCTGTTGTTTTTAAAACCAAAATTTTAATGAAAGAATCTCGGGATTTCCTGTGAAGAATTGCAAAAGATTCATGAAGTAGAGGGAATGTAAGTCTGCAATGCTGTCTAGATTATTGGTGCAAAAGTTTTAATTATAATGTCAATTTAAAAATCCAACTATATAAACCTGATGCAAGTAAGTCTGCTTCATAGTAAGCAGTATCAGTGTCATAGGAAAAGGAGAACATGAGTGACAAAGAAGGGTAAGATATTAGTAGTCCTGGATTGTGAAAATGATCTTAAATGTTTTCTTTTTGAAAGTTGTGAAAACAGAAAATGTCGGGATTTGATTGGAAGAATTACAAGACTTACGAATCGCGGCAACATGATTTGGCCTAGTGGAAACATGTGATAGAATGAGAGAAGTCTTTTCTTGTATGTAACATATTTTTCGAATCGATCGAGGTTTTCTTTCAGAAAGTGGCGGGCTGAAAATATTTATAGCACAACAGAGTGGAAGCTGTTCATAGGAGATCCTTCGACGTCATTGAAAGTAAGTTAATTTTAAGGAGTTTTGAATTCAGATTTCTTAGGTTGTATGGGTTTTTTAAACACAATCATTTTGATTGTGGTCTTTTTTTCCCCGCTGTTACATGATGAATACCTTCGAGTCACTGATTTAAGTGAAATTTGATACATTCTGAGAACAGCAAAAATAAACCATTTAACATGTATAATTAATATTCTGCTTTTTGTACTTATGAAATACATTTAGAAATGTGAGGTAGATATGGAGAAACTGAGTCTTCTGTAAGTGTCAATTTTAATGCTTACAGTGCTGTACTTCTGTGTACTGTTTTTTTTTTTAAACTGAATAGGCCTCACCTTAAAGAAACCTCTTGAAAGGACACATCTTATTTGCATCCTGAAACAATCATTTAAAATGTTAGACACAATTTTATGATAGCTTTACATCTCTTTTGTGCTGCTATTGCATCACTATTGTGAGACATTAGCAATGCAAAAGAAGCACCATGTTCCAAAATAGGCCTCATTTCTTCAGCATGAAGATACTGTTACTTTAAAATATATATCTTTAGGATTGTGTACGGGGCGTAGAGAAGCAGAGGCTTCTGTCAGTTTCAAAGTTGTTTAAAAACTGTTTCTTCTTGATCCTTTTCCCTTCTTTTTTCTAATTTTTAAATACATGTTCTAATATTTTTGGAAATGTTTGTTCTCTCTTTTACAGATTGAAAGTATGAAAAAGTTTCTTTTACAGTTAACAAGAATTATAAGGTAAATGTTTTGTACTTTTTTAACCTGCATTCCACTGCTGATGATGTCACTGACTATGTTATGAATGATGTAAGAAGTGGGCATGTTTTACTACAATGGTAGGTCTTTACAGCTATTATCTCCTCTGTATTCTTCAACAAGCATTAATTTTGATATGCAACCCTGAGTACGGTTCACTTTAAACAAACTTTTAGAGAGGACACACCTTATCGTGACCCTCAATCAATCATTTAGTCTATCACATTTAACATCTATCAGTTCTCCTGCTTCATTTCTTTAATCTTTACTTTCCTGTGTTTGCTACTTCTCTCATTCCTTTCTCTATTACTTAATTATTCTACTCCTTCCAGTATTTTTTTCACTCCCTCTCTTCTCATACTTCTTCATTATTATTCACTAATTCTGTCTCTATTAATGTTACTGTTTCTGAATGATCTCCAAAAATTTTTAAAACAAGAACAGTAAGTATAAGGATAGGAAACAGACATTTATGTTACAAGAAAGACAGCGACAGGAAGTAAACAAAAGATACTGTTACTCGCAATCCACTTCTGATGATGTCACTGACTATGTCAAAAATTATGTAATATATGACATGATCAGAAGTGAATTGCGGGTAACAGTATGTTTTCTTTACTCCCTATAGCTGTCTTTTTTGTAACATAACTGTCTGTTTCCTTTCCTTATACTTACTGTTCTTTTTTTAAAAAATGTTTTTTGGTTCGCTCATAGTTCGCGTACCGGAGTGCGAACTAGGAGCGAACTAAAAGAAATAGAGCTTGGCAGAGTTCAAAGACTTCTACCAATTTTTTTTTATAATGGGAAGGTAGTTCTGAAAAGAACTTTTTTTTGGCTTTTTGTTATTTTAATTTTTTTTATTATTTTTCTGAACATTTATTATATTTTTTTGATTTTTTCAGAAAATTTTTTTTTTTTTTTTTGGGGGGAGGGGGGAAACAAAAATGATTCATCGAAGAGGGCTCAACAGGAGCAACAAAAAAAAGAAGAATTTATTTTTGGGGGCGTTTTGGACATACATGATTTTTGATTGCTCTCATTATAAGAGTTATGCTACTTTCTCTGTAGCATAATATTTGATTGCACCACACGCACATTTGTTTCACTTCCCCCATGTCCATTTGAATATTCCGGATCAACTCCCTTGCTTCTGGTCCCGAAACTTCTGGCACGACCGATCTTCTGGCTATTGCTGGGGAATTTTGTTGTTCATCCCGAAGCTGAGCAGCACTATAATTATTTGGGTGCCACCTACTCATGTGCCTGTGCATTGTAAAATTCCCAAAACTATATTTTTTGTCCGTCCCCCTTGAAAGGCGATCATCACAGATACAGCAGAAGACATATCTGGCGTTCACTTTCTTTTGCCCTGGTGGAATTTTAAACAATTGCCAGATGAAATTTTCCTTCCTATTGTACCTTCTGGGCTCCTCTGGCAAATATTCAGGCTCTTCCTCCTCTTCCTGATCTTCCTCTTCTTGAAAGATTGGTTGAGTAGGTGGTCCTTTTTTTCCATGAGGAGGTGGAGGTGGTGGTGGGGGAACACTACCAGAAGCAACAACTGAAGCCATTTCTCTGGAATGTAAAAGGGTCTTTCTCTCACCAAGATGAAAGTCAGAGTGAGGAAAGAAGGAGGTGTTTTCATCATTTGGGAAAAGCCAAAGTTCTAAACCAATGAAAAGTGTTAATTTTAGATCACATGACCTAGTATTACATCATTAGGAAACCAAAAGTGAAATGAACTAATGAAAAGTGTTATTACCGAGTCACATGACCTGCTGTCTTTACGTTTCGCGCTTTGCGCCGCTATCCAATCCGCTTCCGGGTCCGCTAACTTGGCGCGTCGGATAACGTATTACGCGACAATGCAAAACGTCATGATAACGTAACAGTTACGCTTAAGGAACGATTACCGGCTCGCGCACCAAGTCGCGGCTTTGAATTGAGCTAACGGGAAGCTGACCGGTTCGCGGACTAGGAGCGGAACAATATATATTTTTTTTTTTAAATGTATAAAAGACATGTACAATATATTTTATGATTTAAAGAAGAATACATTTTACAGATACAAATATTAGCTTTCAAAAAACCATTGAAATTCAATGAAAAAACCATAGGTTATAGTCCATATATAGTTAGGAATTTGCATTTACAAAACCTTATTTTACTCGCATAAAACCATTGAAATTCCATATATAGTTAGATGCGCTAACTATATATCGCGCACCCGCAATCCACTGCTGATGATGTCACATATTATATCATTCATGACATGGTCAGTGACATCACTGATGACATCACTGATGACATCTCAAATGACATCACTGATGACATCTCAAATGACATCACTGATGACATCACTGATGACATCTCAAATGACATCACTGATGACATCACTGATGACATCTCAAATGAAATCACTGGTGACATCACTCATGATATCATTCATGTGCTAATACAATGAATCTCTTCAGAGTCTAATATAACCTTAGATACAATCAGTGTAAACAGACACTCACAGACTGTCACTCATCCATGGAGTTACTCACACAACTAGTCAGTCATGCAAACAATCAATCACACCTCCATTTCCTCAACTATACAGTTATACAAACTTTACTTATTCAAACATATACTAACACATATTTTCTCTCTTCTACAATCCCTGATACAAGTTCACAATGATCCATACAGCCACTCACACATTCACTAGCTCTTATGCACAGTTATTTATATATGTCAACTCTCACATGTACTGTGTTTTACATATGTACTTACTTTGACATGTAGCACTGAAATATCCATTCACTCACCAATACACTCATGCACACAGTTAACCTCCCATAGAGCTGTTTCCACATGCACTTTTGAAACCATACATCTAGTGAATCCACTGCTCACACATCTATGCACAGAGTCATACACCTCCCAGCCACCCACACACACACTCAGTGTCCCATACAAATACTTGGGCAACTAATGAATAACCCATATAGTTACTCATATAGCTACTGATCAACACATGCAGCAGTTTATAGAACAACAGACATAATGATGCACAAATTAAGACAGTTTGGTCACTAACCCATGCACTCAGTGAGACACATTTAATCACTCACTCATACAGTCAGTCATGCACCTACTAAATCCTTCATCCAGACACTTATACATCCACTCATTCTTCAATATGTAAGACATATTTTAACTTTACAGAAACATACAGTCACTGGATGTTGTGATCAGTGATGTCATCAGTGATGTCACTGACCATGTCATGAATGATGTAATATGTGACATCATCAGCAGTGGATTGCGGGTGCGGGATATATAGTTAGCGCATCTAACTATATATGGAATTTCAATGGTTTTATGCAAGTAAAATAAGGTTTTGTAAATGCAAATTCCTAACTATATATGGACTATAACCTATGGTTTTTTCATTGAATATATATATATATATATATATATATATATATATATATATATATATATATATATATATATATATATATATATATATATATATATATACATACATCACAGTGCATTTTGGGAATTGTAGGACATTAAACCAAGTGTGTAACATGACAGCCTGAGATGCATCCAATAGCTGTGGTGTAATGAGGCAAATGTTACTCACCTGTGAACAAGTCTCGCAATGGAGACGAAACGCGCCAGGAAATCCTGTGTGCTGCCACTGAGCACTATAAAATAAACGCCAGATTATGCCAGATACTGGGCCTCGGAATCTTCTTTGTTCTTTCTGTTGCAAATTAACAGGGTGCTATAGATACATATATATATATATATGAGAACCAGATCCTGGAAAGAAAGCAAACTCCTTTACAGCGAACTGCTACACCAGGAACGGACCATCACAAAAGGTTTGAAGTTTTCTTAGTGCAGTTTATTCAAGCCTTCACACAACATGACGCGTTTCAGCCGGGTTTCCCCGGCCTTGATCACATGACGTTTTAGGAAAAATACCACCCATAAATACCATGAAACAATTTAGACCCTCCCATCTTTCACATAGAGAGGGAAAACAGACTAAGTCATATATAAAATGCATAATTCCCACAAGCAGAGGCTATTAATTACCCACAAGCATTAAGTCAGGTTGAAACGTCGACATCTTAAATTTGAACCCCCTTGGACCACCAAAAACCCTAATGTGGTAACGTGTAACATAAATAGGATTTAATTCTGAAGCACTAGGTTTTGAAATTCGGAAGTGGACAAGTTGATATTATTTTGAAATTATTGCTCCAGTATTGTTTTTTTATATTGTCACCAAATCTTTCTCCTTTCTTTCTCTTAATCACAAGCGTCAATTCTTGAGCACTACCTCTATGCACGTTCTTATGAGCACTCTCAATTTCGTACTCAAATATTGAAAATAAAAAACTGTATTTGAACCTTTGAATTATAAAAGGAACATACATGACTGGTAGAATTAAAAGGAACTAATTCTCCAAGTGATTGTGTTGGGTCTTGCAATTTTAGAAACAATTTTGGATTGTATACCAGGAGCAATTGGATGAAGGCTCAAACTGAGTAATTAATGACTATAAGTGTGATAAAATCTCTAAGTTCATTTCGGTCAAGGACCATTGTTTTTGATAACGTACTGTACCCAGGTCCAGGACCAATTTGGGTTACCCCATTGTTGATAATGGCTTAAAAGCCCAAACAGCCTTAAAAAATAGGCTGAAAGGCAACTATGTGTGGTAAGTAAGTAAAACCACTAAGAGTGGAAAAAAAGCAAATCAATATACAAGAGGTCCACAAAAGAAGTCAATAAAGCCCTTAAAAATCATAAAATCATCAAAATGTAGTCGAACATGAAAAGTAGCAGCAACAACAAGTTATTTGAATGTATATGTTCGTCCACCACAATCACAGTGCAAAATGCTACTTTTCATATTAATTAATTCCCATCATATAGAATGAATCAATAAAGTCCAAGTGCAAAAAATATCAATTTGATATATCGAGAATTGTAGGATAGCAGCAGCTGGAAGTGGTGAGGTGCAAGTGCACAGTTCGAAAAATGGATCAATATTTGATCTGAACCTCTCAAAAAAGATGACACATAAATAACATTTCATGCTAAATAAAGCCACACTGGTCATTTTAATTGAAAAACTAAAAAATAATGTGTAAATAAAGCAACACAAAAAATTATGAATAAACAGAGGAAAAAAGCAGCACACATGGGGCATAATGTTGAGAACCTAAGAGTCAATAATACAGTTCAGTTACGAAAAGCGACACCACTATAAATAGAGACCTGATAACAACGAAAGTACATAAATAGACCATAAAACATGATTCAAAGACATAAGGATTTATAAAAAATTATGCAGATCGTCATTCATGTTTAACCCATTCGGAACTCTGGTATCTAACAGAAGAATAAAATGTGTTTCTCTCTGTCTAGGTAATTTATCTCGATCCCCCCCCCCCGACCGGGGTTAGGGACTGAACCTAGAACAGTATATTCCAAATCCTTCAATTTATTAGTGTGTATGGATTTGAAGTGTCTAGCCATGGGATAATTACTATCCAAATTGACAATGGCCCTAACGTGTTGCAAGATACGTTTGTTGACAGGAAGCTTGGTGCTTCCTATATACTCCAAATTGCAAGTGCATTTGAGTTTGTAAATTACATACTCTGACCTGCAGGTCAGGTATTCTTGAATGGCAATGCATTTCTCGGTAAAGGCTGATTGATAGTATGTGCCATTCTTGGCAAACATGCAAGCCCGACAGGATGTGCATTTAAAGAAACCCATTTTAGATAACCAGGTTCGCTTGGATAAAGTTTCAGGCATGGATCGGTCAAGGGCATCCCTCATAGAGGGCGCTCTTCTAGAATGATATCTGTCATAAGGATCGGCCATTCGGAGTATATAATTCGTCGAATGGTCTTCTCTTCGGTGGAAAAAGTCGTAATCAGGCGAATCGGACCAACTGCATTAGGGTCAATCGATTTAACAACCTTTGGTTTAAGTAAATAATCCATCGATTTTATTTTTGCCTTATGGAGAGCCTAATCGAGTAGTTTACTGTTGTAGCTCCGTTGGAGAAATCTTTGAACTAACTCAGCCAGGCGACTATCAGATGTTGGTGTGTCACTGCAAATCTGCCGGATACGGATAAATTCACTATACATAATGCTGTTGATAGTGTGTTTAGGGTGTGAACTTTGGGCATGTAGAATTGAATTGCCCGCGGTGGACTTTCTATAGAGTTTAGTATAAAGTCTACCCCCCTCAACGTATAGTTGAACATCTAAAAACTCTGCAAAGTCGTTAGTAACAGAAGCAGTGAATCTCAAGTTGTGATCATTAATATTGATTTCATGAACAAAGGCATAAGCTTGCTCCTTAGTACCACTCCAAATGATACAGATGTCGTAAATGTAACGCCAGTAGTGAACGATATACGCTCTCCACTGATGATGGGTGCTACCAAGCACGTGCTCCTCCCACCAGCCAACATGCAAGCATGAATAGCTGGGGAGAAGCACGGACCCATGACCACTCCCCATTGTTGATGGAAAATAGCATTTTGGAAGTGGAAAAAGTTGTTGCGAAGACAGATTTCTGTCATTTCAAGAAGCATTGTATTATGTTCTCTTAAAAGCACCTCTCGGCTGTCAAGAAAATATTTAGTTGCCTCAATACCCTGACAGTGATGTATACTAGTATAAAGTGATTCTATGTCCATCACAACAAAAAAATAGTTAGAGCACCAATTCACATCCTTTATTTTAACAAGAAAATCGGTAGTGTCTTTGAGGTATGATGGTAAATTGGTCATATGAGGTTGGAGAAAAAAATCCACATACTTTGAGAGATTTTCATTCATGCTCCCTTGGGCTGATATAATTGGACGGCCAGGGACAGGAGTGACCAGTTTGTGTACTTTTGGCAGAAGGTAGAACAAAGGAATGATACGATGTTCAACACTCAAGAATTTAACCTCTTCCTTGGTAAGCAGTCCTTTCCTCTTCCAATGATGAATCTTTTTGCGGGTAATCTCTTCACTGTTTTTCATAGTAGTTCTGGTCGATTTAGTGTAGCAAGTAGGATCGGATAGATAGATAGATGTTTAACAGCCTCTTTTAAATAATCCTCGCTTGACCATAAAACAGTGTTACCACCCTTATCAGAATTTTTTATGATGACATTTGGGTTGTTCTGTAGTTTCTTAATCAAAAGATGGTTTTGGTTGTTGTTATAATCCATCTGTTTAGATTTACCCAAACTGCTTTTGTTAACTTCTTTAAGTTCTGTAATTACTTTGTCACTGAAGACATCCACAGCATCCTTGGGCATGAGTGGCAAAAAGGTCGATTTCGCTCGGAAGGGACTAGGAGCAGATTTATTGACATTGATGGTTTGACTGACAGTAGGAGCGTCCTGTGTGCCATCCTCATAAGCAAGGTCAAGGAGAGATTGTAAACCCCCGATGTTTCTCACTTGCAAAGGTATAGTATTCATTGCAGTAGATATGGCAGCAGATGCAATTTCCTTTCGCACAGAATGTAACAGAAAATATTTCATTAGTTTAATTTTCCGAATAAATTTAAAAACATCAATGCGCGTCTGATTGTAAGAAAAATCAGCCGTATTACTTGTTGCAGCTCCTGTGCCTGATTGCTTTTTACTTGATAATGCTTGACGTTTGTAATTGTCGTATTTTCTGGCGAATGTGAAAATACGGCCAGTAGCGTAGTCATTGTGGTCTCTGGCAAATTTATATATTTTCCTCTCTTTAATTGACTCTTCATATTTTGTAATGCGTGTTTCTATTTCCTTCTTGCTTTTAGCTATGAGGTCAGTTTCGCCTGTGGCCTCCAACAGACCATCAATACGATCTATCCACAATAATAACACTTCACGGTCAGATTCAACATATTTATTGAGGATATGTAGCATATTCTTAGAGGCCTGAAGATTGTTGTCCGCCCATTCCTGCAACATTTTTGGATTCGGGTTTTCGTACGTGGGCACAATTAGTACCCGGAGGCCCCTGGGAACACGGTTAGCGTCACAATATTTTCCAGGGATTTCTTGTCCCACCATTTTGATAATTCATTACGTAGTAATTTTTCCAATACTTTCAAAAGGATCTTGGCATTGCTGTTAACATTAGTAGTTTAATTTACTCGCGGCTCCTCTGTAACCGCCGGGAGGTTCTCAAACAGAGCCTTGGCTGCTGTCTCCCTATTTCAGAGCGCGTCGCTGGAAAACATGATGTAAAATCAATAAACGGCACTTGCAAATTCGCCGTACATATATATATATATTTATATATATATTACCAACTGGCGGTCGCTAGTAGGTATATATTTATAGTGCGGACCTAGTTACCATAGGAAATCCCCAACATTCTATTGGGAATAACTTTGGCGGCGATTGAGGAATCTGCGCGTAATTTTCCTTAAAATTGCTTCGCTCCGCTCCTTTCCTGAAAGTTTCTGGGGGATTTGTCAAGCAGGGCCCGAGAAAAAAGGGGGGTCCCAAAACGTGTTTTCCCCATGTTAATTTCCATAGGGACCTTTAGACACGGCTACAGCCCGAACGGCTGAATGGAATTACACCAAACATGGCAAAATGGTAGGGCCTGGTATGCAGATGTGCCTTTGCTATGATTGGTGAAAATCCCTCCAGTAGTTCTTGAGAAAATTGAATTTGAGCAAATTATATATCTACATGCGCTCACCGTACGCGTACCATACGCGTACGTGCGCGTACCCTTACATGTGCGAGCGAGTTTATGATTGGCTAGCAGTCGACTGTCAACATTCCAAACTGTCCAAACCAGGAAGTGTTGGCTACCATCTTGTTTTTAAGGAGAACTGAGGCACAAGAGAGCCCAAAACGAGAGTGGAAAACACGAAAAGGGGGCAGGGTAGAGACCCCCCCAACCCTCTAGCCCTTCTCAGGGGGTCTCAGGACATCATCCAGTGACACACAGTCAATGGATGATGTCATCAGTGATGTCATTAGTGATGTCAAATGAGATGTCATCAGTGATGTCATCAATGATGTCATTTGAGATGTCATCAGTGATGTCACTGACCATGCCATGAATGATGTAATATGTGACATCATCAGCAGTGGATTGCGGGTGCGCGAAATATAGTTAGTACGACCAACTATATAGGAGCAATTTCAATGGTTTTTTAAATGCTAATTCCTAACTATATAAGGTCTGAAACCTATGGTTTTTTAAGTGAATTTGCAAGGTTTTTAAAATGCTAATTCCTAACTATATAAGGCCTGAAACCAAGGGTTTCTAAGTGAATTTGCAAGGTTTTTTAAATGCTAATTCCTAACTATATAAGGCCTGAAACCTATGGTTTTTTAATATATATAATATATATATATATATATATATTATAAATCCAAAGGTTGCTTGTAAGCATAACGCGCACTCAGCAGTATGTATGCTCAAATTGTTTTATTCTTCAAAAAAACGTTACACGTTTCGACACTGAATGTGTCTTGATCACACGTGTGACAATTGTTCTTCAGGTGTTATTAGGTAAAAAATTAATGAATTTTTTGACCATCCTGATTTTAGAGAAACATGCAACGGACACCTTCTGGACTTGTTTATGAAATGAGAGGCTGGTGTCCCATCTAACCCCAAGGTTTTTCACTGATTCCTTGGGTAAGGGGGGCATGCTTAATTTGTGGGGCCACCAAAGATTGGACTCAAGAGGGGAGGGCTGGTGGAAGAAGAGAACCTCAGTTTTTCCGGCGTTGAGCCGGAGGAGGTTGTCGTCCATCCAACGGGCTATGTTATTGAGGCAGTTCTTTAGGGGGTCGAAGGTGGACTGAGTAGGGTTATTATAAGCGAACAAAAGCTGAATGTCGTCAGCGTAAGAGGTAGCTTTTATACCTGATTGGGCCATGATCCCGTCCAAAGGAGAGAAGTAAACATTGAATAAAAGGGGGCTTAGTGAGAAGCCCTCCGGGACTCCCCACTTAAGCGGGAGGGTGTCCGAGGTGAAGGGAGGGGCGAATAGCGCCTGAGTCCAGTTTTTTAAAAAGGAAGCAAGCCATTCCAATGCCTTACCTTGAATGCCCTTAGATCGGAGACGGTCAAGAAGAAAAGGGTGGGAGACGGTGTCGAATGCTGCTGACAAGTCGAGCAGCACCAACACCGCTCTGGACCCCTCATCCAGTCTCCATCTCACAGAATCGGCCATTTCTATTAAAGCCGACTCAGTACTATAACCGGTTCTAAACCCATGTTGTGAGTCTTTCTTTATTTCTTTATTTCGGCTAAAATGCCATAAAAGACAGTGCATACATTACATTGCATTTCATTAATAATTAAAAAACATGTTATCACTTAAGTACATAAAACACGGTACATAAAATACAATACAGGTCGGAGGATAATTTGAGCGGGAACATACATTCATAGAACATAGAATGGACCATCATGTCAATCCCAAACAATCAGTTCAATTACAATTAATGCCCCATTTTTTTCCTTTGATAAAAGATAGAAAGTAAAAATCTACTGACACTAAATATTATATGTTGAGATGTGTTTGTTGTTAGGATTCTCAGAGTCTGTGAACATGACCTCAAGCCTAAAAGTAGGCATAATGGTTTAATCCACTTCTTTCTTGCCTGTAGATAAAAAGGGCAGAAAAAGAGAATGTGCTGCTCGTTTTCGGTCTGGTTATGGTCGCACATGGGGCAAATTTCATCCATTACTGGG
The DNA here is from genome assembly GCF_964263255.1 of Lissotriton vulgaris. Lineage (NCBI taxonomy): Eukaryota > Metazoa > Chordata > Amphibia > Caudata > Salamandridae > Lissotriton > Lissotriton vulgaris. Next base: position 262,382,771 of record NC_141696.1, read on the forward strand.
GATGATGAGTCGCGGTTCCTAGCCCAACGTGCCAAAGTAGTTTTAATTAATAAATTTCCATACCGAAATTTTAAAAATAAAGTTTTGGCAAGTGGGGGCTCTATCTCGTCCATAAAAATCTCATAAAGGGGTTCATCCTTAAAGCTTAGAAACTTTGCAACTAAGGTACCACTAGTTGTAATATTTACAGTCCTACTTAATATAAAACTCCAAAGGCCCTTTTTAGGATTAATTTGGGATTAGCAGGTAATTGCTCGGGATTCTCCCAAAAATGCTTCAATCCTATATTATTCAGCCATGTCTTAATATGCCTTAGCCATGGGGTGGTGCTCTGGCTGTCAAGAGTCATGATTTCCTTCAACCCGTCTCTGTAGTCTTGAAGTTCGGGCACATGCCATAATCTCACCCACAGCATTAGAGGTCGAATCAAGACTTGGTAATCAGTCCTTTTGAAGTTTAGGTCAAGCTCCAGGGGAACTAGTGGGGTGCCTCTAGGGGATTCAAGAAAGTTGGCGAGTTGCTGATGGGCTAGTTTTTCAAGCACTTTTGCAGGGGCGGGTAATAGTGAGATTGGCCTATAGTTAGATGGTTCATTGGGGTCAGCATTGGGTTTTTTAAGGATGGGGACCAGTCGGCGTGCTTCCAGGAATCAGGGAAAATGCCTGTCTGAAAGGAGTCATTCCAGATCTCATTCAGAATTGGGTTAAGAAGAGGGGCCAGAGTATTGTATTGTTTGGCCAGCCAGGGGTCTGCGATTTATTGACAACCTGTTTCTTTTATGGAAAGGAAAGGAGTCGGAGTTCTATACCTTCTTTGCCAACCTCAATGCGAATGAAGTTGGCTTAAGAGTCACTTGCTCAGTAAGTGCAAAGGAGATAGAGTTCTTGGACACAAAGGTCTATATTAAAGAAAACAAAATACAGACCACTGTCCACAGAAAGAGAACAGCCACTAACAGTCTCCTGCACGGACTAATCTTTCACCCTCAAAAATTAAAAAAGAGCATACCGTACGGAGAACTGTTACGTATGAGAAGAAATTGCTCTGAGGATGCGGAAATGGAAAAGAAATTTGCAGAAACAAAAACACGCTTCAAACAACGTGGATATAAAACAACAGATCTAAATTAAAGTGAAACAAAAGCTAGAATGAGGCAAGAGCAGAGACTCTGCTGAGCAGAGAGGAAAAAACTGAACTTACAAGAATCCAAAAAGAGACCAAATCGAACGCCAAAGAAAACAATCAAATAGCTGGAAAGGAAGAACAACCACGTATGATAATAACATTCAGCAAAGAGAGTTACAAAATACAAAAGATATTAACAAAATATTGGCACATACTTCAAAAGGATCTTGACATAGGAACAAACATCGGAGACCGCCCATTGGTTTCTTATCGAAGAGCACCCAATCTCTCAGACCATCTAGTACACAGTCACTTTGAAATTAAGAAACCTGAATCCTGGCTGCACATTAGAAGTAAGGGCTTCACAAAATGAATGACGTGCAAAGCCTGTAAGATAGGCCGGAACATCAAAAGTCTCCGAGATCCAGCAGGCAAATAATCTGCAGTCATCTTTTGTTGTCTACATGTTGCAATGTTATTGTGGAAAAGAATACATTGGCAGCACAACATGCCCTCTCAAAAAACGGATATTAGAGCACATCCGTACCATTCAGAATGGTGATCACACCTATGCTTTAGCCAAACACATGGCTACCCACCAAGGAAAAACGTGGTTGGATGTGAAATATTTTGGAATGGCAATTATTCCACAGCATGAGAGAGGTGGGAATCAGACACAGAAACTCAGACGATTAGAATCAAAGTTGATCATGATATTCAAAACAAAACAACCGTCAGGTTTGAATGGAGACGAAGAAATGTACGTTCACCTGTAAAGGAATAAAAAAAGGAGAAAAATAAGAAGAAAAGAAAAGAAACAAGATGAAAAATACCAACCAGATAATTCTTATTATGGACTGAACAAGAAGGAACATAACTTTTTGACTGTTTCTGGTAAGCATCGCTGCATGAGACACTCTACTGCTGATGAAAATGGATCATGAACAATGTGAAACAAATACACATGGGGGGTGGTAATACACAATGGGGACCCAGGGCACTCAGCCCTAGATTGTTCAATAGACACCTAGTCATAAGTTACATACACGATCAAGTATCATTCACAGTGATTTTGATCGAATACATCCATGAGGTTCATGAGTGTGAAAAGCGGTCTGTTTTAAATGTCAGAAAAATGCTTAAAGTGTAGTAACATACATAATTCCTCGTTGTTTCACACTACCTTCCACATATGAGCACTTTAATGCTCGTTAAATAAAGTTAAATAACATACATACTACAAGATCCAGCATGCACCACTACAAACAACTGGGTGGAATGGTATAAATAGGAAAATCAAAAAGGGACTAACAACAAACACTGCTGTGACAAGGAACTATGGTTCGAAACGCGTAGGAGCTTTTGTCACGTTCTGAAAATAAATAACTGCTTGAAATCCAAGAAGTGTGCAGCAAAACTTTATTTTCGTGTGGAATATATACACAGAAATATGCATATTCGGATACACATATACACATATCTATTACGGGGACATCTTGACTACAATCAGCGCCATGAATTTTGCAAGGTTATGTGACCTCTATGTACTGTATTGCATTCAGGCGCTTTATTTTGGCAATATGTGATTTATGTTGTATGCATCTGTGTTATATATTTTTCACACACCATTGAGTGAGGAATTGAATGTATTTAAATTTAATGGATGGGGCGTTTTTATTACGCTTTTGCATTGTAGTATTTTGTCAGTGTCTAGCCTCTTTCAGTATTTAATGGCATTTTAATCATGCGTCCCTTAGATTGATAAAAGCAGTTTCCCTGCCAAAACGCTTTTCTCATCTGTACGAAGCTGCGGTGACCCATGGCATTAAATATTTGATTCAGATTTTACCTACCTCGAGTGCGTGCCCTTCCTCTTGTTTTTGGCATGAGGTTGGATGGATGTAATATATATATATATATATGTATATATATATATATACTAGCAGCCCGTCCCGACCTTGTCCGGGAACAATCAGGCTTCCCGGACCCCCGCCTGCACTGACAATGCCCAGAAGCCCGGGCCCCCGCCCGGCCCGTCCCCCGCCTGCCCTGACCCCAGCCTGCCCCGACATTGTCCGTGGGTCCCCTTACCTCAGCCGCCGCTCCTTCCCCGCTCTCCTCAGTTTACTTGTCTGCCGCTCCTCGCTCCTCACCGCCGCTGTCCGCTGCTCGTCACCTAAACGCTCCTACCGCCTGTCCGCTGCTTGTCACCTCACCGCCGCTGGTCCCGCTCCTCCGGCCTTTCCGCTGCTCCTCACGTCACCGCTCCTCCCCAGCGCCATGTCCGCTGCTCCTCGTCGCTCTCCTGGACGCCACTCCTCCCTGCGCTACTGACGTGAGCATGCACGTCGCGGACGGCGCTACTTTGGAGGGACTACTTTTTTTTTTATGTACATTTTTTAAATAACGTTTTTTTTTTATTTATATAGCCTATAACCATCTGCACACCCTGATGATTACAACGGTTTATCCGGTGTGTGGATTGGCGCTGTGGTTCCCGAGTTTACCCGCCTTAAAGCCTCAAAGTTCTTCCTTTATTATAGTAGTATATATATATATATATATACCATCAAAGTTGCGCCGGTAATTGAGCCACGTGCACTTCAGGTGGGGTCAGTGTAACGGGACTGGTGCCCCCCGTTAATACTCCAACACCACGTAGGAGTAGGAACACCGACACCAGCCTGAACGTTTCAGGAAAATGCTTTTATTACGTGTTGAAAAGCCGGCAAGTAGGTGAAAATAAACCCAACGCGTTTCTCCTCCCAAAGAGGCTTGATCACGGGCAAAGTCTCTGCTTTCACCTCGCCTCACGCTTTACCGGAAGGTTTGGTGTTCACCCAGAGTGCACTTTTAAACAGGTGTGTCCATTTTTTTATACACGAAGAGAAACAGCATGTTGCAACTATATTGGTTCCTATTAAAGCAAACATGCTGCCTTCAATTCTTTAAGTGGGGTATGTTTAAAAATGCCAAGTTCGTTTTTCAATCCACTTCTTCTCCATTTAACTTGCACAATCCTTCCTTCAGTCAGCAAGTAGAAAAATCCATCTTGCACCCCATGCTCGCATTTCATCCGATTTTCACATGGAAAAATTCCGTCCTTAATCTTTGAAAATGCTTGCAGGCTGGGCTCATGGAAAATTAAAAGTTGCGCCGGTAAGTGAGCCACGTACACTTCAGGGGGGGTTAGTTTAACGGGACCGGTGCCCCCCGTTAATGCTCCAACACCACCCAACTTGCCTTACAAGTAGGAACACCGACACCAGGCTGAAGGTTTCAGAAAAATGCTTTTATTCCATGTAGAAAAGCTGGCAAGTAGGTGAAAATAAACCCAACGCGTTTCTCCTCCCAAAGAAGCTTGATATATATCCTACTGGCCTACTGGTGGTCACCAGTAGGTATTTCTGGTTAGGACCAGCCTTCATGAAGGTTTCCCAAAAAAGTTTCAAGGTAGGTTCTGGTTTTCATGGAAAGTTTGGGGGTGATCCATGCAGTGGGATCTGAGAATTTTCGGCGTGAAATAAGGGTGCATTTGTAATGTTAATTCCCATAGGAAACTTTAGTAGCACCTACAGCCCAGCAGGCTGAACGGACTTAAACCAAATTTGGCAGGGAGGTAGGTGTTGGATCAAAGAAAAGCCTTTGCCTATTTGGTGTACATCTATTCAGTAGTTTTTTTAAAACTTACGTTGAAAATTATAGGGATATATCTGGCATTTCGCAATGGGAAATGCTCTGATTGACTGGATGCAACATGATCAGAAAGTTATGGCCATCATTTTATCTCTCACGAATGGTTCTTTGGGCTGAAGCTTTTTGTGAAAGCCCTCATAAGGGGTCGGAGAAGAGGTACTCTGACTGCATGTTTGAGAAATTGGGGTGTTAGTGACACAAGGTACGTGTTCAAAATAGATTTTTAAAATCACGTGCGACATTCGTGACAATGGTGCGACCACCAGCATGGCCCCCCTGTGTACTGTCACAGGGGCAATGTGACTATTGACAAAGTTGCGAATATTGCTAAGAATATAAAAAATATATCAATGAATCATTAGTACACATTATTATTGAGATATTGAGATTTTGATAAATGTTTTTATAGCGGTATTTATCTAGTGAGTTATGTACTGTGATGGTTAGAATTAATTATATAGCTAGAATTGTTTATGTGATGGGGGCTCGTAAATTCCTGCTTTAACTTTCTGTCTTCACAACTTAATCGCAGGTATCACAATGACCAGTGTCCTCACGAACTCCGGCCTCACCGCAAAAAATAGGAATTAGGTTTTAGAGATGCTTGTCCTAGAAATATAAGGTAAAAACATGACTTTGAAGTGTACAGTAATAAACCCCCTATTGTGTGAAATAGTGTAATATGTGTGCATATATGTGTTTTCACTTCATGAAAAAGACTTGAAGGTCACAGTTAGCGACCGCATCTCGATGTCCTTAATAACTATGAAAAACAAATAGGTCTGAAAGAAGGTTTTTAAACAAACATATGAGTTTAAATATGCTTTGAAAGAGGTATGTATATAGTAAAATGTGAAGAGCAAATGTTCAGAAAGGATTTTTTTAATATTATTTTTTGATGTGTTGGTGGTCATTGAATGTCTGGTTTTGTGTTTTGTTTTTGTGCCGTGTCTGCGGTGATCGCGACGTTATCGTGAAGTATGTAAAAAAAAAACTTTTTAAAAACTTCACAATATTTTGTGCACTAACGTGGTTCTGATAAGAGCTGTTAGGTTGGTTGTATGTATATGGCTGCTATATATAAGACTGGATGCAGAGCTTCAGATTACTTAGAAACATCCTGTCTCCTTCCTCTGTAAATTACACTTCATTATTTCTATAAATTTCATGCATGTCAAAACGCAGATTGTTTTTATAGATACAGCCCATGAGATAGTCTCTTAGGAATGCAGAAACAGTTTTTTTAACATGTTTCCTGGCTACGTCAATCTGTGGATAGAATGGATTTGATCAATTCCATTTCTGTCTTTGGCATAAATTAGAGTACACCAAGACAGAGTGAGGGAAAATTGACATCAGTTCTGCAAAGGTTGCTTTCATTAGGATTTTCCAGCCCTACCCCAGTCAATGTGCCATGGTCAATACCACCACAGTGCACAATCATGAGGTCAGTGGTATGTACCCCAACCTAGGCCTAAGTAGCAAAGCAACCTTTTACCTACATTTGTCCTATCTTGCTCTGCATAATGGTTCTAGCACTTACCGAGTTAAGTGCTGAATAAATGTTGATTAATTTCCTTGAAACAAGCCTCAATTATTATGCATAGGGATTCTTATTAAAAACTCCTGCACATGATCTACATAACAGGATTTACATATTCTGTTCAAATGTAATTGTCGTCTTCATTGTAGGGCAACAGAACTACTTTGCATAATTGCAATTATTGATTAGGCTTATTTCCATGATCGTACTCACAACATATTTATTGTGGTAGGAACCCCAAGGATATCTTTGTGGTATAAAAGAACCGCACCTTCATGAGATAAGCAGAGGAGATGCTTCCATGCTGAAAAAGATACTGGGGTCTCCGCATTCTGAAGCTTTGACACGCTGCGCTCTGACATCCTTTGCGGGGTGTCCAATGCGAGACCAAGAAGGGGTCCTTCATTTTCTCCCATCAGGTAATGAGGTTGCTCTTTCCTAGGGGTTTCTTGCAATTACACCCACACACATGCTAGGCACACCTCAGTACACTTAGGTAGGGTCTGCATTGTAGGAGTACACTTAATTACTGTAATTACTGTAATGTTTATACGCCTGCATATAGTCACTGTTTTAGCACCATTGTAGAATTCTACCTTCTATTTACTCTGTTGGTGCTTGTAATATTTTACATTTACTTCTGTCTAATGATTTTTGCAATAAGCCTCTTTTATACTAGAATGACACTGGTTCAATAAATGCTTATTGAAAACGTCCCCAATGTTTATACTGTGTATCTCTCTGAGACTAAGTGAGCACGATTGACTGAGCGAAAAGAACTGTACTATTTCCGCGATCCCAAAACGGTCAAGGGTTGTCATGTTCGAGGGTTGCCAGAAACTATTCAGTGAGCTAGATGGTCTACAGGCTGACATATCCTTTAGGGGTGCCCAGAACCAGTCTTGGCACCAAGCCCTAAGTTTATGAAATACGTATAACTGGAGGTGTGAATTTTAAAGATTACATACAATCTTAGAGCTTAAAAGTTTAAAACTCCAACTGGTGTATCTGGTTGCTTTAGACTAGGGTAAATCCAAAAGTTCAGGCTGACTGCATTGGATAAAGGGACCAACCTTGGTCCATTGCAAAGTACCTTAGATGCGTCATCGATGCGGGAAGCACAGAGGCGATGAGTCGCTGTCAAACACTGGGTCGAAGGCGATAGTTGGTGGAATTTGATATCCATGGTCCATGCAGCAGCAGTAATGCATCAGCATTGAGTGAGATGCACCAGTTGCGATCAACGCAACTTTGTTGATGAGTGGGTTCTGCCAATTACAGTACTTTACTCCCACTTCCAAGGGCCCAGGACTGGATTGGCTCCACTTGGCAGGGCAAGACTTGCAGCAAGCAAAGCCAAGGTGCTGTTACAGGTTGATGAGAAGCCTTTAATGTCTCTGAGACTTAGAACAGGGGCAAAATAGCATGCCCTTGGAGTCACTCTGGATTTCAGTGAGATGGGTCCAGCCCCTCCTCAGCAGGGCAGAGTGTAGCAAGCAGCAGGGAAGCACAGCAGAACAACATTTCTTCCAGAGCAACAGTCCAGTAGAGTGCCAGCCATTGTAGCAGCACAGCAGTTCTTCCTCATGGCAGAGTTAGTCACGGGTCCGGTAGTGTACTGAAGCAGTAGGGTCAGAAGTCCAGTTCTTATACCGATTTGTGCTTTTGAAGTTGGGGGTGGTGTCAAAGAAGGGATTTGATGTGTGCAGACATCCTCGCTCCCAGTTCTGGCTTCGGACTCACTCCAGGGGGTTTGCAACCATTTGTGTAGCTTCTTCCTCCAATCCTGCCCAGGGTGACCCATCAGGATGTGGATTACAACTCAGTCACACATAAGCTGCCTTTGTGTGTGGGTGTCCACAGGGAATGCACAAAGTCCAGCTGTCACCCACCCCAGACATGTATTGGAGACAGGCTACAGGCACACAGGGCTAAGAGCAGAAAAACACCCTCTTTCTAATGAATGAATTCAACTTTACCAGAAAAGGCGATTTATCATTACCATTCCAAAGATATGAAACATGACAGATCTACTCTTCTCAATCAGGAGTTACAGCTTGAAAGTGTAATAAGGAATTCCCAATCTTAGACTTTGAGAGAGGTAGGCCGCACAGTAGTGAAAAATTGGTGTGGGTATTTTTCGCTACCAGCGCATGCAAAACTTAAAAGTGTATGTCCTAACATTTGATTACACAGCACCCTGTCCTATGGGCTGCTTAGGGCCTACCTTAGGGGTGACTTATATGTAATAAAGGGGGAGTTTAAGGATTGGCAAGGGGTTTTAAATGCCAAGTCAATATGGCAGTGTAAACTGCACACACATGATCTGCAGTGGCAAACTTAGACATGTTCAAAGTGCTACTTGTGTGGGTGGCACAATCAGTGCAGCAGGTCGACTAGCGTTATGATTTACAAACAAGGGAACCCGTTAGGTAGCATCGGACCAAGGGTATCAATTATTACAAGAAACAAAGGTCCTGTGGTAACAGAGAATTTTTGAGAACACCAATGATGATATACAGACCACAATGAGTTCTATATATGTTTTTCCAATGCCCAGCCGGACAAAGGATTTTAATTCAATTGATATTCAAGAATAAATTCAAAGGAATATAAGCACACACAATTATACAGGGGCACAGTCCTGTACCCAAAATGAGGATTATGTCTACACTGCTGTTTATGTTATTCCAATGCGCAGAGCCTATAGGGAAAATAGGAACTACACTACATGGTGCCTAATGTTTGGTAAGGCGATAAAACTAACGCAAGACGTTAGAGTAACTCAGTTGTGCTTTTTCACACAGACCCTTTCTCCCGTAAATACTCCAATAGACGTCTGGAGTGGGTGAAAGGTTAAAATCCGCCCAAACTTAGTAGAAAGAGATTCCTATGTAAAGCTTCTGGTTTATTCAACGTTGAAGGATACAGTGTTCCTAAATATTGTGCACCTAATCTTTGTCTCCTTGCAGACCTGCTCTGAAAAACTTTCCTTTATACAATGTCAGTACTAGACAACGGGACCGCTGAAGCCGCAGTAGATGCGAATCAACGGGACGCCGGTGTTAATGAACCGGGTGCGATAATCATCCCGGTCAACATAAGAAAAATTATAACGTTAAAACTTATAGAAAATGGACTGACCACACAAGGTGGCACAGTCGTCTTCGTGATAGAGGCACATGACTATCGGCAGAAAGAGGTATTCTATTCTTGGATAAAATTTCCAGCGGCAAACGCTGCAAAACACGAGTTCCACTATTACAAAATAGAGGATCCACCGGAAGAGTACGCTCCTTTCGAGGAGATTGAAATCCCATTAAAATACCAAGAGCATCTGCTCTGGTTTAAAGGCGCCCTAAAACACAATAATCAATCATATTACCAGGCTCGGTCCACTAGGTAGACCAGGAGCAACGTGGCCGGTTCTAGCCAGCTACACACCACATCCGGACATTGATAAAATGTCTAAAGAAGAACTTTTAGCACAGCTAAAAACATTAATTAAAATACATAGACAATTAATACAATATGTAATGCGGACTGCAACAGTCCAAACAGCTGTTAATGTCCCACAGCTGACCCCTCATCAGGGGAACACAAATAAAATTACACCACAGAACATACAATCATGTCTTGGTAAAACACCCATAAAACAGGAACAAATTCCTTTCTGGTTAGCGCAGAAAATTACTCAAATAGAGGCAGTATTTCCGAATACTACCCCTATTGAGAAACACAGAATTCTGACCATCTGCCTTCCAATGGGGGTGGCACCACATGTGGAGGACTGTGACACTTGGGGTACAGTCTTGGCTTCCATTTACACAAAAACACATGGTGTTCCGTCAATGGCGGTAATACCAGATGTGCTAAAACAGATTCAGAATGAATACGGTCCAGAACCTGCTTTAACTCTTGGTATGAAATTACTGAAAGACTTCAAGCAGGTCTCTGCTATATTACTAGCCAATATAAAAGGAGAAGCAGCATCTGTGGCGATCCGCCAGAAGTTGAAGGAAACAGATATAACAGATCAACCAATTGAGCTTGCCAGAATTATAGAAAAATGTTATGAAGAATTAGGTAGAGACAGCTTGGGTGGTAAACCAGTAAAACCCCAACTACTCGAAAATCCTGAAAAATTATTTATTAAAAATAATTCAAACACTCCTAAAAAGAACTGGGATGGGAATAAACAATCCACTCCCAAGGAAAAAGTTTTCCAGTCCAGAGGAAGGTCTCCTCGACGGAGGGAAAGAGCTCCGACTCAAGAACACCAGTCTCCCCAGAGGGAGCCCTCTGAGAAAAGATATAACCTTAGAAATAGGGATAACTTGAAGAAGCCTGATAGATATCAAAGTATTGATACACGTCCCTCTCGATCTTTTTCGCAGAAATCGGAAAGAAGAGGATGGTCGGACCCAGGAGAGCACACCAAGTCCAAAGACAAGGAACCTGCTCAAAGTAAAAAATCACAATTTCCAAGAAAGAAGGTAGCCAGTATTAGAGTAATCGAACATGCCGAGAATACTGAGAACACAGCTGAAAAACAGGGAGTGGGCACAGACAATGCTAGACAGTGCAGCAGAAATCACCATAGCTCGCAAGATCCTAATGAGTCATCTGGAGACAGTGGACACAAATGAATACATTCAAGTAGAAACTGCCGACACCAGAGTTAGCCAACCTCATAAGATATACGAAATAACACTGCGTATAGAGGGAGATAAGACTAGGAAAATAAGGGGTCTGTTCTGGGATAAACTCTCAAAAGGCTATGACATCCTGTTAGCTGAAAAAGATTGGCCCCCGGAGTTTGTCAGGGAGTGCCCTCGTGGGGAAGAAATGATTATGCCAGCCTTCTCGAATCACATTCCGATTCACACTTAATATATATATGCAAGGAAATGGGCAGTGGCCCAGGCACCAGCATTATATAAAAACCATGTAGGATTGGATGAAGACTCTCCTCCTCACAAAATCCAGTTAAAAAGTCAACCGACTGCACAAAGGCAGTATCCAATTAAGCAAGAAGCTAAAAACAAGTCAGGGAGATTTTAGATCAACTTGAATACCAGGGGGTGATTGAAACATGCACCTCTCAAATGAACAATCCTTTGTTTCCTGTCTCCAAACCGGACGATTCATATCGTCTAGTCTTGGACTACAGACACCTTAACTCATGTTGCAAAACATTTGCAGTACAAAATTCGCACAGTGCTGCACTAATGAATAACATAGTTCGCAAAAAATATAAAACGGCATTAGACATATCTAATGGTTTCTTTTGTCAAAATATTGCACCAGAAAGCAGATACTTGACCGCTTTCTCAGTAATGGGGTCTCAGAAAAATTTCTGTAGGCTCCCACAGGGATTCAAGAACAGAGTTACTACAAATATATGATGATGAGGCATTATCTTATGTCGATGACATCTATCTAACAGAAGACGACTTGGAGACTCACTTGAAAAGGGTGAATACCATAATGCTTGGGTTCGCAGCAGAGGGTTACAAATTCAACTTTAAAAAGTCTCGAATTGCCCATCTGACAGTCTTATTTTTATGATACAAATTATCAAGTGAAGGAAAAAGCCTAGCGGACAACTTCTTAGAGAAGTGCGCTGTACTCCAAGCACCAAAAACGCTGAAGAACTTACAATCAATTCTAGGCTTCCTGAATTTCGGAAGAATTACATTCTAAATTATGCGGAGAGGGTTAAACCTCTCTACGAACTAATTAAACCTGATTTTAAACAAATCAACTGGACTCAAAAACACACAGAAATTTTGAGATCATTGCAAACAGACATGTTAGCAAAAACAAAATTAGATACATGTGACAATACACGCAACCTTGTAATCTGAGTCATCCCAGGAAGATGTGGATTCACGTACCTGACCTCTAATGAGGGAGAAACGGTACCAATAGCTTACAAATCTCACTTGTACACACAAGCAGAAAAAACATTCAGTCTCACAGAAAATACTGTGAAAGCAGTACAAACTGCAATAGCGAATGAACGAGAACTAGCACACGGCAAAAGGATCATTGTCCTCACAGCGGAATCCGCCTTTGAGGCGCTATTCAGCCCAGTAAACCTGCCTACAGTGTCACTGGATCCGAAATGGATACAGTGGGAAAACTCTCTTGCTGCAGAAGACGTGAAATACTATTTCGCCCCGCACATGAAAAAACTGAATGATTTAACTTATGAAAAAGAATATCCTCGGCCAATCGAAATTCTGCCCCTTGAACAGTACTCCTGTATAATCTACACAGACAGATGTGTACAGCATTACAATGTAGAAAATAAATCCTACGATGCAGCCTGCGCGATTGTTAAAGGTCGCTGGCTGTGCGGTAAATTCAGACCGAAAATAACAAAAACTGAATCACTGAGAAAATGTTCGGCTCAGCGAGCTGAAATCAGATCTTTAAAGATGGCGCTTGAAAATGCAGAACGTGAATTCCCGACACTAATCGTGTGCGATTCGCATTTTTGCGTCCATTCTTACAATATTTAGTTGCAGAGCTGGATTCAAAATGATTACAAAGATGATACAGGTGCCACAATCAAGCATAAAATGCTTTGGAAACAGGTAGTTCTTTTACAGAAAGAACTACAAAAGACTCACGTGATACACACTCTGAGTCATCAACGTGATGGCGTTCACGTTGCAGGGAATTCATTGGCTATTACAGCCACAGCGGAAGCAACTAAACCGGCTTCCGTAGCCTCAAAAAAGCGTTCAGAAAAATACATAGACGGGGAAACCATGCTGGCAGTAAAAACGTCCTTAAAAGGCGACTGTGCAGCACTACCCGTGAACTATCCACTCATTTATGCATACGTAATTGATGCAAACTCCGTTCCTTTTGCTCGAATCCCTGGAGTGGGGGATAGGGTAATTCCAAACACGAACCGGAGAATCTTTTTAATAGCAGACCCACACATGGGATTCGGTCCGAGGCACAAAAAGATCAAAGAATCTCTGACTGACTTACAATCAGAGTACTGGTGGCCGGGGATGAGCGTGCAACATCAAATATTTGCAAAAAACTGTCAAGACTGCGAAAGAGATCGCAGTAGTGAACCGGTCCAGCCTGTTGCCCAGATACCTTTTATGGACAGGGTAATGCTGTCTATATGCAAACCAGCGTCCTATTAATTGTCTAAGACTACATTCACTTAGAAAATGTGGCCCCAGCGCTCGGCTGACGCCAAAACTGTTATAAAAGATCTGCGAGTCTTTATCGGCACATACGCAATTGCCATGTTCCATTCTGACCAGGGTCCTGCTTTCAGCTCTCGAACTTATAAGGAGACCATGGCCAGTATGGGCGTTGGGTTGCGATTCTCTTGTCCATCACACCCTGAGGGGAACAGTGTAGTGGAAAGAAAAAAACGAGACATAAAGCAATCTATAACAGCGAAGGTATTAGGTTCGGGTGATGGGTGGGTCAAACATTTAATAGGCGTCCAACTTATTCTAAATAATTTGCCAAGAAATTCTCTAAAAGGTTTCAGCCCGTACAAACTATTGTTCGGAACTAGAATGCATATTCAGGACCTTGATAGTCAGGCTTCAGTGGTAAAATTATAAGAATAAAGATTTTGACATCAAAGATCGTTTGGCTGTTTTACAGGACTTGAATGAAACAAGAAAATCCTTAAGCAACATAAAGTAAAAGCAACAGCCAACTACCACTGAAGACACACCACCTGTCCCAGCAAGACCTGTCTGGATTCCAAAGATTGGGGATCTAGTCAGCGAGAAAATAGCGGTGAAGAAGGAATTTTGGCCTTCTTACAGAAAAGCAGTACCTGTCTTGGCAATCAACGGAACAAGATCAGTAGTACTACCGCCTCTTGCTGGTAAAAAGGAGAACCGAGTTGTACCAATCGACCTGGTAAAACACAATCATGTGGCCTATAATCAACAGTAGGCTAAGTGGACTCCCAAGAAATAACAGAATACCCAAATTTGCAACAATCCAAGAGGTTCAAACTGAAAGACTAATCACATTTGATAAACCTGCAGTGCACAGAGAGGGGCTATGCAATAATGCCATGGAACTCGTGCCTCTTGAAACACAGATTGAAACAGTTCGTCATGAAACACCAGTCTACAATGATGTGGCATCAGAATGTGCTAACGAAAGACAAATTGAGAAACAAATCCCAACAATTGACAGAACTGCCTCTGGCTACTTCATCAACTTAGATACCTTTTCTGAAGATCAAAACGACCCTGAAGTGAGACTAGAAATAAAGACTTTTAAAGAAAAAGCAACAGAACTCTTTCATCAACTCAAGGAAACTTACCTTATTTCTCCATGGTTAGAGTTGGTTGGTTTGGGCTAGGTGTATTTTTCCTCCTGCTTTGGCTCATCATGATACTTTGTTTGGGAAAATTCATTGAAGGGAAATACAGTTCAATGGACACAGCAAGTCAGAACATCAACTTAGTTCTAAAACCTCACAAATCATCCCACGTGAAGAAAAGAGAACTATCAACAGTAAATGTCACAGCCATTCCAATACCCGGCGGGGTAGTATGGGACAAGACTGACTATGAAGTATATGGCCCGGTCAAGATCTTGAAATATCCTCGCCAGTTCAAGGTTTCCTTAAGTGACTTTGTAAAACCAAGTACATTCTCTGATGATTGGGATTTTGAAAGTATAAATAATATAATGTCGGATTTAGTGTTGTCAGCAAGATTTACAGAACATGATTATTTACAAGGTTCGTCTAATTATGAACAGATGTACTGCTTCTCACATTATGCAGACCACTACTTACATAAATCTGCACAAAATAGAAATGTTTTTAAATATAACCAATGGGAACATTGTCCTACTCCACCTAAAAGCAGTTCAAAAACGTTTTTTGAGAAATTCCAATACTTCTCAGGGTTTAATACAAGTAATGCAGAAACGTTTTATTATAAACTATTGGATAAAACAGGGTTGAAAACAATGCTGACAAATACTAAATTGATATATTCAGAAGCATTTTATGAAAAATCATGACATTTGGTTTTGATTTCTGGAAAAACAACATTGAAACAAAAACAATCTGGGGTACAAAAGATTGGCAGGTACAAGGCCTAGAAGCATTATTTCGAGCCTGCATGATCCCAGAACAAATAATGTTCTTAAATGACACAATTCACCAAACAACCTGTCTTGGCCTAGCTAAGATTAAAGACCTTAACAAACCGTCTATTCCAAAGCCAATACCTGATAATGCAACAACAGAAGTTGAAATAGACGTACCTAAAATTTTACATCTAAACAGAACACATCCTGATTGAAAAAAGTGGTTAATCTGGCCTGCTGACACGAATAACTGTCAAGATAGATTCCTGAACAAAACACAGGGGTTAAAAATGACCAGACCAGACCCTAGATACTCCCAGAGACAACATCCAGGGATAGTAACAACATACAGTGTAGGGAAACTGTGCCTTGAATGGCTAGAAACATCCACATTGGCGGAAATTAAGCAACACTTATCTTTACTTAAAGATGGTGCTGATTTGCGCTATTTCATTATGGGACCACGCAAGCAGCGTCAAAAGCGTTTCATAGCGGCAAGTATATATGTGGCATACAACGAGGCTTGGAAAGTAACGCAAATTGAAACAGCTGAAAAAATACGAGAAATTGATCGTATTCATTTGGAAAAATCACTTTCTTTTTTGGACAATGGGTTAAGGACTCTGTCCTCCAGATTATATTCACTGGACAGTATTGTATCATTTGCCATCGATATAATAGATAAAGACTTGCTAATGTTACAACATGGCCAGTCGCAATTACGTTCTATTGTACAGCTAGGCTGGACGCTGCAAAATCTTCGTTCAGGCTATGTGCCATGGCGTTTAATCAACACAACGTCATTATTTTCCATCTTTAACATTACTGATAAACAAATCAGCGTGGCACAGAAAGGAGCAGACTATACAATCAAGAGCATCGAAAAACTTGAGAGATTACCATTGACAATGTCAGAAAGACCTGTCATTGAATGGATAATACACGGGATTATCACAATTCCGATAAGAACTTTCCAATTTAAAAATTGCCTTGAATATATACCGACTGGCCAGTATGTTATGTTATGTTAATTTCGATTTATATAGCGCCAAATCACCGACAGGGCTCTTAGCGCTTGCTTTGAGAACCCGTCCTGCCTTTCCCTGCGAGATAACCCCTACTGGGCATCCCCAAGGTGAAGACCAGGCATTCCATCGCGGTGGGCCGTAGTGGAGATTAAGCAAGCTATTGCCCAGAGTTGCAGAGTGTGAACCCATGATTCGAGTAGGCACCGAGGCGAGAATTATCAAGTCCATGGACATTTTTGAGCTCAAGACCCTGCCGCGTCGGGAATTGAACCCTGGTCCCCGGTCTGACCTCTGCATCAGGGTCTGCCTCCTCTAACCAGTGAGCCACACGTATGAACGATTGGGTAAAGGGTACATTAAGTCAGCATGGAAATTAGCATGGAAATTACCATATACACACACATGCTACAGTGACAGCAACGAAAATGTATTTCTTAGTGGTGAAAATTGCAAACATTCACTAAGCGGTATACTTTTGTGCCAGGGTATTAATTTACATGGGGCCTGTGAAGGGACTTCAAACAACCTTTCATGCCACCAACATGTCACACCTGCAACGCAGATAGAGCCCTTCTTTAGGCAGCTTTCTAACAGGAGTTACATTCTAATAACGGATCACAGCTGTTGTGGCTTGATGCCAGGGAAAGCATATCTCGTAAGTGTAACTTCCATGGTCACTTGCTGTATGCAAGCATTGTTTCCAAACGGCCCTGGAGATTCCGAGACGCTGATTTGGCCTCCTTTGAATGTCTCTTCTATACGAATTGATACTTTAAGCAGAATGAAGTCTGTGCTTTTACAGACAACAGTGCCCATAACGTCTTCAAAAGAGACGTATGATCTCCAAGTTGCAAGGACAACATCGGAGGCAAGGATGGAAGAAACGATCCTAGCAGTACGCTACCGGGACCGCATAACTAGAGTCCTTGGATTGGCCAGGCTGAGAGATCTGAACATGAGCTGGTTTCTTTCATTCAGACCTATAAGGCAGACCTGCATCTTACCTGTGCTTCGATGTATGCTATGCGGAGAAGAATGCGTGTTAGACACCTGTCTTGCACTACCATCAGCAGTACCAATGGATATCGATACTTTGCTAAATCCTGTAACGGCTCACGCATCGTGTTGTCCCCAGCGGCTACCAATCCTGATGACGGCATTCGTTGAGACTCCAGTGCTACGACTAGGTGGCGGCAGTGAAGCGATACATGAAAGCAACATCACCCAGGTACGGCCTTCTGTGAGCATTGCTGATCCAAACATCAATGATACCAATCATTCTCACGGGAAACACCCATTACATCGGAAGCACTACATCGCGTGACTATCGCATCGCGACCATTACATCGCAGATGGCTTCACACCGCATGCTAAGACGCCGCATGCTAACACGCCGCAATGACTTTTACATCTGCAGACATTACATCGGAAATGACACGAAACGCTTTTACATCGGAAGACAATACATCGGAAATGACACGAAACGGAATGATGGAGCACACAGACATGACATCGGAAATAACACGGAACGGAATGATGATTTATGGCCCAAACAATTGCATATTAATGAGCATAAATGATTATGATTTATGGCCCAAATATTGAAAGCACACAGACATGGCATCGGAAATGACACGAAACGGAATGATGGAGCACACAGGCATGACATCGGAAATAACACGGAACGGAATGATGATTTATGGCCCAAACAATTGCAAGTACACGAAATGGAATATTAATGAGCATAAATGATTAGTACACGAAACGGAATATTAATGAGCATAAATGATTATGATTTATGGCCCAAATATTGAAAGCACACAGACATGACATCGGAAATGACACGAAACGGAATGATGATTTAGGGCCCAAACAAGTGCAAGTACACGAAACGGAATATTAATCAGCATAAATGATTTACGAGCACATTTAAAGCACAACTTTGGTGCCGGGGACTCATGTTACAACCTGCTGACACATAAACAATGTACATGTTTTAGGGGCGCAAAAATACATCAATAAAATAACAAAAAAAAAGCTGCCGGGGAATAATGTTCGAACCTGCTGTCACGGCAACAATAAAAAACAAACATAAACAATGTTTGTACACTCCGTATATTTATAATAACTTACTTTTTATACAATGCGTACATTTCATTTTTATGCCTCCATGGGTGGGGTGGATCGGTTGCTGGGTGCGTGAATGGGTCACTTGCTGGGTGCGTGATGGACTGTGTGGGTGGATGGATGGATGGATGCGTGGGTGGGTGGATGGATGCGTGGGTGGGTGGATGTATGGATGAGTGTGTGGGTGGATGGATGCGTGGGTGGGTGGGTGGATGGATGCATGGATGAGTGGGTGGGTGGGTGCGTGGGTGAGTGTGTGGGTGGATGGATGCGTGGATGAGTGTGTGGGTGGATGGATGCGTGGGTGGGTGGATGGATGCATGGCTGAGTGGGTGGGTGGGTGGGTGCATGGGTGAGTGTGTGGGTGGATGGATGCGTGGATGAGTGTGTGGGTGGATGGATGCGTGGGTGGGTGGATGCATGCATGGCTGAGTGGGTGGGTGGGTGGGTGCATGGGTGAGTGTGTGGGTGGATGGATGCGTGGGTGAGTGTGTGGGTGGATGGATGCGTGGATGAGTGTGTGGGTGGATGGATGCGTGGGTGGGTGGATGCGTAAACTGTCATATTATTCACGTAATTTTTGGAAGCATAATTACGCTGAATTACAGCAAAGTTATGTGAATTTACGTGGCCGTACGCAATGACCATATCCCAGCATTTAGCACTATTTTATTAATGCAAAATACACACTCATGTCCATAATGGGCCAAAGGTTCCATTTTGATGTTCCTGTGCTCCTGCTGTAGGATTATGGTGACAAATTCCTCATAATCAGGCAAATGGAAGTAATTGCATATGTTTTGGTAATTTCACGTCGAAAGAGTTACATGAAATTGTCAAAATTACTCAGATTACTCCTACATAGTTACACTTTCGCACAGACCGAATTTTCAGTTCCAATTAAAGAAATAAAGGAAATGAAAGCCTCCTATACTCATTAACCTCCAACATTGGTATTTGCCCCATTGTTTCTTATACTAAGGTGATTTATGAGTCAATAATTGTCACGTGTGGACTGGGTCTCACGTGCCAACTCATCTTCTGACACACCTTCATTACTGTCTTTATGAAATGTATTGAACATATGTCTGCCAGTTCATAGAGGGGTTGCACATACAACAGTACAGTGTGCTGTCATCTTATGAATTTATATGTACTTATTTATTGTTATTTTAAAATCGGGCAATAAGTTCACATGTGAGATAATGCATATACCCCTGACTCCATGCTATATTATTTATTTTGCCTAAATATAAACAATGTACATGTTTTATGTGCGCAAACATTCTAAGAATGACTTACTTTTGATACCAACAATGATTTACGGCCACATAATGGACAACGATGTGGTCTGGGGGCACCGCGCACAACTTTGGTGCCGGGGACTCATGTTCGAACCTGCTGTCACGTCAAAGAATAAAAACAATTTGCTGCCGGGGACTAATGTTCGAACCTGCTGACAGCTACCGAACCTTAGTACTTCGCATCGATAGTCACGCGATGTAGTGCTTCCGATGTAATGGGTGTTTCCCGCAGTTACCATGTGCCACAATCAGTATCCCTTCTGCCCTGCCCTGCCCTTCTAAAACCTCTGCTGCAGTTACTTCATGTGCGAGGAATATCACTCAAAAACACATTCGAGCGCATCGTATCCTGAATGCCTTTCATGACTCACACCCAAAAAAAACAGGACCCAGGTTCGTGTCTTAACACACAATATGTGTAGCAATTGCGTGGTTAGTAAATAGTAAAGGGCAATTCCGGTGCGCGAGACAAGGGTCCTGGCTAGGGGGGCCGACTGCCATGAATGCAAATGCGGGACGGTGAGTGTAAAGAATCCGGACAAAGGTTACACATCATGACAAAATGTAATTAGATTTGGGGGAAAAGGTACGTCATATAGACACATCAGAGCGCAAAGAGCTGGTTTAACGCTCAACAATATTTTCTGGTCACTTACTTGCAATGGCGGAGGACGGGCCGCTGGGACGCTGCACTCACGTCTGGCTAGCTGGACGAAGAACTGCAAAATGGATGGAGGCATGGGGGGCGAGTCCTTTTATACCACCCCAATATGTGTTATCGACATATAAGGCGAAGCACTTTAAAAAGCCTGCAATTTATTCAGAAATTATTACAAATGTAATTAACACAACCCCCAAAAATATGCAACATATGCAAACATACCATAGAAAGCGAAGATTTGGCGTTCAGGTGAGGGGGGTGGGGGGGGTGGGGGGGCCAGGGCATAGAGGCGGGTTCTCGCAGCTGACTCAAAACAACGCGTTGTTATGCCATGCGACAAGATGGACTGCGGGGTAAAGTACGGCCCAATAGAAATCAACGGGATCGCGTTGCAATAGCATGCGAGGTGAAAACACACGATGTGATGGACTCGGCGATCCAAAACATGCGGGGAAAAAGCGCGCGATGTAAATGTGCGCGATGTAACGTCATACATCCCATTCTCACACCTGCCAAGTTACAGCATTATCGAACTTGGTCGAACTGTCACCTGAATATGTAGACATGTTCTTTAAAAGCCTGTCTGATATGATGTTCTCGCCTGAACAGCAACAATGAATTTTTGGAAGCACATTCCGGCGCACAGCGTTCCCATGAACTCTGAATATGGCCTTCAGTTTTGATCAACAAAAAGTACTAAAAAGCGTTTGGAACTCTATTCCCCCGTTCACCATGAAAAAAATTTTTATTGAACATTTTTCAAAATATTTACCTTTTTTTCCTGGCACGAATACCACTGCTTAAAGTAGAACTATCCATAAAGAACAGAACTTCAATTTTCAGTAAATCTAGAGACAAAATAACTTTTCCTCAGCCTCTAGCACATTTTACAACAAATGCATTTATATGTGATGAAATAGTCTCGCCCTTCTTTTCTGTATTAAGAGACATTTAAAGTGTAATTTTTTCGCAAAATCGTTCAACTGATTACATTGCTATAATTTTTGAATGATTTCTATGCTTAAAGACGTACAGTACCTATATTTTCATGTATTTCAAATACGCCATTTCAAATGCTACATGTATTTTGGGGTGGGAAGTATTACACGCACATCTTATTGCTTTAGTTTTTAGTAATTTGATGGACATAAATTCGTGGAGTGGGTGTCATGTTCTATCTAGGACCCCGATCAGAGCCATATTTCAGAAACTCGCCTCTGCAGCTCATTACAGTATATGACACAGAAGAAGCCACTATCTTAGATTCCTAGATTACACACCGAGTTCTTTTAAACAGATAAAACTCCCAGCAACCTGGGAAAGCCCCGCTTGCTTTGTTTTCATTAGTAATAGAACTCTAATGAGCACAGTAAGAACGACCAGTTCTTAGTAGTATCTTTATTGACATCTTATGTCCAAAAACTTACGTCAAACAAGGCACCTTCCAGGTATAAATAATACCAACGTTGCCGTAAGCAAACACAGCGATGGTGGTGGAGAATACAGGAGCAGAACAGCTGTCCCTTGCAGAGCCCAGCAGATGCGAGAAGCCCACGGACGCTGCCCCTCCTCCTTGATGCGCTGAGAAAGACGCTGTCTTTTCTCCTGCCGAGAAAATCCAGCTCCGGCGTTTCCAGCCTACCCTTGCGGGTAACTGGGATATCGAGTCCTGAGGGGAGATACCAGACCTCCAACATTCTATTCCAGAGGTACAGTGTTGACTAAACCCTTAGAGAGAATTCTTGAAGAAAACCCTTGGCAAAACCAACTTAACTTAAACTGCTACTTACTTACTCCCTCCCAAGTATTAGGCTTAGGTCAGGTACACTGGGGTAGGCGTAGTATGAAGCACCAGTTGAGGACGTTAGCTAAATGTATATATGAATGTATATATTTTATTCATTTTAACTATCGTATGGCTAAGAAACCATATCAATGCTTTTACAGTATTATTTCGCAATCCTCCTTTTACTGTACGCACTTTTTATAATAACAAGTCTTGCAACTGTGGCATATGGCTGAGATACCCGCCACCCCCTCTCAACACAATCCCCAAAGGAGGGAAACCGGAAACAGTTCTTGAAGTTTTTGGAAAAGGGAGGGAGTGACCCTCCCCGGCCGTATTTATTAAAACAAAAAATTAAAACATTAAACAGTTTCATATTAATGTACAATTTCATTACCACATTGTGATGTTTGGCTAACCTTAACAGATTCTCTAATACAGAGGTTCTCCTAGCCGAACTAACAACCTACAAAACATTTTCTTGAAATATTGAAATTGTACATCCTAACGTTTAAGGGCCAACGGCAAGGTCGTAACCGGTGTCAAGATCCCTAACCAGAAATACCCCCCCCCCACTTGGGAGGGGCGACAGCACTGAGGCGTACCTCAAGTGCAACTACCAATTTCCCTTGACTTGACGGGGGCCCCAATAAACTCGACGCCACTTAAAGGTCGTTCGAGGACTCGTGTGAGTATCTAGAAGGTAGCGTAGACCTCCCCCCAAACCCCACACAACTTACCACATCTGCCGTCGCAGACGTCACTGGCCCCGGGAAATTCCCCAGGAGGGGGCTGTAACCCCTCCTACACCGGAAGGGGCCTTGACCGCCTTTCCTTTCCTTCCGGCGGCCCATCCTTAGAAGGGACCGCCTCCCCGTTGAGGGGCCAAAGGCCACCTCTCCCGAGCGCTCCCATCCGTGTTGGGTGACGCCCACTCATAGGGATCTTCCAATTACTGCTCACCGATCATGACCTTACCGCCCGACCAAAATAAATACGACAATGCTAACTAAACAACAATACATTGGCCACTATGACCAAAATAAGCATGCTTATAAATGGACACTAAAAAACCGAATATCTTTAATCACAAAACATACATAAAATCGACCAACTTTATTACACACTCAATATCAATACGATAATACCACAACCTGTAAACGAAATAGAATTATTGATCCATTTTATTACAAACAACTGGCTGTCTTCAGGGGCTGGTGGGTGGGTCAAAATTGGCTCTTCGTTCCGTCTCGAGCTCACGTGCAGCGAGGGGGTTCAGCTTCAGAGCACAGGAACAAGAGGATGTCTTCTGGTCTTGCGTCCCTTTTTATCCGTCTTCAGGGCGGGCGTAAACCCGCCCCTGCCTGCCCCGAGGGAGTGGCCAGCCGCGTCAGTGTCTAGGCCAGCCCACTCTAGGGCGGGAAAGAGCACGCCCCGGCTACGCCGCTTCGGGCATACCAGCCGAGACGCGCCTCCCGCCCAAAATGGCTTCCCGGGGGGATCGAGGTACTCTGCCATACGTTCGGGGGGACCGAGTGGTCGCCCCTTTCCATATGGCTGAGATACCCGCCACCCCCTCTCAACACAATCCCCAAAGGAGGGAAACCGGAAACAGTTCTTGAAGTTTTTGGAAAAGGGAGGGAGTGACCCTCCCCGGCCGTATTTATTAAAACAAAAAATTAAAACATTAAACAGTTTCATATTAATGTACAATTTCATTACCACATTGCGATGTTTGGCTAACCTTAACAGATTCTCTAATACAGAGGTTCTCCTAGCCGAACTAACAACCTACAAAACATTTTCTTGAAATATTGAAATTGTACATCCTAACGTTTAAGGGCCAACGGCAAGGTCGTAACCGGTGTCAAGATCCCTAACCAGAAATACCCCCCCCCCACTTGGGAGGGGCGACAGCACTGAGGCGTACCTCAAGTGCAACTACCAATTTCCCTTGACTTGACGGGGGCCCCAATAAACTCGACGCCACTTAAAGGTCGTTCGAGGACTCGTGTGAGTATCTAGAAGGTAGCGTAGACCTCCCCCCAAACCCCACACAACTTACCACATCTGCCGTCGCAGACGTCACTGGCCCCGGGAAATTCCCCAGGAGGGGGCTGTAACCCCTCCTACACCGGAAGGGGCCTTGACCGCCTTTCCTTTCCTTCCGGCGGCCCATCCTTAGAAGGGACCGCCTCCCCGTTGAGGGGCCAAAGGCCACCTCTCCCGAGCGCTCCCATCCGTGTTGGGTGACGCCCACTCATAGGGATCTTCCAATTACTGCTCACCGATCATGACCTTACCGCCACAGGCCGGATAGTTGACCGGCTATCCGGACCCCCCAAAAAAGCTCCTACGTAAAGGTCATGCTTTAACGTTTTTTAACCATGCTAAGAAGTCTCCTATGAGTAACTCATTCCCCACCCGAGACAAATGCACACCATCCCCCGAATACATACTGTCATCATTAATACAGCCATGCGGAATAGAATGCAATGTCCCGGAACGGAACAACCTACTCACTTTGTTATTAAGCTTTCTGACAGACTGATTCAAAGCAGGAATAGAAATAGCCCCCCGCCACACCTTTCGTGGGATCATATGGGACCACGCAATTGTGCACCCCGGAACTCTCCTCGCCAACCAACTTACAGTGGAAAGCATTGCCTCCAGGAGAAGTCGTCTACCGGTGGTTACCAAATCATTGCCCCCTAAATGTACTATGACTATAGACGGCGGTGACCTCGTCCGCCCTAACAAATCCTCAAAATATGCTTGAAACTGGTCAATACAGAGACCGCCTCTTCCGTAGAAGGACACCCTGTACCCGTATTCCCCAGCTACGTGAATCATGTCACCTGCTTTGAATACGTCCGCGGCACGCCTCACGTATGAGTGGCCCACGACCCACACCTCCTTTTCCACAGCCGGTGATGTCTGACCGCTGGCCCGGTGTTGGGTCGACTGCATAGTCCGCCCCGCCTTGTAGGCTTGCGCAACTGAAAACCAAACAAAAACAAGAGGCGTGAGTACATCATTACCGCTTTACAACATGTGCAACCGCACATACCTCTTATAACAATTGGAGGACCAACGCCCCACTCGTTTCACTTGTTCAACATTAAGACCCCTGGCTGTAGCTTCCGTAGCAGCCCCTATCCGAAAGGAATGGGTCCCAAACTCGCCCGGGTTCAAGCCCGCAGCGGCAATTGACATCGCAAGCACCCGCTGAAACTGAAATTTCGTCAGTGGGGTGGCGTCCGCGTGTCTCAACAAGGTCCCCCCCCATAGTGCCACCCTTCGTGCTAGGTAATCTTCTAAACACTTTACCGGACACATGGAGGACCCGGGAATCCTGCGTATGATTATGCAGTCACCCATCCCGTCTTGATCGGTCTTGGACCTGACAAAGGAGATAGTCATTGCCTCTCCTCTGATCTGAATGTGTTCTCGGCACAAACCCCCTGCCACATCCTGTTTGTTCCTTGCCACCAGTTCGCTTACCCGCATCGCCCCGTGAAATGCTAGCGTAAAAGCGGCTCGGAACAATACCGCCTCGAACTGAGATGAACATGTGGCAGGGAGTGTAGCCAACAACTGGGCCAACCTATCCAAACCTATCGGGCGCCTCTCATCTACTCTGCGACCCTCAAGGCGTTGCCACCCACGCAGCGCTTTCTGTACAACGAAAGACGCTGTCGGGTCCTGGATACTATGGGCCCTGGCAACAAAGGAAATAGCAGCACGATGCCTCTGGGCCGTAGCCACCGATTTCCCAGCCCTACGTAAGGACATCAGAAAATTCACTACCCATTCCTCATGGCCCCAAAGCCTCTCTCTATCAGTCCCCAAAAAGGCTAAATAGGACCGAAACGCCCCTTCATATGCCTTCCTCGTCCTTGGTGCTAGACTCTCTCCCACGAGGTGACGAAGTTCGGGGCACCGAGAGACCAGAGAGCTTCTGGAAAGGGTGCCGGCTCTGGGTCCGCTGAGGGAAGGAAACCCGAGAAAGCCTGCATATGAAAACGAGACAGTGCATCAGCCGCCTGATTCATTACCCCTGGGACATGTTTTGCTCTGAATAGTACATTCAGTTGCATACACAGTAAAACAATTTCTTTGAGCAGTCTTAAAATCAGTTTACATCGTGCTGCCTGACTATTGATGCACTCGACCACGGTCATATTGTCAGACCAAAATATCACAGAGTGATCTTTGAACCCTTCTGGCCAGGTTCTCAGGGCCACCAAAATGGGGAAAAGTTCCAGGAAAGCAATATTACTTGTCAGACCATTGTCATGCCACCATGTCGGCCACCTTTGTGCCGACCATTTTGTGCCGAAGATGGCACCAAAACCTATGCTACCTGCTGAATCTGTCCATAGCCCCAGCTCTTCAGAGGACACGGCTGGTTTGTTCCAGATGACTCGACCATTAAAGTCCGCCAGAAATGCTAACCAAATACGCACGTCCTGGCGGACCTCAGCCGATAATCTCGTGCGATGATGGCCCTCCTTTAGGCCGACCATAGCTTGGGCAATTGAACGAGAAAAGGGGCGGGCCATCGGTATAACTCTCAGGGCAAAATTCAACTGTCCCACCAACTGCTGTAATTGATGCAGCGTAACTTTAGATCCATTTAGACACACTTGCAGGGCTGCCCTGAACTTCCACACTTTGTCAGTTGGCAAACGAAAACAACCCTCTCTGGAGTCTAACTCGATCCCCAGAAACTCGAGGCAAGTCGCAGGACCCACCGTCTTACCTGGTGCCAATGGCACACCAAACTGCTTCATCAATACACAAAATTCGGCCAAGGCCCGGCCACATTCGAGATCCCCGGCTGCCCCAAGAAACAGAAAATCATCAAGGTAATGCATTACATGTTGGAAACCCGTCTTCTTTGTGAAGACCCATTGTAGAAAACTACTGAATTTCTCGAAATAGGCACAAGATATAGAGCACCCCATCGGCATACACCTATCCATGTAATAATAACCCTGAAACATGAAACCTAGGAGACGCTGGTCGTCTGGGTGTACCGGGAGCAACCGGAACGCTGACTCGATATCTGACTTCGCCATCAGCGCCCCGGGCCCCAGGCGATTCAAAATGGCTACGGCCTCATCGAAGGATGCGTACCGCACCGAACACACTTCCGGATCTATTGCATCGTTTACAGAAAGACCACGTGGAGCTGACAAATTATGAATCAGTCGGAACTCACCTGGGTCCTTCTTGGGGACCACCCCTAAAGGAGAACAAACAAAATCCTGTACCGGGGGTATACTAAACGGGCCGGCGACCCGACCTCGAGTAACCTCTTTCCGGATCTTATCCTGAACCACGGTCGTATGCTGCAGGACGGAAAGTTGATTTTTACACTTCTCCACACCCTGAAAGTCCCCTACCGGGATGCGGAAACCATACGAAAATCCGTTCCGCAGCACCCCAGCAGAAGTACGATCCGGGTATTCACTGAGCCAGGGAATCATCGCCAAGGTATCAATCGGGGTAGGTAAAGGCGCCCCTCGGACTACGTTAGACCTGTTTGGCGCCTCCTCTCCCCCCGTTATCACCCGTTTTGGCTCTGCACGTGGACTCAGGATGGGACGACCCGCACCCACTACATTCATGTTTAAATTTACACGACCCCTGGGGCCTGGTACATTTACCTCTGTTGAAATTGAAGCAGAACCCCCTTTTTCCTGTATTGCCGGCAGGTCTCGAGTAATCGTCGGTACTCGTACCTGACCGAAAGGGCGTCCCTCCATATTGGCGGGAGGATTCGCCAACATTACTTCCTACCAATGGCATTTTCAACATACCTGTCTCCTTCATTTTATCCCATGTCAAAGAATCATAACAATCCCAGGTTAAGCTTTTATTATGCTCTTTTGCCTTTCTAAAAAGATTATCATAGCAGAACCAATGGTTACCCTGGTGTGATGTCGAGTACCCCATGATTCGTGACTGATAGGTCGGCAACTCGGAAAGCAACTCGGGCCTACGTTCCCCCAAGATCGACGTAAAAATTCCCCATGCATTGCCCCAATTGCCGATAGTCTCATTTACCTTAAAGGCGGCCATTTTTGCCCGCCAAACACTCGGATGCATAAGATCTTTCTGACCCTTAACATGCTCCACCTCATAATGATCAACAAGCAATGAGAAGATGTTCACATATTCCCCCGCCCAAATCTTCTCCTTAATTGCCAAAGGCACATGTTGACCCAACCTTTCTCTACGAGAGGGTGCTGACTCATCCCTCGCAATCGGCAATGGCCGCTTACCTGCACCGGACGCTGCATCTGCGGTCGCAATCGTCCCTTGTGGCTTTTCGACTACTGCAGCCGGCGCGGACACCTTGGCTGTATCCCGTTTCTCGCGCAATTGCTTCATCAGCGCCTGGGCCTCGGCAGCCGTGGCGCCCTCACTACTGTCGCCCAACCACGCTGCAAGTTGTGCTGCCAGCTCGGGCGGCATATCCTCCTTGGACACCGGGGTGACCACCACAGGAATCGGATTCCCCTCCGCCGGTACTGGGGTTGGCGCTTCGAGCGGGGTACAGGGAACCGGGGCGTCTCCCCCAGCTGGTCCCCTCCTTGGCCTCTTGGCTCTTCCTCCTGGAGCTGCTCCAGCCGACGGACGCTCCGGCCCCCCTTCCCCGTCTCTCTCCGCCACCCGCTTCTTCAGCTCAGTCATCTCCTTCATGAGAACCCGAACCATCTGTTCGGTCGTCATTTTCTTCCCGCCTTTCTTGGGCATTTCTCCGACAGAGACAAAAGAAAGATTACAACGCTCAAAATTGGCTCTTCGTTCCGTCTCGAGCTCACGTGCAGCGAGGGGGTGCAGCTTCAGAGCACAGGAACAAGAGGATGTCTTCTGGTCTTGCGTCCCTTTTTATCCGTCTTCAGGGCGGGCGTAAACCCGCCCCTGCCTGCCCCGAGGGCGTGGCCAGCCGCGTCAGTGTCTAGGCCAGCCCACTCTAGGGCAGGAAAGAGCACGCCCCGGCTACGCCGCTTCGGGCATACCAGCCGAGACGCGCCTCCCGCCCAAAATGGCTTCCCGGGGGGATCGAGGTACTCTGCCATACGTTCGGGGGGACCGAGTGGTCGCCCCTTTCCATTTCATTTCTCTTGCATGAGAAGAAAGACTGTTCAATAAATAATACCTTTTATTGAAAACGCCCGTCTCTCTATTCTCTCCATCCTGGTGAAAGTAATTCTTGCACAACTGACTGAGTGAAATAGCTGTCTATTGTTTCACACGACTCTAGAGATTGACTCTTATTCTAAGGAGCAAAGTTGTCATATTTATGCGGTTGTTGGAAAACTGAATCCCTTCTTGTCTGAGCCAGGGAAGCTGATCACTTCCTATTCAGTCAAGAAAGTTTCCAGTGACCTCTGAGCTAGTTGGTACAAACCCAATTAAGTCTAACATAGTCAGTAGAGACCTGGAAGACCGCACTTCTACGTCTACACTGGTGTTTATGTTATTCCAATGCGCAGGGGCTATATGGAAAATAGGAACTACACTACAAGTTACGTTGATTACGTTTGATTTGCGCAAAATTGAGTATGTGGAGCAGTGTATGTGTAAGGGACGAGCGAGGCAAGATATGTTTGAATGTGTGCATATGTGGGTGAAAGAAGTGCGTGGGCGGGAGAAACGTGAGCAAGCGCTGATTGAGAAGGAACAACGAAAGAGTAAGCGTGAGAGGGCGCAAGAGTTGAAAAAGCATGAAGCAAAGGAATTAGAAGAAAAGCAGGAAAAGGAACGCAGATTGCAGATATCTGGCCAGTATGCTGTTCGGCAGCCTCTTTATCCTGTCCTTAATAAACCTGATGATGATTTTTCGATTACCCCCAGAGAAGGTGGACACGCGGTCTATGTTATCGAACGATCGTATGGCTGACCTTCGAAAGATCGCTCATCGAGTCCTCAAGGCTACTGTTTCTCTTCCTGAGTTAATGCAGTCTCTTAAAGGATGGCAGGATAGGGAGAAATTATATTTTACTGAATCTCTTTCTGATGAAGTGGTTACATCTTTTCGGAAATATTCCGATGTTCTTGAACCTGATGATGTGGTATACGATTCTAAAGAATTGCGTAAAGGTCGTCTCTCACCTTCTCAGGTGCCCGACGCGGTTCGACGGCTGTTTGCATTGTGGATGAGATATTTCAGCTATGGGACAAAGCACGCAAAAAGAAAGCGGAAGAGGAGCAAACAAATCCGAGCGGCGGCAGGAAGCAGTCATCTATTCTTCATTCAGATAAGACTGAGCTAGTGCATGTCAAGCGAGAGGCAGCGCCTCTGTATGTTCCTCCTAAAGGAGCGGGTACTACTTCGGATAAAACTTCTCCTGATGCTAGAGGGTAGGCATGGGCGGATTTTGCGGATCCACGATCCGCGAACTTGCGGATTTGCAGATCCGCAAAATCCGCGAATTTGCGGATTCGCAGATTTTGCGGATTTTCTTAATGGGGAGGGTCTTCTGTGCGGCCTCGACGATGCTCACGATTGTTTTTGGGCTGATGATGAATCAGTCACTGAATTTGAGCTTCAACTAGTTCCAGCGCCCATGTGTGTGTTACTATGCAATCGCCCCGAAGGGCGCAGGGGTCCCTTAAGTGAGCTGTCAGTTTCAACCTATAATCCTGTAACTATTTTAGGATGGCGCCGGCAAGCTGCCAGCGCCATCCTAAAATAGTTACTAAATTAGCTTCATCAGGAAGCATTAATAGATAAAATAAAGCAGGTGCTCGAGCACCTGCTTTATTTTATCTATTAGTGCTTCCTGTTGAAGCTAACATAGTAACTATTTTAGGATGTCGCTGGAAGCCTGCCGGCGCCATCCTAAAATAGTTACAACTTCAAGCTTGAAGGCTTGAACTTTTGCCCCCCGAATCCACAGCTCGCGGATTTGCGGATTTTTGGTAAATTCGCGGGAGTTTGCGGATTGCGGATTTACCGAAAATCCGTGAAATCCGCGAGCGGAATGGATTTTGCGCTCACACCTACTAGAGGGTACCTCATTTATAATTGGGTTTATACTCCTTGGAATAGAGCGGATGTTATGGCATTAAAAGCTGCATTACCTGATCCACAAATGAATCCTGCCGCCTTTTATGAGTAAGTTGAGGGGACTCTAAACTCTTGCATTATGACATTAGCTGATATTGATTTATTTTTTGGGCTCATATTACCCCCCGATATGTGGAGATCTGTGCGGAAAGTAGATGATCTAGTTGCTTTTAAGGTCAGGTGGGCGGATCTTGAGGATGAGGATAGAGACAGGAAACCTGCGCAAAAGCCACCCCAGTCGATTTTAGACCTTCCTGCTGCTATTTTGGCTAAATTAAAAACGATTATTCCCCCTAAAAAGATTGATTGGACTATGTTAGCGTCATGTAAGCAGAAGGTAGATGAATCAGTTTCAGATTTCTTTACGCGATTTGAGGAAACCTTTCATGATTTTAGCGACCCGTTGCTTACGGACGACACGGGCTGACATCTTTTTGTTGATAAGTATGTTTCGAATTTATTGCCAGGAGTGGCAGCTCGGTTAAAAGCGAGTGAAAGCTCTTGGACGACTTCGTCTCTGGCATCCCTTCTGACGATGGCTCAGTATTATGAGCGTCAGGAATTAGAAACGAAGGGTAATGAAGAGAAGAAGTCTAAAGATTTGAAAATGAAGGTTATGTTAGTGCAAGTGTACGGACCGCCCCATAGAGGTACCGAAAGGGGTGGTCGAGGATCGTATAGTTCTTCCTTTGTTCGTTCGGATTTGGCTAGGGATCAATGTGCGTATTGCAAGCAGATGGGCCATTGGGTTAGAGAGTGTCCATTGTTGCGCGCACAGCAGAAAGGGCGTGGTCAAGGACCAATGAGAAATAGAGGGGGCCTTCCAGGCCCTAGGGGCAACACGAATGACCGTGCTAGGTTTGATTCTCATATGCGACCGCAAGAAGGGTCTAATGTTTTTGATCGACAAAATCAATGCCAAATATCTGATTACGAACGCCCTGAATGTCCTGATTCACAGTATGCATAGGATTGCGTAGGATGGGGTAAGGAATCAGTTGAAGTACAAGTAGATCAGAGGGGTCCTTATGTTACAGCACATGTTTTGGGTTCTACTGATTGGTTTCTGGTTGATACATTAGCTACTCATAGCGCTTTGTCTAAACAATTGGTTCCGAGGGCCCCCCTGTCTGGCTTAACGATTACATCAATAGGGTTCGATGGAACACCTTCTCTTAGCCCACTATCACAACCTCGTACACTTCATGTAGATAACTTTGTTGCACCATGTCCATTCTTGCTCCCCAAACACGCCAACAACAACTATAAGATAGTGATACCTCAATACCCAGTGGTTTCTGACATTACGACACTTCTTACTCTGGTTCCACCAACTGCGACCATGTTCTCCGTTATAGACTTGAAGAATGCTTTCTTTTCGATCCCTATTCATCCTGATAGCCGATATCTTTTCGGCTTCACTTTGAATAATCGATCGTATAGATTTTGTAGAGTTCCTCAAGGCTATACTGAGAGTCCTAGCATTTATAGCCAAGCGTTGAAACGGCAATTAGATTCTTTTGTTCTACCTGAAGGTGTGGCGCTTATACAAGATGTTGATGACATCTTGTTGGCGGCCGATACCCCTGAGCAATGTGAGAAGTGTACACTGTCTTTGCTTGCTTTTCTGGCATCACATAATCACAAAGTATCAAAGAAGAAATTGCAATATTGTAGACCAAAGGTAACCTACTTAGGTCACCTTTTGTCTAAGGAGGGGCGTGCACTTACACCAGATCATATTCAAGCAATTTTGGACACACCAGCAACCTCTACGCAGAAAGTTGTTCGAGCATTCTTGGGTCTTACTTCCTTTTGCAGACAGTGGATACTGGGTTTTTCACACATAGTTTAACCACTGTTAGCGCTTTTGACAAAGTACACTCCAGTTCCCCTTCCCTGGACAAATGAGTGTGAGAATGCTTTCCAGCAATTACGACAGGCCCTTTGTTCAGCACCAGTACTAGGCACCCCTGATTATACGAAGTCTTTTACATTGTATGTACATGAGAGAGATGGATGCGCATTATCAGTGTTAGTATAGATGCAGGTGCTTGACCCTGTTGTTCGAGAAATATCTGGTTGTTTTCGCTCGGTTGCAGCGCCAGCTGTGTCAATACGTCAGAGGGAGGGGATTGTGTTATCTCATAAGCTGTTGGTGTTGGTCCCCCATGCTGTTGATGTTCTTTTGAATCAGACAAAGACGCAGCACTTAACTAGTGCTCCTCTAACAGGATATGAGCTGACACTATTGGCCCCTCATATTACATTAAAGAGAAGTGCATCATTAAACCCAGCCACGTTGTTGCCATTTCCGGCGACTCAGCCTGAGGCGCAAGAAACACATGACTGTGTTTTTGTGACTGAGGAACAGACAAAGGGTCGTATTGATTTGCAGGACACGCCCTTTACAGATGTGGATGGAGAGCTGAGGGTGGATGGGTCTTGCCTGAAGCTATCAGACGTCACTACCTCAGCAGCATATGCAATTACTACGTTACACACAATAGTGGAGACAGCACGAATACCACAGAAACCAGCTCAAGCAGCAGAACTGATAGCGTTGACATGAGCATGTGAGCTTAGTGCAGGATTATGCGTGAATGTCTACACGGATAGCCACTATGCTTTTAGAGTAGCGCACGATTTGGCCTGCTCTGGAAGGAAAGGGGCTTTTTGACATAACATGGAGCACAGATAATGTACAGGGAGTTAGTGCATAATCTTTTGACTGCATTGACTTATCCAAAGAAGATAGCCATAGTGAAGTGCAACGCACACAAGAAAATGACAGATAAAGTGGGAGAAGGAAATGCTTTCGTAGACCGAGTAGCACGTGAAACTGCGATGCAGCCTGACTCCACTCCAATGTACCTTGTGAAGTCACAAGCTGAGCGTTAGCATGATGCTAGGAAGGAAGTGCTAGAGATACAGAGGACCGCTTCTGATAAAGAACGGGAGCAATGGTCTAAGGATGGAAAGTTGGATGATGAAGGTTGTTGGAGAAATAAACAAATGGATAAGTGGAAGTTACCCACAGCCTTTGTACAACCTACGGTTAAGATGGAACATGGGCAAGCATATGTTGGAGCTTCGGCAATTGTGAAATTGCTTACGCAAGTTTGGGAGCATCCAGAGATTGCTAGTACGGCTAAGAGAGTAGTACAGACCTGGATGATTTGTCTTAAGTACAATCCAGGAAAAGGGACACAAACTCCAGCAGGAGGATTTGCCACACCCACCGCACCTTTTGAAGTATTGCAAATGGATTATATTCAGCTGGCACGCTGCAATAATCTGAAATACGTCTTAGTTGTGGTTTGTGCATTCAGTAAATGGATTGAAGCATACCCTATGAAGGACAATACTGCAATTACTATGGCAAAGGTGTTATTGACGGAATTCTCTCCTCGATACGGTGTTTGTAGATTGTTGTGGAGTAACAACGGGCCTCATTTTATAGCGGAAGTTGTTAAGTATGTCCTGAAGGGATTTGGAATAAAACAGAAATTTCATGCAGTGTTCCACCCGCAATCAGCAGGATTGGTGGAAAAGTACAATGGTACTCTAAAGCTTAAAATAGCGAAGATACAAGCTTCTACTTCTTTGACTTGGCCAGATGCCTTGCCTTTGGCATTATTGTCTATCAGATCAGTACCACACTCTCGGACAGGCCTTACGCCCTATGAGATAGTATTTGGGCGTCCCATGAATATATGGGGAGTGCCCAAGCCAAGTTCAGTGTATGATGTACCTTGTGTTTTAATGAATGACTATTTGGCACAATTAACTGACAGTCTGATTTCTATTCATCAACAGGTTCGAGAAGCACTCCCTGACCGGTCCACAGGTGCAGGCCATAATCCCCAGCCTGGAGATTTCGTCCTTATAAAATCATTCGAGAGGTCGAGCAGTCTGGAGCCGAGGTGGTGTGGTCCTGAGCAGGTTCATCTTGCGACAAGAACAGCAGTCCGAGTTACCAACCGGAAGAACTGGATCCATTCCATACATAGTCGGAAGGTGCAACCTGGACTGGTAGAACCTGCTGTATTGACCGACCATTGAGAAATCCTGACTGCGGAGAGAGGCCGTGCTGTGGTACCTGACGAATCTGAGGAGTTCTTCCCGGACCCCTGAGTCCCTGGAGCGAGAAGATATAATCTGCGACCAAGGAAAGAGCCTGCAGTTGTGTGATAAGTTGTCAGAAGGGTCCCTAGGTCAGTGAAACAGATAGCCGATGAGGCAAGGGGGGCTCAGCCCTGCAGTAGAGTAGTGACGCCCATCTTGGCCCGCTGGTGAAGAAAACAATGGCTGCCTAGGGGGAAGAGTTCTGACAACCCTTTAGTTTCAGGAAGATACTGTTTGTACATTTGTTCGAATGGATAAGAAGAAGATTTTTTGTGCTGTAGGGTTCATTGCTACTGTAGCAGTTGTTGCTGCAATCACGTGGTTTGTCGAGAATGCAATTCCTGCCCGTGAGTTGTATGTTGTTTCCACTCCAGTGCCAGATGAGCATTTCTTTTATACACTTCCATATCAAGAATTGAAGCATCAGCAGTCGTACTTGAATAATACTTTCATTCAGATGCTACACCACACCCATGTAGCTACTAATGCCACAAACTGTTGGATATGTGGGATGATGCCAGCACATCAGAAGAAGGGGGGAACACCGTTTATACCTCCTCCCTTCTCTCATAATGGCTCCTGTCGAGCATGGTACACTTTGCTTTTTGCCACGAGGAAGCCTACAGTGGGCAGACTGCTTTTCAGACTGAATAAAGAATGCCATCAGGACAAAGAAGGTTATCCACAAACCAACGGAACTATATGGGAGTGGGAAGAATATCGACCGGACAATGATTCAATGCCCTATATTTTTACGAACACTAGAGACATTGTTGGCAATGAAAAGTTTGTAATTTCAGTGGCCCAAGCACAAGCAGATTTATGTGTACAGAGTGTAGGTTATATCCCTGTAGGTGTTAGTGATTGTATTATTGTGTTAAATATTGATGGTCTGATTAACAGCTCATTTCTGGCTTCTCATAACACTTACTTTGTATGTGGCGATAGAGATTATTACCGATTA
This sequence comes from Lissotriton vulgaris, assembly GCF_964263255.1. Lineage (NCBI taxonomy): Eukaryota > Metazoa > Chordata > Amphibia > Caudata > Salamandridae > Lissotriton > Lissotriton vulgaris. The sequence continues at coordinate 262,419,332 of NC_141696.1, forward strand.
CCAGCTGGATGGTCCAGAGTATGTTATGTAGCCTTTTTATTACCGCCTGTATTCCTAGCACCTGCATCATATCATAAAGATTTGAAATTATTGAATAATGTAACTGTAAATAGATACAAACGGACTTTGTCTATTGATAATGTAGACCAAACTGATACTAGTTTGCAACAATACATAGATTTTATTTTTCTTTGTTGGAGCTGCTCTGAATAGTAGGAAAATACAGCGATTTACTAGAGTAGTGGAAGCTGTGACGAATCAAACTGCTGCAGCTCTTGGGAATCTCACTGAAGAGCTGCAAATTACTAGAATTGTTGCGTTACAAAACCGAATGGTGTTCGACGTAATGTTAGCAGACCGAGGCGGTGCTTGTAGAATTATTGGAAGTAGATGTTGTGTATTTATTCCTTATCACACTCCTTCTGTATACAAGTCAATTAATAAGCTACATAAGATCGCAGCTGATATACATGTCGAAAATGGAACCTGGATATGTTCAAGTTGGTTCTGGACTTTGATCTCCACATGGGGTTGGAAAGTTCTTACTGGTCTCTGTATAGTTATTGCAATTATTTTTACATGTTGTGTATGTATTCAATGTAGTCCAATGATATGTTCCCTATGTGTTTCATTTTGTGTACCTAATAAAAGAGCTGTTGCTGAGGCTGTCCACCAGAAAAGCATAACTAGAGAGGTAGCTGAAATGATGAGCATCAACATTAACGATGAGTATTTAGATTATCCCAGGAAACTGAATGTCTTCAGTTAATGCTGAAAGGGTCGTCTGTTGTAAATAAAACAGCGATAATGTTAAGCATTAGCTAAAGACATGATATTGTATTTTCACTTGTCGTGTTTTCCCGCTCAAACTCTTGATACGGTCAGACTCCATCTTGTTTTCTGTCCTCCATTTTGTCTGCTACATTTTGCCATGTGCTCGCCATGTGATGAGTCCTACCTTTTCGCTAGTCGCCTTTAGGATTTGCCCAGCAACAGTCTATAAATAGCCCTTTGTGCATCTAGCGCATGCTCAGTAAGAGTCACATCTGTCTTTGATTAGCGTAGATAGGAATGTGCATTTTCGCGGGCCTCAAGAACCGTTAACTCCACCCATGTATTGATCATGTTCAGAAATGTCCATATATGGTCGTAAATCATGTTCTGAGTTGTACCCGCCTATTTATGAGCCCCTTCTTTGTGTATAAAAGGGGACTGTGTGCTTGAGTTCATTGTGCTACTCTGTACAATGCTGTAGAGTGTTGTGTGGGCTGTAGTACCACCTTTAAAGGTTTATTAAACTTGTCTTTGTATTTTCAGTTTCCGTGCCAAATTCTTTGTGTAGTCTGAGGACTTCATGCACAGAAGGGCGAACCCTTTGCACTTACAGGCCTTGCTGAGGTCTTAACTCATCAATAATATAACCCATAATTTCTCCCTTGGTACTAAATTGAATGCCAATTTTAAGTCACCAAAGATCATGTAGGGGAGGCACCCTCCAAGATCATTGTCATCCAGTGCAGGAATTGCAGCTTGAATATTTGGCCGATAGTGGAAATTTTTGCTCTAAAACCGGCCTGATAAGGGCAAAGAATAGTCTATATAGATATAGAGAGATCTCGCTTTTCTGTAATGCTTTGATAATGTCCGATCGCATGCAAGAGGAATCTCCCATTCCTATTAAACCAGTCATGATTGCTTATAGCTCCTGAGGGGGGTGGTTACCTCTCTTCGAACAAATAGCATCTTCAAAGCTTCAAATCTCCACACTTGCGGCTTGGGTTGGCAATTTTGATTTCTAAATCTAAACTGATACAGTTAAATTATACTGTACTACCAGGTTAATGTGAGGATGAAAGCTGCTAATTTTTTAAGTAAATACGCCACCTTCAAATTTTGATAATTTGCTGCAATTCCACCTTAGAATCAGGAGGATTCAAGGCAGATGCCACTAAGCATTGCTAATGTTGGCAACAAAGAGGGAGCGACTTTGATTGTTTTGTAGTGTGTTGTAGCACATGTACAGTGCTTCACACACCTGTCATCTTCGTGAAGCATGCAATGTGCTTCTTGTCCTTGGGTGCTGGTCATACCAAAAGACACACAAACTCAGAGACCTCATCCACTGCCTTCGATAAAGATATTTCTAGATTTGAAAGAGTGCAGGCGTTCTGAACTGCATGGTAAAATGGAAATCACGAATACTTTGACTCTACTTCATAAACACCGGAAAACAGCATGAATACCAAGATAAGAATAACATTATAAGCGGGCAGGGGGTGATGCCCACTCCATTCCTTGCCTATCACAAATAGTGTGGTTCAAGTTTAAAACATTACGACAAAATAGTGATCATTACGCACCGTTTCCGAAGAAAAATACCTAGGAATGCCATTTGAGTGCTATGCTTAGCCAATGTCCTTCATGTGTGGATAAGCCTACATCACTTTATGTGCTAAAATTGAATCACAACTTATCACGTAATTATATACACCTAAATTATACTAATAGTTAAAAGAAATGTTGTTGGATCATTTGAATGCAACATTTTCGATTTTATTTACATTGCAGATGGATGTCACTCAAACTAGAGGAATATTGGAACTGTCACACGGTGATTAACTTCAGGTGACATGTTTATTCCTTTCCGGTTTTAAGCCCATGGCACATCATCGCTGTCAAACACCCAGCATGCCACCTCTATCTGCGGATGCTAAATCAGCGTGCTGTGAAATGTCAATCACACTCTTTTAATGTTTCAAAACGATTATTCTCCCAAATTACAACAACAGAGTAGGCGCCTTTTGCAACCATTTCCGTCGTTTTCATACATTATCTAAACCTAATGGAAAACAATTATTACTATTAGTAGTTACTAGATTTGAATTTGCATTTGCTTGAACTGTTTTCAGGTCCTCTGATAACACCAATAAAAAGATTTTTTATTTATTTAGCCCAGTGATAATGTGAAATAAGTTTAGCTATTCTTTATTTTTATTTTACAAATGCTTGTGGAATGGCAGCACCACGCCAATAGCATTACAATCTCATTTAAGCAGTTGCTAGCACTTTTGCGTGCTAATGAATCTTGGTATTCCTATATAACAAAAAAAATGTATAAAGAAAAAGTCCACAAGGATATTTCCACAGAATTTCATAGCGCCTTTAGGAAACTTCTGTCCTCGAGCAGAGAACTCAGCTCCATTTCTCCATCCTTTTTCCTGTACGGAACCACTCAGGTGTGTGCATCTGTTCACACCTTTTCTGAATATGAGAACCATCACCCATGAGTAATAACAGGGGGGGCATATTATCAAGGGGGTTTATCTCCGCTTTTTTGGCTTTAAAAGCCAAGAAAGCGGAGATAAAATGATCTCCCTATTACCTAGCTGTCGCTAACACCAGTTAGCGACAGCTAGTAGGAGATAGCGACCATCTTGGGCCCCGCTTTGCATGTCAGTGATATTCATAAAGTGCAAAGTGGGCGTGCCAAGATGTTAGCGACTGGAAACAGTCGCTAAAATCGCTATCTCCTATTACCAACTTTTGGAGATATTCGGCTAACCGCGAATATCTCCAAAAGCTAACACCTGCCCTGAGCAGTTCTTAGCCATGTCATCCAATGGTAGGTGGATAACATGGCTAATAGCATTAGCTCGGTAATGCATGAATATCGCTGACTTTTCAGCGATATTCATGCATTTCGGCCGATTTTTATCGCTTAGGAGATAAACCTTGATAATAGCAAGGTTCCTAAGCGATAAAAAACGCCGCAGCTCGGCGTTAAAAATATTGCTGCTAAGCCAACATAGCAATAATTATCGCTAGTTGTTGGTAATATGCCCCAGGGTGCCTTAATGCTTATTTGTCTATGGTTTTGTATTTAGGGTCCACTGCACTTTGCGGGTTAGCTTTCTGTGTTGGATGTAACATAAATCGTATACTCTACTGTGCATTGTGTTTAATACATCGCATTTGTTGATGTCATTAAATGGAGCTGAAATACAATCCTTGTCACTTATCTCTTACCTATGAAAAGCAATCTGGTGCCTACATGGCTACCACCGTGCAACAAAAGGCCAACTATACAAATGAATTATATAGAAATGGGTGTCTTATGCTGAACAGGAATTACAGAAGTTTCACTATTGCAACTTTAGCAATAGGCTGAGGCTACTGCCTTTGAAGCAGCTTAAACATGTTCACAAATCTGTGAAAACCATTAAATTCACTTATGGCCCATTTTTGAAAGCTTTATGCAAATTTGACAAGGTAGACTGAGTTTAAGATGTGATTCCACAATGTGATATCCCCGTGTTACAGTTTTAAAAATCCTGTTGGATACAAAACGACTTAACTGAATGACACATTTGCAGGGTTTATTGGGAGCTCTTTTCTAACTATGACGAGGAGGAATTCTGAAGTTTTGTGTAAGTGTTATCATTCAGTTCAAGGACTATCCAAATGTCTGTGTTTGCAATCCAGGGCCCATGTGACAGAAAATGCACAGGTGGCGCATTCGGCTTTAGTGACTACTTTCTTCACTCCTGTGACCCTTTGGTATGCTTGGCGATGCCTGTGTGGCCACACAGATGCTTGTGTATCCCCTTCTAAAAATTAGTACACAGAGCACACATTTCATTTCATTTCATGAAGCTTTATTCGGTTCATATTGTACAAATGACCATAAAAGCATACAGGCAAAAACAATTTGTAAAAAAGAAAACAAAGTTTAAAACATCATACTTTGCCTAAAATTAATAGATTTACATATAAAAGTAGCAGTAAAACTACATATATCCGGCGAGTTCACACTATAAATCAACTTCATAGCTGCATCAACCCTATAGATTCCATATTTTATAAACATAGGTTTAAGATAGACCATCCTGAGATTCAAGAATAGGGTAAGATTAACTTAAAGTGCAGTGTGCTTTGTTTTGAATACCCGTCACATGGACAAGGGCCAACAGGATGTTTCTTAGGATGAGGAAAGGCCACCAGAACGTGATCCAGTCCAAATCTTTGTCTTGTGAGAACAAACCTGTGGGCTGGTCTAGTTACCTGGCTTAGATATAACTGAGGGCCTTCATAGTTAATGTATTTATTAAAGAGACTGACTGTAGTCAGGTGGCCATTGCTAACTAGACGACTATCGGCTTGATACAACATTAATTTATTTTTCAATTCCTGCTTAGGGATGTCTCCTGCAGCACACAGATTCATTATTATGTCGAGACCATAAGTAGCCTAAAAACTGTCTACGGTGTACTTTATCCAAGGGATCTTGGTATAATTAACCAGGTCAAGACAATCCTTAATAACATGTTGGTTGAAAACTGTCTCTTCCTTGTGCCAAATGGCACGCCAGATCATTAAAGGCCTTAGTGAAACAAGGTCACACTAATAGGCAGCCCCCACTTCCGAAATCGGTTGGTGCAGAGGTAGGTAGACCGAGAAGTTTTAAAGGAAGATATTTTCTTCCGTTTGCAAACTGCCTACGTTGGAATAACCCCACAACCCTGCCCCGTATAATGCAATCGAGACACTCCTTGCCTTATAAATCTGAATCATATCACCGACTCGTCTATCGCCGATTTTTTAGGCGAATTTAAATATGCCATTGGCACTTTTTGACATTTTAGACCTTACACTAATGAGCTCTTTGGGCCAGCTACCATCACTCGAAAAAGTCACACCCAGGTAACAAAACTTTTGAACTTGCTGCACTTTCATCCCTTCTATAAAAATGTTATGGTTTTTGTTAGTCCTAGCACCACAGATCATCGTACCGGTTTTACTGTTGTTAATTAATAATTTCCTTTCTTTTATAAAAACTGAGAACCAGTCCATCAGGCGCTGGAGTCCTATGGGGGTCCGTGATAAAAGCACAGCATCATCTGCATAAAGCAGTACTGGCACTCCTAACCCGTTTACCTGAAGTGCTTCAGCTTTAACTGATTTTAAAATTATGTCAACAGCATTAATAAAAAGAGTGAATAGCAGGGGGGCGAGAACACAACCCTGCCCTATACCACGCTTTACATTAAAATTAGGGGTACACTCCCCACTTACCCCATAGCGCACACAGGCTTGCATCTTTTCGTAAAGGCGAGCTAAAAAGAAAATAATTACCTCTGGTGCACCGAGTTTTAGCAGGGCTGGCCATAAAATAGAGTGGTCGACCAAATCGAATGCACTGCTTAAATCAGCAAAGCAAAGATATAAGGTGCCGCGCTGGGCCTTGGTGTATTTGCCAATTAGTAAATCTAGATTTAAGCATTATTTTAGTGTACCACAGTCCTTCCTAAAACCATATTGCGAGGTCGCCAGAATCCCCTTCTCGTCTGCCCACTCTTCCAACCTGGTCAGCAACACTCTGCTCATAATTTTCACTGATGAGTCGAGTAAGCTGATTGGGCAGTAATTACAAGCTGCTGACTTGTCACCCTGCTTATAGATAGGGATAATATTAGAGTCTCCCCATGTTGGCGTAATCATGGTTGTTACTGCTGCATTAAGAACAAAAGTAAGTATAGGGCCCCATAACAATGGGAGAGTCCTATAGACATCAATTGGAACCCCGTCCGGTCCCTGGGCCTTAACCCCCTTGCTGGTCTTAATACAGCACTCCACCTCGGCTGGAGTAATGTTCAATGGAACTATAGGCCATAATATAGTTGAAAAGTGAGTGACCCAGGCCTCACTGCTGACATTGGATGCAAGGTGAGGGGCTTTATCATCCTTAAGAAAGGGGGAGTTAACCGTAGCCCAAAACAGGCAGCAATCGGAGGTATCCGCTGCCTGCACTAAATTGTCCCAGGCTTCTTGCTGCAACTCCCTCTTCCTTTTTGAGAGAGACACTTTATAGTCATGTCTCAAAAGTATTACCCTATTCTTGTCCCTGGGTTTAAAAGCTAAAGCCTGTTTCAACTGGGTAAGGAGGGCTGTACAAGCATGATCAAACCATCCATTTTTGTGCGCGGCTTTCCCTTTCCTGGTCCCAGTGAATATGGTGTCTACAGTCTTAATAATATTAATAAAATTATCTATGATAAAAAGTGGAGCATTCCCTGGTGTCAGGATACCATTAATATCTGCCATGGATTTAGATATAAGTAGGCTCATTACCTTGTCAGATTTTTCCCCATTCCACCTTAACCTTGTCCCGTTTAATCTATGAGGTTCAATGTTAACTACGGTTCTGGAGATCCGTTGTGTACTACATTTCCAGATCTCAGTTCTCATTAAAATACGGTTATGGTCAATTAAGGTGGATTCCTCAATAACCGGGGTCAAACAATATAGCACAATGCTTGATTAAACCATAACATGGTCAATATGAGAATTACTGTTCCTGCCTGTATAGGTCGGAATTAATTGGCCCTTAGCATCTTTGCAGGCTGTAAGAGCTCTAAACCATAAGTTGACAGTAAATTATTTATTGCCTCCCCATACTCATTATGTGGGAAATGTGGTGTATTATCACCCCTATTGTTTTGTATCCCACATACCCTGGAAAGCGACATTGGGCAGATCGCAGAATTAAAATCACCTAACCAAATAAAATCAAAGGTAGTTTTTGCCTCTGATACAAGCTTCAGTAAGGCACTTTCTAATTCATCTATAACTTTGTGCCGTGTGTTATCGAAAATATTATTGCAAAAGTTAATTAAAAGCACATCTTGGCCTTTCTTCTCCCGTATCCATAAGATTTGTGAAGGTGTCCCTACAGTTAAGTGTTTGACAACAGTCAGCATTAGATTCACAGATGTTAGGATAAGCAGACCACCTTTAGCTCTACCGTACCGCTGCTTTTTATGCTTCTAGATGGTAGCTTACAAACTCATCAAAACTTGGTTTAGTAGAACACCAGGTTTCTTTTAAACACAGGATGTCATGTGATCTAATGAAATCAGTCCACCCCAGCATTTTTCCCTTAGATGCCAAGCCGGCTATGTTCCAACTAACGATTGATATCCCACTCATGTTGCAACAATCGGACTGGTCTTGGGCAGTGAAACAATTATTAGCATCCCCTCTATGCTCTACTTCATCTAAACCAGCATTTATATTATTTGCATCTGTGGATCCTTGGTCATTTGCCGCCCTCTCTATGTTAAAGACAGATTTGTGCCCACTGTAAATCCTATTTAGATCAGCCTTCAGAGTTAGCTCCGGATCTAAGCATTTTTCGCTTAATTCGTTCGCCTTGTTAATAGGAATCACACACATTGGAGACCCACAATCCTGTGTATGTCAATCATTTATATCCAGGAAACTCAAGGCTTGATATTTATTCTGTACCGGAACCTCGAAAATTTGCCGATGAGTAGATGTAAAAGTAGGTGTAGAAGGTCTACCTCTACTATTAACAGGTGGTGCTTTCATATGGTGACTGTAGAAGTAACCAAGTGGGCGTACACATACACTGTTCTCATCATAGGTTAGAGAGGCCGCTGTTAACAAAACAGTTGCGACGTGTTGGGGATGTTTAAAATTAACAATAACACAATCGCCCCTGCAGGTCTTACTTGAATTGCCAATCCAATTTACCCTTCTAGTAGTACGTATTTGATCGGAGTAGGTAATTGGGAACCCACATTGCTTATGCAACCAAGAAACTGTTTTGTTTTTAAGGGATTCATGTGATTCTTGCTGATGCATGCTCGGATTTAAATCAGAAGATGGTACGTTAGTTAAAACAACTACATAAGGTGCACAATCGGGTGGGAGATTAATAAAACAAATTTTCTTTACTACTATTTTCCCCGTCGTACTTTCTGGTACTGATCAGATGTAGTTTCTTTAGTTATATTTAACCTCCGAGTATGTGAATCTGGTGCATCTTTACTAACTTCGGGGCCCTTATCAACACCCCTACATCTTTCAGCCATACCAATGTGGGCCTCCAGAAGTCAATCTAATCTTAACACTTCTGCTGACATTTGGTCAAGTTTGACTACTAAGGTTTTAATGATCTTATTTAGCTTGTCTTCTATAATGCTGGCTAAAAGATCAAGTTGCTCATTGTTCAAATTGACTGTGCCGTTTTTGTCTATTAGATCCACGTCATATGCGGTACTTTTGGATGCTATTTCAACTTTTCTTTTGTTATGGTTCCCTCCACGCTTAAGTTGCCCTTTCCTACAGGTCCTCAGTGCTCTAGGGGCTGGAAAAGACTGTACTGGAGTGTCATGAGATGTGTCCATTATGGCCTGGTTGGGTGCTGGTAGAACAGGCACTTCCGTTGTTAAATCATCAGGGTCACATCTATCATCCAGTGGTAATGCCATTGTTGGTGAAGGGGGTGTAGAAGATAAAGCAGGGGAGCTCCCCCGACCTAGCGATTTTCGCCGCTCGTTGTTAATTTTATTAACTACTTTCACTGAGTAGTTATCCAGCGTGGCCTTTTGTTTGGACATGATTGGCACTAGCAACAGATCCCAATGTTTTCAATTATAAAGGGCTAGAGGTGCTGGAAACAGTACAGGTATAGTTTTTATCATCTCAGAAAGACCAATGGTGTTGTAAGTCAGTTAATAAAAAAAACAATGTTAAAATAAATCTGAAAGTCTCACTTGGCACGTGTAAGTGGTCTATATGGCAACGACCAGGGGACCTGGCCCAGCCCAGCCTCATCCAGCCCCGTACTGCCACAGACTGTCCCGCCCTTGTCCCAGGCTTCATCCGCGAGTGTCCCGCAATGCGAAGGGAACCGCTTCCTTTTCAAGCACCTCCGGGCGCGATGGCAGGCGGAAGTGAGTGCAAAGCAGCCTGGGAGCTGTAGTTCCCCCTGCACCATCCCATCGCTGTTGTGGACTACGGCGGCAGGGGTGAACCACAGCGTGAGGTCCCCAGGAGTAGCGAACTGGCTGGCGAAGGTTTTGCAAGCCCCAAAGCTTGTGGCGTGCTCCCGATAAGCTCCCCGCTCCACCGATGGAACCGCTTTCTTTTCAAGCGCCTCCGGGTGCGATGGCAGGCGGAAGTGAGTGCAAAGCAGCCTGGGAGATGTAATTCCCCCCGCAGCGTCCCATTGGTGTTGTGGATTACGGCGTCAGGGGTGAACCACAGCGTGAGGTACCCAGGAGTAGCGAACTGGCTGGTGAAGGTCTGGCAAGCCCCAAAGCTTGTGGTGTGCTCCCGGTAAGCTCCCTGCTACACCGAGGGAACCGCTTTCTTTTCAAGCGCCTCCGGGCACGATGGCAGGCGGAAGTGAGTGCAAAGCAGCCTGGGAGCTGTAGTTCCCCCCGCAGCATCTGATCGGTGTTGTGGACTCTGGCGGCAGGGGTGAACCACAGCGTGATGTCCCCAGGAGTAGCGAACAGGCTGGCGAAGGTCTGACAAGCCCCAAAGCTCCTGGTTTGCTCCCGGTAAGCTCCCCGCTCCACCGAGGGAACCGCTTCCTTTTCAAGTGCCTCCGGGCGCGATGGCAGGGTGAAGTGAGCGCAAAGCAGCCTGGGAGCTGTAGTTCCCCCCGCGGTGTCCGATCAGTGTTGTGGACTATGGCGGCTGGAGTGAACCACAACGTGAGGTTCCCAGGAGTAGCGAACTGGCTGGCGAAGGTCTGGCAAGCACCAAAGCTCAGGGTGTGCTCGCGGTAAGCTCCCCGCTGCACCGAGGGACCCTCTTCCTTTTCAAGCGCCTCCGGGTGCGATGGCAGGCGGAAGTGAGCGCAAAGCAGCCTGGGAGCTGTCGTTCCCCCCGCAGCGTCCGATCGGTGTTGTGGACTACGGCGGCATGGGTGAACCACAGCGTGAGGTCCCCAGGAGTAGCGAACTGGCTGGCGAAGGTCTGGCAAGCCCTAAAGCTTGTGGTGTTCTCCCTGCTCAGTCACTGCTCCTGTCCTGTCACTGCTCCTGCTCTATCATCACTCCTACCCTGTCTCTGCTCCCACTCAGTCACTGCTCCTGCTCAGTCATTGCTCCTGCCCCATCACTGCTCCTGCCCTATCACTACTCCTGCCTTTCATCGCTCCTGCTCAGTCACTGCTCTTGCCCGATCACTGTTCCTACTATACTTAATACTTTAGAAATAAAATACAAATTAAAAAAGCAAAGTGATCTAATATTAACATGCCGATTTATTTTGTCAGTACCGGGTCAAACGAGATTTGCTTTGCTTGGATTTGGATGGTATAGTGATATTTAGGATACTGTGATTTATTTACGTTGGTCTGTCAATGAACAACATTGGCAAACTGCACAAGGCTGCAAGTTCCCCACAGTGCGCTGAATGGGGAAAGCTTCTCTGTAATCAGTAATTGCAATCTTTGCAGACCCCCAGGATATTACAGCACAGATTTCCAAATTTAGCGGCACAAAAATGGAAATTTAGCGGTACAAAAATGGAAATTTAGCGGCATTATTGAAGCACTTAATTTTACTCCTTACCATTTATTTTCAGCCATAAATCAAAGGCTCTGTTTCAGCTGAGTATTCCACTTTATAATAGGCATGTTTAAAGTGTCTGAGAGTGTTTGTTTGCTATATTCTTTTTGATAACACTTTGGAGCATAGATTAAGCCAAGCACAGGGTTGCTGGTCATCCTGCTGTATCTGTGGGACTGAGTCCTGACCCCAAAGGGCTGTCTTCAAGGTCCTGGACTCTTGACTGGAATCAAAGTGTACTTCTCCCAGCTGACCTGAGGGTTTCACCAGAACTGAGGCAGATTGACACACAGCCACCGGGTCCAATGCAGAGTAAAATAGTGAAAGACTCTATATCAGGCTGGGCTGACCAAGGGTGATAGGGAGTGAACACTAGTGGCCATCCTAGTGATAGTAGGAGGGCCTTGTGGAGATGGAAACGAATTGAGCTGAATAAAGCTCTTATACATTGGTAAGGAGCAAGTAGCCCTACCATAATACAAATTACTGATGAAAGAGACAATGAGCAGTGCCAAGTGCACTTGTGTGTTAAGAAACAATAAGAGTAGATCTGCATAAGCAAGCTGCTGGCTGATAATTTACTAGGGGGCATAAGCCACTTCTTAGAGATGTGTGGTAATGCTCCAAATGCCCACTGTAATGGATTACGGGACACCAGCAGAATGCCTGTGCACATGAACATTACACGAACAGGATGAAATATGAGATGGCAGACTAAATATAGTTATTCAAAGCCAAAAAAAAGATTCACCGACTCAACAACAAGGTCACCACTCTGAAGGGAACTAATGATATACGGCACTTCGGTGGTGTTAAATTGTCTATAATGTCTGACATTTGTAGAAATTTCCCAGATGCCTATTATTCATAATAACCGAGCCGGAAAATGAGCATGCAGAAAGCACAGAAGCAATCTGATTTAAGGCAATGGAGTAAGACACTGTATGAAAGCAAACGTCTCAAACTTAAACTGAATTAAATTATATGAAGTAGGAAAGGAGGTCAACAAGTCAACAAAATCATACATATAATTGCTAAGCGTCACAAAAAAAAATTCTGAGTGAATTGGATGCAACCATATGAAAACTCACCAGTCCTTCAATAATTCTGTAATGAAAGAGCCAAATGTACAGAACTCAACTACGATTGTAAGTACGCCTGAAGAAAAGTGAAAAATGAATTACCCCTAATGTTACTTAACTAAACATATGTAAGGTCCGCAATTTGCTTGCTAGAAATGTGGGGGCATAAACTTACCAGTTCATAAAGATGCAGAAGCACTCCAATGGCAACAACACGCCCTCTGCAAGAGGAAGGGAGTAACTCCATCTCAGTGCACACACCAACCTTTCCGTACTGTAAATCACTGCCGATGAGTGAGCGAAAGGTGGTTGATTTGCTGAATGCACTGCGAAACTCAAATGATTTCTGTAAAGACTAAGGGTCATATTACCAAGCAATAGCGATAATTATCGCTATTGCTTGATTAGAGACAAAATTTTACAGCAGTGCTGCGGCGATTTTTATCGCAAATAAATCTTGGTATTACCAAGGTTTATAGCAAATGCGATAAAAATCGGCCGCAATGCATGAATATCCCTGAAAGGTCAGCGATATTCATGCATTACCGAGCTAATGCTCTTAGCCATGTTATCCACCTCCCATTGGATAACATGGCTAAGAACTGCTCAGGGCAGGTGTTAGCTTTTGGAGATATTCGTGCTTAGCGCAAATATCTCCAAAAGTTGGTAATAGGAGATAGCAATGTTAGAGACTGTTTCCAGTCGCTAACATCTTGGCACGCCTACTTTGCATGTCATTAGTGATAAATATCACTGACATGCAAAGTGGGGCCCAAGATGGTCGCTATCTCCTACTATCTATCGCTAACTGGTGTTAGTGACAGCTAGGTAATAGGGAGATAATTTTATCTCCGCTTTCTTGGCTTTTAAAGCCAAAAAAGCAGAGATAAACACCCTCAAGCAGGCACCAACAAAGCATTTGCCAGTCAACATCTCTGAAGCTCCAGCCGGACTTCGAAATAGTTTCAGCCAAGGAAGAGGATTTCCAGACTTCACCGAGGCCAACCCGGGTCCCCAGCAAAGCTGAGACCCGCAGCCCTCACAAGTGATGTGGAACTTGACCCCTGGACACCATGCACATTTGCTAGTGCATTGACTTCCTAACATTTCTTGAAGTTGCGCTTTGGGTTATGTGTATCCCAAGCCCCAAGCATCTTTTGCACTGAAGCTTGTGGGCCTACACGCCACGAGAATTCTGTGAGCCTGCTTCTTGCATTTCAGCTTTAGGCTCCATCACAATCCCTGGCCTGTCAACTGGTGGGTAACCGTGAAGGCAATTCTGATTTTCCTTGGGCTTCCTGTTTGCTCTAGTTGTACCCTGACTTCCCACTATGTGGTTAGTCCCTCAGACCTTGCTGGTCGACACTGAAGCATTTCTTTACTTTCTGCCTGGGTTGTTGTTGCCAAGGCTTGTGGGTCCAATCTGGGCACTGACACACCAGCACTAGACTTCCTTTGTGGAATAGCTCAATTCCAGATCCCGGTTGTTGTTGAAACCTCCCGGTCCTCGTGGCTGAAATTACCCGACATTGGTGGGCATTCAACTATCGTGCCCCTGGTCACTGGCAAGTTACCCAGACTCTGTCCCCTCTGCTTTCATGTTCTTCTCATCTTCGATCCAGGCTTGGATCACACCAGACACTTTTCGCTTCCACGGCAGCAGCACTTTGAAGCAGATTGCCATTGGAAACGACAACGATTCCCGACACCAAAAGACACCTATGGTCCCGGCTACCCTGGGTGAGGTAACTCAAATTTTCCGGTGCTCCCACGGGTGTTGGTTCTAGAACCACTTAAGTCTAAAGGGGTTTGCTCAAAGTCCTCTCCTACATGTCCTTTATCTTTAAATTTCCAACTGCGACTTTCCCCATAGAAGTTAAAGGTGATTCTCGTCTGTGTTCTCACACTGCACGCGTCCCCCATGGGTCCCCTGTGTCACTACCTTGGGTGGTTCCTGATGGCCCCAGCAGTTTACAGGCTCTAGGCCTTGTATCTATGCAAGTCGTGGTTCTTATACCACTTTCTTAATGTATGGTTTAGTGCGCCCCTGGGCTCAATGCATATTGTGCTAATTTACTGTGTGATATTAAGTTTACCATGTGTACTTTTGCCTCTAGCCCCATAAAGGTACTAGAGGGATGTGTTTACAAAAAATACATATATTTCATATATATATATACCTGGTGTACTTCTCCTTTCATTTGGTCATTCACAAGATTATTGACTGGTAAAACAAGCTGCTTTACATTCCTCCAAGACTTAGCCTGAAGGCTGTTCTCCACAGCTACCACTAGGAAAGCTTTCTATAAAGGTTGTCTTTAACCTACCATCAATAAGGGTCGTTTGGACTGGTGCAAGGTGCCCACTAGAATAGTGGACAGCATATGACAGGCCAATTCCTCACAGCTGCTATACCGTAGGTGACACTTGGAGAGACAAGACAGATGTCTAGAAAAAAATGTAAAAATACTTGCTAAATACATGTTTTAGTTTCAATCAAATTTTGCTTTTGACCAACTATTCCTATAGATTCACCTTTTTCTGTAGCTAAACTGGAGTATTTTACCACAGGGTGTGGGTCTCAGTTTTCTGCTCATAACGGTGCATGT
Organism: Lissotriton vulgaris; assembly: GCF_964263255.1. NCBI lineage: Eukaryota > Metazoa > Chordata > Amphibia > Caudata > Salamandridae > Lissotriton > Lissotriton vulgaris. The sequence continues at coordinate 262,434,410 of NC_141696.1, forward strand.
GGTCATGAAGGAATTCAATGTACCACTGACTACAAAATGATGGATGGCAGTTTATATATTTGTTTGGCTGGTGTTCCATAATTGAAGTAAAAACATGCTTTGAACATCCTTTTTTTTATTGAGTGAAAATAAAATAACAGTATGAAGGTGAACAGAACATCAATATTCCTATACGGCTAATTAAAACCAAAACTAAGAAACGGAGTAACTGTATGCATAAGGTAGTTTAACAGTGCCTAGGAGTGAAGATGATATGGTTATGTAAAATGATTGTTGTAGTTAAAAAAATGTTTTAAAAAAGATATGATTTCTATATAGAAAAAAAAGATCTTAATACAAAATGCAAAATAACCAATTCGTATAATATCAACATGAGGAAAGTAAAGGAGGTTTAGAGACTTCTTGTTGCATTGGAGGCAGTGAGAAGGAAAGTTTAGCACTAGCATTAATTAATAATGTGACAGGCAACCATAAATTCAAAGGTTTCATTGCCATATGTAGAGGATACACAAAAGTAGTATCTAATCTATGATTATAACAGACAGCGTACCACCATGCTTGATATGATAATTTGATAAGATCCTTCCAATTTTTGGGTATTTGTTGAAAAGCAACTGCCATTATTAGGTCAATTATCTTTGTGTTAGAAACAGAATCTGCTCATATAGTAAATAAACTGCCTAGAAACACATGACTAGCAGAAAAAGGACAACTGGAGTCAAAGATTACATTAATTTGAGGCCATATATTTTTCAAACAATTGTGAAAAGGTGGATATGTGAAGAGTAAGTGATATAGATCTGCATGTGGGGAGGAACATGTCCAACATGTATCCTAGAGCTCAGCTATCGCTATTGCTTGGTTAGAGACAAAAAATTACCGCTGAGCTGTGCCGATTTTTATCGGTATTACCAAGGTTTATCGCAAATGCGATAAAAATTGTCGGCAATGCATGAATATCGCTGAAAAGTCAGCGATATTCATGCATTACCGAGCTAATGCTCCTAGCCATGTTATCCACCTCTCATTGGATAACATGGCTTAGAACTGCTCAGGGCAGGTGTTGGCTTTTGGAGATATTCGTGCTTAGCGCGAATATCTCCAAAAGTTGGTAATAGGAGATAGCGATGTTAGCGACTGTTTCCAGTCTCTAACATCTTGGCACGCCCACTTTGCATGTCATTAGTGATAAATATCACTGACATGCAAAGCGGGGCCCAAGATGGTCGCTATCTCTTACTAGCTGTCGCTAACTGGTGTTAGCGACAGCTAGGTAATAGGGAGATAATTTTATCTCCGCTTTCTTGGCTTTTAAAGGCAAAAAAGCAGAGATAAACCCCCTTGATAATATGCCCCAGCATGCCTTGTACCCAAAATAACTGGAGATAACAGAAGTCTATAATATAAAAAAATAGTGTCTGAGTGGTGTTCGCTGCTCAGGAGGATTTCCTAATTTTGGCCCACATTTCGTTCCATATTGCTGTGGACCAGCCAATCTCCACATCTTTTTGCCAAGAGAGTTCCACTTTAGTTTTTTCTCTTGCATTACATAAAACATGAAAATAATTATATATAACAGAGGCTTTGGAGGTAATACGTAGAAGAGGGTGTAGTTTGTTAACCAAAGAGAAGGCAAGATTGGCGGGACGGTTTGGGAGTACATATTGGGCATGATCGCTTAATAAGGCTTGTTTCAAGAGGAGATTTTTAGGTTGAAAAGACGTAGGTAGACCAAAAGGTCTACTGGGTTGCGAAATGGACATATCTCATCTTGTATATACAATTGATGTATCCAAACTAAACCTCTTTAACTCCATGATTTCCAATACAAGGGTCTGTTGTGTATCAATATCATGTTATTATGCCATATTGTGGATTTGGAGAAAGAGGTTCAATCCATAGGATCTAACGAAGAATTAGGGCTCAAAATTTGAAATGTGTGTTTACTTACAGGAGTGGATAGAGATTGTGGTTTACGAGGAAAGATAGATATTTTTTAAATGAAAAGGGAGAAATAAAGGATTGTTCAAACTTAGTCCAAAGAGGACAATCCTCGAGAGACTGAGAAAGCCATCTCACTGCTTGACGAAGTAAAAAAGATATGTGATATGTAGGGAAGTCCGGGAAATTAACAACGTCTTTTGACTATGGACGAGTCAATTTGGATAAGGACTTACACTATTTTTTATTACTCCACAGAAAGGCGGAATATATAGAGTTAATTGTCTTTAAAAATTCCAAAGAAATAGATACTGGGATATTTGAAATTGTATAAAGAATTATAGGGGACAACATCATCTTTATGGTATCTAGACGACCCCACCAAGATAAGTATAGGGGGTGCTATTTAGTGGTCAGGAAGGATAGTCTCTGTATACAATTTTCCATGGAGCGTGAAATTGTACTTGGGATATAAGGGGTAAACTGTAAACCTAACTACCTAATATGTTGGGGATCCAAGTAAAACTTGAAATAGCAAAGTCATCCATGAATGTATATTTCGTTAAAGGTAAGATGTAACATTTATCTTTATTTAATTTATATTGAGAGATAGCTGCAAAGGAATCAACCTCTTTTAGGAATGCCGGGAGAGAAGTCTGCGGTTGTGAGATAAAAAGTAATACATCATCAGCATAAGCTGCCAATTTGATTTGAGTGGAGGAGTAATAACTGGGGAAAATCATAGGGGTTTGAATGGGGGTGGCTCTGCCATTGTTCATATTGCTCATAGTAAGGGTCACCTCAATTTACCCCCTGAATGTACACCCTATACTGTCGTGCATTCAAATGTTCCACCAATAGCACCCAATTCCGAGGAGCACTGGTCTTCTCTAAGAAATAGGGCACTCCACTAATTGGATACAAAGACGGGGTTGGGTAGCCATCTGTTTCAGGATTTTGAAATGGTTAGAAGGGTTCCCTGGATAGGGAAATGAAACAAAACTAGCAGGGGTGAGTGCATAGTATTGAACTTTGGGTCCAACAGATTTAGTTCAAACCATTTTAGAAAGAGCAGGGACAAGGCATATGACGCGACCTCCCGGCTATTGTCCATAACCAGGGGTATGAGTTTAATGAGCCAACCTATAATCGGTTTGATAAGGCTTTTTCAAACCTGGACGCACAGGACTGACTGTCAGACAGGTCGGCCAATGTTAATAAACATGAGGGAAATCAAATGAGGGACATATTAGCTATTCGGCCAACTACTACGATAAAGGAACAAGAAGCCCTGGTACTGAGAAACATACAGCCAGCAATTCCAGGTGACTATCAGACACAGGTAGAGGGTGGTATTGGATATGCGTCAACTGGCGGTGGTGGAATATCCAATACCCCTTATAATACTGATAGAAGTACAAATTAATCTGATCTTAGAATTCTGAGCTGGAATGTTGCTGGCCTTGAGCCAAGATTAGCTGACACAGATTGGCTACGTATAATTTTCCTGCCAAGATGTAATAATGTTTCAGAAAAAATTTGCCACACACGATTTGCATATAGAAGGCTTCCTCTGCTTCAGTCTAATACCTCTTAAGCCAGACTTTTGCCGCGCAGTTGGGGGCCTATTCATTAGGAGTAGCATAGCATGTGGAGGGAGCATTAAGGTAATACCTACAAATAGTGCGAATATACAAATACTAGAATATAAACGACGCGTCCCTTTTTATTTAATACATTTTTACAACAATGATTTCTATTCTGTCCCAAATAGGAATTTCACAGAGCTTTTTAAAATTATTTAAAAAAAAGTCCAAGGTCCAGACGAGTGCATGAGGATTTTTCGGGGGGGGGGGGGATTTAATGGCACACGACATGCAGACCCAGCTGTGCGGAGGGGCTTGGAATTAGACACTTTCCTTAGTGAATATATCCTTACTAATGTAATGGATTTGGGTTTATCCACCACAAATCAGCAGGCACTGACGTTCAGAGGAAGGATAGCGCTTCAACTATTGACTTTATTTTTGTTTCCCCTTGCCTCGCAGATCGCCTTTTGGCCACAGAGGTTTCTGTAACAGATTTTGGGGACCATAACCCCCTGACAGTGATTCTAAGATTAGCATCCCGCCCCGTGTATGCTATCTTTCAAGGGGCTAGGAATATAACTCCATCGACAGATAAACTTAGATTAAAGTGGAGGGGGGTCGACAGTGGTGAAATAGTCGAGACTCTGTTAAAAGGGCATTCAGATTTAATTACCTCATGCCTATCAACTAGAGTTTCAAATGTAATCAAAGATTTTATCAAACTCTGTACGGTGATTAGATCCCTTTTATCGGTGCTACTCCATCAGAATGACAAAGAATCAAGATGGTCTATCACAACTGCTCGGAGGCCAACAGGAGTCTGCGTAAGGCACTAACTGCTAAACCTAGATGCAGGGTAGACATAGGGGCAGCTAGGAAAGTGTATAAAACCACCATAAACGATCGGAAGGGTACTCTCCAGAGTAAACGCTGGGAAGCTCTATCGGAGTCAGCTGTAGGAAAGAATGGCAACTTATTTTGGTCTGCAGTCAGAGACCTGCGTAACATGGGCCAACAATTAACACCAGTTAGCTGTACCATCTCCAGTAGTTCATGGGAGAATCACTTCTCTAAAATCTGTGCTACGCCGTTACACGGCTTAGACCACTGCATACAGGGTCACTAATGCTGCCTACAGATAACACTGTTGGAGGTAGAAGAGGCTCCTGGTTCTGACGGGCTGCCCATAGATATAATAAAGTGTAATCCAGAATTTTGGGCCCCAGTCCTTTTGAATGTTTTTAACAGTTTACCCCAAGCCCCCGTGCCTGATACATGGGCTACGAGCATTATTGTTCCATTCTATAAAAAGGGGGATAGGTCAGAGCCAATTAATTACAGGCCAATTTCTTTGCTTGACAACACCTTAAAGATTTTGGGTCGTTTTATCTACAATAGGATTTTAGATTGGACGGAAGAAAGTGGCATATTAGACCCTTGTCAACTGGCCTTTAGAAGCAAGGTCGGCACAATAGAACAGTGTTTGAACCTTAATTTGGTTATTAATAAATACAACACCGCCCGTTTTTCCCCTATTTATTTAGCGTTTATGGACCTATCATCTGCTTTTGATTTAGTTAATAGGTCCAAACTCTGGTCTATTTTGTTGGATTATGGTCTGGATCAATCCTTGGTACATTTTTTGGCATTTTAACATACTGATCTTAAGGCACAAGTAAGGTTAAGCATGGGAGGTGAGGTGTCAGGCCCAGCTAAGGTAGGAAGGGGAGTTAGATGGTGGTGCGTTTTAGCACCTCTGCTTTTTATTATTTATATCAATGGACTGAGTAACTCCCTGAAACAGTCAACCCCAGACGTCCCAATGATTAATGGCAAATTATTGCCTATACTCCTTTACTCAGATGATGCGGTCCTAATGGGCCGCACCCCGAATTCTCTGCGTATTCTGGTCAAAAGTTTTGTAGAGTACATGGACTGCTGGACTTACGCGTGAATTTTAAAAAGTCTTTTATTATGTCATGCGTACCAGGGAAACACCAGCTTAATTCTATATTGGTAGGGAATGACAGACTAATTTCCATCCATACCTTCCCATATTTGGGGATGGTCTTAGCTGCAAATGGCTTATAGAGCAAATTCTCAAAGGCCATCAATTCTATTTTAATTCTTCCACGTCCGAAGAAAACAGGTGCTATTGAAGCAATTTTAAGGATTTTTAAATTGCAATGCGTACCAGTAGCTACCTATGGGGCAGAGATATGGGGTTTGGCGAAGAATCGATGCATCCAGCAGGAAGAAAATCGGTTTTGTAGAAAGCTGCTGGGTGCACCGATTTCTACTTCTCAGTATATTTGCCATAAGGAACTTAACTTACATTTTATTTGTGATTTTATTGGAGCCCGACCTGTGTTATTTTGGCCCTCAGTTTGGAGGAACAAGAAATTATAACTGATTGCCTCAAGTGCGAAAGAGGAATGGATATTCCCTGGCACTCGTGGTTCTATAAAAATGTGTACAGTATTGACAAAGGTAGCCTCTTTTTAGACCCAAATAGAGCCGATTCATTACATAAGAATGATTTGAGGAAAGCACTTTACGCCCTTTACAACACAGAAAGGGTCACAGAAGAATCTAAGAAAACTACAGTCCTTAGTTACATGGGCAGGGAATTGTATAGGCATCCTTTACTAATGTATCTTACCCTGCCAATGGTAAACTAGGAAAGAAGCCTTTTATTTCAACTGAGGGCGGGAACTGTAAGATTCTTGTTAAGTTTTCCTCTTGGCTATTGGCCAACCCTTGAAAACATAAGACGCCCCTGCGATGGGGTGAGCGCACAAACTGATTTGCACTTCTTTTTCTTCTGTAAATATTATCTAAAATATGGAACATGGGGGGCATATTATCAAGGACAGGCGATACATTATCGCCGCTTTTATTGGCAGGAAACTGCCGATAAAGCGGCGATAATGTCCTTGATAATATGCTCCATGAATTCCAATCGAAGCCCATGTTAGATGTCTTCACATCTAACATGGGCTTCGATTGGAATTCATAGAGCATATTATCAAGGCCATTATCGCCGCTTTATCGGCAGTTTCCTGCCAATAAAAGCGGCGATAATGTATCGCCTGTCCTTGATAATATGCTCCATGGTTTTTAACTCCTTAATTCCCTTTTTTTTAAAACATAGACACATCACCGTGGGGGAATCATATCAGATGCTGCTTTCTTTGGACAATGATGAAATCATTTTCCGCACTAGCACTTTTTTGAGAACTGCCACCCGAGCGGGCAAAATGATGGATAATCCCTGACTTCCCTTTCGTTCAGTAATTTGTAAAATTTGTCTGATGTCTATTATGATCTATCAAATTTTAGTAAGGATTTTATAACATCATTGTAAATCTGTGTATGTGCTTTTATGAATTCTTGGAATTCAAAAAAAGATCTATGAAATGAAAAAAAAAAGAAGTTAAATCCATGTATGTCCCTATTTTGATGGGTTTTTGATAAAAAGGTTCAAATGCCAAATTAAAGAGGACTGGGGACAATGGACAACTCTGTTGGGCACCTCTACCTAATTAAAAGTAAGAAGATGTTCCTCCATTTGCACAAACTTCTGCTCTTGGATTGGTGTATAAGATTGATATTAAGGAAATAATTTTAGGACCAAAGCAAAACCACTTAAGTGTGTGAAAAAGGTAAGGCCATTCCACTCTATTAAACGCTTTCCCTGCATCTAATGCTATTGCTACCAATGAGTCAGAGATATGGGAAGATTTTGACAGGATATTAAAAAATAAGTGAGTATTATCTGTAATAAGGCAGCCTTTTAAAATAAAAACAATTGTTCCGTTCCTAACAAGTCAGAGAGGTAGGATTCAAGGCGTATGGGCAAAGCCTCTGAAAATATCCTATAATCAATATTAACTAGAGAAATGGGTCGATCATTTTTACAGTATCTTAGATCTTTACCTTCCTTATGGATGAGACAGATTAGGGCATCTAAGAAGGAGCCAGAGGATTTCCCTAAGAGCAAAAACGAATCAAAAAGATTATGCAATTTGAGGAGTGACAGGTTTGTGAAATGTGTAAAAAACTCAATTGTGAAATCATCCGGTCCAGGTGCCTTATCTTTCTTAAGTGTCTGTAGTGCGATGATGAGTTCTTTTTGTGATAAAGCAGATTCCAGAACTGTAAAATCTGATTGAATGTCAGAGGGTTTTTGAATGTCAGATAGGAAATGACAAATGTGATGTTCTACGGAGGGGATTTCTGATGTGTATAATGTCTTGTAAAATTGAAGAAATTCATTTAAAATATCATTTTCTTTTAAATTGCAATGTTTGATGTTCATCCATGATGGATTCTATGTTAAGTATGTTAAGTTTAACTTTCAAGTAAATGGCTAACACCTTTCCGGCTTTATTCTGACCTCCATAAAACTTCGCACTGGATTTCAATAAATATGTTGAAGCATTATTTGTTGATTCCTTATTGAACTGAAGTTTGACATTTATAATTTCTGATAAACAATTTTTTGATTTGGAAGAATAATAAGAATCCTCCAATCCCTTTATATTGGCTAGGAGGGTTTTGGTAAGTTCTCTGGTTGCTTTGCGATTTTTAGAAAATAACAATAATAAAATCTTGAGCTGAAGCTTTGAAAGCATCCCATACCACATGAAAAGGCAAAGTATCTGATTCATTAAGGGTAAAATATTAACTATGGGCGCAAAATCTGCTCCGCTCGCAAAATTTTCGAATTTTCAGCAAAATTCGTGATCCACGAATCTCGCAAAATTGCCCAAAAATTTGTGAATTCGCAAGCGGGCAGATTATTTTTTTTGGGCCCACAGGAAGCACACTTAAGGCAGGTGCTCGAGTTGAAGCTAACTTTGTAACCATTTTAGAATGGCGCCAGCAAGCTGCCAGAGTGCTTGCTGGCGCCATTCTAAAATGGTTACAAAGTTAGCTTCAACTCGGGCACCTGCCTTAACTCTGTAAGTGTTTCCTGTGGGCCAAAAACTAAACCTCAACAGGAAGCAGGTGCCTGAGTGAAAGCTCAAATTCAGTAACCTTTTAATCAGCCCGAGAAATTAGTGAGCACGGTCGAGGCTGGGAAGTGTGCTTTAACCCCATATCTGCCGTTAAAAATTATCTGTAATCCCAGAGGGAGGTCTTTGCATCCCTGAGTTTCTCGAGCCCAATCCCCGTTCCTGTGACCAGGAGGCTGCTTTCTCCTCACCTGCTGCCCTGCTCGCTCTCTGACTCTTTATACACGAGGCATGTTGACAAGCATAGAAGCCCCGCACCACACACTAGCGGCATCAAACGTCTTCCGGTCCTTTCATAACTATGATGGACAGCTCACTCAAGGGACCTCAGTGTCTTTTGGTGCTGTGGCAAAGTTACAGGCACACATGGTCAGTGGAGACAAATCTTCTGGCCCTACGCAGCTGCAGTGTAGGAAAAGCACTATCATTTACCCAACAAGGTAGCACTTACTGGATTACCCAGTAGAAAGTACCTCAGTTGAGTGGAGGTATTGCCAGTCAGTCAGTCAAGTTTCTTTATTCGATTAATACAAATCAAAAAAGATGGACACATAATACATTTCATCATTACATCATTACATCATTACAAGCACAGTACATTGATCTATTGATTACAAACTTAAAAAGTGTAAGAAATTCATACAACCATATTTTATGAAATTAATACATATGGATGGTATCTAAAAGTTATAAAAAGTTATAAAAAGTAATAAAAACATCATATATGCTAAAAATGATCAAATATTAATTAGTGAAGACCCTGAGTTTGAGCGATTCTTGTTAATGCGTACTCCCGCAGCTAAAAAATTTGCTACATGGAATGTTACTTTTGCGGTGGGTAAAAGTTGCAGGAACATGAATGCTGGCCTGACCTGTACAAAGCCTGCCTCACGCAAAATTGGTAGCAAGTATTTTTTCCTAATCATGGTGTAGTGATCACAAAACATAATAAAATGTAAAGTGTCCTGAACGGAAAAATGATCACAGTCACAGGGTTTTGCATTCACTGGTATATCCCAATTTTGATAATGACCAAGCATTAAATGAATAAGGTTAAAACGAAATCTGATTAAAAATCGATGAAATGGTCTGGTTACTAAAATAAGATAGGGTTCAATGCCCGGGACAGTCATTAGTGTGTAGTTCTTTCTGACAAGTGGCTTCTTTAGTTCAGTTTCTTCCCTTTCTGGTACTTTTTACTGTGTTGACATCCGCTTTTGTAATACATTCTGGGGAGAAAAAAAGGTCAGGACGACCCGCTTGTGTGAGTTGTAACTTTACATATCTCACCCATGGGATGTTTAAGGCTCTATCCAAGGCTAAACAATCTTTAAGAATTATATGATTTAATGATATCTCCTTGTTGAGCCAGGTTTTTATCCAGCAAGTAACTGGGGCTAACTTTAATGCGTCTGTTACGTAACCCTGACCCAGTTCCACGTGTAGTGAGTATATAGGGGTGGAATTAGGGACAGAAAGCAAGGATCTCAGAAATGTATTTTCCACCTTTTGAATCTTGTCTTGGTTTGTGTGTCCCCAGATGGCGGAGCCATAATAGGCTATAGACAGGCATTTTGCTTTATATACTTTTATAATAGACTCCATTGGGCGGGCTCCCACCCTTTTCATAAATCCAAGCAAAGCTGCAGCAGCTCTAGCTACAGCGTTGCTTTTTGAAAGTTTCTGGGGGTCCCAGGTTCCTCTATCATCAAATAAGACTCCTAAGTATGGCAAGGATGGGACTCTCTTTAACTCCTGCCCAGTACAAAAAAAAGTTTTCGTTTTCTTTTTTCTACCTGCAGCTCCAGTGATCATGATCTGCGATTTCTGAGTGTTAATTTTCAGATCTAGGGAGGCCATAAAATTACCAAAAGAATCCAGTAGACGGCTAAGGGCCACCCCTGAGCATGCAAAAAGAACGGCGTCATCTGCGTACAGGAGGACCGGGATCTTTGTCTCTCCTGCACGAGGGATGTCCAGGAATGCGTCCGCCAAAGCTGGCTCTAGGGCGTTAATGTAAAGTGTGAAGAGGAGGGGAGCTAGGATACATCCTTGCCTACCCCCCCTCTCTGATTTAAAATGACATGTGCACCTGCCCTCCTTGGTGACTCTAACCGAGGCCGAAAGGTCGCGGTGAAGTTCGGCTATATAGCTAACCAGTGGGGGATCAAAGCCCATGTCCAAGAGGACCCACACAGCTTCGCCCTGTTAACAAGGTCGAAAGCAGAGGAGAGGTCCATGAAGGCCATGTACAGAGAGCCCCCCTGGTGATCGAGTACTTATTTCTAAGGAGTTCAAGATTAAGACACTGATCCAGTGTGCTTCTTTTTGCCCTGAAGCCATATTGTGCATTTGACATAATCCCTTTCCCATCGAGCCAGGTGGTCAGTCTCCCCAATAACACTCTACCCAGGATTTTTACACTGGAGTCTATTAGCGAGATCGGCCTATAACAGGCTGGATCTCCCCTCAGACGTTTTTTAAAAATTGGGATGATTATCGATTTTGCCCAAGACTCAGGAAAGTTATAGTCTCTTGTGGCATTAAAAACATTAGTAAGAATTTTGGCCCAAAAAGTCGGTGCGCATTTGAAGAGATCGGCGGGTACCCCATCTGGGCCCGGTGCTTTGTTCTTTAGTGTGTCATTTATGTCTTTCTCCACTTCCTCAGCCCTAAAGGCCGAGGAAGTTTTCTCATGTGCAGTAGTGTGGGCTGGATGACTGTATATCTTTCCAAAGTGTGCCATCCACTGTTCATCCGGAATAATGCATTCTATTCCATGGTTCTCTGTGCCCGAGAAGTAGGGATGATTTATGATTGACCAAAATTTGGAGCTGTCCCGCAGTGCCTCAACCGATAATAAATCATTCCAGGCTTTGTCTTTAATCTTTAGTTTACGGGCCTGGATGGCTTGTTTATATTGTTTTCTAAGGGATGCAATAAGTGCTCTGTCCCTTGGTTTATCTTTTAGCGCTGTAAGGAGGACTGAGTGGGCTTTTGTACAATTGGAGTCAAACCATTTTGGGCCCGAACTCAAACCTGGTTTTATTTTTACCGTTAACTCGGCATTGACTTGATGGCATATGACGTTAAAAGCCTCAATTAGTGTTATATTTGGGTCAATATTATCCAGGCAAATGCCCCCCTCTGCCTCAGCCTTAGCAAGGGTATCTTGTAGGAAGGTCATTGGGATTACTTTGTCCCATTTTAGCCTCCGGTTCTGGTCTTTAGGGACCAGGTCAGTGGCACAAAGAACCTGCGTCTCAATGCGTCCCAATGGCCCCAATCGAGCAACTTCCAGAATTATGGGATTGTGGTCACTAAAAACAGAATGTTCTACCCTGTAATTTATGGCCTGCAATAAAACACAAGTAGAAATGAAAATAAAATCAATAACCGTGCCTTTGTTATTTCCTACATATGTATTCAACCTATGCCCAGTTTCACAGCATCCAGATTCATAGAGGTTCATTGATGCCAGGAGAAGCTCCAAGGCCTCCCCCTGTTCAGTATGTTCAAAGTGCGTCGGGAGTGAGTGAGGGGGGCCCTCGCTATCTTCCCTTAGGCACTCTAAGCTACATGGGTGAATATTAAAGTCTCCCATGAGTATGACCTCAAACTCATGTTTACTGGACTCCTTATACTTGTTCAAGAACTCTCCTAAAGAGTCTAGATGCTAACTTGGGGTGTGACTGACTGGGGAATTATAAAAGTTTATCAATAATAGGGTGGGGGAGTTAGTTATCTTAAGTTCGACAACTCGACAATTTCTAGAACCAGAATCAATCTGTTTAACTCTACCTTTAATATTTAATGAGATGAGTGTAACTAGTCCTCCCTTCGCTCTGCCAGCCATGCTAGGTTCGGCTGGGATACTAAAGTGAGTATATCCATCCAGAGCCATGCTATTTCTCGTGTCCCATGTTTCTTGCAATGCTATAATATCATGGGCTCTAATCATTCCCAGCCAATTTCCAGCCTTGCTTTTGGATCTGAGACCGGCTATATTCCAGCTCAGGATACTACATGTGTTTTTGGGAGGTGGTGTGGCAGCGATCTCAGCTTTTTTACCACATTGATTTGGTTGTCAATCAATGTCGTCCATCCCAACAAGTGGCAAAAAACGGTTTAAAAGAGGTATACCCCGCGTGATGTGTTGGCCTTATTCCTAGGGTCCTTTGATGATGTGATGTATTGCTCAGGTGGAATACAGCATGCCCTCAGTCTGGAAGTTCTGTCGTGTGCAAGTATACCTGATTGGGGTTGGCTGTTGGATAATGATACAGGCCGCCTAACGTTCTGTGCATTTAAAGGTGGATAGAAAAAACCCAAAGGATATGATCCAACCCCTGTTTTTGTGATCCCAGAGCCATCCCAAAACAGTCTATCAGCGGCATTTTTCCCACCAAAATTCACAACAATACAGTCCCCTGGTATTGACTTGGTACCTTTACCTACCCACCCCACTCTCCTACCTATAGTAATGGATGCAGGTATGTCGTAGTCCCCACTAGAGTAGTGTCTACACCCCTCTCTAGTTTTGCTTAGGAGGTCCACTGTAGACTCGGTGGCCCCATGTGCTAGGGGTGGAATCCCGGTTAGTACAGCTACAAAGGGGGTGGCATCGGGGGGGAGATGCAGCCTAAAATTACTAGCTTTATGAATATTTGTAGTGAGATTTGACTGGGATGTTGTATGTTTCTGGGTGGTGGGGTTGATATCAAGTGCACCGATGAGGGTGTTTTCTTTACTATGGTTCGGATTTATAAGATCACCTCCGTGTTTAGCGTTCATTTTTGCTCGTGTGTCAGGTGTAATTGTGCTTGGACCTGAGCATTCCATTGCTTCCAAAACTATGGGGAGAGCAGGCTTAGGGATGGTGTTCCCCTCCCGGGAGTGCGATAGATAGTCCTTTATAAAAATGTCTATAGTTTCGCACCTTTTTAATAAGCCAGCTACGCAAGCGTTAATTGAGTCTATTCGTAGTTAACAAATTCCTCCAGTTTGTCTCCCAAGAATGCGTTCATAATTTGTCCTTGATCTTGATCTACTTGCAAATGTTTCGTTTTACGGAGGTATTGCAAAAAACGATGGCATCTTCGTGGATAACTATGCAGGGCAGGATTAATTCTGGCACAAGGCTCCTGTCACAAAAATTAAACTTCAACAGGAAGCACTTACAGATAAAAATAAAGCAGGTGCTCGAGTTGAAGCCCAATTTCAGTTCCGTTTTAATCATCCCAAAGGCATTAGTGAGGACGGTCGAGGCTGGGCAAGTGTGCTTTAACCCCATATCTATAGTTGAAAAGTATCTGTAATAACCGAGGGAGGTCTTTGCATCCCTGTGCTTCTCAAGCGCAATCCCCGTGTAGTTCCTGTGACCAGGAGGCTTCTTTCTCCTCACCTGCTGCCCTGCTCGCTCTCTACCCTTTATACACAAGAGGCATGTTGACACGCATAAAAGCCCCGCACCACACACTAGCGGTATTAAACGTCTTCCCGTCCTTTCCAAACTATGATGGACAGCTTACTCAAGGGACCTCGGCGCCTTTTGGCGCTGTGGCAAAGTTACAGGCACACATGGTCAGTGGAGACAAATCTTCTGGCCCTACGTAGCTGCAGTGTAGGAAAAGCACTATCATTTACCCAAAGAGGTAGTACTTACTGCCTTAGAAAGTAGAAAGTATTCCAGTTGAGTAGAGGTATTGCACAAAACGGTGGCATCTTCGTGGATAACTATGCAGGGAAGGATTCATTCAGGCACGAGGCTCCTGTCACAAAAAATAAACCTCAACAGGAAGGAACTACAGATATAAATAAAGCAGGTGCGGGAGTTGAAGCTCAAATTCAGTAACGTTCTAATCAGCCCAAAACATTAGTGAGCAAGGTCGAGGCTGGGCAAGTGTGCTTTAATCCCATATCTGTAGTCGAAAATTAGTTGTAATACTCGAGGAAGGTCTTTGAATCCATGAGTTTCAGGGAGGAAAGATGGCGATCTAACACGGATCGCTGTGCTCGCGCTCTAGGTTCCCGATCGGTCATGCAGCAGTAAGAGCTCCTGGACGTGTGCTCACTAAGGAGATTATGGAAATCATGACCAAGGCACTGGAGTGACTACGACTATGTGATTCAACCTGGATAATAATGCTTAAGTCCTTAAACATCGAGACATCTCACTGATTTCCCGCCACAACCGGTCGCCTCGATCAGCTATACTGGATGGATTATAACCCTTCCTCGTGTCCAGTTTGGGTATTCTACTCCTATATTGGACGGGCTGTAATCAGACACTTCTTCGGAAGCCCTGCAACTCTGACAAGCTATCCTGAGAGTAGCACTCACCACACTGAAGCTGACAATCGGATGCTGAATCCAGTCTCAGAGACTCCTGGTGCAAGATCGGCTTTAGGGGCGATGGCTCCTAGGATCGCCGTTCCGCCTGCTACTTCAGCTACATCGGCGGCTGCTCGAACAAGGGCCGCGAGGCAGGCTCAGCATGAGGTAGCATAACGTCGGGGGCAGAAAGACAGATGGCCACACAGGAGAAAGTGGATCTACTCGCACGGACACCCAAGACGACAGGCGCAGCAGCTGCAACGGCGCTCAGCTCAGCCGGGTCGAAGGCCGTGACCCGGAAGAAGGACGCTCGTAAGGACGCCGCTGGGCCCTCTGTGGTTGAGTTGATGCGAAGAGGCTCGGCTACTCTTCCGGGCCAGGGGAAGCAGAGCCAGGCAATACACCCAGACAATATTGACAGCCGCACTCCGAGCTCCTCCGACGGCTTAAACAGCCTGGGCTCGGGCTCGAATATCATGTTGAGAGAAAACATGAGTACAGAGAGCACGGAGGTCACCGAGAGCAATGAGACCACCGAGCGCTCTCAAGAAGACGGCACAGATTGTACTGAAGGCGTAGATCAAATCCAAGCCCCCGCAAGTTCTGAGGTGAGCACTGCTGCAATACTTGGCACGCAAAGCAATATTGTGGCAATTTATGAGAATGTGGCACTTTCAGTGGCTGAGCCCTCTTTGGATGCCGGCATTTATGTAGGCAAAGGTACTGCAAGCAACCCTGACAATCAGCCATCGTTGCAAGGTAACTCGTGCTCATCTGCACAGGATAGCATAATAAACACTAGTTCCAGCTAAACACCATCGCTGCTAGTGATATTTTCCTCCTGTGCTGGAATTTTCAAAAGTCCGTGGAATATGACGAGCTGGGCTCGTCATCATCCTGGTAGGAGGCTACTTCATGACGAGCCCAGCTCGTCATGAGCCTGGAAGGGGTTAAGCAACGACCAAACGATGACTAATGCAATGGCAGGCACTGCTATACATGCTACTGGCGAACCAGCCAAAGCTGGTATTACCAACAAACGGAATGTTGCACAATGGCAAAACATTCACCCCCCAGTCACAAATCTGGGTTTAATCCATTGTTATTTTACTCACCACACCACCCCAGTTTAGACATGTCCATATGCAAATCAGTCTTGAGCCTGTGCCTCATCGGAACAGTCCAGCCCGAACTGCCAAGCCATGTCTTCCCTGGACCAGAATCAAGCATCCTAGGACCGGTTTCTGGCTATCAGCCGTCATCAGCCAGGTTAGCTTGATTCCAGTGGCATGAAGAGCACGGGACTCACGTATGCGCATACCTGTCCCACTCGGGGTGACAAATGCAAAAACAACAATTGATGGACGGAATGTTGCACAATGGCAAAACATTCACCCCCAGTCACAGATCTGGGTTTAATCCATTGTTATGTTGCTCACCACACCACCCCAGTTCAGACAAGGCCATATGCAAATCAGTCTTGACCCTGTGCCTCATGGGAACAGTCTAGCTCGAACTGCTGAGCCATGTCTTCCCTGGACTGGCATCAAGCATCCTAGGACCGATTTCTGGCAATCAGTTGTCATCAGCCAGGATAGCTTGATTCCAGTGGCATGGAGAGCACGGGACGAGTCTAAAAGTAGAGCGTTATTAAAACACCATTTTCGAGGCTTGTTCGTTTTCTGTAGAACATCAAGCTGGATTGTAGTGGGAGCGTGAACAGATATTAGAATTGAGCCAATATCTACCGCCAATAAGGACTGAGAGCTATTAAGTGGTATTAAAAAATAATCTATTCTCGATTGGGTGTGATGAGCCGGAGAATAATACGTGTATTACCTTAAAGTATGGTTACGGAGTCTCCAAGCATCTATAAGGTTATATTGCTTACTAGTTTGTAAGAAGAGTTTATGTGCTTTATGAGGGACAAATTAAACCGCTGAGTTACAGTACAAAAAGGGATCAAAATCTTGATTGCAGTCACCTATAAGAATAAAGTTATTATCAATACAGTGCGAAATTTGTTGAGTTAAGAATGTCCAAGAAGAGGGATTCCCAGCAGTGGGAGCATGTACATTAAGTAAAGAGATCAGAGCATTTCCCATCTGAAATTGAATAAACATCTACCATTTTTCTCAGAACATTGTGAGTGTACTTTTATGGAATATGATTTATGACAAAGAGTTAAGACACCATTGCTATTCCCTGGAGAGGAAAAAACTTCCCTACCCATCCTCTTTGTAATTTAGGTGATTCCTCTTCCATTAGATGTGATTTTTGTAGACAGGCTATATCCGCTTCCAGCTCAGCTAAATGTATTAATTCTCTCTGTCTTTTAATTAACCCCGGGCATAGTTTGCGTAGTTGCGCTACACGAAGCTATGTGAAGTGCGCTGTTCGCGATGATTGCACAGTGCCAGATGCTTGTCCGCACTGTACAATCTTTGAAAATGGCATCTCACACAGTGCGAGCTGTCGTTTTCTGCCACTCGAGTAGATTTTTACTCCAGCGGCAGCTTTCACAACACGGACTGGTAGTTTCTCATCCCAAGTGTTAGCAAGCTTATGCGACCACTCACAATGAGAAACCTGACCTCCCCGCGTTGAGAATCTCACCGGGAGGATTATCCTCCTTGTTGGCGATTGCCAACTTGATGTTTCTGATCATGAATGAGGAAAAAGTTTCGCCGGGATGTCATTTTGCTCGCTCGCTGTCGCCAACTTGACCATGAGGACTGCGAGCGAGCAAAAAATGCCAACTACACAATGCTACGCGATTTTTCACTGTGCTGCAAGCAATTCGCGTAGCGTGAAGTAGCACAAACTACGCAAACTTTGCCAGCGTATCATAGTTGGCCACCCAGGGCTACTTTTAATAGGCCTTCCAAAAGACAAGAGACAAGTTTTAAGAACATAAGACAATCATGAAGAAAAAGAAAGAACCATAGAAGCATACTAAAGAACAAACCAATTGTATGCAACGTGAATCAAAAAGACTGGGGGAGAGGAGGAAGAAAAATAAAAATGAAAATGTAACTATTTCATTCGAGGGATAAGAAAACAACAGAGGAAAAAAGAGATGAGCATAAGAGTAGGAATGGAAACATGAAAAGAGAAGGGATAAAGAAATAGGTAAGAAGAGAGAACAAAAATACAAGAGATGAATTATATCTAGGGACTTACAAAAAATCCAAGACATAAGAGAGGTGGGGGGAGATGAAGCCACATGGAACAATGACGTGTTCAGACTCCATTCAGGTAGGCGGGAAGGAAGGCGGGACTGACGAGCAATAAGACACAGGGGGAATACAATAAGGAGATATCACCTGTGAGGAAAGAAAGGAAGGTTAATATACAATCAAAAGTGTTGGTGAAAAAAAACATTATAGTCAACTTTTTATGAACCAAGAAAATTATTAACAATCTGAATCATGCAACAAAAGTCAAAAGTATGACCTAAACAAAGGCATCTACTTATTATGCAAAGAAGACATGTCCTTAGAATCTACATGGCAAGAATTAAGAAAGCTTTTCAGTCTTCATAGGTTCTTCATACGTGGTAGTCTTGTTGTTAATGGTCACATTGAGCAGGCATAGGTGAAAGAGACTGTAATGTGCAAAAATAGATAGTAGCTGCGGTCTCATTGCCAGGAATTTTCAACACCTATCAGCAGTAGGTTTCAAATAATCTTGAGAGAAGAACAGAGGATTATCTAACTAAGCAATAAGATTGATGGCTCTGGCAGCTGACAAAGTCTTGATCAAATCAGTGCATTCCAAGAAATTTAAGATTACACTTCTTGGTTTCCTCGCAGTGGATGATGACATTACAGACGCAGGGCCCAATCGGTGTGCCCTCTGAATGTTGAGACAGGTATCCTCTGGTAGCTTAAGGATTTTTAGAATAAAGAATTTGAAGAAAGTGATTGGATCTAAGCCCTCCGTGCCCTTCGGCAATCCATAGATGCAAAGAATATTCCTTCTGTTCCTATTTTCAAGATTTTCAACCTGTTTTTGAAGCGTTGACACTTGAGAGTGGAGAGCCTCTACCTTGATGTTAAATGAGCTCATAGATTCAATATTTTGTTCCATTGTAATAACCTTGTCCTCTAGACTTGGCCATCTGTCTGTTGGAACTTGTAATTTAGAGCTCTAATTTCCTCCAGTAGCAAGTCCCATGACACTGAAGAGGATTGCTTGGGAGGAGATGGGGGATCTTTCTTCAAGCGCTTGCTTGACACTTTACTAGTACCAGAGGCTATATTAATGGCAGATGAAGATGTGCCCTTGGATGATACATTTTTTGAATACTCTATTTAAAAGCTTTTAAAATGAGAATTAGAATGAGTTGAAAGTTTGCCTGCCAGGGGTGTTGATTGATATAAGACTTTCATTAATTTGCCCATGCACCTAAACAAGGATATAGTAAGTAGAGCAATTTGAGTGAAAAGAAAGTACTGACTTTGATGTACTATTCAACAATGTTGAGATGACATCTCCATATTGTGGGAGTGAAGAAGCAATTGGAGTATGAATGCGGAATAACAAGCTCCTGCTAACATGGCAAAGAAGGGTAAACAGTAATTTGATGACCAAACTGCATCATTAAGTGAAAATTTCATTAATCCACCCTTATATTTGTTTTTGTGAAGCATCACAAACTGTTAAAAATAAGAGTGAAGGATTGTATTTCTTATTTGAAAGCAGAAAAGAGGCTGACGCTGATTATTAGAGGCATGCCTTTCCGGTGAGGGAAAAAAAGAAAATAGCTTTAAAAGATGCCTCATTAACCCCTTCGACGCTGATGACGAGCTGGGCTCGTCATGGCGTAGCCTCCTCGCACGCTGATGACGAGCCCAGCTCGTCACGCAAAGTGCGATTTTGAAAAACCCAGCGTGCGAGCGGAATTCCGCTAGCGCGCATGCGGTTAATATTGAGGGAAAAAGTGTTAGTGAACGGGTAAAATAAAAGGCAACAAACAGAGCATTTCTGTCAGGAATAGCATATGAGATATGGCTATATAATAGCCCAAATATTGCAATTCACAGCAATGGAGGGAGAAAAAAGACAGGAAAAAGCAACAATGTCACTTACATTTCCTTCGTGAACGTATTTGAGGGCACTGCATCAACAATCTCCTGAGACTAGAGTTAAGATGGCCGCCATTTAAAAGATGTAGCCGCTCCGTAACGCGGTAAATGAAACACATTTCATACGGGATGCCGCGGTGAGCAGGGAATGTCTCACTTCCGAGGAATTAGACCATCATTTTGATGTGTGAATGGAAGGTGAGTGCTGCTCCAGGTCTGCCGCCATGTTTACTGTCAAGGGAGAATCATGGACCAGCCACCATCTTCCTTGGGCACCTTTGAACATCATTTTCAAAGGAGCATTTGTTTGTGACAGAATGTTAATTTATTTTGTACGTTTAAAAAAATATGTTTATTCGCGTTACAGTTATAAAATGTTGGACACATTACAGACTTTT
The DNA here is from genome assembly GCF_964263255.1 of Lissotriton vulgaris. Taxonomy (NCBI): domain Eukaryota; kingdom Metazoa; phylum Chordata; class Amphibia; order Caudata; family Salamandridae; genus Lissotriton; species Lissotriton vulgaris. The sequence continues at coordinate 262,454,785 of NC_141696.1, forward strand.
AAAAGCGTATTTGGACATGGTTTCCATTTACTGTTTTCTTTCGAAATATGGTGTTAGGGAAATATTATTCTTACCACTTTTTGTAAATTTAAAACATGTCACAAATATGTACATTTTAGTGTGTTAAAACACATTTTCACCGTGCGTTATTACAGTATGCATTACACTGTGCATTATTACAGTATTAACACAATGCATTATTACAGTATGCATGGTTAATGCAACCATGATGATGGTATGCGTAGTTAAGGCATGTTTATTGTGTTCAATGTAATTGTGTGGTTCAGACATGTGTTGTTCACATTCGTGTTGTTCAGGAACTCTCATTGTTGCCCTTGAGTTGTAAAGGTATTTGTGTTTTATGCAATCATAATTCCATCTTACAACCGTTTTCACCACAAACTGCAAGTATGTAGAAAATATAAAAATCAACTACTGTAAGAAATTGGTTATTGGTCAAGATTGTTGGACGCCCAACCCAGGCAACAAATGCAAAACCCACTAAATTTACCTGTATCTAACCATCTGGTAGCTTGGCACACAAGCAGACAGTTTTAACTTAGAGCCCAGGCATAAAGTATTCATGCAGCACACAAACAGTAAGAAAGTGAAAACACAAAACTAGAAAAATCCCAAACCAATCTAGAAAAATAGATCAAATATTATTCAATAAAACAATACTTTACAGCAGCACTTTGGATCCAAGTTTACCATGCAATTGGTCTGTTGACCCAGTCTCTAGGTCTAAGTATGGCATAACTATACTTTGGTGCGGATCTCACCATTAATGTACACTTCAATAATCATAGTCAAGATTCACTGACACACTGCATATCTAAACTATATATGCTAACTCACATCATAAGTTGTGCTCAGGTTTACACCAATTCATGAATAGTCCCCTTTTCCTTAGTCTACCTGTGCTTAAATACTGGTACGAATTTGATAGGAGGTCTGATCTCTCAGCCCAGACATGGGTATGCACATATTCATGTGCAAATGTTCAATCAGCCCAGAGCCCCTTACCAAAGCTGAACAGCATCAGACCTTGATTTAAAGGCAAGCACTGACAAATAATAGATATAGTTAATTTTGTTAGTCTGCAGACTCAGTGAGACTCACAGAAGTATGCACTCAAATAAGCAAAAAGAGGGTCAAATAGAATGGAACAAATTATTCTAACCTCTTCCCCATCAGGTGTGTATCATGAATACAAATATTTTGGAATCACATATTTTCAATATATTCATATTGCTGACCATGTCGGTATTGATAATGCACCACATACATTTAAGGGGTCACCCATACTGTCAAACACTTGGTTCCCGTCTCCACCTGCCTATCATTTTCCCTCCAAATTAAACCACATGCACAATCTGTACACACAGTAGTCTAGGCTTCATCTACTTTGGTTCCTTTGCTACTTTCGCACAGCGAAAGCCCAAAATAAAATCATAGAGACAAACTGACTTCTAACATTTCTACTCAAAAAAATAATCAGTGCAAACAGTAAATATTTGGCCTCCCCTACACATCATGATTTTGAGCCATTAGGCTCTCAAGCTGCCATTCCACTCTGGGAGTGTACACTCTTTTTGTTAGCCACCAACAGTAATGTAGAATCAAACCTTGTGTATTCGTATGCAATACCTAGATTTTACAATTTATCATAGTGTACTTCCCTCTGTTTGTGCGCTCTGAATGTTTTTCTTTTTCTGTACTTTCAATCCTCTGTTACTGTAGTCATCTTTTAAAGAGTTGCTGCTGCCAAGGCCATTGGATCTTCCATCATAAACCTGTATTACAAATGTGGATTTTGTTGCTTCAAGATTGCGTTCCCTTCCCCAAGAGGTTTGATTAAATGAGCTTTACCTTCACCTTCAAATGCCAGCTGAGAGGAGAGCCTATGAGTAAACGACCACTGCTTGTGTGAAATGAGCTACACTTGTTTTTATTTAACTTGTGTTTTGTGTGAGAAATGTTTTAAAAACACATTTTTTTACTCTCAAACTGCTTTCATTGTCTGAAGCCCTCATTATTTTCTCATTTTAATAATGTGAGTGAAGTTTAACCACATCTTCTCTTAGGCTTTCACTGTAGTATATTCTCCGTCCAATGATATGTATTCTTCCCATTTTTTTCTGCATCCCAGCATAACACAGGCCCCAAGAAGGTGACTTCATAAACTTCTCAGTCACCCATATGTTCTTCTCTTAGGTTGTGGATATGTAGATTATTCCGCCTGGGTCTGTTTTCTAAGTTTTCACTTTTATCCACAAGCTTTTGTACTTGTTCTCCCATTTATGGAGTGCCCAATCTGCATTTGTGGCAATTGAAACAAGTATCCAAAAACAGCTTTGATTGGTCGGGGGAGGCAAGATGGCGGCCGCTGAGCTGGCGGTGTGAGTAGCCGGCTCCTCCACTCCCGGTCAGAAGGGAAGGAAAAAGGAGTTACCCTGTGCCTAAATCGTACGATCTTGGATGAATGTTCTCGATGCTCTCTGTCTCTGCTGTCGAAGATCAAATCACTGAAGGAATTTTGCCGTGAGCTGAGCTGAGTGAGCTTTTTGGTGCCGGTGCTGGCGTTCCTGTATCTGCGTCTCGAGGACCCGCCTCCCGATGGTGCATCTGTTACTGCTATTCTCCGGAACGCTGCTTGGAACGCTTCAGGCTTGGTGTTTTTTCTTCCTCTGGCTTAGATCTTCACGGGGGGCTATTTCCGGCAGCTGGTGTGATATGCCTCCAAAACCTCCAAATTCTTTGAAACCGCCGGTTACAGGAGTGTAAAAACGAAGACCCTGGTGATGGATCCAGAAGCTCTGGGCCCCGTACAGGACACTCAGATAGCTGAAGAGTCAGTCATAATTCAGCAGCCATTAAGTCATAAAAGAGGTGGTGAGCGTGTCAACAAAAATAATATATTATCTCAAACTGTACCAGCTATGTTCGAGAAGCAGTCAATTAAAAACGAGCGGATTCAGCGTGTTGAAACTAAAGCTTCAGAGGCAGTAATTCATGGTAATAGCACAGTGACCACCATAATTCAGGAGGAATTCTCTCAAGAGGCTGTGGTTAGCCGACCTGAAACATCCGAAGGAGTACAAATGCATGAGCCTGAGTCTGAACCTGAGCTTCCAGAAAAAGGCATTATGGGAACTGTAGTCTCCGGAATAGTTTCTGGTGTAACTAATGAAAGTCTGGGTGGAATATCTATGACACCAGGAGCGATGCCCGTTACGGAGGTAATAAAACTTCCTGGCCAAGACCTTACTGATAATTTTTTTTCAATGTCGGATCTTACGTCAGATGAAAGCATTGAAAGAGACTGGGCTGATCATCCAGGTGATAGCAGTATGGATGAGGAATCGAGGTTTAGTGAGATTTCTCCAGGGTTAGCTATCACGGTCAAGAAACGTAGAGTTAGAAAAACACAGGGTGCGAGAAATAAAGCTAGTGATCCTAGTGATCCTGAATTGGTGGCAGCTTGTTCGTCCAGCTCTTTATGAGAGCATGTACAGCGTGAGGATCCCGATCAGGAAGTGACATTAACTATGATCTATCAGACGATGATGTCACATAGACCCGAGACGAAGATCGATATTGCTCGCACTCAAGCAACCTGTCGAAAGGTACAGGACGCTGTTAGGCGTGTTACAAAAATATGTACTGACATCTCTACAAGGGTCTCTGAGGCCAAGACAAGAATATCTACTCTTGAGAATGAATTTGCTGCACAGAAATTAGAACTCTCTTCTCTTAAAGCAAAACGGGATGACATTAGTCCTAAGCTTATGATAACATCCTTCTTCTGGGTGGCTAGCAAAGATGTAATTCGTAAATTACAGACTGTCCAGAACATGGCAGCGTCTGTTATGTAATTTACCCTTTCAATCCTCCACCTCCCCTTCTTTGCATAGCCTTCATTGGCTACGCATTGAGAGTCGCTCTAAATTTAAGGCGCTCTGTTTCACACATAGAATCATCTGGGGTAAGGCACCTCATTATCTAACATCCTTGATTCATCTGTACGTCCCCTCGCGCTCTCTGCGGTCATCCAACCAACAAAAACTCCAGATTCTCAGAATTAGGAGAGCCAAAATAGGCGGTCGTTCATTTGCCTTCTTAGCCCATTCCCTGTGGAACTCTCTTCTTCTTCCTCTTCGAACGGAATCTAACCATCTTACGTTCCGCAGGGATCTTAAAACTTGGCTTTTCTATCAATAAACAAGTCTGCAAGCACACTCCCTTTGTCTTTGGTTTAGCGCCGGGAAACCTTCGGCTAGCTGCGCGCTTTATGAGATTAAATATAAATATAAATAAAATAAAAAAGCTCACAGAGTTAGAAAACCAATTTCGGAAAAACAATCTGCGTGTCTTGTGGATCCCGGAAAATCTAGGGTTGTCGGACATTCAGAACTTTATCTGTGAATTTTTCTCCGAAGCAATTCCAGAACTTACATTGTGGGACTGGGCTGTAGTAATTGAGCAAGCGCATCGTTTCCCATTTTCAATTAATAAAGCTAGGCAAAAAGAAGGTGATCATCCAAGAGCAATATTGGTTAGATTCAACAATTTTCTGGCCAGGGAAGCTGTTTTTGGCTTGGCAAGATCAGACAAGAAGCGAACTGCCAAGGGGTGTAATTTTTTTGTTAAGCCTTATTTTTGTCAGGTAACTGTATCTAAACGGTGGCATCTTAGGCAGTTGATTGCTGGATTTCAGGAAAAGGGTTCTGTAGTATACTTGCAAAACCCGGCTAAAATAAAAGTTATTGTGAAGGGTCAAACACATTTTTTTCTTTCTGAAATTGCGGCAAAAGAATACCTACCCTCATAATGAATTTTTTTTTTTTTTAAATGATAAATTTAAAAGATGATGTTTTTTTTCAGTATTCGTGTGCTTATACGGAATTATCCGCAATATCAGCTTGTTAGTGATGGTTAGGCTAAGTCGGGTCACTGTCGTAGAAATCCTTTTTCTTCTGACCTTGGAAAGGAGGGGAGGGCACTCTGTGTTCCCATGGACTGTCAGTCCCTGTGCCTCATGTGGTGGGTTGGGGAGGAAGGAGGGGAAGGAGTGTGGGTGGGGGGTTGGTGAAGGGGGGCTGTGGTGGGTGGTGGTGGTGGGGAGGGTGTAAATCAGCAACAGTTGTTATTCAGCATGGGCTTGCTGGGGCTGGCTTTAATTTGTCTTGGAACATGAATTCATCTACTAGATACGATATGAAAATGAAACTGAAAGTCGCAATGCTGTTTTTGTTTATTCTTGACTTACAAAATGGGTAGGAAACTGAGGGTTTGCACGCTGAACGTTAACGGCCTTAACAATGCAAAAAAAAGGGAATTTTGGCCAAAATGATACAACTTTTGCAAATAGACATCCTTTGTCTACAGGAAACACATGTTGCCTGGGAAAAAAGGGATTGGCTAAAAAAGCTGGGTCTAGACTTGCTAATATGTTCCAAACAAACAGGGATTAAGAGGGGAGTTGCTATTTTTATCCTGCGAGGTTTAGGGGTGTGTGTCAAATCATTAGCAGATAAATGGGGAATATGGGTATTGGCAGAACTTCAGATATCGCAACATAAATTTACGATATGTACAATATACGGCCCAAATCTAGACGATTCTGAGCTGTTGAATTTTCAGGATTTAGAGCTTGCTTTATGGAGTCAACCTATTATTCTTTGCGGGGATTTCAATATCCATATTGAAGCCGGGTGGGACATCAGGTAAAGTGAGGAATATTCGGGGTACAAACCTCGGATTTTTAAAGCTCTACGTAATTTAGTGTTGGATAATGGGTTCATGGCCGTTTGACATACCTTATGCCCCGAGGATTCTGGATATAGCTTTTTTTCTGCCCCCCATCGGAAATTTGTTCGTCTTGACTATTTTTTGTTTCTCAACACTTTATTGACAAAATAGAGATTGAAATTCTCCCCAAACTGTTATCAGACCATAACCCATTGTTATTAGACATTCGACTACCCCGTTGCAGAAGGCACCAAAGTGAAATGGTTGTTTCGAAGGAATTTATTATTTGAGGATGATTATTTGCAATACATGACTAAAATTATTCAAGAGTTCTTTAAGATTAATAATGATACTGCTTCTATTCCAATTGTCTGGGACACATTTAAATCTATATCTAGGGGGGAAACTCTTAACTACTCGAATTTCCAGCAAAAAGCTAAACGAAATAAGTTCAAAAGTGATTGCGATACTGATTTGAAGGCAGAGATAAAATTAGCAGAAAATATAAAATCTAGGCAATATACAGAGGAAGCCCAATTAGATCTGTCTATCAAACGCAGCATAGTTTATTCCCATATAGCGGACCAGGTTGCGTGTAAATTCAGACAATATAAGAGAGAAAGTTACAAATTAAATGAACAAAAGGGTAAAGTATTAGCCCAGAGATTAAGGCAAAAGGCAATTTTTTATGAAATCTCAAAAATCCGTGATATAAATGGGATTATTAGGACTTCTAAAGTGGATATACTAGAAGCATTTAGTGAGTTCTATCAGTTATTATATCATCAGCCTGATGATGTTGTGGATAAAGGAATAAATACATCACTATATTTGGAAAGCATAGATATGCTGGACTATCAGAAGAGCAGAAAAAGCACATTGTCTGCTCCAATTACATGGGAGGAAATTGAGATAGCAATTCTGGGCCTGCCCATGGGGAAGGCAATGGGACCAGACAATGTGCCCTTAGAATTTTATCGTTTATTTCAAGGTATACTGAAGCCTGAAATGCTTAAAATATTTCAGCAAGGTTTTTTAGGTAATCCCCCGATTCATGGTCGCTAGCCACTATAGTTATTTTTAAAAAGAAAGGGAAGGCTGATGATGAGCTAGGGTCATACAGACCGATCTATTTTATTACTGCTGACAGCAAGATTTTTTCCAAAATTCTTGCAAACAGACTGAATGATTTTATGTCGACCCTCGTCTCACCGAGACAAAATGGATTTATCTTGAAGCGAGACACTACAGACCATGTTAAGAAAATTATACCAATTCTGGACTGGGCGCAGGCCACGGATTCCCAAGCTGTGGTGGCCCTGTTGGACGCTGAAAAAGCGTTCAACAGGGTCGCCTGGGGGTTCTTATGGGCTGTAATGGTATGGAAAGGATTTCCTAAGGAATATATTGTGGCAATAAAAGCAATTTATCATCATCCAAAGGCCGCTATCTGGATAACAAACACATTATCTGAGTATTTTATGATAACAAGGGGGACAAGGCAAGGTTGTCCTTGTTCCCCCTTGTTGTTCGCTTTGTATATATACCTTACCTCAATAAATTGGAAAAGGAGATTGATATTACTCCGGTTACCATGTTACAAAACGAATTCAAAGTATTCGCGTGCGCCAATGATGTTGCCATTACCACCTCGGATATCAGACAGGCTCTACACAAAATATTTGATTTAGCTAATGAATTTGGAGGTCTCTCAGGATATAAGTTAAATATTACAAAAACGCAACTAATTCATTCAGAAAAGGGCCGGCCTAATGACATAGTCTTTGCTCCAGAGGCACACTATGTTGGGATTACAATATCCTCCAAAGTGGATGATATAGTGCGTCTTAACATAGAACCGGTCTTAAAAATCTGCTAATAGAACCTTGGAAAGGCTAAATAACCTACATTTTTCACTTTATGGTCGTACTAATATATTAAAAATGGTGATCTTCTCTAAAATTTTGTATTTATTTCGCACTATACCGCTTTTGTTCTCTTCTCTTTATTTTTCTAAAATTGATAGAATGTCGTCTAGGTTTCTCTGGGAATATCATCGATCCAGAAGGGTTTTGAAATGGTGTATCCTCCCAAGACTGAAAGGTGGCTGAGGGATTCCTAATTTTCAGTTATACTATTGGGCTATCTTACTTAGATATTTGGGTATACTAATTTTTCCAGATATCAGATTGGAAGAGTCGCTTAGCCCATCGATCTACGAAATGTTATTGGGGAGGAAGCCCATCAATGCTTAGGGCCCCATTAGGATGGCGGGCGGGCTTTGCCCGCCCGCCATCCTATCAGAAATTGGGACCGCCCGCCCTAAGGGCGGGGGTCCCGCACGCACCATTAGGATGTGCCCGCCACAGTGGCGGCCACATCCTGTATTTATAGTATTGTGGCGGACGGAGCTCTCTGCTTCGCCCGGCACAATACTAAAAATGCTTAGCAGCATTTACGTAATCAAAGGGGCAAGTACCGCGCGGTGCCTGTCACTTTGATTATGCAAATGCAGGGGGGTACCACAGGCACCCCCCGTGTGCCACCCACCTTTGGCCTTCACTCCGGGGGCCCACAGTAGGCCCCCAGAGTGAACACTGCCTGCCTTTCCGTGTCGGCATTGCCGCCGCTGAAAGGCATTGCACACTTGCCATTGTAATATGGCTGGCGGTGTCTCATAGACACCGCCACCATATTAATCATTTTACGCCCCGGCCGCAATGCGACCGGGGCGGAAAAGTGGCGGGCGGTGTTTCCCTCAGTTGCGGTCCCCCCCGCCATTGTAATGTGGCGGGGGAAAAGGGTGGCGGGCGGTCATTTCTGTCGGGCGGATCACCACCGCCACCATGGCGTTGCCGATCCGCCCGACATCCTAATGGAGCCCTTAGTAAGAATACTAGAACCCAGTTATTATAAAAAGATGAAATTTAAAATCATGATAGCGCCTTCGGTAATTTGGCAGATTGAAAAGAAAATTCTCCGATGTGGTGTTTTAAATTACTATTCTACTTTATTAAATAACCAAATGCTACCTGAGATCTTTAAGGATCAACTCATGAGTATATGGCTTTCAGCTGGGATCTGGTCATTAGCAGACCTTTATCAAGGTATTAAGGTTGCTTCTTTTTCTTCTTAAAAACAGAAATATAATTTACTTAGATACGATTTTTTAAAATATCTTCAAGTACCAAGCTTCTTGGAATCTAAGGGTCTCCTTGATCATTTATCAATGACTAAAAGTAATATTCTGGAAACTAGTAGAAGGGGAAAGAAAATTGGTGTAGTATATCAGATGATGATAAATCAAATTGAAGATGATTTGCATTTGGTTGAGAGCAAATGGCAGAGGAAACTTGAAATAGATAATATTGATGTATCCAGAGCAATTGAATTATCGATTAGAATGCTATTCAATGGCTCGCTACAAAGCCAACATTTTATGTCTATTTTTGATTTATATTATTCCCCCGCTAAGTTGTCAAAATGGAAAGTAAGAAATGGTGATAAGTGTAAGATATGTGATTATGCAGCTGCTGATTCTAAACATATGTTTTTTAATTGCCCGAAACGTTCTCAATTGATTACGGATGTCGATTTTTTTTTTAAATAACAGATTGAGGATTGGAGTACGACTGACTGCTGAATCGACTATTCTTGGTCTTCAAATGAATCAAATTGGAAAGAGGTCAGCAGCTGAAGAAGATTTTTTATTTATTTGTATGTCAATTTACCGTTTCTGTATCACTTCTCGCTGGTTAGATCCGGAGCCACCAGTATTTAATCATGGCAATCGAAATTACTATCTATATACCACTTAGAAATGGCGATTTATAGTTTCAAAGGACAAAAAAAGAAAATATTTGGACAAAATGTATGGGCTTTTATTTCAAAATGGAGGTGACTTTGTATGGTTCTATTGTTTATACGTTTGTACTTCTGCTCTCAATTCTTTTTTTGTATTTCTCTTTTTGTATTTGTTCAATATACAACTGATTGCTGAAATGAAATCAATAAAAAAAACATTAAAAAAACACAAAAACAGCTATGATTGTGGTGGTTTATTGAAAGATGTGAGTTACCTTTGTGAAATTATTATTGCTTTACTTAAGGCTTTGCTGTATTTTTGTAGGGTGAGGACAGTATTTGTTTCTGGAATACCCAAATACATTATTTCAAAAGTAAAATATTTGTTTGGATGTTCTATTTATCAGGTTAATTGCTTTTTGTGGATGGTTACAATGTCCATGGGAATGAGCGGGCATTGTGGTGTGGTGATGGGGTATGAGATGGTTCTATTATTTATTTTTTTAAATCTTTTTAATAACAAACCAAAATAACAGCATCAGGTGACCATCAATATTAATACAATAATCACATGTACATTACGAAAAATCACAATATACAAATAGGATTTTCTTAGGGATCATGAAGACTCCAACGATACAGCATCTTCGTGCACGGTCGGAGGAGTACAGATATCTCCTCTGTAGCTATTCGAAGCGCCCCAAATGTTCCCCCACTTCCTGGGTCAACCCCTAGCCACATATACCGACCTCTCTCTAAACATACACCAGTCTAGATCCTCCATCCATTTCCCAATTTGAGGCACCTGACTGGTACCCCACAACTGCGCGATGTTATGCTTAGCAATCATACATGCCAGGATCACCCATTGCTTCCCATGTGCTGTAAAGTCAGAAGCCTCCCAAACATTCAAAATACAGCGTCGAGTCTCCAACAGTATCTCCACTCCCAGCACCTCTCTAAACTTTTCATGGATCGTGACCCAATAGCGTTGTATTTCCATACAATGCCATAAAACATGCAAGAACGATCCGGTCACACCAAATCCTCTCCGACACATCCGGTCCTCCACCAAGCCCATCCGCACCAATTGAGGTCCTGTTATGTAAGATCAGTGCAATATATTCAATTGCACCAGCCGCAGTCTCATTTGGATAGCTACTATTTTAGTGGAAGATACTGACTTTCTCCAATCTTCATCATCTAGAACTAGGCCGTCTGCACTCTAAGTGCTAACAACGGATCCTCTGTATGATTAATCAGTTTTCTGTAGATCAATGAAATACTTTTAGTGGGGAGCTGCCCGTCCAGCACCCGATCCTCTAATGGGGAAACCTCCGGAGGCATAGTGCCACGGGGGATATTTGCCAGCAAGGCATGTCTCATCTGGAGGTACGTATATCTCTCGCTCTTATGCAGCTGGTGGCTTTCCTGCAGGGCTTCAAACGTAAGGATCCCATCCTTCTGCCACACATGTTTAATCCGTGAGATCCCAATGAGGTCCCATCGATCAAAGCCCTTCATTTTCCACAGACTACCCAAAACCTCCGAAACTCCATAGTGGAGTAGCCAAGGTGATCCTCTCATCCCACTTGAGATGCTAGTTAGCCACATGCCACACACGAACCGCATGCGCCGCCAGTACAATAAGGGAGACTCTGCCTAGCCTATCATAGAGGGCCCTCAAATAGTCACGTCCTGGCATCTGGCCTTTATCCATCGCATACCCAGGGTCCAGGGGCGATCCATAGATCGCATGATTAATTGCCGCCAATTGGGAGGCCCAATAGCACTTACGGAGGTCGGATAAACCGATCCCTCCGTCATACCAGGGCAACGTGAGTTTGGAGAATGCAATACGCTGTCTGCCCTCCCAGAGGAGCTGCCGCTGAAGAGGCTCTATTTTCTTGAAATAGGAGGGAGGTACCGGATCCATGGCATTCTGAAGCGCATATAAGTACCAGCATAGTGCCATCATTTTAAACAGTACAGCATGACCCAGTAGGGAGAGTGGCAACTCCTTCCACCTCGCCACATCTCTCCGAAGCCCAGCCAACGGGGGCCCCAGATTATTATCATATCGTAGCTTCAGGTCCTTGGTAATAAAAATTCCCAGGTATCTAAAGCCAACAGGTTCCACCTGCAGCGGGCAGGTGCCTGGGACATCTGGAGGATCGCCGCCCCCACCCAAACCGGTCTCTGAACTCAAAAACCTTGGCGTGTGGCTTGACTCCAAACTTACCTTCTCGTGCCACACTAAGAAGGTGGCATCTACATGCTTTGGCATCCTGCGTGGTTTGAGGCCCATCCTCAAATTTTTTGATGCCCCCACCCGCCAGTTGGTGATTCAAGCCAGCATAGCATCAAGGCTTGACTATGCTAGTTCACTGTTTTTAGGCGCCAATCAGGCGGAGGTCCTGCGACTCCAACGGGTGCAGAACGCGGCTGCCAGGGCTCTGGTAGGCCTGCCACGATTCTGTTCAGCCCGTAGTACAATTTGTAAATTACATTGGCTGCCAGTAATCAGGCGCATAGAGTTTAAGACAATGTGTTTCGCATTTAAAATTCTTAAAACCGACACCCCTTCCATCCTCCAGCATCTTTTGACCCTGTATATGCCATCTTGCAGTCTTCGCTCTGCTAGTCAAAATCTAGCACTTGTTCCACGCTTTAAAAAAAGTAGACTAGGTGGTCGTTCTTTTACTGTATTGGCTGCCAAGCTTTGGAATGCGCTTCCTGGGCACATTCGAGCCTTGGAAGATCTTCTGGTTTTTAGGAAGGCTGTTAAAACGCATCTCTTTCCCCTGCCTTATTAAAAATTTCTGTTCTTTCTGTTTCTGCCTGTTATGTTGCTTTTCCAGTTATAGCGCCGGGACGCCCCTTCGCTGGGGCAGCTGTGCGCTCAAAAATCTTAGTAACATAACATAACATAACATAACAAAAAGGACTGACTTCAACCAGTTAATGGCGAAATCTGAATACCTCCCAAATATAGCCAGGACGTCCAGGAAATTAGCCAGTGATTCCCGGGGGGTGGTAAGATAGGATGTCATCTGCGCATAGCGAAATTTTGTCTTCCCGGTCTGGCGTCCATCTCAGCCCTCTAATCGTCATGTCCCAATGGACCCAAGCCACCAACGGCTCAAGCGCCAGTGCAAATAGTAATGGGGAGAGAGGACATCCCTGGCTTGTACCCCATCCCGGAGGGAAATCCGCTGATCTATGGTTATTCACCACCACCCTTATGAGGGGGTGTGTGTACAAAAGACGGATCCACCCAATGAATTCCGGTCCAAAGCCCATCTTTTTCAAAACTGCAAATAAGTATGGCCACTCGACCCTGTCAAAGGCCATGGTAGCATCCAGTGACAAGAGATCCACCGGCTCGTGTATGTGTGACGCACCGGCCAGAACCCTGTGTAGCCTCCGTATGTTTAGGGCTGTATTATGACGGGGCATGAATCCAGATTGACCCGGATGGATCACGGCCGTAATGACCTTGACCAGCCTGATCGCCAATAATTTTGCAAGCACTTTGGGCTCTGCATTTAAAAGAGAGACTGGCTGATAAGAAGAACACGCTGTCTTGGGTTTACGGTCTATATGAATGACAACTATATTGGCTACACGCTGATCATATGGGAGCTGACCCTCTTCTTTGCTCTCAATAAACATGTCTTGCAGGAAAGGCATGAACTTGTTCGCATTCAATTTGTGCAGCTCTATGGGGATTCCGTTTGGGCCAGTGGTCTTCCCGGAGTTCACCCCCCTGATGGCCTGTGCGACTTCATCGTTAGTGAGGAGGGAGTCCAGATACTGCCTGTCCTCCTCCGAGAGCGTCAGCATCTGAATATCTTGTATCATATCTGCATTATCAGCTTCTGTGTATGCATTTGCCGCCATGTATACTACTCTGTAATAGGTCGAGAACTCCTCTGCTATCTGAAGCGGATCTATAATTCTGCCAAAGCTCTCCGAGTGCAACTCCAGTACCAATCAGGACACCCTCTCCCCTCTCTCCAACCACGTGATCAGCTTCCCGGCTTTATCACCCTGCTCATAGATCTTACTCTGAGTTACTGCGTGTAGCACCTTAGCCCCATCCCTCGCCAGATTCCTATATTCATCCCGGAGGAGCCTCAGGCAATGCCCCCTTCCAGAGTGTCAGTCCCCGACTCTCCCCCCTCTAAAGCCACCAATTCTGCCTCCACTCTATCTACCTCTGGACAACCCTTTTTCTACTTCCCAGAGATCAAAGACATTGCCTCCCCTCGGACTACGGTTTAATATGCCTCCTACAGGGTGCACTTTGACTCCACCGTTCCCACATTGTTTTGGAAGTAGCATTTCGTGACCCGGCCAATCTCTTTCTTGATGGCAGGGTCTTTTAAATTTATTAACATGGAAACGGGTTGCACACCTTTTCTTACAACCAAATGTTTAACACTACTTTTAACCGCAGTCTTTGTCATGTGGCGTGCTCACTGTTTGACATGCCAAGCCCACATTGCATGTGATGAATGTGAACCTCCATAATGTGGGGCTTTCCTTTTGCCCCACTCCAGTGGCGACAGCCTCCTCTTAACTCCGCTTTTGCGTCAATTTCTTTATCTGTGATTCAAGCTCTACTTATTAAACCATTCTGTGATGACATTTCTTCTCATCATGCTTTTACATCCTTATTCATTCATCCTCGAGCAAGCGAATGCAAATTTCCATAGTTTCTCATGCTTTGGTGGGCCAAACGAACCTCTCTCCCCAAAACACGTACAAAGGCATAGTTCTCTTTAAGCAATTTATTTTTATCCAATGCATTTCGGACCCTAACACGGGTCCTTCGTCAGGGAAAACTGTAAACAAACAATAGAACATATATTTACTGTCATTTTCATATCGTTTTTGTATAAACATTTTTAAGAAACTTAATCCCCGCTACTTTCTACCTTAGAAAATGTTCGTCCCTCTTGGTTGCCCATTCTTCCTGATTGTTGCTTTTAAATTAAACCTCTCGACCTTTCCTCATGTTGTATTCTAATAAAATGACACAGAGTTGAACGAGGGGGAAAGGGAAAGGTACAGACCCGAAGGGAGGGGGTAGAGCTTTTTGACACACGGAATGAATACAACATGAGGAAAGGTCGAGAGGTTTTAAGTTTCTTAAAAATGTTTATACAAAAACGATATGAAAATGACAGTAAATATATGTTCTATTGTTTGTTTACAGTTTTCCCTGACGAAGGACCGGTGTTAGGGTCCGAAATGCATTGGATAAAAATAAATTGCTTAAAGAGAACTATGCCTTTGTACGTGTTTTGGGGAGAGAGGTTCGTTTGGCCCACCAAAGCATGAGACACTATGGAAATTTGCATTCGCTTGCTCGAGGATGAATGAATAAGGATGTAAAAGCATGATGAGAAGAAATGTCATCACAGAATGGTTTAATAAGAAGAGCTTGAATCACAGATAAAGAAATTGACGCAAAAGCGGAGTTAAGAGGAGGCTGTCGCCACTGGAGTGGGGCAAAAGGAAAGCCCCACATTATGGAGGTTCACATTCATCACATGCAATGTGGGCTTGGCATGTCAAACAGTGAACACGCCACATGACAAAGACTGCGGTTAAAAGTAGTGTTAAACATTTGGTTGTAAGAAAAGGTGTGCAACCCGTTTCCATGTTAATACGTCAATGTTTAGCCCCTAAGGGTTAGCACCCAACAGAAGAAATGTACTGTAAGACATAAAGAATAATTTGGATTCCTCAAGCAAGGCGGAAAGACCTGGTTCACTAAGTGCGATTATTTACAAAAGTGTTCAGTTGAAAACGTTTTTTAAAAAAACTAATGATGGACATAAGACTGATATTGCGTTTTATCATTACCCCGTGAATGTTTTTAATGCATCAGCATGAGTTACAAAAGTTCGGTTGATTGGGACCCGACGATTTTTTATGGCATTTAAGATGTCATTGTAGAGGATTATGGGAGTTGTAGATTTGTGTTCAAAATAGTCAGTGTATTGCCAGGTGGTAATCTGGTGTATAATGAGGAGGCGGGTTTGAGAAATGAGGGAAGGAGCTTGCATTTAAACAACGCAGGTTGAAGCTGAAGGTAATGCTTCAACCCGAACGGAGAAAGAAGGATGATATCAGTTTAGCAGGTACGCATTGAGGGTAGAGCTGGGGGAAAGGAAGGGAAATAACGAGGGAAAGGAGGGATGGAGTCGTAAGATTAAGAGATAAAATTGAGAAGTAAATAAAATGACACAGAGTTGAACGAGGGGGAGAGGGAAAGGTACAGACCCGAAGGGAGGGGGTAGAGCTTTTTGACACACGGTAAGAATACAACATGAGGAAAGGTCGAGAGGTTTAATTTAAAAGCAACAATCAGGAAGAATGGGCAACCATGAGGGACAAACATTTTCTAAGGTAGAAAGTAGCGGGGATTAAGTTTCTTAGAAATGTTTATACAAAAACGATATGAAAATGACAGTAAATATATGTTCTATTGTTTGTTTACAGTTTTCCCTGACGAAGGACCCGTGTTAGGGTCCAAAATGCATTGGATAAAAATAAATTGATTAAAGAGAACTATGCCTTTGTACGTGTTTTGGGGAGAGAGGTTCGTTTGGCCCACCAAAGCATGAGAAACTATGGAAATTTGCATTCGCTTGCTCGAGGATGAATGAATAAGGATGTAAAAGCATGATGAGAAGAAATGTCATCACAGAATGGTTTAATAAGTAGAGCTTGAATCACAGATAAAGAAATTGACGCAAAAGCGGAGTTAAGAGGAGGCTGTCGCCACTGGAGTGGGGCAAAAGGAAAGCCCCACATTATGGAGGTTCACATTCATCACATGCAATGTGGGCTTGGCATGTCAAACAGTGAGCACGCCACATGACAAAGACTGCGGTTAAAAGTAGTGTTAAACATTTGGTTGTAAGAAAAGGTGTGCAACCCGTTTCCATGTTAATGCGTCAATGTTTAGCCCCTAAGGGTTAGCACCCAACAGAAGAAATGTACTGTAAGACATAAAGAATAATTTGGATTCCTCAAGCAAGGCGGAAAGACCTGGTTCACTAAGCGCAATTATTTACAAAAGTGTTCAGTTGAAAACGTTTTTTAAAAAAACTAATGATGGACATAAGACTGACATTGCGTTTTATCATTACCCCGTGAATGTTTTTAATGCATCAGCATGAGTTACAAAAGTTCGGTTGATTGGGACCCGACGATTTTTTATGGCATTTAAGATGTCATTGTAGAGGATTCTGGGAGTTGTAGGTTTGTGTTCAAAATAGTCAGTGTATTGCCAGGTGGTAATCTGGTGTATAATGAGGAGGCGGGTCTGAGAAATGAGGGAAGGAGCTTGCATTTAAACAACGCAGGTTGAAGCTGAAGGTAATGCTTCAACCCGAACGGAGAAAGAAGGATGATATCAGTTTAGCAGGTACGCATTGAGGGTAGAGCTGGGGGAAAGGAAGGGAAATACCGAGGGAAAGGAGGGATGGAGTCATAAGATTAAGAGATAAAATTGAGAAGTAAATAAAATGACACAGAGTTGAACGAGGGGGAGAGGGAAAGGTACTGACCCGAAGGGAGGGGGTAGAGCTTTTTGACACACGGAAAGAATACAACATGAGGAAAGGTCGAGAAGTTTAATTTAAAAGCAACAATCAGGAAGAATGGGCAACCATGAGGGACGAACATTTTCTAAGGTAGAAAGTAGCGGGGATTAAGTTTCTTAAAAATGTTTATACAAAAACGATATGAAAATGACAGTAAATATATGTTCTATTGTTTGTTTACAGTTTTCCCTGACTTAGGACCCGTGTTAGGGTCCGAAATGCATTGGATAAAAATAAATTGCTTAAAGAGAACTATGCCTTTGTACGTGTTTTGGGGAGAGAGGTTCGTTTGGCCCACCAAAGCATGAGAAACTATGGAAATTTGCATTCGCTTGCTCGAGGATTAATGAATAAGGATGTAAAAGCATGATGAGAAGAAATGTCATCACAGAATGGTTTAATAAGTAGAGCTTGAATCACAGATAAAGAAATTGACGCAAAAGCGGAGTTAAGAGGAGGCTGTCGCCACTGGAGAGGGGCAAAAGGAAAGCCCCACATTATGGAGGGTCTTTTAAATGCCACACATTTATGGGAACGACTCTACCGACGTCCCTCTAACCCACCTCTACACAAAGCCAGACCGGTGAGTGATCAGAAATCCCCTTGCCCAGATGTCACACCTTTTGGACCCCCGCCACCTGTGACGTAGGCACCAAGACATAGTCTATCCTTGAAAAAGAATGGTGGGCGGCAGAGGAGTGTGTATAATATGTTTCTACTGATTCCTCAGCCTCCATCCGTCTACCAGCCCAGGGGTTTCTACAAATTCTGACAACCATCGGCGAGACGGTGGCAGAGCTCGGGGGGGGGAGCTTATCCACTTCACCATTCATTATAGCATTAAAATCGCCCCCCACAATCAACATACCGACGGGCAATGTTAGGAAAATTTTACACAAATCACGAAAGGTATCAGCCTACAGGGCCAGTGGAACATACACAGACAAAAAGGTAACCGTCCTTTTCTCCCACAACCCAGAAATCCTGATGTATCTGCCGCGGTTGCCCACCCACATGGCTTGAATTGTCAGCTGGAAGGAATTTCGCACTAGGATCCCCACCCCTCTGGAGCCCAAGGTAAATTCAGCATGTGCCACCAGTCTATACCCCAGTGTAGTGCCATACAATGATTTCCCACTAAATGTGTCTCCAGCAACAACACTACGTCAGTAGCATGTCTAACCATTCATTGTTTTATCTTATCTCCCAGCCCATTCACATTCCAACTGAGCGTGGCTATCCCGAACCCCTGTCTACCAGAAGACATTAATATGGTACATCAGATCCAAGTCACCTGATGCGTGAAAAAAACAATCAAAACAAACTTCAAACCATGTTACAGAAATTGTCATCACAGTCGACTTAACAAAACTTTGGTTTCTCAAACCCCCCACACAACCCACACCTGCATCCCCCACCCTGCACCCCTGCCTGTAGCTTACGCTCATCCCAAACTATCTGTGTGCCTGTCGCCCCCAACCTACTCTACAACTAACTAAAAGTAGTAAATGGAGGAGGGCCCCAAGCCGAACTCACCCCCCATGCACCCCTCCACACCGCCTCTACCCAGATCAAGCCCCTGAAGCATCTCTGCCAACTTAGCGGTGCCTGTGGATTATTACACCCCCACCCCGCCTCCCGCTCATTGCACTCTACAGTTCAGGCCCGCTCATTCCCATGTTCAGTTATCTATAGCTCCTCCACCGCTTCTCCATTTTGGCTCTCATTTGCCACTGCATGCGTGCTGTCCAAACAGTCCTCAGCCACCTCAGGATTGTAGAAAAACAAGGCCTTTCCATTATGCTCCACTCAAAGCCGGGCTGGAAACATCATGGCATATTTCATACCTTTGTCACGCAATCGCCTCTTCACCGACAAGAACCCCTGTCGCAGTTTTTACACTGTTTGTGTGAAGTCCGGAAAAAAGGAAAGTATCACATTTTCAACATTTTAACGGGGGCCCTGATCGGGCCGCCTGCAATATCACATCCCTGTCGCGAAAGTTAAAGACCCTTGCGATAATGGGGCGGGGAGGCGCCCCCAGCCTGGGCCTGCCCACTGGAACTCTATGAGCACACTCAACTGTGAAAAAGTTGCTGAGATCTTTAGGTTGGAGGTGGTTAAGCACAATATTTTCGACAAACAAGTCTGGCGTTTGACCCCCCAACTTCTCGGGCACCCCTAAAATACGAACGTTGTTGCATCGCGCTCTACCTTCAAATTCATCCAGCTTCCGATCTGTGAGGGCCCTTGAGGCCTTAAGGTCCCGTACCTCCTGTTGCAACAGATTCACGTCACATATGAGGCAAGCTGTCTTGACCTCCAGTGATTTCACCTTCTCACTTGCTTTAGTGAGATCCACCCTTATCAGCCCCACCTTGATGGCAACAGGGTCTATCTTATTGTCCAGGCCTCCCATCTTTTGTCCCAGTGACGTTTGGACACCTGCAATGGCCGTCATGAGGTCCGATAATGTTGGCTCCACCGAGGAAGGGATATCCGACTCCACCCTCACTTGCGCCCGTTTCGACTCCGCCAGTGACCCTTTTTGCAGGGTGTAGCGCTCCAATGTGTGGGATTGTACATTCCTGGTTCCTCCGGAGGTGCGAGGCTGGCTCTTGTCTTGATCAGTTTTCGACGCCATCGTGGAGCACACTCCCTTGTCACACCACTACACAATTCAATGGCAGTCATCTCCACACTCGCCCCACAGATCCCCACGGGGCCTCTCCTCACCGCTCAGTCAGCTACACCATCCGAACAGCCATGGGGAACAATGGCCACAGCTACGGGGTTACTGCGAGAGACGACCTCCCGGTGCCCCCTCCCGCCCCGATCGTCACCTCTCCGCTTGTTTGTGCCCTTGTCCCCAATAACTGCTTGTCTCTCACTGGGTTGCCATGGGTGGTGGGCACGGTCAGGCCCTTCCGACCTTAAGCCGCAGCCTATATTCGCCAGGTGACCGGGCCTCCTCAACAATGGCCAGATATTCACCCCCCACGTGCTATTTACCAAAACTGCTAACAGGTCCAGGAGACTCCCACGGGGAGAAACACTCACCGCCGCCCACTCCGGATGCTCCTCTCTCGCAATTTTCAGGGCGGGCGAAGCGGCACCCCAGGCTCCTGTGTCCCGTGTCGACCCCCCGGGGCTGCACTCCGACCGGTCTACCCAGCCGCATTCACTGAGGCACTCCACTCCTCTCTCCCATCAGGATTGTGCCAGGGGGTCGGACTCGCCCGCGGCAATGCTGTGGGGCTTATGCCAGCCTTCGTGGGCCCATACACTTTCGTGTAGCTGGTAGGGTGTGTCTTAATGGGCTCGGCCCCCCTGCCTCAATGCCCCTGCAGTAAGCTTCAATGTCGGTTCCTTATATTTCGGCCAATCTTCGGGGATTATCGGGGAGAGTCGGGATCTCCCGGCTTTCCGTGCCTGATGTTGCCGCACTCCCAGCCGGCCGGTAAATCACTTGAGGCCCCGGTTGGGCCGCCGAACCAGGCCCTAAACTGTCCGGTGAAGTATCTTCGCCCCCGGACCTCGGAGGCGGCTCGGACGAGTCTTGGTGGGGGTCGCTTCTACTCTCACACATGGGAGAAGGGCTGGGGAACAGGATGCACCGCAGGATATTGGTGAGGGCGAGGGAGAGCGGCAGGGTCACTGGTTAGGCTCCTCCCAGATGGTTCTATTCTTAAACCATATATGCAATGTGGCATGTAGTTTGTAATTGAGAATGACTGTGTGTTCTTTGATGTTTTTCTTTGCTGACGCAATGCCATTATGGTTGGCAGTGTGATCTGGGATGCTGACATTATGATATCTGGTGGGGCTGGATCGTCAGGGGAACCAGATTTTACTTTCCGAGCTACGGATTCTAGGGATGCAAGATCAAGAAGGGGGAAGTGATCCAGAGTGGGTGGAGGCTGAAGTGGGGGGCTTGCCATAGTTGTATTGGCCCGGACTGAAGGGGTGGTAGCTATGGGGGGGAAGGATGAATAGATTTTGTTGACTTTTTGGTGAAAAAACTCTGCTACGTCATTGCAGTGGGCTGTTGATTTTGTTTCGTGCAGGCTAGTTGGAGGTTTGGTAAGTTTTTTCACAATTTGGGTTTTGATTTGGCTAGGATAATTCTATTCTAGAAGTATGCAGCTTAGGCAGCTTTGACTTCTGCTTTGTAGTCATTGATTGAGTCTCGGTAGCAATTTTTTTTTTCTGGAGAACAATCTAAACGCCATCGTCTTTCGGTTTTTCTGCATTGGCGTTTCTTTTCCTTGAGAGCCTCTGAGTACCAGGGGGCGGTTTTATGGGAGCGTTTCAGGTTGGTTTTACTTTTAGGGAGGGTTTCGTCAAGAGTTTGTGTGATCCAATCTTCATAAGCCTGATTGGCTAGACAAGGATCCTCATTGTAGAGGGGTTGGTTGCTGGCGAGCTTAATGGTCCATTCGTCGACTGGGAGGCGTGACCAGGCTCTGGCGAGTCTTGTTGTGGGTCCAGTCGGTGGTGGCTTAAGTGTGGTCCAGGTGAAGGGGACCAGTAAATGGTCGGTCCATGGGAGAGGAATTGGTAGTCCGGCCACAAGGTCTACACAGTTGCTGAACACAGGATCCAACAGATGGCCCTTAACGTGAGTTGGGGTCTTCACATGTTGGGTTAGTTACAAAGCAGCTAAGTCATCTACGAGCGTAGTGACTGTATGATCCAGTGCAGAGTCGAAATGAAGGTTGAGATCACCTAACAGAGTGAAGTTAGACGTACTACTAACGCGTTCAGCCACAATCGAAGGAAGATGATTGTGGAACTGCTTAGGGGGGCCTGGGGGGCGGTAGATTAGTGTTCCTGAGAAACAGTTATTCGGAGAAAGTTCGAGACTGAAGGCTAAGCTCTCACAGTCAGGGATTGTTTCTGGAGTAACTCGGCAATGAAACTGTTCTTTATAAATGATTGCTAGGCCTCCTCCTCTCCCCTCAGGTCGGTCCTGCCGAGTGATTTGGAAGCTTGGAGGGAGGGCTGTTCGGAGTCTGTGGCGAGCCACGTTTCCGTCAGGAATACTATGTCCGGCATGCGTTCTTCTAATAGTAGGGCAATTTCCGCTCTGTGTTTAGGCAGGGATCTGCAATTTAGCATGAACATACAGTACTCGTGTGTCAGGTCTGGGGCCAGCTTAGGTTTAAGGATTGATTTGCATTTTGGACAGGTTTGTGGAATGTCTTCAGCGTGATAGAGATGCAAGAGGCAGTCCGTAGCAGGGGGCCTGAAACTGTGAAGGGTTTCAGCGTGTAATACCTGGGCTCTTGCAGCTGAGATGTAGGGGGTATGGCCCTGAGCCCGGACTCGATGCGGACGAGCGCAGACGAGCTTGCCTTAAGCGCGCCTTTGGCGCGCAATTGTCGCGCCCGCTGCGCTCATCCGCTGCGCCTCCGGTAGATGCGCATGTTTATAGGGCAGAGAGAGGGTAAGGGGGTGTGGCCTCACAAGTGGGCGTGTCCCGTGGCTGGGTGTGGGTAATGGCGGCAAAAGTTTGTGAGAGACTCTCCCGCATCAGCGCTGATTCCGCTGTGCGGGGATGCCTGCACCAAGCAGATCGGGTGCCAGGTAGATCGGTAAGTGATTTTAAAAGCGATTTCCACACAAGTTTTAAAAAGTAATGCGAGCGATATTACTACTCCCGGCTGTGCCTCAGGAGTTTCCAAATGTTAAATGCGACGCTCGTATTCAGCGCGCTTTAAGTAGTTGTTGCGGGGGCGTGGCCTCACAAGTGGGCGTGTCCCGTGGCTGGGTGTGGGTAATGGCGGCGAAAGTTTGTGAGAGACTCTCCCGCGTCAGCGCTGATTCCGCTGTGCGGGGATGCCTGCACCAAGCAGATCGGGTGCCAGGTAGATCGGTAAGTGATTTTAAAAGCGATTTCCACACAAGTTTTAAAAAGTAATGCGAGCGATATTACTACTCCCGGCTGTGCCTCAGGAGTTTCCAAATGTTAAATGCAACGCTCGTATTCAGCGCGCTTTAAGTAGTTGTTGCGGAGGGCGTGGCCTCACAAGTGGGCGTGTCCCGTGGCTGGGTGTGGGTAATGGCGGCAAAAGTTTGTGAGAGACTCTCCCGCGTCAGCGCTGATTCCGCTGTGCAGGGATGCCTGCACCAAGCAGATCGGGTGCCAGGTAGATCGGTAAGTGATTTTAAAAGCGATTTCCACACAAGTTTTCAAAAGTAATGCGAGCGATATTACTACTCCCGGCTGTGCCTCAGGAGGTTACAAATGTTAAATGCGACGCTCGTATTCAGCGCGCTTTAAGTAGTTGTTGCGGGGGGCGTGGCCTCACAAGTGGGCGTGTCCCGTGGCTGGGCATGGGTAATGGCAGCAAAGGTTTGTGAAAGACTCTCCCGCGTCAGCGCTGATTCCGCTGTGCGGGGGTGCCTGTACCAAGTAGATCGGGTGCCAGGTAGATCGGTAAGTGATTTTAAAAGCGATTTCCACACAAGTTTTAAAAAGTAATGCGAGCGATATTACGACTCCCAGCTGTGCCTCAGGAGGTTCCGAATGCTGTTCTGAAAGGTGCTTAAATGCCTCTCACCTGGGCAGGGGTTGATATAATTACGAGTTTTAAAAAGGCTCCCCAGGCTCTCCTTGCTAACTATAGACCCATCAGCCTCATTGAGAGTATGCCGAAAATCTTTAATAGAATCAGCTTGTCTAGGCTGCGTTAGTGGCTCACTGATACTGCATTATTGACTCTGTTATGTTATGTTAAAATTACTTGTAGAGCGTGTGTACACCAAGCGGTTTCGTGACGCTGAGATTGGGAGGGCAACAGTTACACAAGACAGACACTTTATTTAAATGCCTGGGAGAATACCAGGGTCTTGAGAAGTGTTCTGAACTGAGTGTAGGAGGTGACTGATCTCGGACCAAGAGGGAGAAGGTTACAGAATTGCGGGTCAAGGACAGAAAAACTGAGACCACCGTGTTTTTTTCAGTTTGAAAGTGGGGATAGTGAGCAAGTTCAGATGGGAGGAGCGCAGTTCACGAGAGGGGGTATAGCGCTGAATCCTAGAGGAAATTAATGCAGGGCCACTCCCAGCAAGTGCTTTAAAGATAGTGCAGCCCAGCCTAAAGGCACCTCGTTTAGCCACCGGGAGCCAATGAAGGCTCTTTAAGAGGGGACTGACGTATTGGTGTCTAGGTTGATGATGGAATAGCCTAGCTGCCTGGTTTTGTACCAGTTGTATGCAATGGAGTTGATATGCAGTAATCCCGACATAGAGTGAGTTGGCATAATCTATTCGGGAAGTGACCAGGGCCAGGGTGACTAGAGTCAGGGCCTCAGTGGTCAAGAATCTGCAGATCTTACGTATTCTGCGTAGCTGGAAAAAGCAGACAGAGACCACTGCTCTGATCTGGGGTTTCATACTAATTATAACCCCAAGGCTTTTTACAGATCCTACTGGGCAAGGGGGACTACCTAGGACCGGGGGCCAGAAGGTTGAGTTCCAGGGATTGGCCATTCCTCCTGATGGGATCAGCTCAGTTTTATTCGGTTTAAGTTTTAATTGATGTGCATACATCCAATCGCTCATAACACTCATGGTGGATTGAAAGTTGGAGACTGAGGTGTTATAGGAGTCAATATCAAACATCAGCTGGAGGTCATCAGCATAATTAAATGCTTTGATCCTTCAGAAGACTTCTCAAGACCTAGCTCTTTGATCAGTAGCAGCCCCCACCCCCCCAGTGCCTTGAGACCCTACGGGTATGTAGTGCTCTTTACAAATGTATTGATTGATTGATTCATTGACGCAAGGACCAAATCAAAGGAAGCAAGTATAAGTTAAAAAAAGGGGCGAGAGTGAGGAGTCCTGAGGAACCCTGCATATCAGATTAATTTTCTTGGACGAGAAATTGGCAAGGCGAACTATCTGGGAGCAGTTACAGAGGAAGGAGGAAATCCACTTCAAAGACAGATCCTGTATGCTAGCATTACTGACACTGTCGATCAGGAGCCCATGATCAACCGTGTCAAGCGTGGCAGATAGATCCAGGGGTACCAGGGCCTGAGTGACATTGTTATCAGCCCCTCTCCTTAGCTCATCCATGACTGCTAAAATGACTGCCTCCGTGGAGTGTGCTGGTCTGAAACCTGCCTGGTTGAAGTCAAGATACTGGGATTGCTCAATAAAAGAACTGAGGCAATTTGGTACGTGGGCCTCAAGGATTTTGCTTAGATAGGGGAACAAGAAGATGAGGCAGAAGTTTCTAAGGACCAGGGGATCAGAGTTGTGTTTCTTCAGGATCCGGACAATTACTGCATTTTTTAAGGTGTCAGGCACATTACCTTCTTTGAGAAAGTTATTCAGAAGAGCGAGGGGTGGGCCAGGGTATGTGAGAAAGGCCTCCTGCAGGATATGGGGGCAGCAATCAGTAGGGGACCCTGATCCAACTTTTTTAAGTAACATACAGACTTCTTCCTTAGAGATCAGGAGTGTCTGATCAAGGAGATAGGAGTTTTTGCATGTAATAGCTGGCTTCAAAGAAGGTGTTGTTACAATCAACTAAGTTTTTCATCTTCAGTTGGAAGTATGTATTACTCAGGGGTTGCTGTCCATGCACTAATCTGTTGACCTCCGGTCAGCTTTTGACATTGTCTCTAGGCATGTTCTTTGGAAGGCTCTGGGTGATATGGGTATCCCCAAGTATCTTGTTGATCTTCATCAGGTTACACTCTGGCAACTTTGCACAAGTACATTGCGGGACCCTGGGCGAACTCACAGATGCCATACCTGTCAACCGGAGCATTAGACAGGGATATGCATGCCAGATTTTAGGGTAACACAAGGTATTAGGCAGGGGTGCGTTTTAGCACCCCTACTATTCTAATTGTATATAAATAATGTTGATCGTTGTTTACAAAATATTAATGCTGATGTCCCAAAAGTGGGTTATCGACTGACACCAGTGCTGCTCTATGCAGACAATGCTGTCCTGATTTCAGGGACGGCAAACGGTTTGCATCACCTGATTGAAAAATTTGCACTTTTTATGACTGGGATGGATCTTAAATTAAACTTAACAAAAACCTTGGTTATGACTTGTGGTAGGAAAAATAGAAAGATTAAACAACACCACGTGGAAGGCATTTTGATCGAAAGGTTTACGAGTTTTATTTATTTGGGTTTACTTTTTAATTAAATTGGGACCTGGGGACAACACGTCAATTTAGCAAAGCTAACATTTTCTCGAAGTATGGAAGGGATTTTTAGATTTTCTGAAAAAATAGGGACTAAACTTGTGAGGGAAATGCTCTCTTTATATAGATCAAAAGCAGTTTCACCTGCTTGTTATGGTGCAGCATTATGGGGGAGAGCTAGTGCTGTAACCCTCCAAACACAGGAGAACAAGTGTTTAAAATGATTACTAGCGGCTCCAAGCTCAACGTCTAATATTTTAGCTCATAGAGAATTGTCTGTACCCTATATTAGCAACTTCATAAAAATAGCTGGTTTAACATTATGGCATGGGGTGTGGTCACGTGAAGAAGCTAGGTTTATACAAAATATATCACTAGACTGCCTGTCCCTAGACAAGAGGAGAAAAATAGTTTGGCTAGAATTTATACAATCACTTTTAGAAAGTTGTAATATCAAGTTAGGTTGTAAAGAAACAATGCTAATTGTAGTTTACAGTAAAAAAGAACTGAAAAGAAGACTTACTGTTGCTATGGATTTAGCGAGGGAGGCAGATGAAGCGAAAAAACATAGTGTTATATCCTACTATGAACGTCCCTTCTACATGTGTATACAACCCTACCTTGTTATTATAAGAAACATCCAGCTAAGGTTTTATCTCACTAGATTGAGATTAGGCAGCTTACATTATATAGTTGCTTTACTCGCAAAAAGGAAAATGCATCATTTATTACCAAACTGCCCATGTGACGGTGAATCCCCACAATCAACGTTGCACTTTATTTTATTGTGTGCTTTTTATCGGGATATTCGTAAGCTTATTTTAAAACCTCTTTTTAAAACAAATATATACTATCATTGCAAGCAAGCATTTAAATATTATTTGTGGCTTGGAGAATGAGAGAATTATGAATGCTGCTTGTAAATTTGTCCAAATGGCAATTAAGAAAAGAAAAACCCTTTCGTTCTTGGAGAATGTATTATATGAAAATTATGAAAACCAATGATCCTTAGATACTACATATTAATTGTGAATCAATGAGATTTTAATACTATTTATTGAATTATGTTTTGGTTTTAATTAATATGGTCTGTATGTGTATATTGATGTAAATGTAAATGTATTTGAACTTGTATAGCACACAGCTACCCGCAGTGGGTTTCCCGGCGCTTGCTTAGGGAACCCGTCCTGGTATTCCCCTGCGAGATAACCCATTTCTGGGCATCCCCAAGGTGAAAGCCAGGCATCCCGCCGCGAGGGGCCCTTGTGGAGATTAAGCAAGCTATTGCACAGAGTTACACTCCATGATTGGAATAGGCACTGAGGCGAGAATTGACAGGTCCGGGGAAATTTTGAGCCCAAGACCCACCGAGGCCGGGAATTGAACCCTGGTCCGGGCCAGACCTCTGCATTAGGGTCTGCCGCTCCAACCACTTGAGCCACACTTCTCCATGATGATGAATGCAAATTATATTTGGGATACTCTGTCTGTCTTTATAGCATGCTTTTATGGTCATGGAAAATGTACCGAATAAAGCTTTGACATTTGAAATTTGACAGGGATATGTTTTGGCACCAACTTTATTTCTGCTTTTTATAATGGGTCTGTTGGCGTACTTGGCAGGTTGCGAGAAGTATGACCAAGTCTTACAAGTGTTAAGATACTGCCCGTACTGTTTGCAGACGACACCCTCCTGATTTTTAGATTGTTGATGGGCCTTCAAAAGCTCTTGTCTCAGTTTGGGTGTTTATGCAAGCAGAGGAGGTTGGATGTCAATATCAGCCAGACCAAGTACATGCGGGCAGATTTACAAGCCCCTTGTGCCAATTTTGCTTCTTTTTTAACAAGGGAAAAGTGACGCAAAAGTGGTGCAAGGGGCTTGTAAATCTGCTCCATGGTCTTTAAACCTTGTCCATTATTCAGGGCTAACCCTGAACTGTGTGGAGTCTGGCTTGAGCGAGTTCCAATATTTGATTACTTTGGGGTCACACTAACCGAACACTTCAATTGGTCTCAGCATATTGTAAAATGCAGGTTGAAGCTCAAACAGTACTCAGGTGGAAATATTAGTTCCATTAGGGGCTCCCAATGTTACTCTGTCTCCCCATCTCTACAAATTTACAACACGCAAGCTGTGGGGGCTGCATCATTTAGAGCAGAACTTTCGGGCCACACAGCTTGTAACTCGCCAGTTTTCCTTCATCTTCTGCCTCGTTTAATTTATTCTAACAATTTGGCGACAACGACTGAACCTCACATGCTGCACAGGGGGTAGATGCTGTTCCTCACCCCTGTTCTTGCCAGCCTCTTCATGTTTCCACTCCTCATTGTTTATGCTCCGGGAGGGTGCCTTTCACCATTTCTGGTAGTTTGGGACTGACCGCTGGCATTTTCCGAAGCGTCTTTCTTTCCAATTCAAACAGACTGCTTGTTGTTCTGAGAAGCCCTTTTCCTTGTATCTTCCTCCTCAAGATCGCCTCACTTTTCCTGTGTGCAGTGTCCCAACTTTAGCGCATGCCCCTAAGCGTTTCAATTTTGATACCGCCTCCCTGTTTTGTCATGGAAGGAGAGGCGTGTCTGTTTCATTCTGCCTGAAGCAGTGACCCAGCTTCCTCAAGTTTTTGCCGCAGTGTTCTGAAATTAGTGCATGCCCCCAGGTGGTCCTCCTTGAGTATCTCCTTTCAAGCGTGTCTCAATGCTTTTGAGACGCTTTTCTTCGTTTCCGCCTGTGGTAGCATTCATATTGCTGTTTCCACCGGGGGGCAGTGTTCGTTTTGCTGAAATTCATGTCTTGGCATTGTTCTTCATTTATGAGGCGGAATAGGGATTTTAAGTGTGTTCCTCATCGTCATTGCGGGTGAGAGGCATGTCTACACACACTCTTGTTGAGCCACCAGATTCAGCATTCGTTTTAAGTGAAAGGCTCCTGATATAAGCTCTGCCTGCACAGTAATTTCTAGCTAGTATTCTCTTTGATCTTGGAGAAACCCCCTGCAGGTATCCAGCCTCCTGTTTTTCTCTATTCACAAGTAATTTGGCTATATTTTTACTCTCTGACAAACTCAGCATTTAGCCTGCAGCAAAATAAAAATTCTCTGTGGTCAACATTAGCCTGCAGCATATCCACGCTCAGCATCACCACCTACAGCATTTTCGGACTTTGTCACTAACAGGCACAGTTTCTTTATTTGCCTGCAGTTGTTCTGTGATTAAACGATATTTTCCAACATATTGTTCCATTCATTATTTTAAAGATCTTGTCCAGTCATTTGTGAATATGTCAGTTGCTAATATGAGTCAACCACCCCATTTTTAAATGAAGAAGGAGAACCTGAAATACCATGGGATAGATGGGTAAAAATTCTCCATAACAAAACAAACAGTAGGGGAGGGCTAGAGGGACGTTTAAAGACCGATGCCTAAGTAATGTCCCCAAAGGACTCAATTATACACAAGGTACTTAGGGGTCTAGGAGCTGAAACCAGAAAAGTGTTTACTGCTATAAAACCTAAGTCTAGTTAGTACTACAGGAATATGAACAGTAACAGACCGAATCGCCAATAAATGAAACACCTGTAATCGTGAGTCACCCCAGTTGTTTTGGATTCCCATCAAAGTCTTACAAGATCAATATTATCATTTGGTAATCCCTGGCGGGTATTGTGTCTCCTGACCATTGAGATCACAAGCATACCCTCTCGGATGGTTCGGGGTAGCGACCACAATCACACAGGTATCACAAATGCTGTTGATTCAATGGGAAAGGTGCAGTGCAAAAAGGAATAAGTGGTGATTTAAAATAGGATAGGGATCTAACAAAAGAAAGAAATTTTAATAAGCGTTGGCCCCTTCCTGATTAAAAACAAGAACAGACTGGTAAACTTATCGCATTGATAACAAATATCTGCGCAGATTACAGGTGTTTCATTTATTGGCGATTCGGTCTGTTACTGTTCATATTCCTGTAGTACTAACTAGACTTAGGTTTTATAGCAGTAAACACTTTTCTGGTTTCAGCTCCTAGACCCCTAAGTACCTTGTGTATAATTAAAAATTCTCCATTCCTATCTAATTGCTATGGAGGAGAAACATTTTCCTCAGTGAGAAAACAACACATATTGTTAGATAACTTGGGTGTTCATGCTAGGAAAATTTATGACGATCTTGCTGATGATGAAGAGGAAGATGGTGAGGGAGACATTGATGTTTTCACTACCACGTTAAAAAGGTTGGGTTCTCATTTCAAACATAAAGTTAATATAGTATTAGAAAGACACATATTTTTTCAAAGGGTTCAAGGCAAGAATGAAAAAGTTACTTCATACATAGCTGCTTTGAAAGGGCTTTCTGCCACTTGTGAATTTGGTGCACCAACCGATTCCCTAATCAGCGATCAATTGGTCCAATGCACTAACTATCACAAAGTGCAAGAAAGATTGTTGACTCAGAACCCAGATTTGGATGTGGCAGTTACCATAGCTTAACCCATTGAGCACACAACTATTTGTGTGAAAGAAATGAAAATGAATAAAGACTCTGTATCAGAAGAGAAGCGTGTCAATGTAATTAAAGAAGAAGATGTGGAAATTTTAAAAGTAGTGAGCAGAGATACTGTTGTATCTAAGCTCAAAAAAGAAAATTTAAGATGTTATCGTTGTGGAAAGGCTAATCATTTAGTGTCCTGCCAGAGGGTTGAGTTGTAGTAAATGTAATAAAATGGTGCATTTATGAAAAATGTATCATTCTAAAGATATGATTAAGGATGTACATGTTTTTCATGATCAAACCATTAATACTGCAGATAACAAGTTTATTTTTCAAGTCCATTGTCACTGGGTAGAAGAAAAGGTTAGTTACCCCATTTGCGATATACAATTGGATGGCAGAAATTTTAAAGCTTTTGCAGACTCATGTTCCCCTTACACCCTTATAGACTTTGGCACTTTCCAAATCATATTTGATTAAGATGAATATACATTTGAAAAACCAGATGTACATTCAGGAGGGTACAATAAGGACCATATTACTTTGAAAGGTATGATTATTATGTGCATTACCTTTAAGGACAAACACACTTATGGAAAGATTTACATCACGGAAAAGGGAAGTAACTTATGAGGGTGGAAGCACCAGAAGGATTTAGGTATCACCCTTGATCCCAATAATGTTGAACAAGTTTTACTTATAGAGAGATCCTTAATAGGGAAAGGTAATTGTGATGAATTTACTGAGGTCTTTACCAAAAATGTGGGTTTGCTAAACAATTACATGCACAAAATAAAACTTAAAAATGATGCTGTCCCTATTGCTCTTAAAACCAGGTCCATTCCGTTAGTGATGCGAGATCCATTAAAAAAAGAACTTGAGAAAATTGAAATAATGTGCATTATTCAGGCTGTGGATGGTTCAAAATGGTTGTCTCCCCTTGTGATTACTTCTAAAAAAGAGAGCAATGATATCCGCATGTGTGTGGATTTAAGAAGTTTAAATGCCAATATTTTGGTAGACAGGTACCAGCTTCCAAATATTAATGATATAATATCTGTAATAAATGGTGCCAAGTTCTTTTCTGTATTAGACCTCACCTCAGCATATTATCAAATTACTCTGCACCCTGATTCTCAAATCCTCACAGCTTTCACCACATCTTTTGGCACTTGTACATTTCTTAGAATGCTATTTGGTCTGGCCTCAGCCGCTGCGGCTTTCCAGAGAATAATGCAACATGTTTTGGAAGGTGTAGACACATCCATCTGTTTCCAAGATGACATTCTCATCTATGGGTCTAATGAAGATGAACATAATCATAACTTGAGGAAAGTGTGTTCCAGACTTAGTGAAGTGGGTTTCACAATTAAGAAAAACAAATGCAAGACAGGAGTACCATCTGTTGAATTTCTAGGGCACACATTGTCCAGTGAGGGCATGAAACCTAAAATGAATCTCATTGAGTCTGTGGTAGAAGCTCCTGTTCCTTCTAACAAAGAAGAGATTAAATCTTTCCTCGGTTTGGCTGAGTATATGTCCAAATTTATAAAAAATGTCTCCGATCTCGTACAACCTATTAGAGTCCTACTTGTGAAAGGAAATACATTTGAATGGTTACATATACACAATTTGTCATTTGTTAGACTCAAGAAAGCCATTGCCACAGCACCATGTATTGGAAATTTTGATAGTACGGAAGACACATTTCTTACTACTGATGCTAGTAACAGAGGAATTGTCTCCACCCTGTCTCAAATGCAAGAAGGCAAAGAAAAGATCATAGCTTTTGCCTCCAGGACACTCAAAGATACTGAGGTTAACTATTCGACTATTGAAAAGGATGCCTTATCTTGTTTTTGGGCAACTAACCATTTTAAGTACGTTCTATGGGGCATACCGTTTACACTCAGGACTGACCTCAAACCTTTTGTGTCTTTATTTCTTCTAAATATATTGAGAAAATCACACCTAGGATTGGCAAGTGGTTGGTGTCACTACAAAATTTTAACTTTAAAATTGAGTATGTCCCAGGCATTAAGAACCAGTTTGCTGACTGCCTTTCTCGTTTACATCTAAATAAGCATACAGAAGAAATCATGGATGAATTTGAAGTGTTACATGTGACCATTCCAGCAATTTTAGAGGAAGAGTGGAAAAACCTTATGTTAAAGGACATTACTTTAAAAACTGTTATAGAAAACATCACTAATGGCTGGCCTAAGAAGTGTTCTGATCTTCCTGTTGTATTGCAACCATATTGGAATGTTAAGGACAAATTATCTACTGTAGGAACAAATGTATATAAGTCTGACAAGATAGTTCCTCCTGTGGAGCTCAGACAACGCATCTGTGAAATAGCTCATGAAGAACATCTAGTTAGAAACCTAACCAAAAGTAAACTCCGTTCAGGATACTGGTTCCCTGGCATGGTTACTTTCATTGAGGACTTAGTCCAACACTGGAAGAGCACCATTAGAACCGGTACAAGTTCCCATTAAAGCATAGGAGAAAGTAGGTCTGGACATCATAGGACCTTTACGGATAACTGGTCTACAAGAAACGTTCATTATAGTTTTTAGATGAATATTTCTCAAAATGGATTACTCTTAAGTTTATCAACAAAGAGGACACCAAAGCCATAAAACGGTTTCTTTCTGATGCATTTTCTAGTGAAGGTGTGCATCACACACACATTACCGACAATGGAATGCAGTTGATTTCTGAGGAAATTAGAATTTTCCTGGATGGTCTGGCCATAAAACAAGTTTCTACTCCTTTATATTGTCCAAGTGCAAACGGACTAGTAGAACGCTGCAATAGGATGATTAAAGACACTTTACAATTAGCAATGGTAGTTAACAAACCCATAGTTCAATCTGTCAAAGACATGATATGGTCCTATCACATCACGCCCAACAGTGTAACTGGTTATTCTCCATTTTGTCTTTTAGGAGGACGCAAACCTGGTTCCAGACTTACACCTAATTGGTTATTTGAAGATAATTCATTTGTGTGAGATGGTCAGCTAGCCAAGGAAAAGATTAGGCACCATCAAGAGAAATACAAACTAGAATATGATCGCAGATGGAGAGTCAAACCACATGAAATGAAAATAGGTCAACATGTTCTTGTCATAAAACTTAGGGGCATATTGTCAAGGGGGTTTATCTCCGCTTTTTTGGCTTTAAAAGCCAAGAAAGCGGAGATAAAATTATCTCCCTATTACCTAGCTGTTGCTAACAACCAGTTAGCGACAGCTAGTAGGAGATAGCGACCATCTTGGGCCCCACTTTGCATGTCAGTGATATTTATCACTAATGACATGCAAAGTGGGCGTGCCAAGATGTTAGCGACTGAAAACAGTCGCTAACATCGCTATCTCCTATTAACAACTTTTGGAGATATTCGCGCTAAGCGCGAATATCTCCAAAAGCTAACACCTGCCCTGAGCAGTTCTTAGCCATGTTATCAAAATGGGAGGTGGATAACATGGCTAAGAGCATTAGCTCGGTAATGCATGAATATCGCTGACTTTTCAGCGATATTCATGCATTGCAGCGATTTTTATCGCATTTGCGGTAAACCTTGGTAATACCAAGGTTTATTTGCGGGAAAAATCACCGCAGCTCAGCGGTAAACTTTTGTCTCTAACCAAGCAATAGCGATTATTATCGCTATTGCTTGGTAATATGCCCCCTAATGTCATTACTAACAAGTAGAACAAATACTATGGTCCCTTGAGGATCAAAGATGTCAAGAAGAATGTGGTTACTATGACTGATGACAGCATTTAGAGCATGGATAGGGTGGTTCCTTATTCGGAACAAATGGTGGTAGCAAGTTATGTGACAATTCTAATAAAGAAATCAACATGCCAAAGATCAAAAGGAGTGATAGATATGTAAAGTCACCTAAATGGCATGGAGATTATGTTATTATGTTATGTTATGAAATGACTTTCAACCTTGTGTTAGTTTTCTTGTTTTTTTTACTGCACTTTTGGTTGTCAATTTTTCTCATGGTATTTTTAGACTGTATTTCCTCTGCTTCTTTTTTTATCTTTTGGCAAAGGAGGTGTGTTATAAACTTCCTCCTAATTTAGGTTATGTATTAACAGTATTCATACTCCCTTGTTATTTATCCCCTTTTGGTGCGCTCCATTCCCCCGCAAAGTAATTGTTCGTCCCTGGAACAGGAGTGCAGCATAGAACGTTAGCATTCTTAACTGAGGAGGATTAGGCTAGGCAATCCGAGGAACTTTCTTCTTAAATAAAATCAGTTTTCCTTCATCTTCTGCCTCGTTGAATTTATTCTAACAGTAT
Organism: Lissotriton vulgaris; assembly: GCF_964263255.1. Classification (NCBI taxonomy): domain Eukaryota; kingdom Metazoa; phylum Chordata; class Amphibia; order Caudata; family Salamandridae; genus Lissotriton; species Lissotriton vulgaris. Next base: position 262,489,954 of record NC_141696.1, read on the forward strand.
ATCTCTTAGTCTCCCTCTGTCTCTATCTAGTGTTCTCTCCCTCATTCACTTTATGTCCCTCAATGTTTCTTCAATCTCCATCTTTTCTTTGTGTAGTCTTGCTATCTTCCTCTCTGTTGCTTTCTCTCTTTTTCTTTCTCTCTAGCTTTTGTTCTCTCTTCTGTTATGTCTCTTTCATGCAGTCATTCCCTATCATTGTATCTCCTACACCTTCTCTCATTATATGTATCTCTATTTCTCTCTATCTCTCCTTTACTTTGTTATCATTTATTCATCCCTTTTACTTTCTTTCTCGGATTATCTTTTGCCCTGTTGCGCTATGTCTCTGGGCATCTCTCTCCTTGTTTTTACCTACCCAGACCATATTTCCCAGCTCGGATGAACAAAAAGTTTCCCAGTGCTCAGTGATAAAGTAACATACATGACTCTAATCCCCTCCTGCTCTCACGTTATCTCTCCTTCCCCAAGACAGTAAGATGACCTGGGCCCCACACATCATCTGACAGGCTCTTTTTTACACAGTACTGATGCCACCATGCATAATTCTCAAATATCTAGTGTTCTGCATTAGCAGTCTAAGGGTTTCAATGTACTTGGAAGAACTGTGAACCTGCTAATGCGTTGCAATCCTCCTGATGATCCAAACTATACTAAAGCAAACAGTTAGATCAATTAATTTCTGTGATGCTGCAGAGTGGCGAAATTATTGTTACCAGCGATTATAAACATTGTCTGAACAATCCTCTGAATGACAATGCAAGTTGTTTGCAGCTATTTCCTTAGGAGCTGGAGGTTTCACAACTATTACTGGCTTTTTATCACTAGAAGGGATAGGTCTTCGTCTGGAACCTTTTACAGTATATTTCACCTGGGACTAACAAGACCATGTTTGTGGTACATGCGAAATAAAACATTTCACCTCTGAGAGGCTGTGAGTGGCGTGAACTGTAGAACTGGACAGCTTTGGGTGCTCAGTGCTTCCTTTTTGTGTTACACGCAAATTGAAATGCTCTGGCTGTGAAGTGCTGTGAATGACCTGGGCAGATCTTGATGATGAGTGCTTTATATTTGGGATACATGCAGTATCAAATATGTTGCCAGATCCATGGGACATGGGGAGTTTCTTTTTCTATGTAGATACTTTTCTCCACACATTCTAGTAGAACAGACTCTGCTTGCTGTGATACATAAAACAAGTTCCTAAGGGGCACATTATTATTTGACACAACATGACATGGCCAGGGAAATTGCTGCACTTTTTTGTGTGAAAGGGAGACAGCAGAAATGCCACTTATTTATAAAGATATGAAGCATTTCTGCTTTCTTCTTGTGCTGGTGCACTGTGTGCTGCGTAGCGTCAACACAGGCACACTTGCACATATTTCAAGGGTGCCTGCATTCTGGGCAGGATTATTTTTGTGCAGGAAGGGACAACTTCCTGAAGAAAAACAATTCTTCGAAGGTAATTCCTTTTTCTCTGTATTCCACAGAATGCAGCAAACATAGAAATAGGAAGTAATGAGCAGAAATAAACACATATATCCTCGTTATGCCTCTGTTTGGTAAGCACACCAGTTTAGGACCAACTTAGGTTTGCAAGTCTTAGTAAATCTGGGTTTGCATCAAAATATATGGTGGTAAACTTGGGAACGTCAATGCTCCCCCCTCGTAATGCCTATCTGATGCAAAGTAATGCATTTGAATTTACTGAACCACACAAAATCATGGTAAATCTGGGCCTTAATTCCTTTTTAATTTACTGAACTGAAAATCAATTCACCAAAATATCAGGGACAATGGAAATTATATCATGTGCCATTTGACCCATAACATCATCAAAGGAAGTGAAATCACAGTCTATATCACCTAATGACATTTCAGGAAGTGACATGTGACATTTCACCACTTTACAGTTTATTATGTCACTAAAGTGACCTAAATCTATACTACTATTATAAAGAGATAACTGGGAACCTTTGAGGCGGGTAAACTTCGGAACCACAGCGCCAATCCAAACACCCAAAACATCATTGGAATTGTCAGGGTAAGCAGATGGACATAGGCTATATACTAGAAAAAGGCAAAGTACGTTATTTGCCAAAGTAGTCCCTTGGAAGTAGCGCCATCTCTGAGGTGGGCTTGTGCGCTAACGACATGGAATTTTAGGCGTGCTGACATCACGGGTCGGCCACTTTGGTAAAGTAAACAGGTTGGCCAGGAGCGCGGGCAGGAGCAGCCAGGAGCGCGGAACCGACACCCTGCGATGTCCGACATGCCCAGGGGTGCGCAATACTGGTGGAGTGCCTGTGTCCGGGGTGCGCGATGATGCGAAGTCCGACATGCCCAGGGGTGCGCAATGCTGCTGGAGTGACCGTGTCCGGGGTGCGCGATGCTGGTGAGTACCTTTCACCTATAAAGTTGGCGGCACGTAGTGCCCGTGTCCGGGGTGCGCGATCCGGCCCGTGTGCGGCTGCTTGGGGGCCCTGAAGGTGGCGGTTGCGCTCCGGGGGACTGCGCTTTGAGCCTGATTGCCCAGATACCTGACTCGCTGTGCGGGTGGATCGTGAAGTCAAGAAAGTTGCTGGGACTTAATAGCAGGCTGTTGGAGCAGCATTGAGGAGGTGATTTGGGCTCCACGTGCACTGCACTTTGTAACGCCCTCCCGCTTTTGCTGCATTAAAGGTCCTCTGTTGACTGCGAATGAGATACCCACTGCAACCTTGCGAAACCGGCTGGAAGCTGTTCCTATATGTGCGGGGGCTCAACTACCTGCACTGAGGACATCGCTCAATTACTGGGGGCTGACACATTTGACAGCATAAAATGCAGCATGTGGGTGTGACACACATACATTTTCTACAACCGGACAACGTCGGGTCGGGCTGCTAGTTTAGTATGTAAAGCAATAAATACAAGACTATTAAAATTACGAATCTAATAAATCACAGCTATTATGGAGCTCACCAACAGTATACTTAGGGTGTCTCTATAGCATGGGACAACCAAGATAAATAACCACAGAGGGAGCCATCACATTACCTGCTGAAATCAGTGTTAATCCAGGTACACCCTTGGGTTCCAAGGCAAGGTCATCATATCATAAAAAAGGGGATACAAATTTCACATTGAATATGGGTAGAGGCATGCTTTATCATCGGGTTTCCAATCCTTACCCCTGACCTAGGTGGTCTATATGGTTAGCTCCCTCTACTCAGGAGTACTTACCATGTTTTATATTATTCTAAGGACCCATATCGAAGAGCTATTTATTGTTATTGGCCTGTGGTTACAGGTGGACCAAAAAGTTAAAATTGCCTTGAGGTAGATTTTTTTACTCTTTATTAGTGTCTCCTTTGACAAATGTAAAAGCATAAGAGTTCTTTATGACCTTTCATATCAAATTAACTGACATGTTACTTGCAACTTCTTTGCTCATCAAGATCATGTACATTCTTACGGATATAACTATGGCATTGCTGATCATCCTTCTTTTGTAGGTGTGTGAGTCAGTGCAGAAAAAGTATCTGAATTAATATGTTTTTTCATATATCAATTATAATTTGAATGTTTTTCAAATTGGTGATTAGCTGTAAAAAGAAATTCACACAGAACAACTACACATGTCTAATCTATATATTTTGTATACCTCTTCATTTTGGTGCCATTTGTGTCAGTTTTAGTTTCTTGTTTATCTCCAAATGCATTCAGCAATCACTCAGTGTGCACTCAATGTGGTATAACTTACATTCTGTATCTTTCCTTTATACCCCACAGGAGAGTGCAATACTAAGGAAGTTTGTAAGCTTAAATATATGTATTGTGTTCTTGTTGCAGGAGCTTAAAATCATATAATGGGTTACCCCAATAGGGGGTAGCTAATCAACAGTGAGGATGGTGTGATATGACTGCACAAAACTTGAAAGAATGTTAGCATCTAAGATGTTTTGTTTGATCAATAAAAAGGCATTCCTCTGATCTGCACCCCAAGTGAAGAGTTTCCCTTTCCGCATGATGATTCGCAAGGGTTCAACCTTTTCTGCAAAGTTCTTTACGAACTTCGCATAGTACTCAACCATGCCCATAAAAGACCTTAGTTTGTCTTTGCCATCAGGTTCAGACACATTACATATTGCGCTTACAAGGTCTTTTTTGGGTTGTATACCAAGGCCAGACACGTGGTACCCCAGGTAATCTACTTCCTCAACAGCGAACACACATTTTTCCCTACGCAAAGTTAAACCAGCCCTTGAAAGAGCAGTGAGAACTTTATCTAGAATAACATCATGGTCACCAATATCCAAACCATGAATCAGGATGTCGTCCTGGAAAAATACTACCCTTTCAATATCTTTGAGTACATCTGTAATGATCCTCCAAACTGGCGTCAACAGTGAGGATGGTGTGATATGACTGCACAAAACTTGAAAGAATGTTAGCATCTAAGATGTTTTGTTTGATCAATAAAAAGGCATTCCTCTGATCTGCACCCCAAGTGAAGCCTTTCCCTTTCCGCATGATGATTCGCAAGGGTTCAACCTTTTCTGCAAAGTTCTTTACGAACTTCACATAGTACTCAACCATGCCCATAAAAGACCTTAGTTTGTCTTTGTCATCAGGTTCAGACACATTACATATTGCGCTTACAAGGTCTTTTTTGGGTTGTATACCAAGGCCAGACACGTGGTACCCCAGGTAATCTACTTCCTCAACAGCGAACACACATTTTTCCCTACGCAATGTTAAACCAGCCCTTGAAAGAGCAGTGAGAACTTTATCTAGAATAACATCATGGTCACCAATATCCAAACCATGAATCAGGATGTCGTCCTGGAAAAATACTTCCCTTTCAATATCTTTGAGTACATCCGTAATGATCCTTTGGAAAGCACTTGCTGCAGAGCAGAGGCCAAAAGGAAGTCTTTTGAATTGGTATGTACCCTCCGGAGTGATGAATGATGTAAACTGCTTTGAGTCCGGATGAAGCTTTACCTGGTGGTATGCGCTGCGAAGGTCCAATTTTGAAAAGATCCTACCTCCACCCAAACTCAGGACAATTTCGTTTATGTTTGGAAGTGGAAAGTTATCCATTATCACGGCTTTGTTAAGACTCCGCATGTCCACACAGAAGCGCAAGGATTTGTCCGGTTTCTGTGTGATCACTACTGGACTCAACCACTGTGTGGCCTCCACAGGCTCGATTATGTCATCCTCCAATAACTGCTTGATGATCTTTCCTACCTCATCCCTTGCAGATAGGGGTATCTTCCTTGCGGTGTGTTTCACAGGTGCTACACTCTTATTAGTTTTAATAACATGTTGGTAACCAATGGCCTCCCCCAACTTCTCATTGAAGATGTTTTCATGTTTCTTAAGAATGATTTCTAGGTTCTCTTGAACTATATTGCACACACTTTCTCCCTCAACACACATTACAGGTGGATCAGCTCTCGGGTTCACCCTTATATTAAGCTCATATTGGTGTAACCATCCCAAAATAGCAGGGCCATGTGGGGACACATAAACCTTTCCCTGAGTGACTCTCCCTTTAAACTTAATATTGGCCTCAAAGAATCCTAGGACACCAATGCTCACTCCTTGGTAACCCCTTAGTGTGATGTCAGATTTCACTAAAACAGATTCGGTGCAAGATGAATTATACAATTTCTTAGGGATGATTGTGTAACGCGACCCTGTATCCACCATTAAATTGACAACAACTCCATTCAATTCAAAATCTGCTTTAGGCCGAGATAGGACAACACCCTCTGTTGACTCCAGGTTGCCAGCAGACGTAATCACCATCACCTCCGCTTCATCATCAGTAGCTTCACTTTCAACCATAGCAACCTTTTTCGAGCCATTTGTTCTACACATTCGTGCATAATGCCCTTTTTCCCACATTTTAAACAATCTCTAGACAAAGCCGTACAATTCTTTGAATCAGCTAAATGAAAAGGGCTTCCACATCTATTACAAGACCGTGTGGTCTGTTTAAACTTGCTTGTTCCACTTCTATTAAAAGAGGTTGTGGGTTTCCCCCCCCCCTTATTTGTTTGTTTTCCTTGTATTAAACCTATGCTTTCTGAAGCATCTGCCTGTAAACTTGCAACTTCCTGACAACTAGTGTGTCCCAGTTGTATTATTTTAAGCTCCTTCATGCACCTATCGCTTTCTTCAGCAACTTTAGCAATAGTAATTGCCTCAGTGAGGGTGGGGTTTTTAGCTGCCCACAACTTTTCCTGTGTTTTCTTGCTAAAACATTGCACGATCAATTGATCCCGAATCATCTCATCCTGTATGTTCCCAAACTGACATTTCACAGAGAGTTCCCTTAGCCTAGAGACAAATTCAACTATTGTTTCATTTTCCCTTTGAGGGGCAGTGTAAAATTTGTGCCTGCGCATTACTACATTCTCCTGCTTAGCAAACCTAGTATATAGTCTAAACAGAGCATCTTTGTAAACATCATCAATGTCAAGAGGCGGGTTCGGCAAGTATTTAAATACTCTTTGTCCCTCTTTCCCTAAGGCACCCAGTAACAAAGCTTTCTTCCTGATGGCAGAGAACTTTGTACCATCCAAGGCTATGATATAATTCTCAAATGCCTCACACCAATCATCCCATTCCATGGACGGTTCACCTGGGGCACTTAGAAAAGGAACAGGGGCTTGAATAGCATTGTTCACATTCATAGTGAATACCCAAGAGTAATACTTCTAAATATGCTTAACACAAATCACATAAAAAGATAAGTCAAATAGGAAAAGAAAACACTCAGCAATGTTCGTAATGTCCCAATTTAAAGTGTGTGTGTCACTGTCGTTTATGTTGAAAAATGCGTAACACACTGTGACGAGGTTGACTTTAAAGTGAGTGTGTCACTGTAAATTTGGCTTTCCTCCAAAATCAGTCGTCTTTAACGACAAACGTGTTTGTGGTTGCGTGACACACAGTGACGAACTTGCTTAAAAGTGAGTGTGTCACTGTAGGCAGAATTGCGCTGGTATTTGTTTAAAATGCTCTCTCTTTACTTGAGTGCGTTTCCCTTTTAAGTTGTTCTGCCCCCGAGCGATGGGGCTCACTGGTACTGCCTTTCTTTTAAAGTTAAAATTTCCCCTTTAAGAGCAATGGCACCAAGGGGGCGCTGTCGCCTGCGTTGACGGGCTAAAGACCAACAGTTAACGCTCCGTCACGCCTGGGGCGAAGACAGTTTACGATTACAGTTCCCTTCACGGTGAGCGATTTTCCAACATACCTTCTCTTGAGGCTTACGTTATTGGTTTTAGTTTCAAACCGCTTTCTCTTGTCCGCGAATATCTCCTCTGGTCGGGTTTTCTTTCTCGCGTCGTCTTTTCCGCTTAACTCTGTCTTTCCTTCTCGCGTTACCCTCCGCCTTCAATTGTCGCCAAAATGTTATAAAAATGATGACAAGGCGGCACACCAGCGTCGTGTAGATCAGGGTCTTTTATTTAGTAAAGACGTAGGAAAACCCAACCATCATGATCGGGACCAAACGGGCAACTGCCAACCGTTGGACCGAACACTGGACATGTCACCGAGTCAGGCAGCGCGAGCACAGCGCGCGACATGGGCAGCGACACAGAGCACAGGGTGAATATAACATAATCCTACCACCATTTGATATATCATCTGATATTCTGCCTTTGCCCCCCTGCTGGGTAGAGTGGCACATATTCAGTCAGTCAGCTGTGTTCCCTGAGTTGACATTTTGTGCCTGTCATTTGCATCTGCCTGCTTAAGAAGACCGTAACCTAAGCAGGTACAATGTTGCCATTGGAAAGATCTCAATTGCTCTACATTGGTCTGTCATTCTGCTAAATCACACATTCTGTGGATGCCATCTTGAGAGTAGGCCCTGTGAAATACAGGAAGTGCTTCTATCCTGAATGTTCTCAAATCTTTGTGTTTCAAAGAGATTTATATATTGATCGTTTGAAATGCTATTTGTATGATTTTAATCAGTATACCTTTATTGTTAAATTAGTATCATGGAGAACTATATACAGGTTAATTTCATTATTGTAACTGTAATTGTATTTATAAAGCACTTACTATCCTTGACGAGGCGTTGAAGTCTTTTTGGTGATACGCACGCTACTCCAGAACCCAAAACGGTTTAGTGGTGAATTAGGATAGGGAAATATGAATTAATTTGAGAGGTGGACATGTGAGTCTGTTTGTTGCATTGAAAAGGATAATGAAGTGATAGTAGAGGAAAGAGTCCAGAAATTGTTTATTGGGATATCGTAGTCGTAGTATGGGGCTTGTGGTGAGTAAAGGAGAGATCAAGGAGGCAATAGTCTCTAGAAATGTATTAGGGAGGTCCTAGTAGTCAAATGAGGTTTCAGATGTGTCTAAAGAGAGATACATGTGAGAAAAATTTAGAAAGGGTTGTTTGGGAGATCTTAGTGGTAAAATTAGGTTTGGGGTGATATAAGGAGGGATAGAGGGGGAAGCTTCTAGAAAAGGATATTATGGAGATCATAGTAGCAGAATGAGGTTTGAGAAGAGTCAGAGAATGGAGTTAGTGGATATACTGAGAGAAGTATGAGGTGAAACATAGGGTAGTACATTGGAGAGACAAAACAATGTTTCTTTTTTACCAGTATGAGTAAAGTAATAAATATATTGGAAGGTATACATCTATAAGGAAGGAGTATATCAAGATTTTAGTTGCATTTCATAAACTCAGACTTTCAATTGTTGCTGTGCTTTGAACTAATTTTTTGTCAATCAATCAATCAATCAAGGCATTTATATAGCGCGCTACTCACCCGGGAGGGTCTCAAGGCGCTGGTGAAGCTATTGTAGCTAAATAGTTATAATATAATTTACAAATTGTGACAAACAAATGGAGTAACATATGTATCAAATCAAATAACGTATATGAAACCTATGCAGTGGCGTATGCACACGTTAAGCATAGCATAATATAACCATAAGTAGTATGTACATTTGTTAATCAGAACTTAAGAATATATATTTATTTATAAACATTATTATACAGTACTCATATGTGTACCAAGGTCTGTTGAGGCACAATATTGCAAACAGCGGGCATTTAAATTGTGAGGGGATGGGTTCAAGCCAATTGTAAGTGGTAAGATGTACCTATTCTTCTTACCACTGCTCATATTATGTGCTTCTTTATTAGTGGGTTTTTCTCTCTAGCCCCTATTTCGTATGTGGAGAATTGCTATCTTCAGTGACTATTTTATATATCTACTTGGAATCCCAAGGGGTATCTTGTACTTTCCCTATTAGCTGTTCTACAATGGGCCTCACCAGACTTATCACAATGTAATCAACCAATCAGCCCATTGTTGTCTGTAGCTTACATTGTCCGGTAAAGCTCATAACTGGGATTACAATACATGGTTTACCAGCATCAGAGTTAGACCTTACCACTTACTCTCAATGTGATGGATCTTTTTCATAGTTTTAAAGAAGAAGAGGATTGAATCATTACATCAAATAATATCCACAATACGTATTTAAAATCTTAGTCAATAATAAGAGTTTGTTGATGTTTAAAGGGATTTATTAATCAAATCTTTTACCAGGTCATCTTTATTGCAGCTCACAAGTTAATTCAGATTAATAAATAGTTCAAATAATGACAGAGATATAAAATAATAATTGCTTAATCACTCATATGATAAATGAATTAAGCACAGTCAATAAAGGAATGAATCACTATTGTAATAATTGGGTTGAAAATGGACTTAGTCATAACTTATAAAATGTTCTAATTCAAGAGAGTGAGAGAAAAGCATAAAGCTTCAACATTTAAATCAGCTCAAAAGGACCAGAAATATCAATGCAGTACTCCCCATAAATAATAGTTTGAGAAACTCAGTAGAGTCTCGAAACTTAAGGTCTGGTTGTGGGTAAAACGGTTTGAAAAAGTGAAGTTACATACTCTAAGAACATGCACTATTATAAACTTCACATTTTGCAACTTTGCAACACGTTGCTCTTTGCATCGCCTGTCAGCTAATCAGCGTCCAATGCTCACCCGAGAACATTATCACTCCTCATCTTCTCACACAAATAAAACAGTCCATGGACTTCAATGTTACATTTTCTACTTTATAATATCAATTATGCTTTACATGGGGTCAACTTCATTCTGGCTTGCTTTCTCATATATGTATGAAGTTATTCAACACTCTAATATCAGTTTCTGACCAATAACATATGTAAAAGTCGAAACTTCTGTATTAAAGATAAGCAAACATTTCTGCAAGACCATCATTAAGGGAGTAAAACAAGTGGGTTAGAAAGCCAAGTTCACATTTTAGACTCTGCAATTCAGTGCATGAACTCTTCATTACTCTATTAAATGACAAATATTTCTCATGTGTCAACAGTAGTCTTTGTATATAGAAACATTCTACAGAAATAATTAAAACCATATTAATGTTATGTTATGTTATGTTAAATCCACTTGTAGCACACATGGATACTCGAGTGTCCCGGCGCGATGCCTGAGAGGGTGCAAGAGGACATTAACAAACAAAAAGGTGAGTCTTAAGTTTCTTTTTGAAAATGACAGGGTTCTGGATGGACCTCAGGGAGAGGGGGATGGCATTCCAGGCAGCACTGGCCTTCACTGTGAGGGAACTGTCGCCCATCCTCTGAAGCCTAAAGCGAAGCACCCAGGCAAGGCATTGGGTCGCAGATTGCAGGGCACGAGCCGGGAAGTAAAAGGAGAACTACTTCCGAAGATTAAAGGGCCCAAGACCATGGAGGGCATGATGGGCCAGCACTAGAGATTTAAACCTGACCCTATCAGCAACAGGAAGCCAGTGAAGAGAACGTAGTAGAGAGGACACGCTATTCCTTGCCGAGATACCCAATAGCAATCTTGCGGCCTTATTCTGGATTACCTGAAGTTTTTTAAGCAGATAACCAGGGGATCCAGCAAAGAGTGGTTGGCGTAATCCAGGCGGGAAAGGATCAGAGCGCAGTTGACAGTTTCTCTAGCCACTTGAGGCAGAAGCAGGAAAAAGGACCGCAGAGACTTAAGGAGACCGAAGCAGCAGCCAGCCAGTTTCTTAATATGGGCGGAGAAAGAGAGACTCTCATCAAACCTTACTCCCAGGTTTTTAGCAGGCTGTCCCGACACCGGGGGGAGCTGGGAGTCAGGGGGCCACAGCTGCTCACGAAAGTCAACGGCAAACCTGCCAAACAGTAGGATTTCAGATTTTTTTTCGTTACACTTCAGCTGGGCTTCGGCCAGCCATTTAAATATGGAGACCAGACACTGTTGAGCTGCTGAAACAGAACTGGAGGTCTTATCCCAGGTGAACAGCAGCTGCGTGTCGTCGGCATAGGCCATCACCTTAGCCCCAAGCTCCTCTGCCAGATATAAAAGAGACGTAACCTTAATGTTAAAGAGGAACGGGCTAAGCTCATTATTATTTATGAAAATAAATTGGCTCATGAAGAGATCAGAAGTTGAACTTTTTCTGCATATTCAACATTCTCTACTCAAGCTTGTTTATTCAAGCACAATTCAAGCAATGACGCTTTTACAATTTTGAGGCCTATTATGAGTAATTAAAAAAGCCTACAGTTTTATACATTCAAATTACAATATTTTAATCAAAGCTTGTATCTTAATTCTGTAAATGTATTATAACCAGCATATTGTTTATATGAATCTGAAATCAACCTTATCAATCCCCCATCTGAGGGGTGTTTTAACCATGACATATTTGCCAAATGAATCATTAGAGTCCATCCTTGTTTACAGTTGAGTCTTTTTTCTTTCTTTTTAAACCCTCCTGTTGTTTTTCCTTTCTGAATTACTGATAGATATGATCATTTAATGCTAATTTCCTCTTCATTTGTATGTTTTTTTCTGTAATTGTTGATCTTTTAATACATTTTCAAAGTTTGAAAACTGCAAACAAAGTTATGATGCAAATTTCTATAACTAACATAGACACAAATATAGCCCCAAAAATCCATTGTTCATCTGTTGTGAGCCAATTTCTAATAACAGATACTCCTGTGCTTACATTTTCTAAAACACTGATTGTCTCTAAAGGTTCAAATTCAGGTTTCAGGTCAGAAATGTTCTTTGAAAATTCAAAAGTTTTCGAACTTTCTTCAGGCATGTATAAACAACCATGCTGAGTTTTCTGCATCTTGCAGATGCTGCCTTGTGCTGCGAGTAAAATGTCTAATAATAATCAATTTTGCAATACCATAGCTCTAATAGCTACTTTTTATGTGTCTACAACTTATAAAGCTCCAAAGTACTTTCGTCTAATGTCTAATTTCAATTTTAGATGGATCATTTCCTTTTTAAATTTGTTTTCTTGGGGGCGTGGCCAAGATGGCGGCCTGACAAGACGTGCTTAACCCGGCTCCCCGGCCCTGATCCCCGTATAACCTTTTCATCAGCCGGCTATCTCCCTAAAACCACCGAATCCGGTAGCGCTGAGCTGTGTTTTGTGGCACGACGCTCTTGGCCGGAGTAAAGCACAGGTGTAGCTGCTGGAGCCCCTCTCTGGCCCCCTGCGGTGATCCAGGTACGACAGAGTGCTAGCATGGCGGCTGTGAGCTGAAGCGTCCCGTCGTGCCTTGCAGACGATGAGTGGCCAACTGCAGCTCAGCGGGGGATGAGCCCCAGCAGAATCAGACGAGCCCCAGCGCACAGTTTGGGATGCCCGGCATCGTGACCGGCGGCGGCCTGGCTGCTCCCGGTGAGCCGTCCCCAAAATCGAGACCCCGGCTCTGGGCCTGGCCGGGTCCAGATGAGAGGTGAACCCGCCTGCGACTGCGCTCCCGAACAGGGGCTTCCAGTGGTGTGTCCAGGCCGAATTGCTCGCTCCTGTGTCGGGGCGGATACTCTCCATCATCGGCTGGCTGACCCGGGAGGCGACTGCGGGAGACGGAGGTGAGAGACTGGGGTGCGGCCGGTCGCCTAAATTGAGGCCCCGACTCTGGGCCTGGTCCGGGAGGAGGAGAGGGCCCATCCCCAGCTGACACAAGATCTGAGGGCTCCTGGCCGTGATCTTGAAACATTTGCCTGCCTGATTGTGGAGCAGCTAGCCCCCCTCCTGTGTTCTCCGCCCCGGGGGATAGCTACAGGGGTCAGGAGCCTGCACATGCAGCGCTAAGAGCCGCCAAACTCAAGCCCCCGGCTGTGGGCCTAGTCTGACGGAGGCGGAGACCTGTCCTTAGACCTGCCACCGGGAGAGGAGCTTTCTGCCACTGGCCTCACAGCGCTTACACACCTGGATCGGGGGCCCTGCTACTGCTCCCCGGGGGCCGCCTAAATACTCATCCATAGGGTCTGATCTTGGGGCCCCAGCTCTGGACCCGGAGGGACCCGGCCACCACCGGATAGGAGGAGGCCAGCAGTGATCCCTAAGACTCGCACCTGGAATGCTATACTGTCGGGGTCCGGAACCTCATTTGGCCTTACCTAGGAGCCCTCTTCATTCGGGGTCAGAGGGGAATCAGGAACCAGGGGGCACAGACCACGAGCATCTTGGGGGGCCGCTAATCTCCCTAGCCGAGCCTGGACGCTGCTGGAGGGCTGGGCTGCTCTAGTAGTGTACATCCACAGCTCCCCCTCGACCCTTGGGAGTCAGTGAAACAACGGCGATATGGCTAAAGCGGGGTGTAGAAAATATCGCACAATCACCGACATGCTTAACAAGGACGCCCAAAAGGGGAGAAAAACCAGTCATCTCCCTCACCCACAGCAAGCACCAATGCCCAGCGGCAGGATGATGAGGGGGCGCCCATCACGAAGGCCTTCCTCGAGTCAATCTTCAACACTCTGAGAGACGATTTCCAGGCCCTGAAACAAGATCTGGCTGGGAAGCAGTTCAAACTCCGCAGGGATGTCGATTGCCTGGGGTAGCATTTGGCCGCAATGGAGGACACAGACCACGCCCGCAGCGAGGAGGCAGAACTCCTACAGCAGGAAGTCCTTTGCCTCCGGGAGCAACAAGTGGACCTCCAGTATGCGGAGGACCTCGAAAACCGCTTCCGGAGGAACAACATATGGGTCAGGGGTGTACCACTGAAAGCAGAAAGGGACAGCGTCACTTGTTACCTGCAGAAGCTATCAGAGAGATCCTTGGGGAACCAGCGGAGTTTGAAATTTGCATTGATCGCGCACACAGAGTTGGCATGGGGTGGGGGGCTCCTGCCCCCATGCCAGACATTCTGGCCCACCTCCTTAACTTCCCCCTGAAGGAGCAGATTTTAAAAGAGGCCCGCCAGAAACAACCTCTTCATTTCCGGGTTAGCCCTGTAGCCCTTTTTCAAGACCTTTCAGCCATCACGCTGCAGAAGAGAAGGGCCTTCAAGGTAGCCACGACATTCTTGCGCGATACCCTTGGGGGCACCCATTTTGCCTGGCCTTTAAATGGAACAGGACCCTGCACCAACTCCGATCCCTCCGCGAGACACGCGCTTTACTGGACATCGATTTACCAGAATATGGGGATTCTCGAGAGACTTCCCCACGACGATTTCAGGACGAGCCCGAGCAACGATCCAGAGGCGGATGGCAGCAGGTACGACGACGACGCTCTTCCAAGACGATTCTCAAACCTGACCCGGCAACGATGGCCCAGGAACAGGCCGCGGCCATCCAGAAGGTGGTCAAAGACACTACAGTCCAGTCCTGAGCTGTTTTGCTCAAGGGAGATGCCTCTATTATGTTACCTTTGAAAAGGGAGGAGGGGCGGGGGAGCCACCGGGGCTGCCACTGCCACGTTTTCCTCCACAATGGAACTCTATGGACCTGAACTATGTTCCAATTGGCCAGACACTATGGATTGCAAGTGGGGATTCCATGTTGGGGTAGGGGAGGGAGGAGGGAGGTCGGTGGAAGGATAGCTGGGGTTGGGATGGGGAGTTGAAGGGATGGTGGGTTTGGGGGTGGATGGGGGGGTTGTGTTCAAAAGGGAAGGTGGAGTAGGGGGAGGGGGGATCAGTTGGGGTTGGGATGGGGGTGGTGCGGGGAGGTGAGGGAGGGAGTGATGGAGGGAACCAGTGGGCCAGGGGGGATTCTGAGACATGTATACATCACACTCCACGTACTTCTCTTGTCCGGCTGTCGTCACCCATCCATAGTGCCTTTCCACACTTAATCTGAAGATGGAGGACTCCTAGTTGAAGATATTGACCCTTAATGTGAAGGGCTAAACAACCCTATTAAGCTTAGGGCAGTGATTTCATACTTGGAAAACTCAGGTGCTGAGATCTGCCTGCTCCAAGAGACCCATCTCCTTGCGAACGACTGGCATAGGATGCGCCACCACGCCTTCCCCCATCAGTTTTTTTCTTCTCTCCCGGTGAAAAAAGCAGGGGTAGCCATTCTAGTGTCTAGGCGTTTTCAGGGGCGGATGGGAGACAAAACGGGGGAAATTAAGGGCAGGCTCCTCGCCCATAGCTTCTCAATAGGTTACCTGCACCTGACTATCGGCTCCCTATATACTCCAAACACAGGGCAAGAAACCTTCCTA